>NC_140455.1:18100864-18714614 GCF_963576455.1 Neolamprologus multifasciatus
AAGCACATGCAAATCGTGTACAGCCACATATCAGTGAACGGAGTACACGCCTTTTGGCATGTGGTCATGTGGTTCAAAGCCCACATGTGTTATGATGATCCTGATAAAGGCCACAAGCCAAAAGTAGGCATAATAATTTTACGTCTTATTGTGAGACTAGTATTCTCTAAATTGTGGAACAATGTAGGCTTTAAACATTATTTTATGAGACCAGTCATAGGAATGGTGTACGGAGGACCAACATAAGACCACAAAAAATGATGAAGTCAAAAAATATGCCGATATTTAAAATAAAAGACAAATAACAAGAATATAACATGGGAGATGCACAACAGATTATTTCAGAATCAGAAGACTTTATTTATCCCCAAGGAGCAATTAAGATACAACAGAGCTGCATGACGTTGAAGATGAGGACAGGGCATAAACAGGCAATAAGAGTGAGATAATAAATACACAGAATATACAGTACATACACAGTTTTAAAATTACACAGTTTAAAATTAAAGTGACTGAATTTGACAAAAACAGGAGAAAAAAATGCAAGGAAACTAACAAAGTAAAAAGAAATGAGAAGATGTCATTAATGTCCAATTTATGCTTCAGCGGAAAATCTACGTTGACATAACCATGCCATCACCTTCCACGCTGATTAGTCATTGCTGGCGGCTTCAGCCCGACCTGCAGACACATTTCCTAGGAGGGGAAGGTCCCATTAAATGGAAGGCTACAACATTGGGTTAAGAGGGGTTTCCAGTGGCGTACGTTAAAACAAACGTTAAAAACAAATTTGCAGTCTAATTAGGTTGAAGCACAGTCCCTTCATGTTGCCACGAGTCTTTTTTACTTTTATTCCATTCTTCTCTTTTTCTCAAAGTCCTCTCGTCCTCCTCTTGATCCTATTTTATTCCCTCCTTTCACCACATTTTAATCTCTTGTTCCGCTTTCATTCAGTCTAACTGTTTAACTCTTTCTCCATCCATGCTGGGGCGTGTGCATCCATATATGTGATACCTGAGTGAATCACAGCAGGCTGCTGTCATCATCATCAACGCAGGAGAAAATCTGTTTTTTAAAGCAGCCGGTGAGGAAAAATGGTTGCTTGTTGTTCCACTACAGCTGCTCGTAATTTGGTTGAACACTGCCAGGGTTTGACTTCTCTCTGTGTTCAGGTTGACTATCATTTACATTGCCTCTAATTACCTCGATCCATTTCAGACCAAAGCTAGCTGTTCAGCCAGTGTTCAGATCACTCCACTTTATGACAGTTTTTCCCTGTAATTTTGGTGCATTGTTTCAAACCAAAGGCTCAGTTTTCATAACAAATTACACAAAAAACTCAACTTTATTACCATGTGCATTGTGAACAACTCTGTGTTGGACCAAAACTGCCAGTAATAAAAAAAAGCAAATAAATTATATAAAAAAAGGCTAATTTATTATTATTATTATTATTATTATTATTATTATTATTATTATTATTATTATTATCATTATTATTATTAACAATAATATAGCAGGACCAAAAAAATAATTTATCAATGCCTAAATGAAATTCAGATTTGAAGAAATCAATTGGAAGACTACATCATTTAAATTTAAATATTGATAAACACATAAATCCATACCTAAATTCAGATATCATTTTATGTTTTGTTGAATGTAATGAAGAATATTTTTGTTTCAGTCCTCCAAAGTTGTCTTCTTTTGCTCCCAAACCTTTGCTTTACTGTTGAAACTCCTCAAAGTCTTGAAGATGACTCCCACATGCAGTCAAACAGCTGAGTTACAACAAACCAGATATTTTTCTCTACAGCTTCATCTGCATCCAGAGAACTGGCATATTCTCTCTGGACAGCTTGTACAACATGAACAGTCATGTTGTCAGAGGTAAAGTCCACAGCCTGAATGAGAGTGACTCACAGAGGAGTATAAATACATTTTAAACAAAGCAAAAAAAATTAATAAATAAATAGGACTGCTGCACTGTAGTCTGATGAAACCTCGCGTAGCTGCTTTTCTTTTTTTGCCTCAGGGCAAAAGCATGAAGCCAACCTGCTGTGTGTCCTTATGTGTAACATAGTCAACTTGTTGTAAAACCCAACAGAAACCAATTTCTCTTCACTGGGAACAAGATTGAAAATACTGGGACTTCCAAATGCTTCACAGCTGCTCTTAGGCGTTTCGACAACCTTAGTGTTGAAACCTGGCTTTGAGTTTCTCTCTCAGCTCTCCATTTCCACCCTTACAAGGGCTGCTCTTTATTGGGGATAATATGAGAACAGATACTCTGGAGTGAAATGCTGAGATTCTACAAACTTATCACTGCATGTCCCAATGATGCTGTGACTTGTTTGATCGCATATAATAAACAGTAAAAAGCCCATAATAATAGCAAATAGCAAAGATGAAAAAACTAGACTAAGCAGTGATGTTTTGGATGGTTAGTGAAGTTAAGATTGTTAACTTAATTTATTGATGTTTTTGCCCCCTGAGCATGGTTACTACATGGCTGCTCATTTAAAAGGTCATGGCTCAGACAAGACAAGAAAAGAAAAGTACACATTGAGAGCATAGACTGTAAAAGATGGGCATGACCACCGTGACATTAGCCATGGATGTTTAAATCAGTTCAGTTCTGGTGTAATCGGCTGGTGGTCAGAGAAACAGGACAAAGAAGTTAGACAGAGATTAAGGAGCCTCACGTGGACATTAGAGGAACTGTGTCAATCAAACATGAATCGGTGAGGAAAAGACCTAAGAAGTGCCCAATGTGCTGTCAGATGCCATAAAATAAAGCACCAAAAGCAACAAAATTTCAACCCAGAGAGCCTCTGAGCTGACACCATCCAGACATGAGTATTAGTAATTCACGTATTGCTGCTTTCTCTGAAGTATTTGCTATAATAATGTGAATTTGATGTTCATATTAAAACTTTAGTTACTCTGAAAGGCGTTAAACTGTCGGTGAGCTTGAGGGCCACACGTGCTTTTAAAACCTTTTAGAGTCTGAAACATACGTTTACTGAACAAACTGACAAATGTGTTTAAACAATTAAGCATATGTTAATTCCATAAATGTTTTTTTAATTTGTATCGCATTTGATAAATCGGGCATTTAAAAAATGTTTTAAGATGTCGTGTGCAACTTATTTTGGTTTTTCTGATGATGAAAAGCTGTACGTATCAAATATGATAGACTAAGGGGTTAAAAACTCGCCTAAAGGTGCACTATGCTTGAATTGTTCTGTATATTAAAAAAAACAGGCAGAATGACAACCGAATAGCTTTTAGGATTCATCTCTTTTCAAGAAACAAGGCACACAGCACTGCAGCACATTGAAAGGATGAGAGTTTCAGCCAACGCAGCAGAGGCTTGGACCTGGAGACGTAATATTGAAGGGCTGTACGTCATCACTACAGAGGATGTGCAGATAATTCATTCATTTCACTGCATTCAGTCACTGAAACTGCAGTTTAGGCTCAAATGCTCAGGTTGTGTCTGAAAGCGTTTGTACTGGTGGATTATTTGCCTGTCAGGAGTTTACAGAATATTAAACAAATACTTTAATCCCACCATCAAAGAAGTAAAAACTGAGCCTGACATTCCTGTTTTTTTAGGTTAAACAATAAGTACGACGAAAGGCGTAAATAAAGTGATTTGGGGCTATTAACTATTTAAGATTTCCTTTTGCCGACTCATCCTCGTTAATATTCCCACAGAGGAGAAGCGAAGTGCGGGTATTCTTCCAAACTTTGCAGCTAGAATTATGCAGGACTAGGGAGAAAAACCAATTAGCCCCCAATTACAAGTTATCTTTACTTCACCTGCTTTTATTTAGAGAGGGCTAGCACTGACCTTTCGATTAGTAGATGACCTGTACCACTACCGGCTAACTTAATGCTAGGTTACTTTGTCTAACTGCGAGGTGGGATCCTCTGCAATCTACAGTGCTATCGATTGGAACTGCTGAATAAAATGCCTGGAGAGAGCAAAACATACATAAATGTGTATTTGTGCAAGCACATACACAGATGTAAATGTAGGAGGCGCATTCACGTGATAATGATGACACTAGTTGTCTTTTTTTCTGCAGCAGCTGACTGACACTTCGACAGCATCAGTTCAGGCAGGCCACAAAGTTAATCTTAGAAGAAATTCCAGCCAATGAGCTGATGTCAGCGCCAGCCCATGACCACTGGCTCAGCAGGTACCTTTTTGCGTTTCCACTCCCTCAAGCTGCTCTGCAAGCTGCTTTGAAACCCACCTCAACCCCAGCTTCACTTCCATCTGTTCTCACTGATCCCTCCTCTTGCTGCTGATGCTGCTCTCCCTGCCTCCTGCTTTCCTGTGTGCTCATGGCCTCCCAGCCACCGAATATAAATAAGTGCAATTGAAAATAATCTTTCTGTGATGTGTAAAAGTGCCTAAACACAAAGACAGAAAATAATCTCTACCAGCTGCCAAATCTTTAGCATTTAACGATACAAATCATAGCTTTCCCTTTTAACCCCAATTTGCTCCATTTGCCTCCAAAAATAAAATTATGTCATTAAGCGTGGTTGGTTAAGCAGAATTGCAGTGGCTTTAAATTACCCGTGAAGAGACCCTTAATTTAATTCATCATATTCGAATTTGCCCTGAACTTATCTCCTCCCTGGCTCTGATTTCAAAGCTTCAACACACCGAACTCATGCCTTGGAATAAATCCATACAGAATATGTGATGGTGTCATATGAAGCTGGATTTTGTTTTAGTCTTTGAACCTTTCAAACCTATCACAGGAGAAATTTAAGGTGGAATCAGGGTTCAGGGGGTTAAAGGATAATCCTCTGAAGTCAGAGCCGACAGGTCGGCCGCCTGCAGCGAGAAGTTTTCACGGGGAGCCATTTTTACTTCGGCTTTTTTCAAGTTTTTGAAACGGCATCCACGGCGAGATAACCACAATAAACACGGACAAACTTTCTGTTTCCTCTCAATTTCTTTTAGCTGAGCTGAATGTTTCCATATCTCAGCTTCGTTACGTTTGTCTGTCAGTCACCTGACAGACACAGGAATAAGCTAAAACCTGAGGAAATAATCCCTGTGAAAACTTTGTTATCACAATGGTGTATTTTGCTCCTGGAGTTTGTGAGAGATGAAAAGGAGGGAAACAGGAGGAGGAGAGGACGGGGTGTCTGTTGCAATTCAGGTGGCGTAATAAGAAGGAGAGAGGACACAAAAAAATCCAAAAGGAAGATGATAAAACGAAATTGTTACTACCAAAAAAAAATGGGAGGAGGAGAGGGGACAAAGATGAGGGCTGGAGCCGAGTGTAAGGAAGGAAGGAAGAAAATGCAGAAAGCAAAAGGCATACAGGAGACAACAGAGGTAGAACCAAGATGAGAAACAGCTGTAACAAAGCAGTTTGGATGCTGATTGAAAGAAAACAAGAGGGGGCAGACAATGAGAAGTAGACACTTGGAGTAGTAGGGCTGGGAGAGGAGAAGGAGAAGGAAAAGACGGTAAGCAGAAGAAGTGGAAAAGAAAAGTGGAAACAGGAGATGAGGAGAAAGGAAGGGAAGAAAATTGAAGAAAAGAACCTGACACAAGCTATGGAGACATGATGACCGAGGGGAGTGGACGAAGGGAGGGAGGAGGTGACGAAAGGGAGACAGAGAGAGAGAAACCGGGAATAATAAACAGAGGGTGAGCGAGGCCGACTGGAAGAAAGAGAGAAAGAGAATAATGGAGAAAGCCTGAGAGGGACGAGATAAAGAGAGTATCTATTAGAGAGGAGGATGAGTCTGTAACGTGCACACACACACACACACACACACACACACACACGCACACACAAACTCCTGCTTTAAAACTCAATGAAGCACCAATATTAACACACACACGCACACACACACAACACTAACGTGACACCCAGCAGGTTGCAAACAGTCACTGCTGCCAAAGTAACGCTTGTTGTAACAGTAATCCTGATTGACAAGCAGGCCTATACCGTTGCCCTGGACAACGACGACAGATAAACAAACACACACACAAACACACACTCATACATTAATGCATGTGACAATGCTTCGCCTCCAGAAACGCACCAGAGATGGAAATGATGTAATTTTCTGCTGTAATGTTTGCCATTATATTGTCTGGTGACACCACCGAAGAAGAGAGCAGGTGTGTGAATGACACATCGAACATACGCACACACATAGAGGACAGACAGAAACACACACCTCATTTAGATTCACAGATGTGAGTGAAGGGGAAACTGTTGAGTCAGGTGCTTTTCACAGTGAGTGTGTTTCATTTCTATATCCATCCCTCACACTCTCCATCACACACAAACACACACCCACACTCACCAAACTGGACACAGTGATCTCTTTAACCAATGTCTCAAATTGCAAATCCCCTCCTTCATATTGAAAGGACTGCTGTGTATGTGTGTGTGTGTATTGTTGCTGCTATACTTTTACACAGGAAGCTGCTGAAGAGGCTGATTCATCATGTTCGGTGTAAAATATGCGACTGATGGGTGAGACAGTGTGGCTGGGTGGAGGCGGAGAGGGTGGGGGCGGGGCTTAGTTTGTCAGATTTCAGTTCTCCAAGTGTATTTAGGTAACAAGAAAGTAGGAGGCAAGGATGTACAAGAAAAAAGGAGATTAAGATAAAAATGATAATTAAAAGGATGCTGATAAGGATATCATCATCTGGCTTCCTGCTCCTCTCAGTTGTACTCGGGCTGTGAGCCACTGGAGGTACATGAAAGCATTTTATAAAGTCATGGAGAAATTCAGCAAGAGTATAAAACCAAAGTACATCCTTCTCTCAGCAAAAGATGATTTTGAGTTCTTGGTGAGTTCTCCAATGCAGGAATCTGATTGGTTGTGTTACGAGGCATGCGGCTGTGCAGTAACGACAGATCACAATCCGATTTCAGTCAGGAACCCTAAAGTCAGAGGAACGTTATTTCCACATGCTATCATATATCTGGTTGTCTGGATCTACTCTGGGATCCAGACAACCAGTCTACTCCTGCAAGTGGAAGGTCCCATGACCTTCCACTTGCAGGTGTGCTCCTATATGGCTTCACTAAGTTGGCGTAAGCTCCAGCACTGAACAGAACAGCCACTGTATCAGTGCCACACAGGAAAACTGATTGTGAGGCACAGAAGGAGGAGCTGGTGTGAAGGTGAAAAAATGTTCACAACACTGTGCAACTGTGCAACAGATCCCCAGGCTTTCTGAAGGTCTTAAAAGTTTTTCTTTGGACACTTAACACAACACACGTCGACAATCTACCAAAGAACAAAATTTAAATTGTAGCTTTATCTTTGTTATAACAAACCTGTCACAAAACACAGTTTGTTTCCATTTCTTTAGTTGAAAATATGAAAAATGTCAAAGAGGCTCTGCCATGGTTTGGGGCCACATTTAAGTCAGTGGTGCGTGCGATCTTGTTAAAACTGATGGAATTATCAGCACACAAAAGTACCATCAGATTTTGATCCACACCATCTGGAAAGTATGTCATTGGTAATGACTTCAAAACACAGTAAACACAGCACAAAGGAATACTAACAGTCATGGACTGGCCTCCCCAGAGCCAAACTCAAACAACAGAATGGAACATTAGTTTGCTCACCTCAAGAAAACCAGCTCTGCAGCTGTGGATGGAGGAAGATAATGATGCTTGTTAGGTAAAGTGTGATCAGCTGTGTGATCAGCTGTGTGTAATTACCTGCCTCAAGAGTGTCACACAATCCTCAAAGGAGAGAAGGTGATGATCAGCTCTCATAAAGAAATAAAGAACAAGGGAGTCTCCTGCGTCCAGAGCATTTTCAAGTTTGGGCAGGAGCTGAATAGACCATGTTAAACCTGACAAAAAAGGGGCATTATTACAGTTATTATTATTATTATTATTATTATTATTATTATTATTATTATTATTATTATTATTATTATTATTGTTGTTGTTGTTGTTGAAGCAGACAAAGAAACAGACACAGCAAACAGAACAAAAGGCAGGGATATCCAAAGAAGAGTTTTGAATGTGCTTCAAGAAGCCCAGCAAACTATTTCTGAAGACTATTTAAAGAAAGCCACCTCAGCAAGTTCAGACTGTGCTGAATAATATCAGTGGTTGTACAAAATATTGATTTTCAAGCTCATTACAAATGTACAAACTGTTTTTGCCTGGTGTACTACATTTTTAAATATGGTTGACAGAACAATTTGATATGATTGGATGTAGTATGACTTGCACAAGTTGTCTGCGTGTGTTTAATGATGAAGAACCTGTTAGTTGGCAAATTTTCTGGGTTGATTTTGAGATGAAGGACTTCATTCTTGAATCTACATGAGATCAGAGAAAGTCAACGTGAAGTGAGCGCACCTTGAGTTAACCTTTCCTCAACTTTGATCTGTGTGATTGTAATTACTACCAGTGAACAGTGTTCAACCAACTATTAGCTACAAATCGATGCATGATGCAGGAATGTGGACAGACCTCCTTGTCCCTGGCCACTTCTTCTTCCAGGGCAACAGTCTTATTGTGGTTTATTAAATAGTGAGGACATTTAATCTATTTAATGTGTTCCTGGAATTTCCCCCTTCCACCATTTGCATGAACACAATTTTTCCATCAGACCATTTTCACGTCTACTGAATCATGTCCATGTACACAAAGTGAATATTTTCCACTTTTAGAGGGCCAGAAGTCTGCATTTGGAAGCAGAGGAGTGGGTGGCATCATGAATGATTTCACCACTCACACCAGAGACCATGGTTTGACTGCCAGACTTGACACATTTTTTTTCATATTCTATCTTTTTGTACATGAGCTTTGTCATGAATATTTCACATTTTGCTATGAGACTGGGGTCTCCTAGGGAATACTGGGGTCTTCTCAAGCCATTCCAAGAGGAATAAGCTCCAGTGTGTTGTGAGTCTGCAGCTGCTCCTATATAGACAAGTCTGATAAACCTTCCATACAAGGTGCCCAAAAGGCATCCTAATCTGATGTCCAAACTTACTCCTTTGATGGAGAGGAGTAGCAGCTAAGCTGATCACTGTAAGGTTGAGCTCAAAACCTTTTTTAAGCAAGCTAATTTCTGCCACTTGTATCCAGAGTTTCTGACTATGAATAAAGTAGAATAACTAAGCAGTCAAAAGCTCAAATAATTGTTGTAGTTAAGTCTAGTACCCCAATTGTACTTGTAGGCAGGCTACAAACTTCAAGCAACTGTTCACCAAAAGGAATAATCATTGCTCATGAAAGAATAGAATAATGCATTTGAACACAGAAATAGTCCTTGTTCTCATCCTTATACACTGGGAACAAGGATCATGGAAACAGCAAACAGGATGACGTGACAGAAAGTTTCCAAGTCTTTACGTGGGAAAAAAAAAGTCTACACCACAGAAGAATCTATAATGGTTACACAAATCAGGAAAATGAGCATTAGAATCTGACAGGAGACAGGAATTATATACACACTGTGAGCCAATGAGACACAGGAGGGAGCAAAGCACAGGTGAAAAAGACAACAGCAGGTGAAGCCAGTAAAGTGTGTCAGATAATGAGAGAGGAAGGAAAAGAACAGGAAGCAAAAGTAGAAATGGGACCACAACCAGTTAAAACAGGAATCCAAAACTCAACATAACAAAAACCTTGGCCGTGGAAGGCATCTCTGCCACCGAGTCAGGCTGTAAATTACACAGGTGTCTAACCAGATTTGACCTTTGACATATAAATGTCACTACTCCCTCATTTTATACTATTTCAGTAAAACTTAATCACAATGTGAATGTGAAATCTTGAGTTATTGCCAAAAACATCTTTTGCAAGCTCACAGAGACCTTGACCTTTTACTACGAAATGCTAATCAGTTCATTGTTGAATTTAAGTGAATGTTTATGCCAAATTATATATCAGCAAATATCCCTCAAGGCATTGCTGATATATTGCTTTGATATAAGAATTAGATGCAAGATGGTCAGTGTTAGAAGATTTTTATTATTAAGACATTTTATTAATCATTATTGCTGATATACTAAAGCTAAAAAGTGTTCATATTTCTGTTTGCACTCAACCAGCTGCACAACTAACTGTCTACACTTTGCCTTAAAAAGACTTGTTTGCTCTCACATTATCTCACAGGAAACCGCCACCCAAGAGTAAGAAACGACCTTTTAAGAACATGACCTTTTTTGAACATAAGTTCCGAGAAGTCACACCTGCCTGTTTGACTAGAGCAGACGTTCCCAAAGTGTGGGGCCCGCCCCCTAGGGGGGGCGCAGAGCCATTGCAGGGGGGGCGCGGCATGAAAAGGGAAAAAAAAACAACAACGCTTGGACACTGCTAGCACGGGCGCCCACACAAAGGCAAAGCAGGAGATGAAGCATCGCTGAATATGTTTCCAAACCAACTTCATTCTAAGCCAAAGACTAGAAAATATGGTGAAGCAAATCTTCCCTTTGGTTTCACCTGCACAAGTGCCGAGGTAGGTCTCCTTGCAGGATTGGTTTTCCCTTCGTTGGGAGCAGCGCTGGGCTGTTTAAATCATGGACAAACAGTATCCCACATTCTTGATTTGTAGTTCACAAACACTTGTTGTAATGACTAACTACTCCTGACATTTTGGAGATGTTAGCTCTTTATACAGTAAAGTTACAGGATACAAATAACATCAGGCTGATCCTGCCACAATTTGTTCCCCGGTTCAAATCACGGACAAACAGCGTCCAACAGTTGTTTATGTTTTTGAACCCATTTTGCAGAGGGATTTTTTGAAAAATGTATTGATAGCAATGTTGAATATTATTACACAGAAAAAAACAACTACATGTAAAATAATTACACCGTGACGCCTCTGCCTTTGTAAATGGAGGGACAGTAACTGCGTGTATATGTAAACCTGTAAAACCTGCAGATAGTCAGATTAACAGTATTTCGTCTCTACCTGCCATTCTGCAATTCATCTCATGTAAGCAATAACGTGCACACAGCGTGACGTGAAAAAAGGCACATACCTTTGACATTGCATGACGAACTCTGTATTCCTCGTCCAGTAAACGCAAAAAAAGGAGTTTTAAAAAATCTCCGTTCTCGGTGATTCGAAACCCCGTTTACGTGTGGACGAAACAGCTGCGTTTTCAAAAATACCCATGTAGGTGTGGACGTAGCGTAAAAGAGTTAGTAGATTATTTTATTACTACCTGTCATTTATTGCAGATTACTTGTATTTGCTTAATTGTTTACTAAATGTTTGAGGTGTGAAATAAACCGCAATGGAGCAAAATATGGGTGTGTGTGGTTGGAGGATGTGTTCGTGCGTGCGCGCGAGGGGGGGCGCGAACATTTTTCTTGTAAAACAAGGGGGGGCCCAGCAAAAAAAGTTTGGGAACCACTGGACTAGAGAATGTTACTTCCTTTCTTGTATGTTTCATGCTGTGTATAAATAAAGGCAGAGAGCTGCTGCAGAGGTGTGGGTCTCCCTTGAGCTCTCACCCATGCACGTTGAACTGTTACAAGTGTCTGAGTGTTAATTCATTATACCTGATTACTTGATAAAGAATATCTCTATCATTTTTAATGGTCCTTCGAGCCGGAGTGGACATTGATTTTTTTTCATGCTCCAATAGGAAACCTTCATCAAGTCCTGATGTCGTGAGAAGCCCGCGCTGAAGTCTGTCGACAGCTCCTCTCCAGGCAGAGGATAAAGCCCAGAGACGCTATAATTTGGGTTCTGGCCAGCGTTCATATAAAGTGGTCCACGACGTTGGGGGTTGATGGAGCAGACCTAAACAACCACGAAATAAATCAGGTGAATATTTAACACTCACCCACATCTTGCGAAAAATTCGAATAAGAGTTGACGCTGTTCCTACAAGTAAACGCTCGTCCTAAGAGAGGACTGGTAGCTATTATAGGAAATTCCTACAAGTAAATGCTCGTCCTAAGAGAGGACTGGTAGCTATTATAAGAAACTCTAAATGTAAATGCTCGCCTGAAAGAGGGTTGGTAGCTATTTTAGAGGGAAAGCGTCATAATAAAAACCTTTAAACGCGCGAAATATTTCTGTTTTATTGTTTTGTTGGTGGAATAAGTTACATTTACAGCACAATAGGGAGGCTGAACTATTCCACCGTATTGTTTGCCGACTGGTTGCTCACGTACTGGTGGGACGAGAAAAAGGTTGTGCTTCATCACATAAAATTAACACCGCTTTCAAGGGTAGCTTGAAAGTAGAAGGCTGTGTTAATAACCTCTCTCATCCCTCGTGCCAGAGAAAGCACCACGGCTGTTTGTGTGTGTAAAAGTTAAAAAGCTGTAATTTTCAAGGTACCTAAACATAAAACATTTAAAACAAATTAGTGAAAATGGGTAATAAATCAACAAAACTCACTGCTGACGAGCAGTGTTTAGAGAAAAAATGTCCAGGCGCCGGACAAATTAGTGCAAACAGATGGAGGAATCCAAAAAAGTTTAAATGCCCTGCGTGGGAGGGAAAATGTAATCCCTCTGCAGTGACAACTTTAAAAGAGACCCTCCAAGCAGAATTAAACAATGTAAAAAGTCCTAAAAAGAAAATAAAACGTACTCAAGAGTTAAAATATTTCAAAGCATGGAAAGAGGAGGAAGACAGACGTAGTGAAAATAGACAAAAAAGAAAAAAGAAAAAGGAAACAACATTACAAAGCCTACAGCCGCCACTTTATGTACCAGCACCGTCAGCACCAGAGCCACAATCAAAAAATCCCTTCAATTCAATTCAATTCAATTTTATTTATATAGCGCCAAATCACAACAAATGTCGCCTCAAGGCGCTTCATAGATACAGAGAAAAGCCCAACAATCATATGACCCCCTATGAGCAAGCACTTTGGCGACAGTGGGAAGGAAAAACTCCCTTTTAACAGGAAGAAACCTCCGGCAGAACCAGGCTCAGGGAGGGGCGGCCATCTGCTGCGACCGGTTGGGGTGAGAGAAGGAAGACAGGATAAAAGACATGCTGTGGAAGAGAGACAGAGATTAATAACAGATACGATTCAATACAGAGAGGTCTGTTAACACATAGTGAGTGAGAAAGGTGACTGGAAAGGAAAAACTCAATGCATCATGGGAATCCCCCGGCAGCCTACATCTATTGCAGCATAACTAAGGGAGGATTCAGGGTCACCTGGTCCAGCCCTAACTATATGCTTTAGCAAAAAGGAAAGTTTTAAGCCTAATCTTAAAAGTAGAGATAGTGTCTGTCTCCCGAATCCAAACTGGAAGCTGGTTCCACAGAAGAGGGGCCTGAAAACTGAAGGCTCTCCCTCCCATTCTACTTTTAAATACTCTAGGAACAACAAGTAGGCCTGCAGAGCGGGAGCGAAGTGCTCTAGTAGGGTGATATGGTACTACAAGGTCATTAAGATAAGATGGGGCCTGATTATTTAAGACCTTGTATGTGAGGAGCAGGATTTTGAATTCAATTCTGGATTTAACAGGAAGCCAATGAAGGGAAGCCAAAACAGGAGAAATATGCTCTCTCTTTCTAGTCCCTGTCAGTACTCTTGCTGCAGCATTTTGGATTAACTGAAGGCTTTTCAGTGAGTTTTTTGGACATCCTGATAATAATGAATTGCAGTAGTCCAGCCTGGAAGTAATAAATGCATGAACTAGTTTTTCAGCGTCACTCTGAGACAGGATATTTCTAATTTTAGAGATGTTGCGCAAATGGAAGAACGCAGTCTTACATATTTGTTTAATATGTGCGTTGAAGGACATATCCTGGTCAAAAATGACTCCAAGGTTCCTCACAGTGTTACTGGAGGCCAAGGTAATGCCATCCAGAGTAAGAATCTGGTTAGATACCATATTTCTAAGCTTTTCAGCGCCGAGTACAATGACCTCAGTTTTATCTGAGTTAAGAAGCAGAAAGTTAGTGGCCATCCAAGTCTTTATGTCTTTAAGACATTCCTGCAGTTTAACTAATTGGTGTGTGTTATCTGGCTTCATGGACAGATAGAGCTGGGTGTCATCTGCATAGCAGTGAAAATGTATGCTATGTCTTCTAATGATGCTGCCTAGGGGAAGCATGTATAATGTAAACAGACTTGGTCCTAGCACTGAACCCTGTGGAACTCCATAATTAACCTCAGTGTGTGAAGAGGACTCTCCATTTACATGCACAAATTGGAGTCTATTAGATAGATATGATACAAACCACTGCAGTGCAATACCTGTAATACCTACAGCATGTTCTAATCGCTCTAATAGGATATTATGGTCAACAGTATCGAATGCTGCACTAAGGTTAAGAAGGACAAGCACAGAGATGAGTCCACTGTCAGAGGCCATAAGAAGATCATTTGTAACCTTCACTAAAGCTGTTTCTGTGCTGTGATGAAATCTGAAACCTGACTGAAACTCTTCAAATAAACCATTCCTCTGCAGATGATCTGTTAGCTGTTTGACAACTACTCTTTCAAGGATTTTTGATATGAAAGGAAGGTTGGAGATTGGCCTATAATTAGCTAAGACTGCTGGGTCTAGAGATGGCTTTTTGAGTAAAGGTTTAACTGCAGCCACTTTGAAGGCCTGTGGTACATAGCCGATTATTAGAGATAGGTTGATCATATATAAGATCGAAGAATTAATCAATGGCAGGACTTCTTTGAGCAGTTTTGTAGGAATGGGGTCTAAAAGACACGTTGATGGTTTGGAGGAAGTAATTATTGAAGTTAACTCAGAAAGATTAATTGGAGAAAAAGAGTCTAACTTAACATCAATGGTACTAAGAGTAGCTGTAGATAATATTACATCTGTGGGATGATTATTGGTAATTTTTTCTCTAATGATAAAAATTTTATTTGTGAAGAAGTTCATGAAGTCATCACTAGTTAACATTAAAGGGATGGTTGGCTCAAAAGAGCTCTGACTTTTTGTCAGCCTGGCTACAGTGCTGAAGAGAAACCTGGGGTTGTTCTTATTTTCTTCAATCAGTGATGAGTAGTAAGCTGTTCTGGCTTTGCGGAGGGCTTTCTTATAAAGCAACAAACTATTTCTCCAGGCTAAATGATGATCCTCTAAATTTGTGACACGCTATTTCCTCTCCAGATTACGAGTCATCTGCTTTAGGGTACGTGTTTGAGAATTATACCACGGGGTCAGGTACTTCTGATTAGAGACCTTAGTTTTCACTGGAGCTACAGTATCCAGAGTCGTACGTAGTGAGGAGGTGAAATTATTAACAAGATAATCGACCTCTGTTGGGGTAGCGTTCAGATAGCTGCTCTGCTCTGTGTTGGTACAGGGCATTGACGATGATAACAGTGGCTGGATTATATTCTTAAACTTAGTTACAGCGCTTTCAGAAAGACATCTACTTTGATAAAGTCCACTCTCCACTGCTGCGTAATCAATTATTGTAAATGTAAATGTTATCAAGAAATGATCAGACAGGAGAGGGTTTTCAGGAAACACTGTTAAATGTTCAGTTTCTATGCCATATGTTAAAACAAGATCTAGAGTGTGATTAAAGTGGTGGGTGGGTTCTGTTACATTTTGAGAGAGATTAGGTTCACTAGTCAACCTAATCCTAATCCTTATGCCCAAGCCCGAAGTGCATTAAACTGTATGACAACAAACCCACAGGAAGACATAGGGAAAGACCCGTCAGGCAGGGACATGGGAGGTATTGTAGATCCTCCAGGACCCTCTGGAATTTTTCCAATGGTAGCTGCACCTAATCCCAGATATGGACAGTTGATAGGTGGTGAGAACGAAGAAAGAGATATAAACCCATTTGTGTATGCTTTTAGACCATGGACCCAAGCTGACAGACAAAATGTGGAAAGGGATGTTCCACCTTTAAATGAAGGCTTCCAACAGTGGAGAGATGCAGTGGAGCTAATTAGAACTCAATGGGGCCTAAACGGTCATGAAATGCTTCAAGTAGTACAAGACCTGCTAGGATTGAGAATGGGGACAGTGAAAGACGGTTTTACAGGTGCAGATGACCAAGGAAGACCTCTTGGCCCAGATTCCCTAGATTTAATGAACACTTTGACAGACTTACATGACCGAATTAGGGTTCGTTTAGCCCCCAGAGCAGATTATTCCAAAATAGGAGAAGTAAAACAAAAGGAAGCCGAAACAGCATCAGACTTCCTCGATCGGCTACGCCCGGTTTTCCGACAACATTCAGGCCTAGATTATGAAGACCGCCCTGAAAGACCTTACCAACAGCAGTTAAAAAATGCATTTCTAAATGGTCTCCGTCCCGCAGTCAGAGCCCATGTCGAAAAGCACTGGGTGACAATAAACACAGGAAATCTAGCAGACGCCCTACAATATGCAGAGCATGCAACTAAAGTACTGAAAAAGAAGGAAAAAGGAGGTGTTTTCACTGTAGATCCCGACACAGGTGTCATAGCATTTTCTGGTGGATACAGAGGACAGGGACAAGGACAACACAGAGGAAAGGGACAGAAAAGCAGAGGTTACAAAGGTAACAGGAAGCACAGAAATGAAAGAGACAACCGTTGTTATAATTGCGGAAAAGAAGGACATTTTGCACGAGACTGCAGAAACAAAAAAGAGAATCATAGTGACAGAGAAAGTATGTGACTAGAGCAAAATATTGAAGCTGAACAAAACACTGAGGATGAAACTGAAATCTATAACATACAACAATTACTTTTAGGCTCTGAACATAAACCCACAGTAATTATTCATGTAAACAACGAACCCATGAATATGCTGTGCGATACCGGAGCATGCAAAACGGTGTTAAATCAAAAACCACCGAATCTGAAATACTCCAGTAACACCATGATAGTGAAATCAGCATCAGGGCACACCAGCATTAAGTCTTTAACAGAGAGCCTACTGTTAGTACATACAGACAGTGGACGCAGCTGCAAAAATCAATGTATATATGACCCATCCTGCCCAGTTAACCTTCTAGGGAGAGACTCCTTAGGAAAACTGCAAATAGGTGTATTGCCAGGGCCAGAAGGCATGTATGCTAAGCTAATGTTGAATGAAGAGCAAAACCTCACTGACTGTCAGATTAATGTATGTGAAGGACAGGGAGAGCCCCACTACTACTGGACATTAGACCTGCCCTCACTAGAACCTTTGCAACACATAGCAAATAGATATCTGCCAACCCACTCAACACGGCAGGGCTACACAGAGTATCACAACACACTGAGGTTCAAACAAAGCCCAGGTCATGACCCCATGTATGACTTACAGGTGCATAAACTAGGCCCACAAATGCTCACATTGCAGCACCTATATGTCACTCAAAGTGGTAATGCAGTCTGCTCTGTACTTCAGCCAGAAATAGTGCAACGAGTGAACAGGATGCCAAAACCACATGTATCAGTAGCACACAATGACAGCACTGAGTGGAAAGATTTAGGCCACGTTCTCGCTCAAGTTGAAAGGGACAGATATGAAAAAACTGAAGAAACACATGAGGGGTGGCTTCAAGGTCGCAGAACAGGATGCATGAGATACACATTAGGGTGGGTACTCACTACCCACCCAGCCACCCACATGATTGACAGCACTGATGTACATGTGCAGGAAGATAGTGTGAACTGACATGCATTCTCATTAGAGTTACACCCTGAACTACAACAACTGCCCATAACACTGTGGTCCACAGGATCGACAGATGTAGGATTAATTAAAGGAGCAGATCCCGCAAAGCGAACACAATAACAGTATTACAACATTTAGCTGAGCAGGGCCACAAAGTCTCACAGCACAAATTACAACTGTGGAGCTCAGAGGTCACATACCTTGGACACAAGCTCACAGGGGAAGGGAGAACACTGTTAGACAGCAGAAAACTAGCAGTACAGAATGCTCCAAAACCGCTCACAAAACAACAAATGATGAGTTATTTAGGTCTCTGCAACTTTTGCAGATGCTGGATACCTGAATATGCTCTGTTAGCTCAACCTTTGCAAAACTTAATTTATGGAAGAAATCTAGCACTGAAAGATAAAATAGAATGGACACCAGAGGCAGAAAAAGCATTTAATGATTTGAAACTTGCCCTACAGACGCGTACAGTCTTAGCCTTGCCAGACTATGACAAACTATTTTATTTGCATGTAGACGGAGGAGCAGGCTATATGAAGGCCGTACTCACTCAGGCCTTTGGGGAAAAACAACGGCCACTCGCCTTTTACTCATGTAAATTAGACTCAGTTGCTTCAGGCTTGCCTACATGCATACAGGCCTGCGCAGAAGCTGCAGAAGCAGTGAAAAAGTCTGCCGACATTGTTCTCGGACACAAATTGATTATCAAAGTTCCCCATGCTGTAACCTCCATCTTACTGCAAGCAAACTTGTCTTATCTCACACATGCAAGACAGCTCTCGTATGTAGGCATTCTGCTATCACAGTCACACATTACAATTGAGAAGTGTGGACAGCTAAACCCAAGCACACTTCTCCCCACTTCAGCAGACGGAGAAAAACACTGTTGCATGCAAAAATTAGATGAGGAAACGAAACCACGAGCTGACATTCATAGCACACCGCAACTGACCTTCACTAACATTTTTGTAGATGGCTCAGCATCCAAAAATAGTCTGGGGAGAAACTGTGTGGGCTATGCAGTAACCACAGCTGACAAGGTTTTAGAAGCTAGACCACTAACTTCCTCACACTCTGCTCAGAGCGCAGAACTGACTGCTGTCATCAGAGCCTGTCAACTGCATGAGGGACAAAAAATAAACATACACACAGACAGCCAATATGTTTTTGCAGCAGTACATCATTTTGCTAAAATCTGGCAGAATAGAGGTATGGTCACTTCTACAGGCAACCCAGTACAACATGGAAACCTTCTAAAACAACTACTAGAAGTTATAACTCTGCCAAAGAAGCTGGCATTATGCAAATGTGCTGCACACCAAAAAGATGACTCTGAAATTACTAAAGGCAACAACTTTGCAGACATAGCTGCAAAAAAGGCAGCACATCAGCCAATAGAAACCTTAATGTTTGAAACCACAGAGTTAATACCACTTGATGTACTGAAAGATGAACAGAAACATCAGAACATGCATGATTTGCCAAAAACACAATGCACAAGGAAATCTCAGACCAAAAAGAGGTCATTTTCCCACACCACCTCACCCATTCCATACAATCCACATGGATTTTATCGAACTGGATGAGCGCCAAAATTCCAGATACGCTCTAGTAATTATAGATGTATTTTCTAAATGGCCAGAAATCTATCCAGTAAAAAGAGCAGACGCAATCTCGGTGGCAAAATGCCTATGCAACCATTTCATCCCCACATACGGCATTCCTAGCCTAATAAGGTCTGACAATGGAACACATTTTGTAAATGACATAATTAGCAAGGTCTCTGAAGCCTTAGGATTTAGCATCAAACATCACTGTGCATACCATCCACAAAGTGGATGGAAAGAACTAACGGTACAATAAAACAAAGATTAAGAAAATGCATGGAAGAAACAGGAAGGCCATGGCCCGAGTGTGTAGGCCTAGTAAAAATGTGGATGAGACTGACGCAAGGCTCTCAGAAGCTCACACCTTTTGAAATCATTCATGGCAGACCGTTCCCACTGCCGATCACAAGCGAGCCAATAGACAAATCAGTAAGGGAAACCACCTTAGCTGAATGGATGACTAAACTGCTTGAAAACAAAGAGATTGTGCTAAACAACCAACTGCCAAGTGATGTATCTCCAGTGTCTTGCAGGTTAAAATCAGGTGATTGGATCCTGATCAAGGTGCTCCAAAGGAAAAATTGGAGCTCTCCCAGGTGGGAAGGCCCGTACCAAGTCCTTCTTACCACACCTACCGCCTGCAAAATAGCAGAGAGACCCTCGTGGATCCACCAAAGCCACTGTAAAAAGGTACAGGACGCATCAGGCTAAGACGCCAGCTCCCTAGAATCTCACCGGTGCTCTAGTGGTGGAGAGAGGGCCGATTGGGCAAAAAGCCCGCCCTTGCTCTTCTCGCCCTAGTCTACGCACCAGAGGTTTTAGTGTGCTTGGTCACCATGAAGACACTGTTCCTGCTATCAGCGATCCTCCTATCACTGGTGGCTCTCTTTGCAATATTCACACTGCAAGGCAGCTACAAAAGAAATCTGGAAAAAAGATGGACACATGACAACTCGCACCTGCGCGACCTGAACCAAGACCACAACCACCCATGGATGAACAACGCGTGGTATAGGTATGTGTACGACAGAACACGCACCGACAACAGCACGGAGTGCTATGTGTGTTCACACATGCCAACAACGGCCATACACGCAACAATATATGGAATGGCACCTGAACTCGACGAAGCAATGTGCATATTCAACAAAGCGATAACTGGCAACTGCTCACGCAGAGATTTGATGACAACAGGAATGGCTCTAAAAGGTCAAAGCACAAAGAAGAAAGACCAAATTCCATGGTGTAATGACACAGACGTTAAACGTGTCATGAAACCAATCTCACAGCAAAGGGTCGTATTCAAACAGACAACCCCTTGTGCCTACAATCTGACAAACTGGAACTACGCCTGTGACGAAGAACATTGGGTAAACGTCAACGCCAACAACACCAAAAGCAGATCATTCGCCATAGTTCTGCCACCTGACATACAGCACCCAATATGTTTTGACTTCTCGGACGGAAGCAGAAAGGTCGGACGGAACCTTAACTGCACACAAACCTTTGACATGACCCAATCCACAGGAACACTCACCTTCAAAAATGGAACTTTCTGAGTCCAGGGAGCCGCTTGGGCCTGCGGGCCTAAAACCTACTTCATGCTCCCACCAAACTCCACCGGTCTGTGTGCACCAGTGCTGATTTCAGACCACACCTTCAAGATCACAGCAGAGACACACGCACGCACATCAAGAGCAAAGCGTGAAGTTGCTGAAGTGTTGCCACATGACTCAATTTATGGATCAGATGTGCCTAAGAACTTCAAGTTATGGACCACCGGTCAAAAAGTTCTCTACTCCCTGTTCCCTTGGGTGGGAACTGGAAAAAACATGCTCAGGATTGAGACACTTGACTACCGATTTGGATTGTTCCTAAATGCCTCAGTAAAGATCAACAAGGCACAAAATGAAGAAATCGACGCAATACGCATTGTAGTGATGCAACACAGAGTCGCACTGGACATGATTTTAGCTGAAAAAGGAGGTGTGTGTGTATTGTTTAACACCACATGCTGTACATACATCCCAGACAATGTGCATTCACAAAACATGACCAACGCTCTGAACGCTTTGAGAAAGATTAAGGACGCTCAGCAACAAGACTATGTCACAAGCACTGAAGATTGGCTCACATGGTTGCTAAATGGTTCTTGGAAGTCCCTACTGATTAAAGGACTTGTTTTGTTGGAATTTTACTTTTACTTTTATGTGTTTTCACAACATGTGTAATACCCTGTCTGAAGAAAATGGTATCAAACATGGTGATGACCTCTATCAACGCTTATGTAACACTGCCTCAAATGGAAGATGTTTTGGAAAATGACTCATATAGTGATGTCGTAGTCTAATTGAACCCAGGATTGCTCAATGACGTTCTGACCGAAAATGTTTAGGCAAGAGGTTATGAATTGAACTAATAGCAATGCTGTTATTACCGAAATCTGAACAACAGGAGGGAATGTTAGAAGATTTTTATTATTAAGACATTTTATTAATCATTATTGCTGATATACTAAAGCTAAAAAGTGTTCATATTTCTGTTTGCACTCAACCAGCTGCACAACTAACTGTCTACACTTTGCCTTAAAAAGACTTGTTTGCTCTCACATTATCTCACAGGAAACCGCCACCCAAGAGTAAGAAACGACCTTTTAAGAACATGACCTTTTTTGAACATAAGTTCCGAGAAGTCACACCTGCCTGTTTGACTAGAGAATGTTACTTCCTTTCTTGTATGTTTCATGCTGTGTATAAATAAAGGCAGAGAGCTGCTGCAGAGGTGTGGGTCTCCCTTGAGCTCTCACCCGTGCACGTTGAACTGTTACAAGTGTCTGAGTGTTAATTCATTATACCTGATTACTTGATAAAGAATATCTCTATCAGTCAGTGAGCTTGACCTTCGTTACAGAGCCTTAAAAAGTAACTCGTGCAAAAATGCATTATGTCCAGATCAAGCTCCATGCAAGCATGTGAAGGCAGAAGCAATTTTACAAAAGATAACATGAAGACGTTGACCCCATGTTAATGTTTGCTCACTTCTACTCAAAAAGCAAGAGCAATTTTGATATTTTTGTAAACTTCAGACAGGAATTTTTCATCCTTCCTTCCTAAGAATTTTATAAGTTTTATCTTGGGTGCCTTAAAAAAGAGGTACTTCCAGCATGTGGAAGGAGTTCTGTTCTTCACTTGGAGCCCAGGTTAGTCTCTCCTCTGGGTTTCATCTTCAGATGAATGAACATACCGAGAGAATGAACCAACCCTCTGTGCAGTATCATCCAACAAATCCACCTGAAGCAGTCAAGTGGCATGGGCTGAATACGCTTACAATTCACCCACTTCATCTGCAACTGGTCTCTCACCTTTTGAATCATCTCTGGGGTATCAGCCCCCTCTGTTCCTATATGTTGAAGGTGAGTGCTCAGTTTCTTCAGTGCAGGAGCAGTGTTTTGTGCAAACTGTGCAAAGAGGAGTTTGCATGCCACCAAAGCACTTCAACCTTGCGGTACCATCTAAATGCAGCAACATGTTGCAGCGAGCACGGAACCTGTGGGAGCTGTTAGCGCTCGTAGCACGAGTACCAACAAAAGGCATTGGCAGCCCAAACTTATTGAAATGACTGGCTTCAGGACCAAAATCAGTAAGTCAACATCGGACAAAGTTACAAATTCTCTGGGAAAATGGATTGCTCTGGACTGTTGCAGGAACAGTGTAAAGATGCCCCCACAGACAAAGAGGCTTCTCCTCTCTTCATTGTCTTCAGACTCTGATTCAGATGAGGAAGCCCTGTGTAACAGGGCCCTAAGTTTGTACAGAGCAAAATCCACCATCAGCGAGACAGACCGCCCACTGCAGTGGTGGTCCAGCCGAGCAGGGACCCACCCACAGCCGTCTGTCCTGGCCCGCAAGTATTTGATTAGTCCTGCCACTTCCCTCTCTTGTGAGAGACTGTTCTCACTTGCAGGTCACATAGTAACAACAAAGAGAGCTGCCTTGAGCTCTGAAAATGTGAACATCTTTCCCTAAATAAACTGTGTTTTTCAATCAGTTACATATATATTTTTGTTACATTGATATTCCAAACTGAAGTTGTCATCGGGGAAGACAGGATATATCCTGAAGAGTTTTCCAATCATTCACAGGCCACATAAAGAGAGATAATCATTCACACTTTCACACCTTACCCATATGTATTTAGACTTTCTAAGGAACCCAGAGTACACAGAGAATCCGGAAAGAATCTGTCATAAACAGAGATGGGCAGTACTGTAATCCGATTACTTTTTTCAAGTAACGAGTAAAGTAAGGGATTACTATTGCAAAAACGGTAATTATATTACCGTTACTTTCCCGTAGGAACGCTGCGTTACTGCGTTACTAAAACCGTGATTTTCTTGCGAGAATGTCTCATGACAGTGACGTAAGCGAGTGCGACGTTCGTGGCAACAGCTGTGTGCAGATCAACAATGGATAATATATCGAGTGCGGGAGAGAGTATGAGCGTGCCGCGTTTAAAGCGTGGAAGTACTGACCTTATTTTGAGTTTGATTCCGTAAAAAGTGACAAAAACATTAGTGTCTGCTGTGCGTGGGAAGAAAACTTCTTTTTACAAGCAAGCACCGAGTAGCTACGATGTAATGAAAAACTCACAGAGAAACTGCGGTATCCTTCCACTAACCGCTGCAGCACACCTGCACCAGGATAAACCTCTGCCTACTCTACTCCTGCTTTACAGGTGAAAATAGAGCAAAAGGACCGCTAGTCTTTGACTTTATTTATTTTCTGCTGTGTTTTACTTGCATCTGAAAGAGTGAGTGTAAACACAAATATATATATATATATTAGGGATGCACCGATACCGATACTGGTATCGGGTATCAGGACCGATACTGTAAAATGTGGTACTCGTAAAAGTTAACCGATACCACGAACCGATACTAACTTATTTCATTAATCAGAGGGTGGATTGTCATTTTTGTTGTAGTTTTTTAGATTGGCCACTAGGGGGACATCCCGCGCTAAACAGGCACAGGGTTAGACGAGTGAGACTGGCGGCTCCAGATAAAAAAAGAGAAACTGGAGGCTGCTGTAGCTAGGCTACACAAAATGTCAGCAGTGTGGACCGGAACACCCAACTTTAACTCGGGTTTTGGAAAAGCGATGAAAAATGTCAAGAGAAAATCCACGGGCAGTTAAAATAACAGAGGCTCTGACTCATTTTATTGCTCTGGATGACCAGCCAATGCCGGTCGTGGAAAACATAGGATTGCACCGTCTTCTCAGCATACTCGAGCTGCGATATGAAATTCCCAGCCGCCCACACATCAGGGAGATAATGGTGCTAAAACTTTCTAAAGAGGTAAAGACAAGCAGTGTGTGCGATGTCAGTCCTTGGTTTAACGGCACAGTGGACTGATGATCCACGGGCAGATGGGGAGTTCGTTTGTCAATGCCAAATACTTTCGTTATTTTGTTTGTTTGTTTATAATATGGACACTCTGCAATAATTTAAAAGTTTATTTTATTCTCAAACCTAATTTGTATTTATTTTATTCCAAACAGAAGTGTTTATTTATTATTCTGAAAGCTCGAGACAGTGCCAATAGTTCAGTGATATTTTGTTAAATTACAATGTGGAGACTCTGCAATAATTTAAGAGAAGTGCTTATTTTTCACTTGAAATTTTTTTGTGGTCATTTTTATTAAGATATTATTTATTATCAGCAGAGAATAAAATAAAACCTGTCTTCCAATTCATTGCATTTGTGTGTGTGTGTGTGTGTGTGTGTGTGTGTGTGTGTGTGTGTGTGTGGTAGAAGTATCGGTTTTTGTACTCGGTATCGGCAAGTACTCAGATCCAAGTATCGGTATCGTATCGGTTTGAAAAAATTGGTATTGTTGCATCCCTAATATATATATATTTTATGTGCTGGAATGTGCAGAAAATAGGTTTAAATGTTAAACTAATTTCTTCCAGTCAGAGAATGGTGCATATACTTAAAATTTTGCTTCATGCATAAAGTTAAAAGATTAAAACTAACAAAACAAGTTTTAAAAGGAGACTCCATTTGATTACATTTTGTATGATTGATTATGTAGAAAAAGTAGAATTGGGCAGAAAGCTCTATCGCTTTATCACCTATTCAGGTTGTAAATCATGTTTTTAAAAAGTAACTAAGTAACTAAGTAACTAATTACTTTTGAAAATAAGTAATCAGTAAAGTAACGGGATTACTTTTTTGGGGAAGTAATCAGTAATTAATTACTGATTACTTCAGTAATTAATTACTGATTACTTCAGTAATTAATTACTGATTACTTTTTTCAAGTAACTTGACCAACACTGGTCATAAACAGGCACAGGGAGAACTCCACACTGTCTGCATTTAGGTTCTCTAGTTACACAAAACCTTTTAAAAAAAGGGAGTAGATATTAACCTAACCCAATCCCAACCTTTAACCCTAGCTCTGTTGCTGGTTGGGGGATGATGTGGTAACAGCTGAGTACACTCATCTCTACCTTCATTGAAAAAGTCTTAAGCCATTTTCTTTTTCCACACCTGGAACATCCAGATTCTCTAAACCATTAGTTGTTAGACTGAAAATAGAAGTGTCATTTTTGAAGGGTGTGGTTTGTGGCTCAGCTGCAGCGGAGGGGTGGAGCAGTGGGTTCAGGGTGTGGTGCCAGGGGAGGCTGACTCACACATCTGACCTCATCATCTAATTGGGTCTCCCCTGTTAAGGATGTTGCCGGGACCGGAGGCAAGAGTGATGAGTGCTACAGAAACAGGGGAGCGGGAAAGCTGCTCCTTTAAAAACTGAAAAATAAAAAAGATGCTGAAACACTAAAACGCTGTGGTCATCAGGTCCTTCATTGTCAAAATCATTAAGACCGTATCCCAAAGCTTTTTATGTCCTTAAAACATTCAAAAAAACAAATGCCTTAACATTAGTCTGAGACAGCATGCTTTAAACATACAGTCCAATTATATCACAGTGCTTGTCTTGAATAGCAAATATCATATACTGTGCATTTAATGGTGTTGATGGTCCAGTAACCTTAATCAACTTAATCCCTCAGTCACATAAAGACAAAAAGGCAGCATTATGCAGCTGGAAAACACCAACTTCCACATGTCACATTTCTCCCCTTTGCACGCATCTACACAACAGCTAACTCTGACAGAAGCTTTCACAGCTCTGCACGCAAGATTGTTGGATAACCTGCTTTGGAAAGTTAGTGCAAATCATTAATTGTATATTCAGTTGATGATTGCATTCATCAGACATAAACTCAAACATCAGCTGAATATAAAATTCAACCTCTGTGGGCTACTCTTTGGGAGACCAGAGGTTTACCAGTAACTGTGACCTCAACAACCTTAATGAAACATCTAACTTTACTGCACTCAGTGTAATTGTTGTTGAAATATTTCCCTCTGAACCAACGTGGACAGAAAATCTGTAAGATCACAGTGTTAGCATGGGTAAAAATTAACAGGTCAAGAGAGTCAAAGGTCTTTCTCAGGTCAAAATCAATACTGCGTGTTTGTGAAGACCTCGATTCCACAGCAGCTCCTCCTCCGCCTCCTGCTCTGTGTATTTTTTTTAATGTCTGTAAAGGCTCAGAGAACGAATGAATTTATTAACTTGCTTCAGCTGAGTGCCATGTTAGATAGGTTGCCCTCTGACACACACACTGCAGAGTGGGTGAGCACAGTATTGATCTGAAACATCTCATCTCAGCACCGGATTACTCTATCAGAATGAAGGAGGGAGCGATCAGACAGCAGAGCCAGGGAGAAGCTGCTGATGAAGAAGACATACGAGATGAGGTAGATGTGTTAAACCAGTCGACTTCTTTCAAACCTTTATTAAAATGTAGTCCCACACATAACCTTCGTTAACCATTTGTCTCTTCTGTTAATGCTCCAACATCTCTGTTCCTCAACCAGCTCTGCCTCGTTAACAGCCTTACCACTCCTCGTTAACTGTAATTCCTCTCCTCGTTAAAGAAAGGCAGCTCTGAAAAAACAGTTTCAGTGTAATGAAAAAGTTCCTCACAGGATCTGAGAAGAAGAAGAAAAAAGCTCAGCTCTGGGGTTTTGGGTTTCCTTTAGAAGTCTGGGTTTCAGGAAGAAACCAAGTATCTGGCACACTTTCAGTCCAGTGGGGACCCTCTTCAGGAAAATGATCCTCCTGATGAAGTGTGCTTTATATAGAAATAATATACCATCATTTCATCACACATCCTGGATGGTGCTAGGTCATAATGTAGTATTAGTTAAATTTTAAAATGTCAGTGTTCATTATGCATTAATCTAT
The DNA here is from genome assembly GCF_963576455.1 of Neolamprologus multifasciatus. Lineage (NCBI taxonomy): Eukaryota > Metazoa > Chordata > Actinopteri > Cichliformes > Cichlidae > Neolamprologus > Neolamprologus multifasciatus. The sequence goes on from NC_140455.1 coordinate 18,128,405, forward strand.
GGAACGTCAGCAGAACCCAGACCAAAGTTAAAGTGCAGCATAGTGAACTACATTTCTGAGTTCAGTGTTATTGTAATGTTTTCACTGTGTGTAAAGCTAAACATGTAGAACAATAATGTAACATCTGTGGCATGATCACTATTTTTTCAAATGATGTAACACAACATGCAGTCTCTTCTGTAAATCGAGCAGTGAGAGATTACATGACACTTTGACTGAAATTAAACAAACTGCAGATTTTTACACACGTCACTTGGATCATCAGGACCATTATCTCTCAGCAGCAGCCAGTATTGCTGCATCTGTGTACAATTGTGGTCTGAAGTTTCAATCCACTCATCGTAGACGAGAATGTCATGATGATTTTACCCTTTACACTGATTTCTTTGAAAAGTTTCTTTTCCAGGGTGGAATGATTGAACAGCATACATTTTGAATTACTTTAAAAAACAAGAACTGGGTGAAAAAGTTTGAATTAATTTTTGATTATGTCTACTCCACACAGGGTCAAACGTATGCATACAGGCTCAAATATATACATAAACACTTACATCTTTTTTTTTAAGTTGACAAGGCCGAAGCCTTTTAACTTCTCAATATTGATCAATATTGACTACAGCTGGTAGTATCTCTTTGTAGCATTAAGAAGGATTTGTCTGACAGTGCTCATCGGATTGATCAATACTCAGAACAATAGGGAAGTCCAAGAAATTCTGTGGAGATCTGATAAGGAGAATTGTAGATTGTCACATGTTGGGAAGGCCTCCTGGGGCCATTTCTAAACAAATTCATATACACAAATGTAGAATTATTTGAATTGCATAAGTACAAGTTATTTAGATTACCAACGTCTGGAAGAAGGACCAAACTGTTAACCTTAGATGAGAGAATATTGATTTGGATTTTCAGGAAAAACCCAGGAACCACTAAAGTTCAGAACTGCCATAAACTGTTTGACAATATATGAGACATTGACCTTGACCTTTTGTGTAATACAGTGTTATACAACTTGTGCACCCAGTTCTCTTTTTTTAAAGTAATTAAAGATGTATGCTTTACAGTTCTTCTACCCAGGCAAAAGAACAATTCAAAGAATTAATAAAAAGCCCCAAATTACCCTGACATTCATGTCCATGATGAGTGGATAGGAACTGTCGGACTGCTGCTAAAGGACATTGCGTGCCCGTGTGTGAGACACAGGCAACATGTGTCAAAACAGCATTAAACACCACAGAATGAGAAGTTATGGTGCTGAGAGAGCGTACTGTAGCATATACTCAAGTATTCAGAGAAGTCTGAAGGCTGAGGCATTTGAACAAAAGTGATTACTTTTGCATGTTGAACTAATTGTTTCAAAGTTTAACCACATTTAATATGAATATTCAACAATGTGACACAGCATATGGCAAAATAAGGAAAAATACATGACCGTGGAAAGCCTTTAAGAATACTTAACACTATAGATGAATATGGTAATGATGATGCAACCACTTGAAAGCACCAAAAAAGGTAACAAAGCACTGAACTACACAAAATGTTAACTTCGGAGCTTGTGTAAAGTAAAGCTAAAAAAAAGATTCTTGCAATGTGTTTAAAGTCGATGTTAAAGAATAAATTGTGTCAGGGTAGCCATGAAAGATGCCCCGGGAAAGAAAACTAGTGCAGTGAATGTGGCACCACTCTGGTCCAGTTTCCTATACATTAGCTGCGTATTGATGTGTCAGTTTTTATCCTCATGCGACGTCACGCGTCATGTGAGCAGCAGGTGGCGGGTCATCTCTGCAGATGGGTGGAATCGGGCCGAATTAAAAATGCCTTCACTGGGAGACGACAGTAACTGCAACATCAAAACTCATTTTTACATCATTTGCATAAAGATCAGTACTAAGCTAGAACAGTGATACTGTGTGTGTGTGTGTGTGTGTGTGTGTGTGTGTGTGTGTGTGTGTGTGTGCACGCTAATTAATTCACCCACTCCCAGCATTTTAAGCGTTTAAGCCAAGCCTGGGGTTTATAGTAACTCTGGATATTAAGCAAATCTCATAGTGAAGTGTGTGTGTGTGTTTCTGTTTGTGTGTGTGTGTGTGCATTAGCTGCATTGCTGTATCAAGCTAATCCTTAAGATAACAGTGAGCTTTGTGCACGCACACATGAACACACACTTTTGAGCAGACTATCACTTGGACCGTCCCTGAACACCAGTATTGTGTTTATCTGACGTTCTGAAGCTCTGCTCAGAACACAGTTACTGTTTTTAAATAATAACCAGCTGTGGTTTCTTTACCATGTGTCTTACTGCTTTGCTGGTTAGTCATCAGATTAACATATTTAATGAGCTCACACTGGCACCTTTACAGGATGTTAGTCATATGCACACTCATAGTACCATGAGTCTCAGTCCCACAAATAATCTACGTCTGGCTTTATATTTATTGCATTACTTTTAGTATTGTCATGCTCTCACAAAGACTTTCTCTTTTGTGTGCCGTTTAAGGAATCAGGTTAGTGCACAAAGTCGACTGTAACCGGGTTTCTGGCAGCTGGAGCATTAAGCTTTAACTAACAGGTTGCTGTGCTGTGATCGAGCTCTGCTAGTATGCCAGCTGCCGTATTGATTCAGAATTGATCCAAACAGCAGCTGCCAGCGAATAGTGCACCACGGGTGGTGGAAACACAGACCAAGTCCGACTGGTGGTGGATTTTGGCTCAGCGTGTGCTAAAAATACTAAAAAGTTCCCTCAGAGACTCCTCTGGTCACTTCAGATGTCAAAAAGTTGGCATGTTAATCAGTTCATTGTGAACTTGATGAAAAACCAATTAAAACTGCAGTTTTATACCATTGTTCTATCGAAACACGGCAGAGGAAGTCAATGAAGAAAACAAAGCTTCAACTGATGGACGGTAAAGAGTGTGTTTGAAATTCTACTGATATTTTGTTATTTTGCAGTTTTTGATGCCTAAAAGCTCTTAAATTAGGAAATGAGCACAATTTTCTAATGTATAAAAGCAATAAATTATAAAACTATGTGTGTGTTTGTGGATTTGTGTCATTTATATAACCATCACTTAAAGTGACATTAGCCAGCTTTTAGTTTTTAATGTTACAATAAATGTCCATATGGTTAATGGACTGTAACACTTATCCAACTTATTCCCATTGAGGTCAAGGACAGAGCAGGAAATCAAAATATCAGTGAAGACTCAGAAACCTGAGCCACTGGTCCTCCTTCCATAGAAGTGAAGACAAATTTAGATTTCTGGATGTGAAAATCAATGTTATACATCTCTTTGCACAGATTCATGAATCCATAACTGTCATGAAAATTTGAATTCCACGTCAGAGGGATGGGTTTAAAATACCTTCGTGTTTGTGTGATCAAAGCACCGAACAGCAGCCGCTGTCCTGCTCTGCTCATCGATCTGTCAGAATCATTACTCTTAGACTCAGCTCGTGTTGTGTCACAATAGGGGATAGTTTCCTGTCTGCAAAACAGACGGCCATTCACAGTTGCCTGGATGGATCAAATAACAGCACCTCAATGAGTGCAGTAATGCATGTCATTACAACTCATTTCACAAATTTGGACTGACTTTCAATGAGCAATCAGGCATCTTCAAACAGTTTTGGAATCTAGCGTCTCATTTGTGAAGATGCTCTGGTTTAACTCATCGGGCTTATTTAGGCAACACTCACAGTCCAATGAGGCCGTCCATGTAAAATAATCAGTTTCTTCAGACAGGCAGCTTTCTGCTCACCACCAAACATTTTAACCTGCTGCCTTTTTGTAAATCTGACCACATAGCAGGAAAAATAAAAGTACTAGTGGATGAACAAATCCAGATGTAGGATTTGCTTGATTTAGACCACCAACATGTCCTCCACCTCTGATTCTGTCGCTCTTTACACTCAGTACTCATTTATATTCATCTCAAGTCAACAATAATCGAGCTGTTCCACTAATAAAGCTTAAAAGCTTTAAAGAAGACATACATGTAGCCTTGGCAAACTAAATGTTGAGATTTCATCTTTTATTTTTTTGTTTACAAAACACTTTTTAAAATTATTTTCATTGATCATGTTCCTCTAAATAATGATGGAGTTATTTTAAGCTTTCTTAAGTCAGTATAATTTTGGCTCAGAGCACATGTGTCCTCTTTGGCTGCTTCATAACGAGTGTTTCTGTTATTTTGTCAGCTCATGTCTCAGATAATAGACTGGATCCAGCTCTCTAAATATTGCACAAGGTTGTATTAATATATTATATGTATATTACATTTGCTGCATCATTTCCTTTATGTACCAAACAAGAAAATACAATAAAAAAAATCACCATGATTACTAATGATAGTTTTATACGGATGCTCAGCAGCATTTTGCTCATTAGTGGAAACACTTTTATCCTAACAGAAATCACAAGCCTCTGTGACAAGTGGAGAAATCACCAGGTGTAAATACCTGGTTAGTGTTGTTTAATACAACACAGCAACTTGAAATGGAATTAAATTTTCTATATCTGCATGTGCATCATTAGGCAAAGCTATAAGCTAACTGTCTCAAATATTGCAGAGCTTGAATACATAAATGCAGGTTCTGGTACAAAAACATCAAGTTAATTAGCTGAAATCACTGATATTATCTGCATAAAAGCTTAAATGGAGAATACGACTCCTGACATTTTCCATGACCAGCTACAGTGGAGGTTAGCAAACTTCAAAGGAGCCGTTATTGAGTAATTTTTGATCCCAGAAAAATCTGTATGATGTTGAAACACATGTTTGAGCTTTATAATAAAGGTGCTGCAGCCTGTAGCCTATTAAAATTACAGGTAAGTGTAAACCTTTAAAATCTTTTAGAAAACGGGACTAATGGGTCATGTTTTTATAGCAAAAATATCATTATTTTGTTGTATTCATAATTAAAGCAACAAAAGAATGATTTTTTTAAAAATGTTTTTTCATTGACAAGAAAACAGACCGTGCGTGGATTAGCTGCTTTGCACATCTCTAGCATTGACAGAGACATTTCAGGGATTTAGACTCGGTCAGCACTCCAGATGGGTTAATTGTTAATCACGTTAGTCATGATGACGGCGCATTAACGCTGACAGCACTAAAAAAATATATAAAGTCGCCAATTTGGGATGAAAGAGATAAACCTAAGGATGTAACCAAAGCGGTCTGTCGCTTGTACAGATGTATAGTGCGAGCAAGTACTCAAACACGACTAACTTGCATGACCATGTACATGTCCACCATCCAGCTGAGTATGCTAGGCTACCAGCAGCTTCTGCAGCTCCATCAAGCATTTGGGCGCACTCTGAAGAGGGTGCATTTGCTCGCAGATGAAAAAGGGTGTTGTTAAAGCAGCACTATTATTTGGACTTTTGACTGCTTCTATTAGCTCCATCGTTATTAGCAATCTTACTCATGGGAAAATAAATAAATAAATCGCCCTTGTAAAAATGATCAGGCTCAGCCTACCGTCAGTAGTCGATATATTCATCCAATCGCCCAACCCTAGCGTGGATTCAAAAGGTCTGTGTGTATGCTTAGATTTGAATCTGTAGCCATGCAGATATATGCAGGTGGTGTCCTGCCTTTAATGGGTCACCCCTGACTTCTGTCAGTGGAGCAGAGCCGACGCTCCTCCTTCAGACATTGGCTGAAGAGAAAACTCTAACCTGAGACCACACAAGTTCATCGCTGGTGTATTTTCAAAGTTAACATCGATGGGCTTATCTGACCCGCTGCTCCCACCGTCGCTCATCTTAAATGGTCAGATTGAAGACCCTGCCTAAATGCTTGTTACACTGAGTCTTAATAAGTGATTTAAGCTCGTGAAAATCCATGCGTTGAACTCTGAGCCATTCAGACACTCTAAGCAGCTTAATTTTAGCCAATGCAGTTCATTAAAATAGACCCACATGTCTGAGACAGGTCTTCAGAATCAGGTCAGAGTGCCCCAAAATCATCACAGTTAGCGTCTTTGTCAGATATTCCTCCTTGAACAAGGCAATCATTCTAGATTTGCTTTATGTCCTCTTCATAAAATAATGTTGATCACTGTGTATTATGTTACCATTAGCAAGTCTAAATATATAACACAGAATAGAGAATTCATCATTTCCTACAATGACTCTCTTTATCACGCAGTTTTATCGTATTCAGGCTGCACTGGTCTATATGGCAGCCCTCTTGCTCATGGAGCCAATCAGAATTGAGTAGTATAAAAGTGAGGAATGAGTTAATTATGTCTCATCACTGACTAAAGCTCTTCTCAGGCAGAGTCCTTATGTGGTAATGTCTTTACTCTGTCCAATCACAGCTGAGCTCAACATTTTTCCAAACAATTAACCACAAGTTTGTGTTTTTCACAATACGTTGAAAAGACGTTGATAAAACACTGTGTCAGTGCACACACACACACACAAACACAGATAGAGGCCAAACATATTCGTGCATGAAATAATAAATGTATCAGCACACAGTCTGTTTCCCATCTGCACCATGGGGAAGAAATCTGATGTGGAAACTGCAGCAGAGGCTTATGGGAAATTCATAAGGAGTTTTATATGTACGCCCGTGTGTGAGTGTGTGTGTGTGTGTGTGTTTGAGACAAGTGGAACACACACAAAGACATGCACACACAGGCATATGGCATGTGGAGTGTGAGTTAATCAATGTCGTGAATGTGAAGCTTTGACCTTTTCAAGCTGAACCACTTGCTGGTATAAGAAAAGTGTGTGTTTCCGTGTGTGTGTGTACCGTCTCTCTCTCTGCATTGTGTATGAGCTCCTGAAGAAGCCCAGCAGCTCGTCCTCGATGGCAGCATCAAAGCTCACGTTTAGCCGGTAAACCCTCATCGGCTTCATCTCGCGGTGCAGCGCCACCACGTACATCTGATTGGCTGGGAAGGGGAAGTGTCGGTGGATACGCATGACTCCGCCCCCGGGCCTGTTGGAAGGACGACCTCCAACACCGCCCTCAGCAGTAACTGTCACCCGGTCCACCTGACGGATGGAAGAGAAAATAGGATAAAGACATCCACACACCAACTGTGTCTCCACAATAAGACTCATCTACAAGTGCAGACCAGAGGAGTGAAATATGTTTGGATATGCTATAATCAGATTTCCTGTTTTATTATCATTAAATAAATAAAATCTTGGTAGCGATAATAGCAAATCACACAGAAACGCAGTAATCCATCAACAAATTGAGTTAAGGATAAGCCTTCCAGCAAGGAAACATGAATGTGAGCAGCACAGGATTTAAACATTTAAAAGCTTCAGGATATTTAAAATTCATTTTGATGAGTGACACTCGATGTTAACAGCAAATCTGCAAAGAAACTCTGCAGGGGTTGTTTAATAGGATGCACGTGTACACGCGTACTCGTGCATCCTAAACTCCTCAAACTCAGACACACGCTCACTCACATCCAGAGCACCTCTGAAAGCCGCTGACTTCCTGTTGCTGCTCGTGTTTATGTCATTTCCCGCCTGAAACATGACAGCAGTGGTTGATTTCTCAGGTGGGTTAAAGCAAACAGCAGCTGACTTCTTGTGATCCTACAGGTAGGTGCATGGGAAATGTCTGACCTAGGGCTGTGCGATATGACCAAAATCTCATATCCCGATGTAAGAATTCTATCATCTGATAACGATATAAATCACAAAAATGTAACATTTTCTGTAAATTCTGTGAATCTCGGGCAGCACGACTTGCGGGAAATGTTTCCAGATGTGCGTCATGTAGCTGGAGTCGAGTGTTTTAACCGATGCATGAAACTATACATTTTTAGACATAAGTTGTAACGGCCGCCGTTTTCTTTGTGAGTATTTATTACACGGCGTGCTGCGGGAAAAAGCCTGTTTTAATGTTTGAGTCTAAGGTTTATTTTTTAGCACCTGACGGCTTTTTTACTTCTCATCCGTAAATAATCTGCTCTTTCACGTGATTCAGTTTATTTTGAAAAGTCTCAACAGGATCTTGAGCTTTATTGTGAAAGGTTTATGTGGAACATAAACAAGCGGACACGCAATGCTGTTAAAACAGGCGCTTGTATGTCCGTAGTGTGGTTATATTAAATATAAGAGAAAGAGAGAACTTTAAGAGATGCAGTGACTACAGTGACCATCAAAACGATGAAAAAATATTGCCGTAAACAGTTTATTTTGCGACACCACGAAACAAACGATAGCGTAAAATGAAACAATAGACATTTTTATATCGTCATCCGATATATATCGTTATATCAAACAGCCCTAGTCTGACCTTTTCAGAAAGAAAGTGAGAAGCAGCTTTTCCAAAAGGTGGTGACTTTAAAATCAAGACTTTACCTGAAAGCAGTCTGCAAATAAGTTACTCAGTGTTCAAAAGAGAGGAGGAAAAAGAAGACGAGTCGACTACCAAAGGTAGAACATAGTTCAAAGCTGGGCTCAGTCTAGTGGGTCAGGTTAAACACGGGCTATTTAGATATTATGATATTATTACGTAACTAACTGAATTTCCTGGAGGAACCTAAATGAGGGATTAATAAAGTTCTATCTATTTATCTATTTAAGAGCTAAATATAGGCTGCTCCAACGGAACTTACTGTTTCTGAGGAAAACACAAACACAGTTTACAGTCGAGTCCTAATAGCTTACTTACAACTGGGCTCATCAGGCACTCTTTTTGGCTGCAGTGGTTATTATTATATTTACATGCTTCCATCTCCCGTTTCTGGTCGGTGACAGCTCATATTTTTCCACTCTCCTTTTTCTCCCTCCTCTCCCTCACAGACACATAACGGGTATGGCAGTCCACTCTCCCTGCAGCACAGAATACACTGCCTATGAGGCTACATTCTTTAGGGCTATGCCTTTAACACTCTGCCTATTTCCTTTATATTAAATAATTATTTAAATAATAATTAAAAAAAAATATTTCTTCATGTCATTATGTGGCCGGCTGCAAGTAGAGGTGACATGGGCCGCGAGATTGAGACACAGGCATTAGAGCCTCTCAATGCATGTTTTGTTTGGGTTTCCACCGGCATGAAATTACCCAAAATAGAGAGGGCATAGCCTAACATATGAAACAGGAAAGGACCGCTGTGTAATCCCTTTATTTCAACAAAGTAACTGTATTCTGAATACCACCTTTTTAAGTGGTAACTGTAAGGGAATACAGTTACTCATATTTTGTATGCCGGTACATGTATTCCGTTACTCGCCAACACTGCACTTCACAGTGTGCGTATGTGTAGTGAACTTGACAATGGGCACCAGGTAAGTGACCAATTAAAGTCACTGCCATCTTTAAAGTGACTTCAGTCAGTCTGACACCAGTGGGATCAAGTTAGCAGTTACATGTGATTCATTTGTAATAAACAAATCTGTTCTTACAAATCTGCACACACAGAAATTCTCATTAACAACTTGCAAAAGACACAGGTGCTTGGCAACAATAACAGCAATGCAACCAGCTAGTGACCATTTGACTTGATCCCCTTGTTGCAAAGAGATCTGCTGGGTTGTGCTCATCAGCGCAGACTCAGTTTCATTGCAGCATGTTGGCAAACTGTCTGCATTTCTAAGTAAGACAACAATTATTTGCAAAATAGTAATCTGTATGAGAGTGACTGCAATCAATGCAGTTAGAGCTGAACTGTTTGGAGACAGGTTGACTCCCACTAGACGACCTGGCCAATTTCTTTCCCTCTCATTTCTAAGGTAAACGAGAGGAAATTCATAGTTGCCCTCAATAAACATTTTTGCTGGGTTTGTGTTCTCTTTTGACATTTTATGATTTGCGCACGATGTTCTCATTGCACACTGGAAGGTCTGATTAAGAGTAAAACACGCCTCCTTGCTCATAAACCAGGATGCTGACAGGCAAACTAAGGGCATCAGAACCTGGAGGTAACATCACAGTAGTTTTGTCCATGTTTATTAGCACAGTCCCAATTTACCCTTTATTATCCACTTTGCTGACATTAATACCAAAGTTATAGAAAAGAAGCCAAAAATCAACTTGATAGATATTCTGTAGTCCCTGCAAATAAATAAATAATGGCACAGTTAATTATTCCATTTAATTTATCCCCATTAGAGTAATTAAGTGTTGAGCAATGATCAAAACATTGCATAGATCCAGTAAGTGTCACAGCAGGTGTTCAAACCGAGCTCTCCTGAGAGAAAGCGCCCTCTGCTGTTCAGGTAGATCAACGCAGTCAGGCAGCAAACCCAAAACGGTTAAAAACCACAGAAATGCATCAGCTTCAAGCATTTGCGGTTTGTCAGGTGGCAGGCATTGCTCAGCAAACCCTGATTTACAGCCAGCTGTTGTTCCGAATGCTGGAGCTGTCGCCATGGTGACGTGACAGGACCATGTGTACAACAAAGGGAGTATCTGAGAGCAGCTTTGGAGAAAAAAGGTATCTTCAACTGAGCGTTTTCACCAAAGTAGCGAGGAAGGAGTGTTGAAAGAAAGAAAGCTCAGCAGATCTCAGAGTGTTTGTTCGCCTGCCAACTTTACCCACATTCATCCATATTTCATTGTGCCACTCAGGAGTCAAACTGACCAGGTGATGAAGAAACAGACAGTCGGCAGCTGTGGAGAATTAATACTGAAGGAAGAGGAGAGCACCTGTCTCATTAAAGGCCCTGGAAAGCCTCACAGGTGCTCTGACTTTTCCTGGCTGATTAGACCTGCGCCCAGGTTGACGCTGAGTGGGGATTTACTGGTAATTAACTGAAATGTCACTAAACTCAGTGCACTAAAGATAATCATCCAGGCAAACATATAACTTAGAGGGATATGTTAGTCAAGAACTCTCTGTACACACCCACACAGTCCTGTGAAGAGGGCTAATCAGCCACAATAAGTGCAAACACTTCTGTGGGTGTACCGTGAGAGCATACTTAAAAATAATATCATAAGGTCTGATCTGCTGCTCGTGTTTGAATCCGTTTTTTGTGTGAAGCGATGCAAAGAAAAAAAATAGGAAGGTAAATTTGAATGTCAAGGAAATGCAAATTGTATACCTCCCAGAGGAACGAGGAGAGTTTGGGGAAAAGGATTCTCTTGATGAGCAAACTGCTACTCACAGTTCTGCCGTCACTCACAGCAGCCAAATTTGACCAAGGTCCATTCATCAAATGCTGAATTTCACAAAGTCCTGATTTCCCGAAGTATAAAGTGCTTCACCAAGAACATCTGTCATGATTTGCAGTCTGTTCCATTAATGTGGTTCTAACATTTTAACTAACACGGCACCTTTAAAAACAACAACAACAACCAATTCTTACCTAAATACCTTAAATGTTTGTTTTCAGGCAGACTGAGGGTAAGACCAGAACTTATCCAAGTGGAACAGCCATCTTGCTGACTGTATTAGAATTGAAGAATGGGAATACTTGCCACCTGACCTAATGAGCCTGCATATTTATGTATTTATCCATGCATACTGGCTTGTTTGCATACATAATATAACACCATTCGTTGGTAAATTTGAACCCTAGCAATATGGCCACAAAGTGGAATGATTGGTAAATATCCCAAGTTGAAATAAGCTCCACTCATCCTTTGGCATTTAACTTAATTGCCTTCTTATTGCTTCCTTATTTAGTGTTATACAAAGGCTCTTGGCTTTGAAATATACATGAGTATTTTTTATGTTGCTTTTATTACTGGGTGAGGCCCACTTTTCAGACTATGTACAGTATATGGATATCATAAATCAAAATATGAAAATGCACATTAAGAGGTCACACTATTTCAGAGTCCACAGAAATGCAGTGAGTCTCAATGAAGTGTGCAGGGAGCCAGAATGTATAAATCAATAGTAGGGATTGTTATGATTTTTGGAGATTTAAATACAAGTTTCTTAATGAAATAGTTTACCCAGCTTTTAAAAGGCTAAAAAATATTCTTTCTTGGTTTTACTTATGCAGGTGGCAGCTTGTAGGTCTTATGGCACTGCAAAACTAAGTAACACATGTGGTTTATAGATGTTTGCTGACTGTTGCTGAGGAAAATCGGTCACAAAGAGGACGCTGCACCTGTGATTGCTTTTGCTAGTGGATTGCCAACACAAACAAACTAAGGACTAGTGCAGCACTCTACTGATGACCAAAGCGAGAAGGGCTACAATGCAGCACAGTGTACCTCTTTGCAATCAGTTTCACCCACCAATAGGAAGCATTCTCTTGTAACCACTTGCCAACTAGTTGGGGAATACATATTTTTCTCAAGAAACTGGTGGTGACCAGGGGGTAACTGACCAGTCTCTAGGCCTCCGTAACTGTTTCCTTATCTGGTTCCGGACGACAGAGGCTTTAGCCAATCCCTGCCACCATAAAGCAGGGTAAACCCTGGACAAGTCACCTGTCTCCAAAGAGTGTGTATCCTTTTGTAGGCCAAAAGGTCCAAAATTGTTAACATGTGCTGTTTGGTGCCTAATTAAACAGCATATAAAAACACATAGAAATAGCAGGTAAAAATTACATTAAAAAAATTCACAACTGGTGCGCAAATAAAAGTTGTAATCCAAGTCATTTCTAATTTCTATTGGATAATATAGTTTGTAAAAACATGTCTCATGTTAAATTTTAAAGGGTATGCATATGGCTATGTCCTGAAGGCAGTTCACATTTTGGGGTTTACACAGGTCAAAGAACAAGCAGAAGGCCACAGCTTCTGTTCCACCTCGTTAAGTAACATGTGGGTCATTTTAATTTTTACTCTTTTTGTGCATTACCCAGTTGCACCTTTCTCTTGGTATTTTACCCTGAAGTTATACTAAATTCCTTGTGTGGATCATATAATTAATTAAAATGAATTCAATTAGTCATCATTATAAACATGGATGAGTAGCAGCGCATGATGGGAACACGCCCGCAGCAGCAGGAACAGTTTGGAACCTTTAGGTCGTTCCGCTGTCACACATCAGCGACCCTAAGCCAATCAAACACAGTGTGTGTGTGTGTGTGTGTCCTTTGATGAAAGAACTGATCAATACGAACAGAGCCTGCTGACACAGAGAGGAAACAGTGAAGATTAAAAGGATGTTTTTCAGGCTTTTCTGATGAGTCAGCTGACACAGCGGCACGCTCTGAGATGCCTTCAAAATGTTCTGCTCAAACAAATGTTGTTTAATTGTTTGTTTGTTGGTGCTGGGTTAGATTTCTCAGCTAAAAGAGAGTAACACTGAGCCTGGGGTGCATTTTATTTAGCTAATGTGGCTGCTCGCTTTCATCACGCTTGTATCTTCGTTACGTCTCAGTTTCACTCGGTGCTCATGTGACAGAGGGAGGAACTCTTTTTAACATGCATGCTGTCCTCCCTCACTGCAAAATCATTTTGAAGAGATGGCAACTAGCCATCAAAAAATATAGAAACTGACTGTCAAATGTGTCCAAAAAATGGGTCAATGTACAGAATCTGTGGAGCCTCAGGAGTAGAAAGAAGTTGATGAAGATGACTTTAAAACAGATTTCATTACCACTCCGTGATCTATGCCTGACTGGAGAAACCAGTGAGGTCTAAAAAGTCTCCCAGTGTTAATGAACCCTCTGACACTAAGCACGCCCCAATATCGGACCACAAGGAAGCGCAGGAAGCTCACATTCTTATTAGGGAGGGCTTTCTGCTTCACACCAATGGGCTTCAGCGAGAAGTGTTGCAATCATAGTTGGCCTTAAACTTAACCCTGAATTACTTAAACACAGCCCAATGAAAATATCAATATGTTCTCTAAAAGAACATATACCCTGAAATATTTTACACTCCTACTTTATCATACTGTACATATATTTTTTCACAATATAATTGGAACAGAATACAGATCCTTTACTAAAACTTAGCAAAGCTAAAAAGTAAAGTTTGGTCACTTCTTTTACCATCAGCATCATCCATTAATAAATCAGCCTATTAACGCTGCCATATGATGAGAGATGGGCGACATATTGGACAGATCACAGGGCTAACACACCCAACCAAACCCCACTAACTGCATGTCTTTTACACTGTAGGAGGAAACTGGAGTACTCACGCATAGAACATGCAAACTCCACACAGACCACACACCCCAGCCAAATGATGGATTCTTATTTGAACCCTGCTGTGAGGCAGCAGATTGAACCACTGTTCCACTGTGCAGCCCCCAACAGCAGACTGCAATCCAAAAGGCTGACTAGATATTTGACTGGGTGAGATTTTAACTTTTTAACCCCCCAAAAATGTAAAGAACACCGAAACATAGATATATTCTCAAATTCAACGCACAGGGAACAGCACTCCCCAATGTGTACTTAGTCTTTATTAAAATGTATTTAAAGTATCACATTTAACATGTTAACATGCATCAGGGCAGCAATGAACCCCAAAGGCATGATATCAGGGATTTTAGACACATGCTAAACAAGCCTGGAGTCCTTCCAACCTTCCAAATCAAACTCTTTATAGTTCTGTTATAACATTCCCATTTTCCTAAAGTCTAAGGCAGGGGTCGGCAACCTGCGGCTCTTTTGTCCTTATACTGCGGCTCCCGGTGGTTTGGGAAAATAAATTAGAAGTATTTAGCTGAAGTGTATTTTATTTGTGTTTAGTTCTTTTTTTAACTTGTAGTTCTAAATTGGAAGATTATTGTGATTTTGAAATATAAAAATTATATTATATTATATTATTTTTTCACCGCTCAAAATAAGCGTCACACTCGCGGAAGCTGGTGTACCCGCCGAAACGCCGTGCATTTATCGAGACTTTCGACCCCAGGTAGGCTAGTTATGGATCTTTGGATCCACATTATGTCAGCAGCTCCACCATGAACTATGTTAAAACAAACACCGCTCACGCCTCACAGATGACAGCTTACAGTCCTGCGTAAAGATGAAAGCCCCGATTTGCAGATGCTGCGCACAGGTTTGGGACCATAAGTCTTATTGTAAACATATCATGGCAGACCCGACGATGTTTGCATGAACATGCTTTTCAGCATCTCTTTATTGACCACTTTTCACACACGGTTGCTGTACATACAGTCGGCTGTAGCTTTTCAGCTCACAGCCCGACAACACAACAGCAGAGAGAGCACAGACTTCAAGGTGGCGAGGCGTGATTGCGGGTGCCGCACAGGTGCGTCCGCCTCCCAGCGGCGCTGCAGACCACGCCCCGCCACACACATTAACCAGGTAAAATACATATTTAGGCAGAATTTTGCAAATATCTATTTTTCCTTTTTTAGCAGCATAATGCTTTTTTCCAATTACTTTTTTAAAAGTCAGGTCAAGGCTCCAAAAGCCCAAAGGCGATATAAGGGTGGCGACTCACAACAGTTTTTGTTTGCTGGATCATTTTAGTTTAGCTAGGTGTCTTTCCTTTTGTTATATTTCTTTAAGAGTTCAAAATGTGTTAATTACATAAATAAAATGTGTATAATGTCTATTGATTGTATTGTTTATTTTAATATTTGTGTACAGCGCTTTGTGACACCCTTTCTGCGAAAAGCGCTTAATAGATAAACTTTACTTACTTACTTTAGTTGTTCACACAAAGCATAAAAGTAAAAAACAATATATACAGTGTTATCTTCATTTTGGATTTCAAAAAGTATTTGTGGCTCCCAGTGTTTTCTTTTGCGTGGAAACCGGGTCCAAGTGGCTCTTTGGGTGTTAAAGGTTGCAGACCCCTGGTCTAAGGCTATCATTAGGTGGACCCTAAACAGTTGACAACCTACTCTACATCTTGACCTTGACATAACAAAGTGTGAAAACCCTGAGCTCATTTTCATTAAGGTTCACACAGCTGCCCTTCATCAATACTTGTGCTGCCCTCAGTCAGCTGAAACACCAGATTAAAAGAAGACAACTAATTTCAGCTTCTATATTCCAGCACAAACTATTTTTACAGTTAACTAATATAATTGTCTACAAGTGATTGCATGTTCTTTTCACATACTTCAAATACAAGTGCATTGTGCTACACAACCAGTTTAGCAACCATGGTGTGTTGAAGTGATTGAACTATTCACCCCTTTAACACAACGTAAAGCCGTAACCTTCATCTCTTGTAACAATGACACACAGCGGGTGGTGAGTATATGAACAGGAAAAAAAGCAATAAGATCATATATATTAAATTCAGATATCAAATCCCTCCCAGCTTGAATGGGCATGATGTGTCAGATTTTACTGACTACTGTACAGGCATTGCAATTCAAAGGGTGTTGAAAACTTCCCCGTGGGACATGCTTGTGTTTCTGCGCTCGGAGCTCCTCATCTCTTCATCTCCTCTGTGGTGCATTTAAGCGATTGGAACATCCAGCGATTTCCAGGTCACAATCAGAGGATGTAGGAAGGAGGACTGGAGGAGGAATAAATTAGCCAAATGGAAGGCGCGCCTGCATGTTAATTTTACTTGACATGGAGTTAAATCATTGGCTGTCTGGAGGGAGTGAAATCTGGATAAGAACTGACAGTGTTTGGCAAGTTGGGGAAAATGGTCAGCCGACATCTCCAGACCGAAAACCTTCACTTCACTTCATCTCAAATGCATTTTGTATTCATTTTCTTTGAATCTGTGAATTAAGCTCTCTTTTCAGGAGTGTTTATCCCTCCCCTTGCTACCAGCTGCATCTATTTTTATTCACATTTCTGTTTTCTGGCCTTTCAACATCTTGACATTTTTTTCTTTTCATAATGCATTAACTCTGAGGATACCTTAGGAGACCTGCCTGGCACCCGACAGCACCTCTTAATTCACAGTGTGCCCTGACACAAACTCAAAAGGGACTGCAGGGTTTTTAATTGGCCTCTGCCCAAATTAGACAGATTTATCCTTCTCTCACATTAGCCGAGATGACCAGCCTGAAAAATCACGTTGCTCAGGCGTTTCTCTGAGGCTTTCTCTCACCACGCACTTGTCTCCGAAATTGGGCTGAAACAGCAACTTTGACGGTTAATTAGCCTCGTTAAAGAAACCTCCGAGGCCAAATCTGGAAATAAACATTCTTTGTTAGAGAGCGTCGGGATGCTTTCAGCACAGAGCAGACCACTGGATGCAAACAAGGAGCTTTGTTTGGAACATTATCAAAAGATCAAAACGTCTACATCAACAGGCTGCACCGCACCAATCTGTTTCATGATGTAGACTTTGTACGGAGCTGGATTCAACAGTAATTAGATCATGACTCACCACTGACCATTCTCAATAACAATAACATGACTGCAAATAAGTTACCGCAAACAAGTTTAGTCCAACCATCATCCAGTTTTATCTCAAACAAGTCAGCTCTCAGGAATCTCTGATTCTACTATTAGAGTTGAGACGAAAAGATGTTACTGCTGACATCAACTTCCTTACATGCATTGTGGCTACAAGTCTTCTGTTACAAGATTTCAATTTGGGGATGCAAAAAATGATATTAATAACAATAAATAAATAAATAAAATAAACTTCTTGATTAATGGGGTAAGTTAGATCTCCTCTAAATATACCACCTGTTCATAAACAGCTCCACTGGCTTCCAGTTCAGCTCCGTGTCAATTTCAAGATTCTGCTTCTCACTTTCAAAGCGCTTCATAACCTCGCTCCCCCATATTTATCTGATCTTCTCCATACATACTCACTCCCTTGTACACTCCACTCTTCCTCACCTCCTCTTCTTTCTATTCCACCTGCTCGCCTGACTTCTATGGGACTCAGAGCTGCCATGAGACTTTGGAATGCACTTCCACCTCAGGAACTCGGCTCCGCACTACAAACTCTCTCTCCACTTTTAAATCACGCCTTAAAACCTATTTATTCAAAATTGCACACCCTTCATCATGATTCCATTTCAGTCTATTTTTACCTTGTTTGGCTTTTATACTTTCATACTTGAAGTCACTGGTATCCAATTCAATTCTGCCAAGCTGCCTACTATCTTAAATTTCATATAAGAACAGCAAATAGAAATTCAGAATTACTCATTAAATTGGGGCATTCATGCTCCCAAAGGGAGTAACTATTGTAATTTTAAAGGTTCAAAAGGCTTTGCTGCACCACCTTCTCAAGAAAATTGTAAATCTCCAAGAGTTTAATTCATGCCTGAAAGAAAAAGTACCCAATTTAAAACTGGCCAGGAATAGTGTTGCTGACATTTCATGGAACCGGAGACTTCAGCTGCAGTAATGAGATGCAATACCAGTACTCATCTCTATTTTTTGTAACTTAGTAGACAAAAACAGCCATAACCAACAGCAACCAATGCACAGCCAATATAGCTAATAATCTACCAGCATTGTCCATTTCATAAAGTTGAGTTTATTTAACTATTATTTGACTATAGTATGTCTAGTGTTTAAGAATTGTTGAGTCTGGACTACGATGTAGAGGGCTTCACAGCCAAGACCTGATCCAGTAACAAAGATGTAAATTTGTTCCATTAAGCTTAATTGTGTCAATCAGGGTCTTATTGTTACTGGTGTGAGTCTCAGGTTTGGGGATCAGTCATACCTGAATGGATTCAAACAAATTTATGATTCAATGTCTGTGTTTTGAGGTAAGAGGTACGTTGAAGTAATGTCCATCATATTAATTGTTAATGCCATGAAAAGGTTGCCACAGTTGAAGGTGTCACATTTCAACTTCTTTCAGAGCACTGAAAATCTAGAGTTGTGTAAGAAGCATTAAATGTCTCAAATGCAGTGCAGTGCAGAGAAAGGTTTAATTTTATAATCTGCTGTACATTAGAAAAGGTTGTGAATAGGATAGCTATAGAGGTATTTTCACTCATGAAGTCAAAAATCAGGAGAAGCAGGTTGGTACCTGATTTAAAGTTGTTTTTTTTTCACACAACACTAGAAATACTCAGGCTGGCTAAGGCGAGGATACTGCTGGGGTAGAGTGTACAGGTAAACACTCTCGCTTTTGCTTCTTTGTAAATTCAGCAGACGGTTCGCTATTCTAACACAGGCTCAGTTTAACCTAGTGTTTGGGATCTGGCAGGCTAAAAATCCAAAGTTGGACTTTTTTATTCTCACATTCAGCTCTGTCAAGTGAGCTGAGGAAAAGCTCTGGGCTGTAATGATCAGTAAAAGCAGCTTATATTTGGAGTTTGGGTTCTTTGATAAGTCTAATTGATTGCATTTTGGAACAGGTCTGATTAATTCGGGTGGGTCTGTGCCTAAGTAGATTTTGAACCAAAAACCTAAAAGAACCTAAGAACCTAAAATTTTGGACAACCCCAAGCATGTTGGTCATTCAGTTTGTAAAAAGTGACATTACCTAGGAGTCCTTGGGCTCTAGACTGCTACATGCTTGAATTGAAATTATCACTATCCTCACTGTGAGCAAAAATAAAGCGCCAACATACCTCTAAGCGATCAGCGTGCAGCACAATAAAACGGGTGGCATTGATGCACTCCAGCTCAATGCTGACTTCTCCAGAGAAGGTGAAGTTATCCATGTAGACGGCAAGCCGCAGGTCGTAGTGCCGAGGCCTCACCGAGCCTGGTAATCGTGAGTTTCTCCATGGCTGGACCACCTCTTCATCCCCTTTCTCCCCCGTCCTTTCCCCTCTGCCTCCATTCAACTTTGCAGACCCACCGGGGCCTCGGGAACTCGGCTCTCCAGTTGTTTCATCGCGATCTCGTGCACCACAGTCCTTAAATTTGACATTGAGCACAACGGCTACTGCTGTTACGATAATGAGGGTGAGTATGGAGAGGGCAAAGCCCAGCACCAGTCGCTTGTGCACCGTTATGTGGCGCTCAGTGGTTCGAGGCCGGACCACCACTGATTCTGCCCACTGATCCGAGAGGCCACGGCCGTTCCGCATGGCTCCCGGGCTGCTGTCGTTTAGTCCCATTTAGCTTAAAATTTCACTAGAACAGCAAAGAAATAATCTCAAAGTTCAGCAGCAGAAACAGATTCTGATTCAAAAAAATATTCATTTATGCACAGGTCAGATTCCAGCTTGTTTACAGTAAACTTGATGTGATTGAATGTGTTTTAATCGTCCAAAAGATTTCAGTCTTGATTCAGCCTGTCAGCCTATCAGTCTGTGCTGATGAAACTCCAGCAGTTATATATCTGAAAAACTGAACTCTGACCTTGCTGCTGATGGACTGTTATGAACGTCCTTGAGTTCTGCCTAGATGTGAAAAATCAGCACTGCTGCACGTCTTACATTTCAGGCAACCAAACTGAAAAAACAGAAAAAATGAGATGGTCATGTGCGTTTTGGATTTGTGGTGAACAGAAACAAAAAAATCAATGCTGCATGGCTCGATTTCAAGAGCAGTGAAGCCTGAGAAGGAGAAGGAGGAGAGGGACCGAGCGGAGGAGGTATGCCGTTGAGGATGTGGCTATACAGTGAGTGTATCATCCATAGACTGGAAATCAGCTGGGTATGCTAAACACTTAACCACCACAAGGTATAAAACTGGGAATAAAGCCTTATGCTGTAAAAGCAACCTTATCTGGATTTCCTCTCAGATTGTAAATTCAAGTCAGTTATGGATGATGGAAATCATCAGTTTGAACTTTAAAAATGGTCACGTTACCAAGTCAAAGACCTTCAACCAAAGTCTGAACGAACACAAGGGGGTTAAAGCGGCAGGTAGTTTTCCCAAGGTACGAGTAAAGTTAATTTGCTCTGAGTTAAAGCTCTTACACATCCGCAATAAACCATAAATAAATCCCTTTCGGACTATTATGGGATTGTCATAATGTTACAGTCGAAGATTATAATAACTTACAAGACATTAAGATGTGTTACAAGTCTCTTGAAGATTATTATGATTGCATTTCAGGTTTGGAATCAAATGAAGACTTAATCAAATCAAAGTCACACCAGCATATGTTCAGATCTTATTTTGAGTAAAATAAAGTTTTGAATTCGGATCTTTGTCAAGAAATCCAGTTTTTTGTCTTTGTTTGTTTTTTTTATTACAAGCTCGAGATTAATTTGTAATAACTCAGTTTTCTTAGGGCTTTGTCCCAAAGCAGAATATTTCAGTAATCTTGTTTTTAAAGTACAGTTTTGTAGTGACTTCTCTGTCACACAAACTTAAAGTTGCTGTTAAAAATTGAGGAAGCGCCTCCGTTTGACCCCTTTTCTCTGATGGATTTCAAATTAAAATTAGCTTTGCTGCTGATAAAGGTGTAGTTTAAAAACGGTAATAACTCTCTCGCTGCGGTCTGTGTCTATAGCGCTTTCTCTCTCTCTCCTTTTCCTTTCCTGAGGGGGGTTAAGTGGATAATTTACGGCCAGCATGTGGGTTTATTTCACCGTGGAGGAGATAATTCACTCGGCTACTCCACGAGGTCTAAACGATCCCAGCTTTCCAGCTCATGAGCCTGACGGATGGAAGCTGGATTAAAACTGATTGATAACCCAGGATTGTATTGATTACAAGGATGCCGCTCGGTGGGGACAGAAATCCACAGAAAGAGCTGAAAACCCCCTTTTTAAAATCCACCATCAATCAATCAGTTCCTTCAGTGAAATCACTCAGATGATCATGAAGGTTGTCCAAACATGTTTTGGTTCATCAAACAGGTTCATCGGTAAATATTATAAGAAGAAAAACTCCTCTGGTTCTCCGGTAACTTCTCT
Source organism: Neolamprologus multifasciatus (assembly GCF_963576455.1). Classification (NCBI taxonomy): domain Eukaryota; kingdom Metazoa; phylum Chordata; class Actinopteri; order Cichliformes; family Cichlidae; genus Neolamprologus; species Neolamprologus multifasciatus. The sequence continues at coordinate 18,149,994 of NC_140455.1, forward strand.
TCTCTCGCCCCCGCTAGGAAGAGATGATCTCCGTGTCCGTTTTAAACAGCAATCGGTCCCCGGGGTGGAAGGGTACCTCTCCGGAGGTGATCCGCTATTAGTCAGACTCACTTCAGTCTCGAGAAGGACCGCGCTTTCTCTGCTACACGTCCCGTTTTCCTTGGTAACCCAGATGTGAACACCTGCTTTATACCTGCGGGCTGTTTCTGCTCCCGAGGAGGGGGCTGAGGTTACCGTCGGTCAATAAACTAACCCTCAAGTCCACCCGGGACGGTCCCGGGATTCGTTACACTACCGTTAGAAATCCATTAAGTGCGTGTGGTGTGGAAGAAATCCATCAGGGACATGACGGGAGTTCACAGATAAACGCCAGGAAGCTGTTATTGATCCGCTGGCACATGTGGGGATCCCGTTAAACCGCCAGAGACCAGATCCAGCTCACACCGATGGGATTAAACACCGACCTGTTAATAATAACAGTAATAACAACAACGGGCCGATCGTTTAAAGAAGAAAATAAATGGACTAAAAAAACAAACACACCGGAGGTCAGAGTCAGCACCGGGGACGGTCAACGGAACGATCCTGGAAAGCACCGTTAACAAATCCCACTCAGCACCAGGTCCTGCACACTCCAAAGTAGGATCGGACCGTGCCGGGTGGATTATCCCGCGTTAACGCCGTGCACGAGCCCCACCGGTGCTCCTTTAATAAACCCTATCTTCCTCAACTTTTTCAGCCCACGGAGAACCGCTGCTCCTCTCTCTCTCTCCCGCAGATGAGGATGACGGTGATGATGATGGTGGTGGCGGCGGTGATGAAGCCTTCCTGTTTAGTATCCCTCCGTGCACTGAAGAAAGTGACGCTTGGTGATGGAGGTGAGGAAGAGTCTCGTGCCGCCCGTTCAGCAGTGAGTACGTTTGCGGTGTGCGTTTCCACTTGAGCACGAGCTGCTGCTCCAACCGAGAGGCACGCGCTGACCGAGGGAGAGAGAGAGAGCGAGAGAGAGACCGAGAGGGAGGGAGGTGGGTGGGGGTCTCAGCGTGTGAAAGCTACACCTCCCCAGCGCTGTTCAAATCTATTCCGCTGTTTTCTCCTCTGCTAGCTCTGGATGACGAGAAATCAGACAGAAGAAAAATGAAGATGAAGCAAAGTAAAGGTTCTCTGTGTGTCTCTTTGGTTTTACACGCATGCAGATTTATCTGGCTGTGAAGTAACTGAGCAGTAAGCACGAAGCCTTTCCTCTGCAGATTTCTCCCTAAATGAATGTGTCTGCTGAGATTAGTTTTTCATTAGTCTCTTTACTTCCACTTGCTCTTATCTGCTCTTCTGCATTTCAGTTATTCCACTTTTAATGCCTGAAACTACATGTACACATAAGCTCTTTATAGCACAGTGGAAAAGAATTTCCAGACTCATTCTTCAGAGAAGACAAAGCGCACATACACAGACACACACATGTTCAAAAATCAAACTTTTTCCATCTCTAACTGAGGGATTCAATGTGAAGCTGTAGACTCTGCAGCTGAACAGCTGGGCCAGATGTGGTACCAAAGAATCCCAGCACACAGGGCTGAAGTAACGTTGTTGCTCCAATAAAGCTACATGTTCTTGGTTGTGTGTTGTGTGCAGTGCAGGTCCAGGCCAAGATTCAGATCATATTATAAAGAAAGCAAACACACGTCTTTGTTTTTTATTGGAACACCTGATGGTCGTGCTAAGTCAGCTGTGCAAATGTCTACTCCACGCACACAGACTAGTATCCCCAGATGCCCTTTTTAAAAATATATATATCAAGAAGAGATTTATGACATTTTCAGGCATCTACATGCACAGGTAGTTTCATTTGTTGGTTTGGTGTATTTATTTAGATTAGGTGTCCCTCTGACCCTTTGCTCACTGTTGATCAGGCTTCAGAGTGAGAGGTCTACATGGTAGTGTGAGACACCCTCATTTCAAGGGTTTCTTATTCTTCTCACAAGCAGGGAGTGTTATTGTTTTGTGTGTTTAATTGACAGAAGAATAAAACTTGGCACAAAAAGGAAGGAAATTTGTTTTTGGTTGATTATTTTTTCTGAGCAATACATCTTATTGCATAGCCTGTTTACTTCCCCTTAAACGGTGCAACATTTCTAAGGAGAAATTTGTGAGTTGAAAAACTTGCCAAATCTTCTCTGTCAATTTTCAAAGAGCTTATTCTGTGACCAACAGAAAAGCTGATTGAAGAATGGAATGCCGTCCCACAGCAGTGTGTGACCAAGCTGGTGACCAGCATGAGGAGGAGACCTCAATCATCCAGTCAATTAAATGACACCAAACAAGAGACAGTAGCAGAATAAAAAAAATAGTTGACCAAACAGAAATTTTCTCACTTTTTGTGCTGATTTTTCAGAACAACTCTTTTTTTAATTGCATAGTGGTGAGAGACGAGTGGAGGGCATGCAGCAAAGGGCCATAGTAGGTCATACTCAAACATGGCCGCTGTGGCCATGCAGTATTTGGTCACCTGCTCACCCACTGAGCTAAACTGGCACTTGTGGAACAAATCTTACTGTGCTAGAATGTCTCCTTGTGGAGCTAATGATGTGGCTAATTTAATCACAACGTGTTCTTTGGCATGTGTGCTTTCATGCACTGAGTTATGATATAAAAGAGCGAACAAGTGGTCAGCCCCATTGGCCAACCAGCAGGGTAACCGTTGTTAAGGGTTGGTGTTAAGGGGTTTCCCATCGTAAAAATCCATCTACTTGCTCACCTGGAAATTGAGAAAAGCTCACATTGGCAGTGATTATGTTGCCTGTATTTGCTTGAAGTTGCAAAATTTTAATCCCACTTTGTGGTTGCTGGTTGCCATGTTGTTGTGAAAAGCTTCCAGTGTGTATACACCTCAATCCTATCTGGTGGCATTAGCAGCATTATTCAGCCTGATTGACACGAGAATATGTAAAATGTCCAAGAAGACATCAAGACCATGTAAAATAAAGATCAACAAAATTAGCATTACAGCAAACACTCGATGTTGTATAACCATCGACAGACTGTCTTTTCCCAACACCCAGTCTTGGTTGAAGAATCATTGTGCCAATAGTGTCAGCATTACCTTGAACCTTTGATAGAATAAGTCTTCCTACCTCTTTCTAGAGGTAACTGTGCTCGTCATTACACCTACATTCTTCCTGTTGTGCCACTTCTGGAGACTCACCTAGAGTGTTTTACCTCAGAGCAGTAGAGAATTCTGGAAACTGGCTTGAGAGTTGATCTAGTCAAAGAATTGGACTTTAGGGGTTTTGAAGAAACTGGCCTGACAACTTGTGAATGTGCCTGTGGGACAGAACCAGCCTGAGGCTATTTCTTAAAAGACTGAAGACTGGCCCGTGAGAAAAGAGAAATTTGAGTTATTAACCAGTGCAGTACTCTTATCTACCTTATCTACTGTCCTTGTAATTTTTTTCATTATTTGCCTGTTAACCATTTCTTGTGTGTCTGCCTTTTGAGTCTTTTTGGAAAGCAAATCATAGAAAACTATCAGAGAGAGATAAAAACATGAGGAGTGGCTGCAGAAGTCTATTCTTCGGTAAGAACACCTAGCCACAGAAAAGTCTTGACAAAGTAGGCCTTTCAGAGTCTACAACATATAAACAGTAGGGGTGTGTTTTGATTATCGATTTATTGATTAAAATTTATTCTAGCTTGGATAACGTGACAGCGATTCATTAAAATCCTGATTCGATTATTTTAATATAAATTCATTAAACGCCAGAATCTCAGGTTAAACCTCACAAATTTTCAACAACCACCAAACAGCTAAAACAGTAAGCGAGAGCAGGTACACGGATTCTGCACAAAGACGTAAACACAAAGCGTGGACCTGCCGACGGATCAGAATCAGCGAGATTTCGCCTTTCTCACCCGATGGCATGGACACGGTTGGGGCTGAAAGCCGACAGCTCGCTGATTCTAGTGTCTTTGTGTTTACGTCCTTTTTGCGTTAGATTCTGAAGCTGCAGGTTTTTTATCTCTCTCCAAACAATATTGACTGAACCAGCAGCAAAAGAAGATCCAAACTACGCATCACATAAACATCGTCATGAATTCCCTCTGACTTTTGCTGTTTTGCTTCCACCGCAATAAAATCAAACTTCATGCTCTCTCTATCTCTCAGTATACTTCAAGAACAGTTTCCCGTCTAAAAATCTGTTTTCTGCATTATTCGCTTGCTTGTTACGGACAAGTCTACCGTTGTTTACAGCACTGTCGGACGCTGTTTTTTTCCTTTTACTTACTTCCGAAAAGAAAGTCTCATTTCTGCTGTTCAGTACTGAACAAATTTAAACTTTAAATTATGCAACATTGCAAAACGCTTAGATGCGTCTCTAATCAAACCTCTGTAACTTTGCTCTGCTTCACGCCAGCAGCATCAGGTAATGTTCATATGTTGATTAATGGTTTTCCTTCGTTTTTGATCTACTGCAGAATATTTGTATAAAATCCCAGCCTGGGATGGGTACTGGTATCCGGTGCCATTATGGCACCAGTTCTGACATAAACTGTAGTAACCAGACCGAAAAGTAGCGCACATTTCGGTGCTTTATTTCAGTGCTTTTTTTCTGTGCTTTTTTCCCACTGAGATGTCATACACTTTGTATTCTCGCCAATCATTTTACCTTTGCAAGCGTAGTAGGCGGGCCCAGGTACGTACATTCTTTTAGAGCTGAGCTACAGATTAAAATTGCCCAAGGCGAAGCGGTCAAAAGTCTGGCTGTACTTCACAGCAAAAGATGGAAACCCAGCAGCCTGCAACAAGTGCTTTAAGGTGATACTGTGCAAAGGAGGTAACACCTCGAATCTGATGAAACACCTGGCGACGCATAGCAGGGTTTTTTTAAAGCCGAGAAATGCACCGTATTTGATAGCTTGCTGCGAGACCTCACACATCTACTGCGGGTGTGGTGCCTGTTATCGGACCCGGAGTTTGCAACATCCCCCAAGAACCCGAAGATTAGAGTCCTGGCCCCTAGCCCTGCCACTGTAGCAGAAATGATGACGAATTCTAACCAATATAGAAATTATCTATTAGATTACATTAGTCTTGATACAGCCTCTGCCACCACATCAGATCAATCGCTCTGGGCTCCTCTGATCAGCTCCATCACCTAGTGGGGGTGGGGGGTCATATTTTGGTCTCGCCTTCACTGTTGTGATTGGTGTGGGGGTAGGGTCAGGCTTGGGGCGTCGGGGGGTTCCCCGGGAGCATCTTCCTTGGGGGGCTCAACCCGGGGTAGCGGTCATGGCCAATTAGGGGCTCTGTTGGCTCTTAGGTGACGGCTTCCTCGTGGCTACGTGCAGCGGGGCTAGGGGAGGGTCTGTGCTGACGAACGGGGGTTACTGACCTGGTAGCCTGGCTGCCCCTGGGTGGGTCCGGGACGGGCGTGAGGTTCTGGGGGCGCTCCGGCTCTGGCCTGGGGCCCTGGCCGGGCCTCGGGGGCCTGGGTCCTGGTTGGTGTGTTGCCGGGGTTGTGGGCCGGTGGGTATATGGGGGCCCGCCACTGGCGCAGGGTGCCGCCGGTGCGCCGAGCCAGCTGGGGGGCTCTTCAACTGGTGGGGGGGGGGTTGTCACATCTTGCAGGGGCTTTCCTCTCTCAGGAACTCTCTCTGCAAGAGGGGGAGATACAGGAGAGGTGGAGGAAGATCTCAGCCTGGGCGTCTATTGTCTTATGTAGTCTGGAAGATGAGTGGATGATGGGGTGGGTGCAGTTTTCTCTGTTGTGGGGTTGAGTGGACTGCCCCGGGCTCTGTGGGGCCGGGCGGCGCCGCTGCGCTGGGCCCCGGTTCGGATGGGCCTGGGCCCCCCTTCCCTGGTGGGTCGCGGAGTATGGGGGTGCCTACTGGGGTCAGCGGGGGAGCTGGCCCCAGGGAGGGGTCACTTGCTCCTCCCTTCCTTCCCTCCCCATCTCCAGCTGCCTCCCTCTTCCCGCTCCACCACAACCACCCACACATGCAGGGCCTTGGAGTGGGGGTGTGTCACCAGGGTGCAGAGGAGGTAACCCCCCCCCCCTCTGTCCCCTTCTGGCTGCCTCTGCCTCAATTTTATCCCGCAACTTAGACATTCACATTACTCACATTCTCATTACACATAAATATAGGATCTTGGGGGTGGGCACGCTACACGGAATCCCAATTACCATCAGGGTGTACACCTCACCCCCGGCGTCGTTGCCCACCTCTCAATTTTAAATACACGTAGACATTGAGGGCTAGCAGGAGGGACTATGCGCTTACCTGCTGCTCTCTGGCAGGTAGCTCCATGCCCTCCTGGGTTTTAAACGCACCTTAGAACACACATACATCAACACTACAATGAGCGGGTGGAGGGAGGTTAGGAGTCTTCTCTCACCCTCGTTCTCTGCTTTCTGCTGGAGCAGGGGGGCTGGGAGGAGGAGTTGGCCGTCCGACTGGGGTCCGGAGTGTGGGGCCTCCCTGCTGCTGCGGAGTCGGGGCGGTCTGCTTCTCCCCACTGCAGGGAAAAGGGTAACACAACCTGGGTCTGGGTGCAGTTCCCCCCTCCAGGGGCAAGGGTACCTAGACCCGGTTCGTAGAGTACGCTTGGGGAGTGTGATTGTGTGTACAGCGTCTCTTTATGTCTGTCTCCACGTTGGTTGAGTGTGGAGTAAGTGCATATGAGAGCATGAGGGTGGGAATGGATGTTTGTATCTGTGTGTGCCTGTATGTCTGTGTCTGTATGTCAGGTTGGGTATCAGATGCCACCTCTCTGAGGACAGCTCAGGCCCTCCAAGGTTTGGAGGCCTATCTCCCCCCACCACTTCCCCTGCCGGGGGCGGACTCCCTCAGACGTCGGTGCGTTGGTGGTTCTTTGTGTCCGGGGGTGGGCGTCCGGGTACACACCGGCTCACTCCTTGGCGGCTGCTTATCGGGGCCTGGAGCCTGGGGCTCGCTTGGGCCACTTCGGAGGTGGGGTGCCCCCGGCCTCTCGGCCTGGGGCTCGGTCACTCAGGCACAGCTGGCTGCCGGCGGAGCTCACGGGCACGTCACTGCAGCCCCCCCTGGCTTCTGCTCCGTGGCTGCTGGGTGACCCCTCATCTGGGACTCTCCTCAGCTCTTTCTGGGACAGTGGCGCGGCTGCCCCTCTGTTGGTCTTCCTTGGTCTCTTGTGTTCTGGGGGCCTCTGGATGTCTGGGGTTTTGATCTCCTCCATACCTGCTTCATGCCCTGGAGGACGGGGCAGTGGCCCCCCACACCCTCTAGCAGATCATTACATGAGGGAACCTTTTAAGAAAACAAGCGCGTCCATGCTCACAGGTGTACACACGGGTGATCACACACACAAACTACACCCTTTTTGGCTCCTACCTCAATGCACACTGTGCTGTCGATCTTACGTGCTGCACAATAATGTTTAATATTTAGTATTTACTGTCATATTCCCATATATCATTGTGATGTGGTTTATTGTATTACTCTCGTTTTCTTCTGCTTGTTTTCTTTTTTCTTTCTCAACAGGTGATCCAGGTGATCGATATATGTATTTTTTTTTTTTTTTTTTTTTTTCTTCTGCTTATTCTGTTGGTTTTTGTTTTTTGCCCTTCTCCCCCGTCCCTCTTCTCAACTGTTTTTCCTCCCCTCTTTCTTTCTCCCTTTTCTTTCCCCCAGTCAAGTCTGTCCCGTATTCAGCAAGTGAAAATAAAATAAAGAATAAAAGGTGAATCAAATGGACCATTACGGCAAAGCTGGGATGGTCAATTTGGTAAAGAAAATCCGTTGGGCATCTTTCTTCGCCTTTAGACAATAATTCTGATGGCAAAAGAACCAAACGGGACAGGCAAAAAAAAAAAAAAAAAAAAAAAAAAAAAAAAAAAAAAAAAAAGAAATGATGACGGATGATGATGGCAGAAGCAGCCGTTCTTCTCTGGGTGAGTCGCTTAAGGGGAACTAGCAAACACCGTTGTAGTTACATGCGGCTGTCTTCTTGTTTGATGGCAGATACTCCCTTCACCTTGGCCAAAAAGGCTAAAATGACCAAAGAAAAAGAGGGAAACAGCTAAAGTTTGTTTTATTTCCATTGTTTAAGCACTGCTTCCAGCCAAGAGTGATACCATATATCCCCTATAGCTGCAGAAAAGGCTAACATTGTTATCTTTTCACAAAAAACAGCTAAATATAAGAGGTTTTTGGACAAAGTGTGTGTTCTCCATTCTTTAAGCACCGGTTCGAGCACCGTTTAAGCACCAGCACCGTTTCAAAAGTACTGGTTTGGTACTGGTATCGGATAAAACCTAAAAAATACCCATCCCTAATCCCAGGCCAGGAAAATCACCTTCATGTTTTTCTGTGTTTTATCCTCAGTTACTTTGACACAAAGGCATCTGCTGTGATACTTACACCTTTGATAAAGTCTCACAAGTGTCAGTTTTCTTTTTATAGATATGAAAATATGGAAATGTACTGATGCATGATCTGAATTATAATATTTCTGACTGTCTGAGGCTAAATTTCTCCAATTTGATTCGTATCGAATCGTGGATTGAATCGATTCTAGAAATCAGTGACGATACCCAGCCCTAATAAACAGCTTCATGAATGGAAATACAGATAGGTTTACAGCAAGGTGCAAATCACAGCTTACACTCAAGAAGAAGGATAGATTAAACAGAAAACAGCTAAAAGAGGTGGCAAAGCCCTGGGGAAGAAAATGAAACCAAGATGAACTTGTACCAGAATCCTGGGAACAGAACTGGAGAGAAACAGTTCCTGATCAGACACACCACATCTTCTGTTAAAGTCTGGTGGAGGTGACGTTACAGCATGGACACATGATCTGTGAACTGTACAGAGCTGACTCTCTGCTCCGACTCACCCAAATCCTGCAAAGCTCAGAAGAAGGCACTTCACAGGGCACATGGATCCAGCAAAAGGAACTCAAGAGGGATTAAAAAAAACGTGTCTTTGTCCAAAGGACACATTTTTTATGGACCTAATTGCACAACTGTGGTGTCACTTGTTACCTACAGCATTTGCACTTCAAAAATTGTTCCACAAATATACCCCACTGATTGAAGCATTTTCCTTGAGCTAAGCAGACAATTCAGTCTCTTGCTTGAAATTCGTATTCCTAAAATGACGTTATAGCACTATTTCCATTTAAGTAAGGACCTTGCTTTCATGTACAGTGTCCACCCCTACATTGATCACACCATCAAACTCATAAAATTAGAATCACAGGTTCCAGAAAAGGTTTGATCGATTAGAGCCTCCTTGGAAAGTGACAGATAGAAGGTGTCTTATTTAAATCTCTGACATTGAGGCCCTGCTGTTCTCTTTGCTACTGAAGTGTGTGGTGTCATTATGCCAAGATGTAAAGAGCTCTCCAAGGCCTTCAGAAAAAAAAAAGATTGTGGATCCCTGTGAGTCTGGCAAGAGATTTAAAATGTCCCTTTTGAAATGAGCCATTGCCCTGTGAGAATTCAAATGACAGTCAATTTGTGATTGTACTTTTCCAGCAAATTCATACTTAAAGCAGACTGTTTAATGTAAAAGGAAGTTTCCAACACCCCACCTTGAATTGCAGGACCTGAGGTAGCTCAATGACGATTGCTGTCAAAGGGCTTCCTTTGTAACATGGACTGTATATAAAAGATAGATGTAACCTCTGTGACAGCAGGACTCTGCACTTAGCATGTTGGGTGCCACTGTGGTTTTTGTTTTTTCTTGCTAAATAGTCAGCCAGTCTTGACTAGCTTTGTTAGCAATTATACAGTTTACTGCAGACCACATTATTAGCCAGAGTCCATCAAAAATTCTCTAAATGGCATGAAAATCACAAGTGAGTTAAATTTAGAGGTTAAGTTCAGTGACTTGATTTGGCAAACAGCTATCCCCTCGACACCTTTCAGCTAACTATAGACACCAAAACCAGTTTTTATTGACAGCTTTGTACCTGGCTGGAAATATGTACATTTTATTACTGAAGTTAGGCATTTTAAAGGCTTGATTACCTTCCCATATGGAAAAGAAATAGGAAAAACTTATAAAAGACTTGCATCAGCTTTAGCTTGCTTCATATAGTGAATCATATAAGGCTTATATGATTTACTCATGAAAGTGGCCACTTTCTCATTACTTACATATATTGTTTTATTAAGTATCCAAAACATACAAGTTCCATTTATATAATTTTTCAAGGGATCTTATATCTGTTTTCACTCTTGTATGCTTTTCATACAAGTTTCACACAAGACAGATGCAAACCTTATAAGATTTTTATATATCTTTTCCATATGGGTTTTCCCCATCCACAGGTCCACTGGTTCCCTTGGGTTCAGATGAAGTAACTTCCATCGTCAGTTGATGGTTACAAGGGTCACTGTCTGTTTTTTGTGACTGTGAAGACTAGTCTGGAGAATTTACATGAGGCACAGGCGGTGACCTTCAAGAAGTATAACAAGAAGGACTAGTTGGTCATTAGTGTCCATAACAGAGTACTGAGGCACAAAATGGAAGTCAAGGACCAATTTGCTGTTTGCAGTCAGAAAGGAAAGGTAAAGATGTTGATGAAACAGAACCTTCCCATTATTATATGGAGTTGGTGGGCCTGGTACACAGACACTGAAGCATCTCTGGCTTCATTAGACTGCAATTCACTTACTCCAGCTTCTCATCCAAATCCATTCTGATCACAAAAAAGAAATATGGCCAGGGGTTATAACCAAAACTTGGATCTTCTTTTATACAACTTCTATAGCTGTAGTATATTGTGAGAGGCATCTTTAACAAGTGGTCATAGATATTTCCACACAGGTAGGTATCTGGTTTCTTAGGTACATAGGTAATTTAGCTAAAATGTGTTTGAGGGGCTGTAATTTAATCACTAATGGCATCAAACTTGAAACACTATGCAACAGCCAGGGGTGCCGAAAGTTATTTTGGATCCTGGCAAAATAAAATAAAGATCACTTTGGGCACCACGTTAATACTGCAAACCACGCTAGCCCAAAAAATATTACACTGTGCAGATATGGATAATCTTCTGCTTGGATGAACATTTTTTGCTTTTTTGCGAGGCTGGTGAGATGTGTGCTTTTTTTTTACCTTTTAAAATTTTTAATGATGATGTTATTAGATTTTTCTTTTTTTTTTTACATTGGTTGGTACCTTAAACCAACTACAGATAAAATATACATTAATTTTCTGGAGGGAAGTAAATTTAAATTCTCATTTATGAAATGAGACACAGGCACCTGCATGAAGTATATGTTGGCTAAAATATCACAAACACATTATTTTCCATTGGAAATGTTGGAAATCAATCAGTTTCTTTCATCTGAACTTCATGATGAGTTTAATTTCTTTTATTTTTCTAAGCCATCGTACCTTGTTACAGAAGTGCATCCGCACAAACGCATGCACCTGGACCAAACCAAATTATGAAATATGGAGGGGTAGGCGTGGTCACAGGCAGACTAGACTTCTTTTTTTGGGGTAAAAAACAACAACAAAACTAATGCTAGGAAACAAATATGTTTGTAAGTACCCTGTGAAGAAAACCTTTAATGGTGATAGACAAAGACTTACTACTTTTTATGTCTTTTGTCACAGTCTGAGAGGCAGGCCATGTGAAAATAAGAGGGAGAGGACTCAAGTGCAGACACACGGGAATGAGGTGGGTGTTAACAAAATGCAAGACATTATTATTAGCTGAACAAAAACACTACAAAGCAACAACGGAGGGGTAAACTGAAAACACTAGGGAGAAGTAAAACCAAAGAACATGAGGAACATAGAAAATATTACAAAAAACTGAAACTGGGAACGCACAACCAGAGACATGGAAACATCGAGGAGGAAATGCAGAATGAAACAGAGGATGATGAACAGACGATCCAACGAGGGACAGAGAGAAACACACTATTGCTTTGTCCCAGTTTAGGGGCTCCATCCTTCACAGGCCACATTTGAAGGCTGATTACGTCACAGGTATGCGACGAAGGCTGTCTGAATTCGTAGACTCCGACAAATGCGGCTGACAAATGCATCCTTCACTTCCCCGAATTTGAAGGATGGGTCTGGTTTTTCCTTTGTGGCCCAATCTATCCCAGAATTCATAGCGCAGCCAGCCAATTCCAGTTTCCAATAATGGCAGCAGCTACTTAGTAGCAATATTACTCTTATTACTCTTTTCAATACTCTAATAATTAAATTATTATTTATAATATTTTCATAATAATATAAAAATACTTTTCAAACGTGGTAATGACAGAGGAGCGCTGGTAAAGAGTTTGAAATATTACTCTTTCTGGGTCAAAAAATACACTTATAACATATTTTCAGGTGAGAATGTAGCTGTGTCAACTTCAAACATCTGCTCAATTTATCAAGACATCCCACATTTGCAAAAGTGCTCCAGTGTTTTTGTAGACGTCTGTTCCCCACCAGCTCAATAGCTGACTGGGTGGTTAAGGCTCACTAGAGCCAGCGAGAACACTTTTAGGAAGACTTTTAATAATAAACAACACAAAATACCAGGTCACATTGTTTTGTGTTGTTTATTATTAAAAGTCTTTACTTTTATCTTATTTAGAATCTCTAGTCTTTGGTAGTCTGGGTTGGTAACCCAGTGTTTTGTGACATCTTTATTAGTTTTTCCATTAGTTTTTATTTGTTTTGTCCATGTATAGAATTTAAGAATTAAATGTTTCAGGAAATGAGGTTTGGCATTTCTTAAAATGTGAAAATGTAAAAAGTGTCTGTACAGGAACAAACTCCGGTTCCTCTCTAATCACCAGCAAAGCAGAGCTGAAATGTCTGTTTAAAGAATGAAAATAATTTTTAAAAGTTTGAAAAAGAGTGAGATCAGTAGCCGTATGCCAAGGCAACAGAGCAATAATTAAAAGTAAATACCACAAGAACAGCTAGAGGTGCAGACTTGCTGAAAAAAATTTGATTTCTGAAGAGGAGTGAAGGCTTTAAAATGGGAGTCAGGTAAGTAGATACAGATGCACAAGGTTCCCCCTCTGCAGTCATTTTTAACAGTTTATTACTTGAAACAAAAGGTGTCTTCTTTGTCCAACAAAAGGACAAAGAATGTGAAATATTGCATGTTATTTGTGTTATATTCAAACTTCTGTCTGATTAGAAGTGGACTTTGTAGCTGTCTCCTCTGAGCATTGAAGTCCTGGTTTCAACCCCAGTGCTCGTGGAAGCCTCAGTGATGAGAAATTATTTTTAAACTTGTTATCCAATGAGAGGGGGACAGAAATTGACAAGTGATGGACTGACTGAGCACTGCGGAAGAAGAATATTGATTGATTTCGGTGACCACACACTCACACAGCAGCACCCATGTTAGTGATTGATATCCACACATTACAGAGTAATGCTGTAAGAGGTAATCTGTGGATGTTATTCACCAACCTGATTTTGTATCAACAGCTCAATCCAGCATGATCCTATGAGATCTTCAGTTTCTACCTTTAGACTTTTGAAGCTTCATTTCAATAATCAGGAATGGTTTTAACGAAGCTGAACATTTTTCCTTAACAGAAACAACAGTAGTTAGTTGTTGTAAAACAACCCTTTACCATTTATAGTAAATTACAGTGTACATGTATTACAATATCTTACTCTAGGTAGTGCAGTATATTGCTATTAAAATGACAAAAATAAATTGGGTGAACCCAAAAGAGGCTAACGGGTTATCGGCAGTACAAAACAAACAAACAAGGATGTTTTCTTAAAAAAATACATTCTGCATTAGTCTCTCTTCTTTTTTAATGGTTACACTGTAACACTTATTCTTGTCTGAATCCCCATTTCCCAGGGACAACTGAAGGGCCAGATATGGCCTGCAGCCAGTGAAATGCTCAGGTCTGGTCTAAACTCAGGGGGATTCTGTCCTACTGTCTACCGTTGTTGGACTCTGCTCTGTTACGTAGCTTTGCTCGAGTCTAAATGCCACATAATGTATGACTCCAACTCGGCACTTATTTCAAATAATCTCTAGGCACAGAAAGTAAAATGGGAATACTTAAAAAATAATAAATGAGGGCATGAGCACCCTTTGCTTTTGAAACACTTACAGTTGTTTACATTTTGCTCAGAGAACTTATCACAGTTCCTCTGGAGATTTAGTCCGACTCAATATCTTCATGTAATCTCTTCATACTGGCTCCATATTAATGAGATATGGACTCTGTGGGAGGCACACCATCTGTTGAAGGTATCCTTGGCTGAAGATGATCTCATTGTCACAATGAACTTGGGACCAATCATATGGCTCAGTGTCTACCTAAAACTGTAGGTTTTAGCAGTTACATACTCTTGTGGAGTATGTAACTGCTAAAAGTATGGGAATGTGAATGTAAAATTCAACAGGTTTTACTTGTACTTCAGTCTATTCTCTGAATCAAAAACTTCACAGAACTTTGGAATAAAAGTGTATATTCACTGCCATTTGTCTGCAAGAGAAATTAAGTGTTTTAAACATATGTTTTCGTTCAGAAATACACCGACTTGGATAAGCACTATAAAAATATTTATCGTTTACATGAAAATATCTGACAGTAAATCTCATTGTAACCTGTGCTGATATTAACCATCATGTAAATTTCCCATCATCTTCCAGTTCACGGTCCCTTTGGTAACCAGCCAATTAAACCTGGCCGGTCAACCTTCCTGCCTGGTGGAGTGCTGAAGGTCAGGTGTTCCCCTGCTGTTACCAAGGTGACACTGACAGACGTCCAGCTCATCACGACTCAGACCACCAGCTGTTTCATTGGCTATTGATACAGACTGCTGAGTATTTGATTGGCCATCACATGAGCCATTAATTTTTGCAGCGATTGGAGTGTCCCCGCCCATCTGCCTCTGGATGTGCATGTGTTCAACCATGAATGTCCGAGTGGGAGCTTTCAACTGCAGCTGCTTCCATTTCAAACTGACACTCATGTGGTAAAAGTACATGCGATATCTGTCAGGTTCACGTCATGTTCAGCGATGCTAACTATTCATTTTTATCTCTCTGCCCGTCAGATGCTTCAGTGGTCCAACTTGAAGTTAAAGGACAGGGATGTAAGCCACAACTCAGCTGTCTGTCCAACACTTCTTCTCCAAAACAAAAATTGCACTAAACTGTGAGGAGTATGAGGATATGCCAGAATTTTACCAGAATTTGATTACTGAACATGAATTTTCATACCTTTGGGGATTTATTCACTGCTTAGACTCAGGAACTCAATATCAAGAATTAGATCTCAATGAAATACAGCCAAGAATGAGTCCACCCAAGATGATAATGTACCGTCGAGCTCCAAGTGAACAGAGAAAAATGGAACATTTCATACTGTATGGTAATAAGGGACAAATTAGCTCTGTAGTGACATGTCAGTGGACAGCAATAGAACAAGTATAAATTTGTACTTAATCAAATATACTTGAGATACCAAAGTACTCGTTGTACTTTACTATAGAAAAGGACAACAAGGTGTCCAGAGGGCAGGTCCTCCAGGTGTGGACCTGCCCTCTTTCTTTCCCTCCTCTGCCTGTGACGCTTGTAGGGTTAGGGTTGGATTTAGTCTTAGCCACAATCCAAATAGGCAAAAATTGCACAATGTTACATTGCATATCAACTCTCATGTTATCAAGTTGCATGCAAAGTGACTGAACCCAAACCTGAGTTGCCAGTGATCTAGTGGAAAGGCTGAAAAACATCTGCTCTGCAAAATATCATTATATTGATGGAAGACAGAACATCAGTACGGCTAGAAAATGAGTCAAGCTGAAAGGGTAATTAGATAGAAGGCCCATCTGTAGAGCTCAATTATGAGAGCCAACTACTTGTGCTGTGTCTGTACTGTATAGTATGTGCATGTCCAGGTACAGGAAGAGCAAGTATGGCTGTACTGCATATTGGAAGAGTCAGAGGAAGAATCTGATTCTGCTTCATTTTTATTAGCCTGTCTGAAGTAAGGATTCCCACAGGCTATTGCTAATAGTCAAACTCAGCCTTATTACTAGGAGATCAGCTCATGTCAGTGCTTAAGACTCAGTTGATATTGTTGCTAAATGGAATCACTTTGTGTCAGTTTTAAGTCAATTTTGCCTTCCTGCAGTTGCTGTGTAGTGGCTGCAAGCCACTTTGCAATCCATCTCCACACCATCAGTGTCAAATCCAGCTCTAGCTTCACTGCCAAATTTCAATTTGTCAAAATAAAATAAACATTTTAAGCAGCATTTGTCCTGACTGAGCTGTGGATTGCACAGTGCAACATGTTTTTTTTTTTTTTTTTTTTTATTTAGTCATGCATAAATTTCCATTTGCAGCACAACTGATCAGAATTTAAAAAGGAAGAAGATCAGGGGTGGAAAGGTGTCCAAATAGCTGATCCTGCATGTTGCTCCTTCCAGTGGATAAACTTGTTTTGTTTGTACTTCCTCTCCCATATTGCTTTAGAATAGTAGCCTGTATTGTAGCGCTCAGTACGTACACCCTGTCGGACACACACAGTCATTCTGGCATTGCATGGCCAATTAGAGTCCTATTTCAGCCAACTAGATCAAGGTGGAAGACAGCGGGGAAAGGGAAAGAGTGAGCAAGAGAGAGAAGGAGAGAGGGAGCTCTAAGTGGGCGGCACACTCTTCTGCCTCAGGGAAGATTGGTGTCAAGTGCAGAGAACACACACACACACACACACACACAGGGCAGAAAATGTAATGAATGTGTATCACTTGTTAGGAAGAAAGAAGGTCTGCATGTGTGTGTGTGTGTGTGTGTGTGTGTGTGTGTGTGGTCTCTGCACTTGACACCAATCTAGCAACAGCAGCAGCAGAGAAATAAAAAAGAGAAGCGAGCATGTCGGAGGGAGAACAGACTGCTGAACGCACACAGATCCAAACATCAATATTTCAAAATTCTTTGAAAGCACAAATCCATCCATGATTCATAGTCGCACAACATGAAAGAGATAGCGATGCAGATACAGACTGATGGCGCATCCTGTGGTCAGCGGTGCACTGAGTCACTGAAGGTGTGTGATGTATGTCTGGTGGATGCTGTGCCACTGGAACACCGAGTGTAGCTCTATAGCGTGGGGGTTTTGTAGCTGGAAATTTTACTCCCTGCACACTGTCTGAAATACACCGCTCCTTTGATCAGACACTGCTGGTTTTAGTGACTGAAAGAGCAGCACAGCATTCAAGATGATCAGCTGTTGTCAGCAACCGACTGATCTGGCTTCCGATAGGTCGCTGACCCAGCCAGCAGCAAATCCTTACTGCTTAAAGCATTTAAACCCAACAGAAGGGTCCAAGGACATATGGCCTTATGATGGAACCTTACTGGGTTAGTCCTAAAACCTCATTTACGGCTAGTGTCTCTGCTCAGCAGGTTGTGATCTTGTCATTCGAAGGCTTCTAGCAATTCAGGGAAAGGAGGTCTTGTAGAAAATACACTTATTTCAAGGTCTTGGATAACTATTATTAGGTGTCTTCATGGGGCAGCTTGCTAAATGACCCAAACACCCCGCAAAAAGCGAGAGGCTGACTTTCACTGCTATCTTGCACCACTCATCTCATCTTTACCTGATATTAAATCTTTATCTGTTTGCAATTGTGTGCTTATATTTAGTCCTGATATTAAAATATTTATTTCCATTGTGATTGAGTACTGACGCTGTGGGTGCTTTCTTTTATCATTTTTTCCATGCCACTGCATATTACTTTTGTCAGGCTCACGTCAGATAACAGGAGGAGATGAGCTGTTTGACCTTTCAGCTGCTTACATGGTTTTCACACTGGACTACATGCGTTCACACCTTTCCTCCTGTCTGGATAAGCTATCCTGATGGAGACTGCATACTAATTACACTACAAATTAAATCCTAAAAAGCTGCTTTGATTGGTTGAGAATATTTTCTTGAACATGAAAAAACACTCAACCTTTAGACACTTCCAAAACCTGTTTGAAAACCCATTTTCATTTGTTGGCTTTTAAATCAGAATGATCGCTGAGTATTTTTACTGCAGGTTTCTATGTTTCCTTTCTTATTTTCGGTCATTTTGGCCTCTTCTTTATGTTATTTGATTTTTTTAGATGTACACCAGTTTGTTCAATATTTGTTGTTTTGTATGTCCAATAGAAAAAATCTGACTTGAGCAAAGAAACAGAGCAAAATAAAACAGTAGTTGTCCGGGGTTGCTGAGTGGATGAGAGAAGGAGGACCCAAACGCTGGACTCACAGGTTTATTGTCAATGGAGTGAACAAACGGAACAGAGGTATGGCTGGCTGGCTGGTCGACTGACTGAATGACTGTAGGACTGACTGAATGGCTAGCTGACTGAAGGCAGGCAGAACGACAACATAACATCAATGACACGACAGAGAACTGGTGAAACCGAGGAACTTAAATACACAGGTTGAATGATGACAATGATTGGAAACAGGTGAGTACAGGGCTGAACATAATCTGACTAATGACACAAGAGACAAGCTGACATGGGGAAAAAACAGGAAGTGAAAACATTGATGTGGCAACATAACCTAAATGTGACGAAACTGAAAACACTGGGTCACCGACCCAGGAACCCTGACAGTAGTGGACTGAAGGGGGGAACTTTTTCTGCAAAGCGTGGGACCTGTTGAGTCCAGAAAATAGATCTGCCAGTGGAGAGGAGTGACTGCAATGGTGTAACTATAATAGAATATATTTTTGGTGCTTAGCATCGGCATGAGATTTTTCTTTCATTAAATCAACTGCAGAACACAATGAGGCTGATATAAAAAAGGGACTTTAATGCATTTGTTCCACCAGGAATACACACTAAAAAATGAATGTGTATTTTGGATCCACCAATCCAAAAAAACTGAGAAAAAAAGTTCCTTTGGATAAACAGTCGGTCACCACTGTAGTTCTGGATAAAACTAATGCTTATAACAAATCTTTGATAAGAATGCAGCTAGAGAGATCATCCTAATATCAGTAAATTAATCTTAATCTTTATCAGTAAACGTAGGACAACCCAAAATACCACAATAGTTATGGAAAATAGTTGAAATTGATTATTTCAGTATTTTTACATGATTTACATCAAGTGTTTATCTGATCCTATTTCAGCCTCTTTGTGTCTGAAACTAAGGTTTTGATTTTTTTACAGAGCTGAAATTTCTTTTTGTAATTATTTGAGGTTTTTACTGGGTCCACAGACTCTCTAGGAAAGATTGACGTGCCCACCATGACATCGCTCATTGGCGAGTGAGTGACATCTTGTTTGACGCTCAGTAACTAAGGTTTGATATCAGACTTGACTGGAAAACAGATGAATACTGCAAACTCAAGCTGAAGCGTCCACCTGCTTTATCCACCTTTTTCAACTCCAATGGGGACGTCATGATTTATAAATAAAGTTGTGGTGGGGCGTGGTCTGCGGTGGCGTGCAGGGAGGGCGGACGCACCTGCACGGCATCCGCAATCACGCCCGCCAGGTTAAAACACGGGGACTCGGGTGGTGTGTGGTGGTGGATATCAATAAAATGTCTGAAAACGCTGATCCCTGGACCCGCTGTGCCTTATTCCTGCCACAAAAGTTTTTTCCGTTTTTTAAATTGAGGAAGCTCAATGAGGAAAAGAGTGCAGGCTCAAGGTGCTTGGCTGCAGGCTTCATGTCTGTAAGCCACGCTCATCTTTTCATCAGTCTCAGTTCAAACCCTCAGGGAGATAAGCATCAAGTCAGTTTCCATCTGAAATGAATCGCATAACCTCGAGTCCCAACAAATGGTGTTGGACGTTTACTTGCAGACTGCAAATGGAGGCAACATTCAGGCTTAACAAATGATTAGCGCTCCCGGATGAATTTGCGAGTCCTGCAGGGCTCCCATAGGCTCAAACATGGGATGAAGGCCATTTGTTTTGACTAGTGTCAAAATTAATAGAGGAAATGACACAAAAACGAATGATCCATGAACAGTGTGGCGTGAATGTCTCCAGCTCCACCTCACAGACGACACAGACAAACTCCCTCACTCCTCCATCACTCTGCCTTTGGAAACCCTTAATGTTTGCTATTACATCATGTCCCTCCCAGTGCTGCCACACAGCTCATCACCCATGCCTGACCTCAGCTTTTTGAGTGTTTACAGGCCAACAGCCTCACAAAAACAAAGCTTTGTTATGCCTTACCATTTCTGAATCGCTGTGGCAAGAGCCTTTGTGCGTGATGCATGTGTCTGACAGATTCTGTCCCACAGTCTGCACTTTGGAAGAGGGCTTCAGTCTGTCACCACTGTAGTCCACCTGCTCCCCACATAGCTTTTTAGTCAACACACAATTAAATATCTGAGTACATATCTGCGATGGTCTAATGATGCACAGCTAAGTCTAACCCAATCCTCAACAGGATACTGGGAATCTTATGTATATTAAAAGGTTAACTGTAGACATATCGACCCCCTTTTCCAGGGACAAGCACATACTGGTGGTTGTATCCCTAGTTTTCTGATTAGACACAGCACTTGAAAAACTGTCAAGTTTATATTTTATATCTTCACATGAACAAAAAAATCCATGGTGTATATCACGTAGTGCACAGCCATGCCCACAGCTGTAGTTTCCACGAGTAAAATCTGAACACTTCAGAAAAGAATCGCGCTCAGTTTTGGGGTGGACATTAAATTTAGGATCATGACTTTCTCATAGTGAATAATCGAAACCACGCAGCAACATATTAATGACTAACCTCTGGCTGTGGATCAGCCAGAGGTTACCGCAGTTCACAAAACAGTCATTAAAAATGAATCTATTTTTTTTTTTAATGTTCAAGGACATTTATTTCATGTCAGTGAGCATGAAATAATAATAAGTAATGCATTTCAAAAAGAAAAATATTTCACGTCATGAGCATCTAGTTGTTTTTGTAGAGAAAACAGTGTCACCATAGCAACCTGGAAAACAAAACTTTAAAAAACATGGTAACCTTTATATTTTAACCTAAACCGTGATTTTTCTTTTTTTGCTTTAGAAACATGTAATGTATTTAAAAATGATAGATGGAAGAAAATGTAACATGTATCACTCAAACGTAGGTCTAAAGCATAAATATTAGAACAACGTTCTCCTGCACCACCCACCCCAAACTCTGAATGCGGATATTTCTTACTTTACCTTGCAGACTGCAGTAGATGGGTATTAAACCATCAACCTTCTGATTGGTAGAAGACCCTGAGTCACAGTTCTATCTTCCATGTGCTAATTAGTTTGTATTACCCTAACATACAAGTACAACAAGTTACAGCAGTGCTATATATATATATATATATATATATATATATATATATATTTTTTTTTTTTTTTTTTTTTTTTTTACTGGAAATCCTTCAGTCAGAGGGTCTGTGCTTAGATGTCAATGAGGTACCCAACTTCCTGTTAACTTCTAACTCTGCAGTATCCTCTTTCACGGACACTTGGACGCTACTTCTTACTTAGACCGAGGGTTTAGACCATTCTTGCGTCATTGCTCATTTGCTTTGGGGAACTGAAGGTGCATTTGGGCCTGGAAGTAGCTGATAATGTCAGACTTACAAGCAGATGGATTCTGGTTGGGTGAATCTCATTGGGTGAATGGCAGGAAATGATTTAGAGGAAACAAACAGCAGCTTGGAGTCAGGGACTTATTTTAGGATTTTCTTTTATTTCATCTTTTGTTCTGTTTGCTTTTTTTTTGTACCTTGTTCTTTTTCTGCCTCTGCAGTCCCAGATTGCTTCAGAGACCAAAGAAGAGCGAGTGCTGCAAACTGTGTATTTGCACAATATGTATGTTTGACGGCTCACTGTACAAATGTAGAACAGATTGCTTCTCTCGTCTCTTTGATAGGTGTATCTGTCTATGCCGTCGGTTACCTTCTCATTTATCTGCACAGCAGTGTGTGCGTGCGTGTTAAAGTGTACTAAGCTTACAGTAAATGTGCATGTGTGTATTTGTCATTCTGTGTTACTCATTCGCACGCGGCCTCTGACAGCCATTTATTCGTTCAATCTGTCAGGTGTGAGCCTGTGCGTGTCTCACCATACTGGAGTTGTCAAACTGGTTTACAACAGGCAGTGTTGGTGTGCGAGTGTGAGCTCTCTGTGAAGCTGATTAAAAGTGAGAGGTTTCTGATTGCCTCGACCCTCCGTGGAATTATTAGCATAGCACACACACACACACACACACACACACACAAGTAATTGAGCATTTCTCTTCAACATCACATGTAACAGGATCTAGTCCAGGAGCTCAATAGTGAGCTAACAGACTAACAATTTGCTGTTTACTCTCCACATTTAAATTTATGCAGATGAACCGAAGCAAAAGATGAATGAGCTTGTTTGTGCTTGAAGGCCGGAGTCTCGCTCTCTGTCATCTTCCAGTTAAGACCTGTTTCAAACTGGGACTCTGGAGGCTGTCAGGCTTATGCCTCATAAAATTTATGGACAGGCTTCAAAAACAAGCAAAGTCAGTTCAAATTTCACCTTCCAATGCATCACTGAATGCTGGGACTTTATCCATGAAACGCAGCATTTGGTTGGTTCGCGCTCCCTCAGTGTGCACCTGTCCATTTATCAGAACTCTGATCAGTCAAAAATTTATATAGAGGCACAAATTTTAGAGCTGTTACCCAGCAGCGGTCTGACTGAACTGAGTAACATGTTACAGGGTTTGTCTGGACAGAAGCTGAGGTAGCCCTCATTTACATGTAGAACTGTCATGTTCAATCAGCCCCCCCACCCCACACACACATGCACACACCTACACACACACACACACACACACACACACAAACACTTCCTTACACAGGGAAATGCAAACTCCACACAGTCATTTAGGCATTTCAGTAGAAACAAACCCAGCACCTTCTCCAGGAGACAGTGCTGACAACATGCCTCCCACACAGAGGACAGTGCCTCATTTCCTTTCAGTGTCTGCACTGTAAGAACGGACCATTACAGTTCCTGGATGTCAGTTTCTGAGCTTTTATTTTAGGTTTTACTATGGAGGAGAGGGTTTTGAAATGTGACTGACGCAGGTGTACATTGATTGATTGAACTCATAAATGCAGCACTGGCAACCAACATTAAAAATGAAACAGCAGTGAAGTCAGCGCTTTATTGAGGTTATACGTGAAAGAGGAAATACAATTTTGACTCAGCTACTAGAGTCTTACTGTACAGCAGCAAAGGAAGAAAATGAGGAGGCTAGATGAGGATTACCAGAAAAATAAACTACACCAAAGGTGATATTGCAGCTGATTGGCTGTTTACTTAATGTTTAAAAATGAACAGAGAATACAGCGGTGAAGGCTTGTAGTTCTTGGGGGTACTTACCTTCAGGTAATCTTAAAGATCCCCAAAACTGGAGCAGATGGCCGCCCTTTTTCTCAGCTTGGTTCAGCAATAGGTTTCTCCTGTTAAAAGGAAGTTTTTCATTCCCCCTGTCGCCAAGCTCATTGGCAGGTCATCTGTTTGTTGGGGTTTCTCTGTTTTTGTAGGGTCTTTACCTTTCAATATAAAGCACCTCAAGGTGGCTGTTGGTATGTTTTGATGCTACATAAATAAAAACAAAATGAATTGAAATAAAATTTAACATTTTGGCCTTGAGAACACTCAATCCTTTTGGTAATAGGTTTCTCAGATGGAAACACATCTTTAGCTAAATATACGGTGTCCTATCTTTCTGCAGGATACTTTGTTTTTATGTGACTGCAGAGTTGCACAAAAAAAAATTGACCTTAAAGAATGACTCACAACTCACTAAAAAAGTGCAAGAAAAGCAGAATTAGAAACTGTCACAGGTGCATTAAGCGCCACCTTTCAGTCTTGTTAATCCCCATTCCATTGCTGTTAGCTTTCCAAGTGTGTGCTAATTACTGAACTAAAAGCAGCAACTGTTTAGACATTTCATATGTATACTGTTTATGTGGCTATGTTTATGGTGTTGGAGGAAACTAAAGGAGACAAACAGTTTGTTCATTATTCTCCTGTCCTCATAATGACTCCATGGTTGATGCGTCACCATCTGGCTCATGCACGCACACACCGCTATGATAATACACTCATTGAATCTAATGACAACACACCGCTTGTTGTAATGAGACTCCAGTTTCTTTCATAGAAATCAAAAGCAATGCATGATGGGTAATCTGACTTGTTGGTAATAATTAGCTTCTTGTCGCTGTGGAAACAACTTAAGTGTTTGTCCTGACAAGCGGTTTACCTCAAAAGATGGATTCTTTTGAAACAAACAGCACACAGTCGCGGTCCAGCGTCTCCTCGACTCAGCTGGGAAAAAATGTGATGTCGAGTTGCCAGATAGTAAATAAAGAACCTGCTGGGTTGCCAGGTCATCAGTGAAACTCTTCCCCTGCAAATTGGGTTGTAACTCAGCACGGTGAATCATGTCAAGTGCGTGTGAGTGTATCTGTGAGCGTGTGTGTGTTGTGCTCAGACAGAGGCACTTGAACTAAATTGCCCCCCTGGTACCCACAATGCATCTGGCGCTGGCAGGAGTGGGTGTGTGTCTGTGTGTTTTAAACATCACGATGCCTCAGTCTAACACACAGATGCTGCTTTGTGACCCCCCCACTCCACCTCCCTCACCGTTTCCCTGGTAACCAGCAGGGAACTTATAAAAGCTTTTTCATGATCCTAACTTCATTATCTTCTAATGTCAAGACCTATTCAGTCAGGACTGGAATCAAGTTACCAAATTAACTCCTTTTCAAACTGTTTTCCATTATATCATAAACCATTATATCATGTTCCTTCAGTGCCGCCTGCCGATTTGTCCCTTCCCGTAACTGTTGTGGGTTTGCATGTTTATGTGAATGCTTACTTGGGGTTTTAACTACTTCACTGACGTCTGCCTAGTTTGGTTTTTTAAACTACGATGTCATGAGCAGCGGTGGATTTTAAAGAACTGTGTTACTGTATTCACATTACATTTTTTTTGGTTATGCAGTAATGTAACTTGCAATTATGTTGTTACTTGGGTTACAAAGTAATCTACACATCGTGAATAGAAAGAAAAAAAATCACTTTGCTGCAATCAGCTGATTTCAATTACTGTGCAGGAGGAGGAAAATGGTGGAGTGTTCTGCAATCCGGTCGTAAAGTCTGACGTCACTAGCCGTGTCTGGACCTAAACTCCGGTGCAGGTCCATATATCAAACGATCACTATGGCATTACTGAGAGTTGAAAAACTGTCTAAAGTCTTTCATCTTTAATAAAATGATCAGCGTTCTGCTCTACCAGGTGTAACAATTGAGTTTAACATCCAGGCATCCATGAAAATGGAATTTATGACATTTAACGGAGTTAGAAGTTAGCAGGAAGTTAGCTCGCTAGCTTCTATCTAAATACAATATAGCATGTCCTGACTGCGGGGTTTTGGAAACAAATTAAAACGTACAGCTCTGTTATCACTTCCAACATATATGAAGACAGAAAGCTAAACAGCAGTGACGTTTGTAGGGTTACTGAAGTTTGGCTAGCTGGTATATAATGATGTGCTACGTGACTGCTAGCGACACAGCTATGTTAGCATAATATAAACAAGCTAACTTTTTTTCCACTCGAAAGTTAACGTGAGTGTTCTCGGTGGTCAGGAACAAATGTAATCGCATGGCAGGATGCTGTAAAAGGACCACACTTCAGCCAGGAGAACAACTGAGATAATCCATCCACAATACGAGGTTAGTCATTCATATACTGCTGCATGGGCTGGGCTGTAGTTACATCCTAAGGTTTTAAAAACTGAGCTTAATAAATGATTAGCGGTAATAAAAGCCGAGGGAGGTCAACAGTGATCACTGACTGTTTTAGGAGCTTTTTGAGATTAAATAGAAGAAAATACATAACATTAGTTAACAACACAAAAGCCATATTAAACGCAGACTACTTTAGGCCTGGAAGTAGGATTCGTCACGTCATCACTTAACGACCAGATAGAGATATGGACATTTATGTGAGTGAGTGGTGAAATGCAACAACCACATAATACTGCTAATACAACTGTTGCTCTTTGTAAACATGCACACAGACAGCATGCTAATGCTAAGCTAGCCAAGAAACCAGAGTAAGTTCAAACTGAGTGAATGCCGACCCAGCCAGCAGCCAGATCCTGAACTTCAACAGGCAGTAAAAACAGCGATGCTACATGCTTAATTTCTACCAGCTCATGTTTCTACATTAGAATCACCATGGCGATTGCTTTGAAGTCCCTTTTCAGATGGTTTTCAACTTTGCCAGTTTTTAGTTCATACCTAAAAAGAAAGTTCATGTGCGCGTCATCATAAAGATAGGGATTCATGGTGTGTGTGGAACTTTAACCTCAGGTTTATGTTGTAACCTGGTAATTATGAGACAGTTCGTTTCAAGGCATTTTACTGAGTAACGAGAAGGTAATTTAATGAGTAGTGTAACAACTTTCTCCTGTGAATAACTTAAGTACAAACACAACACTGTCGACGAAACATTTTGCACTGTGAAAGGCACCTCCAGTAGCACCCAAAAGCCAGATGAAGATGCTAACCATCGCACAAAAAGTTGGACTTCTAAACATGCTAAAGGAAAGTAGAAGTTACCGTATTTTTCGGACCATAAGGCACACCGGATTATAAGGCACATTAAGCGAAATAAAAGCAGTCAGATATGTCAAACTTTACTCAACTCATTCTTCTTGCTTCCTCTACTTCCGTACCATTGATTCATTAATGTTGAATTCTCTCGCAGCTGCTCTATTCCCGTGTTCTGGACCTGGACCTTTGGCTTCATTCTATGATACTGGACTTATTTTTCTATGAAGGTTTGAACTTTGAGAGTGTTTAAACAAGAGAGTGTGAAAATGTTCATGCCTGTCTGAGAAAAGTGTATAAAGTGTTTAGTGAGGGGTTTTACAGCATTACAACATCTATAATAATTGTAAAAAATAAATCTGGCTACTTCGCGGATTTCACCTATCGCGGGTTATTTTTAGAACAAAACTCCCGCGATAAACGAGGGACTACTGTACACCAATTTTTATATACTGCAGGGAGTGCAGCTTTACAATGCCACTATTCACACACTGGTGGAGGCAAGCTACGGTTGTAGCCACAGCTGCCCTGGGGCAGACTGACAGAAGCAAGGCTGCCATATCGCGCCATCGGCCCCTCTGGCCAACACCAGTAGGCGGTAGGGTAAAGTGTCTTGCCCAAGGACACAATGACCAGGACAGAGAGCCCGGGGATGGAACCGGCGACCTTCCGATTACAGATATGCTTCCCAACCCCCTGAGCCATGGTCGCCCAGGGGGTGTGAATAAATAATAAATATAATGTGAATAAATAAAAGTATATTTACGGTGGCCCCTAGAGACAAAGCACGTACAAACTTCAAAACAGTTACTAACCCCGAAGCACGTACAAACTCCAAAACACGTACAAAAGACAACAGAAGTGCTCCAGGATGCTAGGGGCAGTGTTGAGCTTTTGTTACCTAGAGGCTACACAAGCCAGCAAGATTTGGTGTGTGGTAGTAACAGGTAAACGAACATTTTTTTAAATTATTTGAATATATATGATGCTTGTGTATAAATACACAAACAATACACACATGCTTTCAATTGTGTAATTTAAGTGATCTAGGTATTTCTGTTTTCGAAGTTCAGTTAATGCTAGAAATGTGTTTTGGAATTTGTACGTGCTTTTTGGAGTATTTACGTGTTTCGTAGGGGCCACCGCATATATTTATATATAAACATTAGGGGTGCAGCAATACTTGTATCGATATTGAACTGTTCAATACAGTGCTTTCAGTTCGGTACGCATATGTATCGAACAATACAAAATTTTTAATTTATTTTATCAACTTTTCTTCTGACGATGCTGTCTGTGTTGAGCGCTCAGTGGATCTGCGCTCGACAGTGCAGCCTAGGCGGAGTAGTCGAACGCAGATTCACTGAGCGCAGGGCAAGCTACGGAGACAGAAGTTAAGCTCTCCTTGCAACATGGCAAATTGAACCTCCCCCACCCTCATTCAGATCTGGCGTTTGGAACTATTTTGGTTTTCATGTGCAGTATGACCCTGAAGGTAAGCGCGTCATGGACAAAAGTAAAACAGTATGTTGGATGTGCCACGCAATGCTCAATTACATTGGCGGGAACCAGGGTTTTAATAGTTTTGCAATTTTCATTAGTTTTTACTTTTATTTAGTTTTGACTTCAGATTTTCAATTTTATATCAGTTTTAATTAGTTTTTACCAATTGTTTGCTAGTTTAGTTTAGTTTTTATTTTTTTGAAAATCCTTAGTTTCAGTTTAGTTTTGATTAGTTTCACTTATAGTTT
Organism: Neolamprologus multifasciatus; assembly: GCF_963576455.1. Lineage (NCBI taxonomy): Eukaryota > Metazoa > Chordata > Actinopteri > Cichliformes > Cichlidae > Neolamprologus > Neolamprologus multifasciatus. Next base: position 18,178,358 of record NC_140455.1, read on the forward strand.
TAGTTGTGTTTGCAATAATTAAGTGTAACAAAATCCCAGTTTCATCATATCAGTCATTCTCTTCTGCTTATCCTTGGGTATGTTGCTATTCCAGCTACCATACCCTGCACCCTGGACAGGTCGCCTGTCTGTCGCAGGCCTAACATGCAGAGACAGACAACTCACATTCCCACCTATGGGTTCTTTAAATAAATAAATAAATAAAGGCAGATGAACAACCATTGATACCAGGCAACTATAAAATGTATATCTTGGCCCCAATGAGACTATTAACTCTTGCAGCACCGGGTGTTCGTAATTTTGGTTCAAGTGAATTGATAAACTTTTTGAAGGTAACTGACTCACACAGTTGTGTAGATATCCCCGTCCTGTTGTCTTGGGATGCATCACGCTGCCTTGCCTGGGGTTAGCTTCTGTTTTCTGGGGATGAGGGTTGAGTGTGCTCCCTTACCTTCTCAAGGTAAGCTAGGTTAGCCTTCTTGTGTGAGCTTTTCAAGTGCACTTTAAGGTTTGTGGGATTTTTTTCCCTTTAGAAATGTCCCTCATAATTTGTCTGTTTCCACTACAAGACACTTGCTTTATCCAAAACACAGTCATATTCAAAGTAATCCCAAATTGGACTCTGGCGCTTTCTCCTGACTTTTCCTGACATGATTCTGCGCGTGGATGGAGCAGCAACACAGACGACTCGACTAACGTACTTGCCACCTGCTGGCATAATGAGACACAGCAAGAAAAAAATCTGTAAACTAAACTTCATTTTCACCCTTGACTATTGTATGACACGCACACATCAATGAAAACTAAACACATTTTTGCTATAAATTCAGTTAATTTTAGTTAGTTTTGTGAACACTCATTATAGTTTTAGTTAGTTTTCCTTTTTTTGCTTTTGTTTTTATTTTTATTTCCGTTAACGAAAATGTTTTTTCACTTCTAGTTTTTGTTATTTCGTTAGTTTTTGTTAACGATAATAACCTTGGTGGGAACTAGTGTGTTAGCGCAGTTAGCTCGTTAACGTGTTGACGCCGTCCAGCCCCACGCACGGGGCGATCCGCGGTAGCTTGTTAACGGAGATTTGCCGTGTTGTGGCGTTAACGTCATTTCAACGAGATTAACGCTGACAGCACTAGTGGGAACACAACGAATATGACTGCACATTTACTCCGACATCATCCTAGTGCAAAGACAAGTGGAAGCAGACAAAAACAACAAGCACGCATGCTACAAGCTTTACCCGAGTCATTTAGACAGCCGTTAGCACATGATTCTCCTTATGAGGACCTGATATGTTTAATATGCTGCTGAGAATATAGCCCAGCAGAAGGCTATAGTATAGCTTTTATTTTGGAAAGAGCCATTTCTCTGTAATAAAGTCTCTTTTCCAAAGATGAGTGATTTCCCGATCAGATAGTTATTTTTTTATTACTTTGTTGTTTCAGCAACATTAAATTTAAAAACTGTACTTTTGAGTTAAAATATATATTTATAATTTTAATAAATCAATCAATCAATCTTTATTTATAAAGCACTTTTCATACAAAAAAAATGTAGCACAAAGTGCTTTACATGGTTAAAAGCAGCCCCCCCCACACACACACGCACACTTAAAAAGTAAAATTGGACTGGGTACGCATGAGCCAAGTGAGGAAACACTATCATGGGGAGCCGTCTGCACCGGAAGCCGGTCACAGACCGCAGCCTCCAGGCTGGGCACACAGTAGGAGGGAGGCAAAGAAGCCCCCCAGCAAGGCTGAGAGGACCCCCAAAGCCCCAGCAGCCACGGTCGATCACAGCCCCAGTGCAGAGAGCGCCCTCCGAGGAAATGACAAATTAAAAAGGCATGAACATTTTTTTTGTATCGAAAAAATATCAAACCGTGACACCAAACTATCAAACCGAACGGAACCGTGAATTTTGTGTGTCGTTGCACCCCTAATAAACATATATAAATAAAACCACTTTTTTTTTTACATTAGTAATTCCTTTTGTGCATAATTTTATATTATTGTTAATAATAAATTAATTAAAACAACAAAACAACCTGAAGAGCCGGTTCGGAGCCGAAAGAGGCGGTTCTCTAAAAAGAGCCGGAAATCCCATCACTAGGCAGAAAAGCTGATCAGCTGATCATTGATCAGTTTCATGATTGAAGCAGCAACAGGAGAGGAAGGGGAGAGAATGAGAGAAGAAGAGGCAGTTGTGCAGCAAAAACACAGAATAACTCCAGCTTTGTGTCTTTTTTCCATTGTAGCTAATGTACGGGACGAATCACGTTTCTTTCCCCCTCAATACGGAAGTATTGTAATTGGTCCAGCCCAGAGTTGATCATGACCAATTGGCTAATCCACCACCTTTCATTAATTATACCGTTACAAAGATAAACAAACAAACATAAAAATGAAAAATCACCATCGGCCCACCGGGAAAATGCCTGGTACGTCCAATGGCCAGTCCAGCTATGCAGTCAGCTGGTGGGTAACAGGCATCTCCGAAAACATTAAAGCACTTTTGCAAATATGTGATGTCTTGATAAAGTTTACACTTTGAAGTTTACACAGCACCATTCTCGCATGAAATCTTAAATGTTTATTTTGTGACCCAGAAAGTGTAATATTTTGCTGTTTCCGTTTGCGAGGGTTCTTTTTCCCTTCTGCTGCCAGCCTCTTAGGAGTGGACATCGGAATAGACAGCAGCTACATACGTCGGCTATGGGAGTCAGCTGGCGTGCATGTTGATTGACTTAATTATTAAATTAGAGTAGTCGGGCAGATGGCAATTTGTCACCGGAGTAATACGGTGACTCTAGATTTAAGGTTCTATTTAGTTTGTATGTTTGGCTCTCTGTTGTTTTGATTTGTAGTCTGGTTTTTGTTACACCACTGGGAGGTGTAACAAAAAGGCCCTTTTTCTAGCTGCGGATTAGTGATGTGCGATACCACTGATTTCCTTTCCGATACAATACCAAGTAAAATCAGAGTGGTATTGGCAATACTGATCCGATACCGATACTCTGTACAAAAACGTAATGTTTCATTATATTTCATAATACAATATATAATTGTATTATATAATTGGAGTAATAATATAATAATATAGCTGCATAATGATTACAGGACATCAGACTACTTGTTCTTATTGCTTAATAATGCAGAATAATCATATAGAAATAAAAGAAAGAAGTTGTGCGCTACTTGAGCATGTTGCCTGCCTGCAGCACTAAAGGACTCTGCGAGAGACGTCTGTCTCGCCCTAGCAGCACCTGTCCCTCTCCTCCTCTTCAGTTCGCCTCAACATAAACTGATCATATTCTGTGATATGATTTGCTCTTAAGTGTTTGATGAGGTTAGTGGTGTTGCCACAACACCTCACTGTCTTGCTACATGTATCAGAAACCGCATCTTGGATGTTTGTGGAGGTAAAATATTTCCACACATGACTCCGTGTACGCATGTAAAACACATTTATACAGCCATATTTCGCATGTGACTATGAAAGGCGTAAGAGGAAGTAGTTCCTTCCAATTTAGACGATCTGAATCACGTAGTTTCTTTCCACTGTGTTCCTGTTAATGAAAAACTACAAATTTACCCCAAAGTACTAAAATATCGATATTTTAATATGAGAATCGATTCTAGAACATAAATTACTAGTATCGGAAGAATCGATATTTCAATATCGATCCGCACACCACTACTGCGGATCACCAGTGTGTTCTTGCAGTTGAGCTAACCCCAGCGTGTGCATATTAGTTTTTTTTTTGGAATATATTATAATTTTCTTTGTTCCTTTTATTAAGATGCAGATTGCCTGATGTAGGGGCGACTGGGGTGCTTTGGTGGTGGGATCCCTTGAGTATTACACACCTGTGTTTTTAGTTCATTAGTGTAAGCGTGTGACAGTGTGCTGCACTTGTGTATTGGTGAGTTTTCTTTTCTTTTTGAATTGGTTTTGTGTGTGGCATCCCTGTGCCCCCACTGGTAAGCCTCGGCTCCTAATACTTTTTAGAATATATGTATGCTGATATGTATGTTTGTGATTTTATATGCTGTTTTAAATAATTATTAATAATAAATTGTCAGTCTGTTTTGGTCTATGTTGCCCACCCCTACTTCTCACTGGATCTTTTGGCTGATATACCTAACGTATTTAGGACCAGCTTTTTCACCCACTCTCTACCACACCATACAAGCAGCAGCACATTCAGACTCAGGTTCAGCTTCATTACCCACACTTATTTATTTACCTGGCACCATACACTTGAAACTGTTGTCAGCCTCATCTGTGTGCATGCCTCACTGGACAAACACAGTTGGGCCGTATGTTTCTGGGTCCTGCTGATGTCTTGGTATCTTGGATCAGAGTTCCTGTTACACACTCTTTATATATAAGTTTATATTCTGGAGATGTTTGTGTCAGGCAACACTCTGGTTTCTTACATTAGCCAATCACGTCCTACCCAGTCAACTTACAGGTCTAAGTCGCAAGTATGAGTACTGTAAACAAAAAAATATTTTTGAGTTTAAGAGTAATAAACTTAAACTCAGTTTCTGAAACTGAAAGATTCTGCAGATTAAAAATGTTTTACAGGGACAACAGTGTTCCCATTAAAGTAATTTTGTCCTGTGTTTAACTAAAATCAGCATCTGAGAATTTTCACTTTCATACACAATAGCAGTCAGCTATTGTCATTATTATTGTCAGAAAAACACAGGTTTTTTTTCAGTTGCTTTGGCTTAACTCTTGAAGACTCAAGTGGCCAAAACAATATATGAAATCATTCAAAACTGTTTACTTAACCCAAAGAACAGTCACAGGTATTTTAAAGCATATTTATGGAGACCTTAAGCTCGATGGAATCAGGGACTCAGACACCGGGGCAAAATCCTGTCCATGTAGGAGGAAGAGGAGCATGGATGTGCAGCAAAGGAAGGTTTACAGAATATAAGGAGGGGCAGAGGAAATGCAGCGGATGGATGTGGCTCACATGTCGATTCTGCTCGTCAGAGCATTAGTGAAGGAATGTCCACTGATTCTCCATAAACATGGAGATCCGGCACTCATCACCAAAGGTGATTCTTCACATGAGAGGTGAAAGCTTCTCCCTGTGTTTGAATTAGACCTCTGATGGACTAGTAACCTCTCCTGGGTGTAGCCCAATGGCAGCTGGAATAGGCTCTACTCCCTCCTCCAACCCTGAATTAGATCAGCTGCTGAAGAGTTGGATGGGTGGACAATTGCCTACTTCCTCCTACTAGCACCTTGTTTATCTTTTGTAAGCCTTTAGTAGAGTTGATTGTATTTCACCACCTGATGGTCTGTTTTTCCTTTTTTCTGTCAGTAGCTTGTGGCCACCTTAAGAATTTTGCCTAAAAGTTATGTTTCCTTACTTTCTGTCATACAGTTAAAATGGTAGATGCTCACATCAAAGATGTGTAGACTTTCAGATAATATATGGAGGTTTAGAAGCTCCATTAACTTGTCAACCACAAAACTGTGCACTGTGTGTTTAAAAAAACTCACATCTCCCTCATAGTTCTCTCTGCATCGACGTAAACATCAAGTTAAATCTGAGGTTTTGCACTTCAGTGTTTCGAAGAGCCTGAAGCCTGAAGAGCAAAAAAACACTAAAATATGCAAATGCCCACATAATCACATACTCTGGACAGTGGATATCAGCTTTCTTTTATTCCATGAGTTTAAAATCAGCTCAGGGAAAGTCAGTTTGTTCTATTCCGTCAGTCAAACACAGCAACACTTCTTACTGTTACTGTAGCAACTCGACATAAGCCACGCTGCTTGGCCGTCCTTTTTGAAAGACAGCAATGCTGTAAGAGAACAGCAGCTGTGTGTGTGCATGCAAAGGTCATGACAGAGATAGCTGCGGAAACTCGGCTATATGAGGAGCAAAGCGGGAAAGAAAGGCATACGTTAATGTTCAGGGCCATTTTTAACACAGATGTGAAAATGTAGTTATTCAGCTGAAGCACTCACAGACACTTCTTCCTCTTCTTCTCTCGCTTTCCTTCAGGCAGCCCGAAGTCACGTTGCCTTTTTGCTTAACCTCTATTATATCGCTGCGCGTGCACACACACACACACACACATAGAGGTGTGAATGCGTGCTCGCTCTGAGTGCAGTACGCAAGGCGTGGGCTGTTTCTTCAGGTTACATCTTTCTGCAAAGATGATGGATGGAGAATATAAAATCCATCTCTGCAGGCCATTTAGAAATGAAATGAACGCAGGCACAGAAGATAGATAGATAGATGCATAGATAGATAGATAGATAGATGGTGTTATATTTTCATAAGATTTGTAATGTCCTGACCTTTATCTGAGCAGAACGCTCTCCTGAGATGTAAATCAGTCTTTTAAGTCTTGCTTGAAATGACAGCTCAGACATGTTTGATAAAGTAAGAGTGAAACAAGAAATGAGACAAATACAGAAGAAAAATGCCTTACAGGAACAAACTAAAAGCACACCGTTCAAAACAGAAAGTATGAAGTGCTGAATATGAAAAATGAAAGAATAAAAGCAGCTACACTTGTCACTTCAGTTGCTAAATATCAGAGGAGCATTATCACTTTAAGAGTCATTTGAAAAACAAACACTTGAGCTCTGCTGGTGCTGTGTTTTCATCACTGTCACAGTCTGTCAAAGGCATCAAGCAGCAGGGAGTCAGTTGATGACAACATTTCATAAATATTAATAATGTCGGCATGCGGCTGAGTCTGTCACGTGAAGCTGCGAGATGATCGTCTTTGATATCCAGCACGGAGACTGCGAGATGATCGTCTTTGATATCCAGCACGGAGACTTGTTAATACCCACTCTCAACTTTTATGTGACATCACTGAAACAGCAGCTTTGTAGTGCTCCAATGAAAAACAAGCTTTTAACCTTGTTAGCATGTCCGTGTTTATTTTATGAGTGATAAAAAAGATCAGCAAACGTATCTCTAAATTAAAAACAGTTCTTGACTTCAACTTACGTTTGCTCCCCTCTGAGGTCATCATGTGGCGCAGTTATAATTCCCTGACAGACGTCTTTCATTGTATCAAAACTTAAAAGTCTAAAAAAGTGTGCAAAGTGTGAGGCGGGGTACAATAGCTCAAACTACATTTCAAGTCATTTGCACAAAACGTTCTTGCTCAAACAGTCTGACCCTGAGGGTAAATCCGTCTCTCCAACCCTGTGACTAATGCAAAAAAAATTAACATGGTCGCAGTCATGCTCTTCAGTGCAGGGTTTTATTTGATGCACCTTAACTAAAGGGCTGGATGCCCAACTTTGAGCAAATAGTGAAATTTCTTCTGTGCACTTGCATGTAAGTGGATTTTAAGGGAGTCATCCACACAAAGCATACGATCTTGCAGAGAGATATACTGGGGTTCAGTGCACACATGAGTGACAAACACAATTATTTTTATAATTAAGCATTGTTTTCTGTTAAAAGAAAAATGTTATCAGTGCTATCTGTGATTTGGATCACATAGTCAAACAAAAGCTAAATGTTCTGCTTGTGATGATGGCCTTGGTTAGTTTTCACAAATGGCACCTAACCCTGTGTGCTCCATGCTCTTTTTAAATGAATCCCAGGAACGTGTGCTTTAGAAATTAAATACTTGTGGCCAGATTTGCTAAAATAAACAGCCTTTGATATAAAAAAGTACTGATGGTCTTTACAAAGATTGTGTGTCAGAGGTGGGAAATTAGAGATGTTTGACTGTCGCATATAAATTTCTAGCAGTTCCTCCACTCCAAGCAATTTACACTGAATACATGGAAGATGTGATAAAAAATACAGATTTCTGAGCAACATGATTCTAAACCTCCTCAGTGAACTCAGCGACGAACTGGAACCTCCAACCAAATGCAGACAGTATCAGCAGCAATAAAACAGATTCTTGTTAACATACTCTCACTTCTGTGGCGGGAATTTCACAGCATGCACAGTGAAGTTCAGAACTAAATGGCTAATCTAATCTAAACTCAAAAACTATAATCTGAATACAGGCCTTGGATGGATGTCAGGCACCAGAAACCTATTTTTAATTTTGAAGTAAAATATCGTCTCTTAATTGCAACCTTGTGCTAAATGGAATCAGTGGCAGACTGAATGTGTGAAGTTGAAATGAACTGACTGTGCATGTGTTTAGAAAGTGTAACTTTGGTAAATTGCTCTTAATACTAACCACACCTAGTGGCGTGTGCTTTTTAGCCCTAGGTTTCCTAACATGATGAACATTAAACATACTAAACAGTCTAAGAGTTAAATAGTTGGTTGGAATGTTTGGTTGAATTTGGAGTTATGTATTTACATTTAATACTTGTACATATGCACATATGGGCAAGGCATGAAATTAAGTATGAAACATGATAAACAGCTGACATGAAATGTTATGAATCTGGCATCAGAACTACCCCAGCAGAACCCAGCAAGAAGGCGTCATGGAGGGCTTTTCTTTTCCTCTTCTTTTTTTCCTTTTGGAGTTTTGTTTTGTTTTCCATTTCTTGCATCATTGCCTCAAGCCACCCAAGACCTTTCTCGAGGTGCAGATCACCCCCTGCCTCTCACAACGGGCTACCCCGAGACCCTTTGGGAGAGAGTCAGGCGGATGTGGACATGCTTTCTATGATATTTTCTTTGTTATTGTTTTGTCATTTGAAGAGACTTCTTTCACCTGTTTCCACATGCCTCAATGCAGACCTCCTTGATTTACAACTAGCAACAATGTTAAAAAAAAAAAAAAACAGGACATGTTATGTAGGAAATACTTTATAATCAAGAACTTGAACATGAATATGAACAGCTGCTCCTGCATGCTGGAGAACTGGAGATTCTTCTATCTGAGATTAACATTTCACTTCACTCTTTTCTTTGTTTAAGCACCACAGCTTTGATTATTGCATCTCACTGGTTGCAATAACAGCAAGTTTTTAGTTCTGTCCTCAAGTAAGCCCTTTGGGTCAAAGGAAAGGGTCTCTGTGTGTGCATGTATGACTATGTATATAATTAGAAGTGCACCAGTTTCCTGATCAAATCTTCTGTGGGAGACAGTAACATTGTCAGGATCTCTGAGTCTGTTCCCAGTGTTTTGTGTTTTTTGGACTTTTTAATCTATGTTGTATTGTGTCCATGTTGTCCTAGTCTCACTTGAGTGTCTCTTTCCCAGTGTACCCGTGTGTACATACATGCCAAACCTCCCGATTTTTCCGGGAGAATCACGAATTTCAGTGCCCCTCCCGAAATCTCCCGGAGCCACCATTCTCCCGAATTTCTCCCGATTTTCCACCCGGACAACAAAATTGAAAAAACCATATCCCAGATTGGCCCAGCCAATTCCAGTTTCCAACAATGGCTACTACTACTGCAGCTACTTAGTTTTAATATTACTCTTATTACTCTTTCTGGGTCGCAAAATAAACATTTGTAGCTGTGTAAACTTCAAATATCCGAGCCTGCGAGAACAGCAAACTCCCGGCACATCGTTTTCAAACCCCCGCGGTCTTTCACTACTAAACATGATATATAATTCTCTTAAATAACTTAAACGTGTTATTGTTTGGCCTTTTTCAGTGTTTTATTTGTTTGTGAGTAAATCGGTTTGGCTGAGATTAAAGTTATTAGATTAGATTAAATAAAACTTTATTAATCCCTCGGGAGGGTTCCTCCGGGGTTTTCACACAGCAGAGTTTCACTCCACCGAGAGAGCTCGTGACGTATTTCTGAAGGCTAGACCGTCTAATTTCAGTCGCTCATTTCCGATCTACCCGGCTTTCGGAGGACCCGGCCCACTGAGACCACGAAGGACGGGTCCTCAGGTGAACGCAGCCTCTGAATTTGGACACCTCCGCTGTTGCTTGACGGACAACAATAATGGTGACATTTAACTTATTTTATCCAATAAATAAACATTGTAAAATTCTAGTTTTTTTGTATATATATATATATATGTATGTATGCCACTCCCCCTTTTGAATGTCTCCCTAATTCTGAGGTCTCAAGGTTGGCAAGTATGGGTGTGTAGTCTATCTGTATGTTGCTGTCTCTCTGTCTCTGCAATGTCTCCGTGTCCGTGTCTCAGTGTTTGTGATTTCCTGTCTTATTTTGGTAGTCATTGTCTCATGTGCTTTGTGTTCAGCTTTGCTTCCCCTGTTTCGTTATGGCTAGTTTGCTCCACCTGTGTTCCCACATGTCTCCTAATCACCCTTCTCTGTATATTTTGTCTGTCTCCCCTTGTGCTGGGTCCTGCCTGCAGGTGTTTAATGTGGTAAAGCAAGGTTTTGTTGTAGGTTGCACGGGTTCACAAAGTTATCTGTTGCATATAGACCAAACAACTGTATAACAGCAGATTACACATATTATATAATTCATGCATATTTACCACATGCTTTTTTTCTTTTGTATATTGCATTATTAAATCTTCATATTTGTGTAAGCCAGTGTGGAACTCGGCACCACAGCCTACAAAATTTGGCTTGTTATGCTAAATGTTATGCTAAAATGGACAAAATATTCCAAAGGCACATCTGGAAACATGGATTTTGTTTTGTGGTTAGCGTTTCCACTATAGTTCATCTTACTTTTCCTTTAGGGTCTCTGAAGCAGATAATACAAATGTAGGTACTTATTCAGCTTCTGTTTGAAATCAACTTTAAATAAAAAATGGAGCATGCACCTCTCACACAGTCCAGCACTCAGCACAAGAGGCATTATCAAGCTGATATTATCACTTGTAATGAAAAAAAAAGTCACATGTAAAGTGGACCTATTGTGCTCCTCTTCAGCTTCATATTTTTAGTCTTGGACTTCACTAGAGTAGATTTGCATGATTCATGGTTTAACATAGTTTTTATTTATCTCACAGTGGGTCCTCCAAGTTAACTGTCATTGTGGAACACACCATTCCAGCTTCTGTTACTTTAATGCTACCCTCCCTACCTTTAAGCCAACTTTGCTTCTAAGGTGAAGCTTCTCAAGTGGGTCAAATTGCTGACAGAAAAAATGGAAAAAAGAAACAGACCAGCAGGTGGTAAAATAAAAGCAAATTTAATGAATACTGACAGAGAATAATGAAAGCTACTGGTTAGAGGAAGGCAATCCAAAGAATGTAAAACAAAAGTCCAAAGGGGCTACAGCGGAAAGCCAGCAAAGAACATGAAAGAGAAAACAGAAGATTTAAATATCAGACAAAGAATGAAAGAAGACACACATAATAAAAAGGCCACACACCTTTCAAGAAAGAAGGATAGGTGAACTTAAACAGCGATGAGGAGGGGATGCACAAAATGAGGAAATGACTTTCAAAATAAAGCAGAAGAAAAACTGAAAGAGAGACAAATGTTGCTACTGAATCTTCCTATGTATCTTCCTAATCACCTTCCTTGACTTGTAGAAATGTCTATTGTCAAGGAGAGACTTGAAGGAAAAAATCACACACAGAATGATCTGACCGCACTTACAGAATGCACATTGATATTGTGATGGCAGATGTTCCTGATGTGGCTCGAATGTAATGAAACTACAATTCGATCAACGATGACCACAAAAAGGGTCATCTTAGGTCTCAGTGACAAACGCCTGAAGAAATTGATATAAAGGAGTTTGCTAACAGTCAGCTAGAAATCAATCGCTGAAGCCCATTCTTGCGGGCCGAGAAACGAGTCATCACTTCCCGTTAAACACTGGTCACTAGGTCTGCGTAGGTTGTAAGTGATCAAGGTCATTGTACATTTCTTTCCAAGCTCCTTAGACCACTGGTCACTAGGGACACTTATTTATTTAACTGGTTGCTGGCAGTAGTTAGCAAGACATTACAATGCTGTGGTGTCCTACTCTTTGAGCCTTTCATGTATGAATTATGACAACCTCAATCAGGTCTTGATGCATTCTCAATCATCCATGTAAGTAAATCTCCAAAAGTTGATTCTGTTCATCTGGACGTAGCGTTTACGCATACGGATCAGTATTTAAGGATTGACTCTCATCATCCACTGGAGCATAAACTGGGTGTCATCAGGATGCTACAACATAAAATGAACACCATCCCCACAGACACAGCAGCCAGGGAGGCAGAAGAACATCACATCAAGAAGGCCCTGAGTAAATGTGGTTATCCCAGCTGGACATTTGTCAAAGCTGGGAAGCGCTCCAGCTGATCCAGGAGAGAAGGACAACCACTGACTAAGCAAAAACCTGTAGTGGGATGTACACATCCTGGAAAGGGAGGAATGCTGGTTTGAGCGCGGAGTTAAGGAGGCCATTTACGAAAAAAAAGAAAGACCATCTTTGAATCGAGGAGGCGGCCTAAGGGTACAACTGTCACCATCTTACAATGGCTGTGATTGCAGCCATTCCCCAGCTCTCTGTGAATGATACTCATGGCCATTGGTCTTGGATTAATGAGCATTGATCAGTGTTTGTTGATCAATGGTCATGAGAATTTGCATATTAACCCTTTAAAGCCGGTCGGAGAGGCCACGCTCTGTTTTGCGTAACTATTTTTAAATCCTGGTAGCACTGAAACCACGTAAGCTAGCGCAATAATTTTTTTTGCATATGAAACCAGAGGAGTTGTACTTACATCTTATGCCATCAGCTTGTCCTGGGTCATGGTTTCCTTCCACATATAGCTTTGCAAAAATTGCATAAAAAGCACTTGCAGCAACAAAAACATAATATTCCAGAAACACGCTTTGCCGATCCAATCAGCTGTTCGTAACACTTCCTACATTGGAATAGACGTCAGCCCGAACTATTGCATGTCCGCCATGACCTGCCCGAAACCGGAAGTGACGTGACTTTCGCAGCAATTTAGTTTTTTACCTTCAGGGCCTATACAAGCATATACTGGTGTTTTTAAAGGTTATGTTTGACTTTATGACCTTATGTGTCATTTCTGGGATGCTTAGAAGTCAAATTGCACTGCTGGAAATAGTTTATTTTGATGCATATGCTGTTTTTTTGCAAATTTGCATTATAATATTTATTTTGTTTTTCCTGCAGTATATAAAAATTGGTGTATTTAAAAAATAAAACTATGAAGACACTCAAAATAAATTTCCTGTGGTGGGAAACTATTTTGTGCAACTTTTCTGTATTTACAGTTTTGAGGGATAAGCCTCTTAAATTTCTCTAACTAGAAATATATGTTTAAAAAACAAAAACGATTTTCAATTTTTTTTGTAGTTTATTGCACTTTTTGCAATTTATGTAATTACTATGCACTTAATGCTACATATTATTAAAATTTGGGCTATAATGGTTGTATTGATGTATAGCAACTTGAAATGCTCCCAAAAATGGCACTACAACATGTAAAAATATAATATCAGCTCTGGCGGACTTGGTTCTTTGGTAGGTCTTAAAGGGTTAATGATCAAGGGATGGACCTCCCAGCCCTTTGTTCACTCAGTGGGCTGGTTTCAGTCATTATGCAAATGTACTGTTTATAAAATTGGGCAAACCTGCAGTCAGCTAAGACTGAAGACGTCACTTGGAGGAGTGACCAAACGTTTCTCCCACTAAAAACGCTACGTCCAGATGAACAGAATCAACTTTTGGAAACCTCAATCAGTATTTTTATTCATCTTTAGGCATGAAAAGATGAATAAAAACCTCAATCCTGATTGAGGTTGTCTAATTCATGCATGACAGGGTTAAATAACAATAATTACAATGAAACACGTCATACATCTATAGTAACATTAAACGACCAGTGGGTGGCAGGGTATGGAGTGACACATCAGTGTCCATTGTAGTGGTATATGTGCAAGTATACTACCACACAAATACAAGAAAACAGCCTTTGAATAGGTGTCCACTGTAGAGACCACTATGCATGAAAGGGTTAGTCAAACCAGCTTCTCCTCACAACCTGTCTCCACACAGTGAGTTCAGAGTTATTCCAATCACTCTCAGACAGATTGGTAAAGGTTTGTAAAAAACTGTTATCTAATTTTGAAGAGTAACAGAATGTCAGCACACTGGAATCATCTCAGTTTGTGCAACTGAACGCAACTTGTTGGGAACACTTGACTCAGCTGGTTGCCAAATGGTTGGAGTCTGGTCATATCCCTATATAAAAGCAAGGGTCTTGATTGCCCACGTCATTTTTGAGTTAAATTGATGTCCTGCTGTAACAACATAGCTATTTGTGGAGAATTTTTTTTTTTTTTTAATCTGTCTCGGTCTAGCCAGGACCTCACCAGTCCAGCCAGAGCCTTAGAGCTGGACCAAGAATATAAGTAGTTAATGTGAGTTTCTGTTTAATGGCAACAGCTTTGCAGCAGGCAGCAACAGATTATTTTACAGTTAATCACATATTATCATAGATTGTCTGTAATTGCCTACTTGACCCCATTCAAATGCAAACTAATTGCAGACTGACTCAGTTTTATTGCTGCTTTATCACCATCTTGATGCACCAAAGTTACTTGAGTGGTTGCATAACTATTTTAATATCAACAAGATTTCAAGTTCATTGCACACGGTCTCAAAAATTTTAGTAATGCCGTGGTCTCCAGTCACTGTTTTCCTGGGTGTGACAAAAATGGAGCTGTTGTAATTCTTAAGACCTGTGCCGTCATTCACAGCCACAGCCACCCCTTATATTGCAGAAAATTAAAGAGTTATTAGTCATGGCTTACTTTCGGTAATTCAGGTTCATGGCGAGTACACAGTATATTCCTGCCTGTTCATGTGCAATGAGACATCACCTTGTGTGAAGAAGAGCAGAAGGTTTCAGTTTGAAACCCAAATGTTCCAGCAGTCTGAGAAGGAGCCAACAGTTAATGCAGCAAATGAACAGCTTTACCGAAGGAATGGTCACTACTGCAGTGTGTGTGTTACAGAGTGAGAAAGACAGATCAATATTGGATTTTGACGCATTTATATTCAGCAGGGGTTCACAGATACTCACTGCTACAGTAAAGCACACACACACACACACACACACACGGCCTGTCCGGCTCTACATAAATCCATTAGAAGTTATTGTTCATTGGCGCATTTCTGTGGCAGATTTTGCTGAATAAAAAAATCTCTGATTCAATTCAGAACTTTATCGTCCTGGGAGGACGATTTGCGTTCGCAGAAACAGTTTAAGATGAGAGAACAATAAAAACAATAAAAACACATAAAAGCAATGGCAGCAGATGCAGAGCAGCAGTTATATGATCAGAGTGGAGGAGAGGTAAACTTACAGAGTGAAAATCAGGTTTAATACAGTTACGAGAGCTGAACTGAGTGGAAACCTGCTGAAATATAATTTAAACTTTAAAAACCATTTAAGCACACTCATACAGACCTTTGGTCATTACTTATCTGATAGATACAGTTGTATAAAGCAGATGACGCTTTATATCTCATATATCACCCAGTTTCACACCTTGGCTCAGGCGATTAGAGGATCATTGGGAGGTCCTTTTGTACCTCTGTGGGGGGAAACTCCCACTAGGTTTAAATCTGGGACTCCCCACCATTTGACCTTAGAACTGAAGAAGCTTCTTGGATGAGAGGTCAAACGTCTTCAAGCAACTTAAAGAAGTCCAGATGCTTTTCTTTGCAAGCTCCTTTGACTATATCTGATATCATTTATATTATTTGTAATATATTTAGGAGATTGTTAATGATAGTGTAACCCTGGTTAGATTTACGGCACTACAAAAGTACAGGGTTCCCTGAATCCATCGTAGTTTCCTGTGTTGTAGTTCTTGTCTGGTAGTTTAATTTCCGGGCTTGCCTGGGGGGAATCATCTGCAGCTTGGTGCGCATGAAGGTATGGTGCAGAGGAAAAAAAGGACGGCAAGGAAAAACTCTATGCTGCCACGAAGCACAGTTTTCCAGTCAAAAGTAAAAAAGGAGGTTCCATTAACATTTGTGAGAGAGCTGCCGTTAGCGATGAACCACAGACGGGTACCTACCTCGAAGGAGTCTGAGTGGTTCTACGAACTTTTTGAACTATTCTGTGAGTTAGCCTAGCTCACTTAGCACTGCTATTGTCGTTCAATGCATTGAAAAAAATGATGACAAGAACAGAATTAGTAGTGTAAAAGAACCCAATGATTTTAAACAATAGTGCAATGATCCTGCTTTAATCAGTCTTAATATCTAATGGTGCCAGCTTTGAAATTTGCAGACGATGCATGGAGAGGTTCACTACATTGACTACGTTTACATACAGCCAATATTCAGGTTATGGTCGAGTTAGGCTCACTATTCAGGTTTCTGAAACATTCGGAATAACTCATTCACATGCATGAGACGAGAGAGTCACAGAGAGCCAGACGGCACATACACAAAGTTCCTCTACTCAAAAGACCAGGATTCCGTGGGAATAGAACATGTGCAAAACACAAATCCATTTTCATTTTGATGGCGATATGCCGATAGAGGTTTTACATGACCAAATATTTTGGTGAGAAAAGGGTAACTCCAAGACTTATATTCGGATTTTTGCCGGTATTTTAATGCCATGTGTGACCGGGTTATTGCTAACATTCCAGTTTTGAATGGGTTATCGGCTGCATGTAAACGCAGTCACTGAAATACATCAAATGCAAAATACTTATCTACCATCATTTGTTACTTTGAAGTTGGACAAACAAAATGCACCATAAAGGAAATGAAACACCAGAGAACTCTAAGGCCTACAATAGTATGTCATGAAAAGACCATTCATTCATCTGGATATAACTCAACAAAGATCAACTAGAGTCCTCTATTTGGTGGAGGCCTTTCTTCATCAACAATAATATATGCATAAATGTTAAGAAGATATTCTTCATATGTTTTTCATTGTTCCTTTGTTATCTTTAAATGCCAGAAGGACAACTGCGAAAACATGCCATAAAAAGCTGAAAACTTACTGTAGATGGCATCCAATTTATTTTTGTCGAGCGGTAAACGTGCATCTCCTCTGCCTCGTTTTTCCCCTCGAAGATTGCTCACTAGCAGTATTTCCACAGGGAAGACTGCTGTGAGCAGATGCCTCACAAAGGTTGTAGCTGAATTTGCATTAGTAGCATAGGCCCAGGCCAGTTTCTCTACCATGACTCCAGTCCCAGGATAAATCTCCACCTGTTCCAACAAAAAGACATTTTGTAAGAGACTTAAAGAACAACTACATACCTTTCCAGACTTAAAACTCTGTTTCTCATCTAGTTTTGAAGGCAGTGACATTTATGTATATTCCCGGAGCCAGCAGAAATACAGTCAATGAATTTAACACTTGAATTAGATCCATCATACTTCTAAGTAGAGTACCAATTTAAAAGTTTGGACATATTTTCCCATTAAATCTAATAAGAAAGTCTGTCCAAACTTTTACTGGTACTGTGTTCAAGGTTCGATCAACTGTAAGTAGAAAGACAGTAGATCCAATTTATGCACTTCATCCATTTATTCTTTAAAATTCCATTACCTTTGATGACTGGGATTCCTTTGTTGATAGAATGACAGATGCTGGTGTTGAGAAGGATGAAGTAGATTTGGGAGGAGGCAGCAGCAAACCATCTGATGATGAACCGGGCGTGGACTGCGGAGAAATCTGGGGAAGCTCCAAACTGGATCTCTTAAGAGGTTCAGCCAAATTAATCACCTTTTTCATCGTCTTCATGAGTTCTGGCACATCTATATATATAGTAAATTAATGAAAAATGATTACCAGAATGGTTTATACATAGGCTAGAGTGACTTTTTCAAATATATTGGCTGTTTAATTGTTATATTAGTGATAGGAAGTGATACCTTCGACAAGCAACTCCTTCAGTTTATCATTCTCTTTTTTCAGGTCTTGGATCTTCCGCTTTAGATCAACTACTGTCTTTTTTGGACTTTGTTCACCATAAGCGACTGAAGGTGGTGAATGACTGTACATTGCAAGGAATTCCTATGCAGGGTCTTTCTTTGAAGGAGCCTTTGACTTCTGGACATGAAAAAAGATAGCGAGAGAGAAGAGGAATTTACATAAAATAGTCAAAGCTGCCATAAAAGTTATGAATCTAAAGTGTAAAGACAACAGATTCAATAGCTGTGCCCCAACGTGTAGGGTGCATACTTCAAAGAGCTGATTTCTTAGCCACATACAGTACCAGTCAAAAGTTTGTACAATTTTACAATTAAATATAATGGGAAAGTGTGTCCAAACCTTTAACCTCTTAAGCCCCAACGCCCCCTGATACGGGGGCAAAAGGCAGGAGATCTGTTAGGCTTGGGGCTTAAGAGGTTAACTGGTACTGCACATCACAGAACTGTAACTAGGCCTGTTACAAAGATTGGGCTCATTTGAATACAGTTTAAAAAAAAAGTTTACCATTCTTCAATTTAGGAGGCTACAAGTGATTTTTTCCTTTAACAAATCCTGACAATCATTGTATACAAATGACCTTTGTGTGCAGTAGAATAGGGGGACCACTAGTGGAGTTCCTTTTCTTAAATATAAATACGTTTCAGTTTTAAAATTATATCTGATCTGAAAAAGGTAAAAATCAGTAAAATATATATATTTTTTAGGGAAAGAGAAGTACTACAGTCATTGCTTGGTGACAGAAATAGAAAGATGGTGAGGATGTTCAGACATAAACAAGAAAAGCTACTTGCAGGCTACACTGTCCCGTTTCATAAGGCTGTAGCCTGCATAGACTCCATCCAATGGTAGATGTACAATACAATAGTGTCAACTTTTTAAAGGAGCCATCACCTAAAATGTTTCATTTTCCACATGAAAACATGTATATAATGGTTTCCTAATGATTGACACTAGCCTAGAAGCCAATATTTAAAGATGGAGTGTTTAGATAACATGTAAAACACGGATACTACAAAATGGTTCCAAGTGAAATGTCACCTTGAGTTGCAATGGCTGCGACAGAATCTGAGTCTCATTTGGATCGGAGTCATCAGAATCATCCTGATAGTTTTCAGGATGGACAGATACCCTCTTGGTCAGGTCCGCTGGTTCATTTTCCTTCAGCAGTGCATTAATTTTCTGAGCTGCCTCAAAACGAGTAGCTAGAGCACAAAGGAGGAAACAAAAAGACATTACAACAATCTGCTTATTACTCCACAGGTGTTTTTTTTTTTTTTTAAATCACCAGACTATGTTGTGTTTTCAGGTAATTGCAGTAATGAATGTTATTTTTTACTCCTGACTAAAAACGCAACTGAACACTGGAATGGTTCTTCGACCTGTGTGAAAGAGAGAGCTAACAAAGAAAAAAGAACATTTGTATATGGGATAGAGAAAGAGAAGAAGAAGACTGCAGTAACAGTGCCTAGTTTTGTGTTGAGTTGTGATTCACATAGTGCAGTTAGCAAAAAACCAAACAATTCCTATTTCACAGAATTTCCATTCATGTGAAACATAAAATATACAACTATTCAACATCTAAAAGCAACCATCTCATTAGTCAGGGGTTAGGGTTAAAAGGAGTAGGAGCCACGTTTAGGAGATTTACTGTGTTAATATGTAAACCTTTACTTAGAGCAGAGTAAAGACGAGTGATAAAATACAAAACTGTTGCGACTTTTTAAGATTAACAAAGCATCATGTATATTAAGTAAACATGTAGTACAGTCTTCAGCTCCCTGGCCAAATGAAGTAAGCACATGACTTGAAAGCGTGAATTCAGTTTTTCTTTAGAGAACTACTTTCAAGTAGAGGACATTTCAAATCATATTAACAATTACTTACCAGAGACAAAAACAACAGTGCCCCTGTAGTGTGGCCACCCTCCTCGCTGTTTCTTCCCATGGCGCCATTCAATAACTGCCGAGTAAGTGGATATGGGATTCCCATGCTGGTCCATCTTGGAGTCATCATACCCCCGTATGTTAACAGTTTTTACTTCACTAAGCTTTCCATAGTCCTCCCCTTCACTCCACTGCACCACTGCAAACTTCCTCTCCTTGTGTTCTGTAGTAAATGAAGGGGGGAGGAAAAAAAGAATTGCTATTTGCTAGCTAGAATGCTACGGGCTATATGCTAATAAAGGCTTTTTCTTATCAAAAAATATTCTATTTGACATGGTTTCTATAGGAATACTTTTCCCGTTTGAACCATTTTAATGCCACCAAGTGCTATGTCGCATGCATAATTCTCTGAAGAGAGCATTTCCACGTTGGTCACTTGTTTCTATGTGACCCGTAAAACATCAAACCACTTTTAGCAAGCTATTAGCTTAAGCTAAATCATTCAAATTTGAAAACATTTAGGCGACTTACCTCTGATATTAGTTTTATTCGTCTCCGTAGTCTCCATCTTTGCAAGACACACTTTATTAGACCGATTTCCCGCTTGTTGTTAAATTACGTAACGAAGCTGTTACCTGATGAGGACCGTGTGAGGTCTCGAGGTGAAAGCTGGCCACCTGTACGCTGCAGCATGGACCGCCCTACTTTGCCTTTGATTGGTGTATCCTCATATTTGACCTTACACTTAACCAATCATGGCAGTCACAGCTGAAAACAAAGTTTTGAGTTCATGCTCTACGTCAGTATTTTCTCTATTTGGCGGTAGAATATGTTTTTCACAGATTATAGACTATACTGACATTCCAACCGAGTTTTGTAACTTAAGAGACAGCGATGCCGAAAAGAAAACATTATAGATCTGACACAAGTGAAATAGACTGGATGCGGAAAAACGTTCCTTCACGTACTTTGACCAGATGGAAAAAACGGTATATGCACCTTTGCCAATAAGTTAATACAGTTGTCAGTTTCTGTCATTGTTATGAAAGCTACAAGAATTTATTTATTTTTTTAGAAAAATCGACAGAGCTTTGACTGACATCGGACAGCACAACACACAACAACAAGTAAGTGAATGTATATCGTTAATGTCTTATCAGCTACCATAGTAGCACTTGATACAAAGTGTTTGGGTTTTAATACTTTGGTTAAGTGGAACATTTCAGTTCTAATTTGACACCCATAACGTGGCTTATATTTTTGTGTTGTGTGTACTAAGCAGGTTAACAAACAAATAATTCCATACACTTACATAGATATTTATTTTAAATGATAAGTTATGCAACATAATTTATTGTGTTTGCCAAATGACTGATGAATTCTGCTTAGGTTAGTTATGATAAGAAAATGCAAAGTATTTGAGAATCTAGACTATATTCATAATGTTTCTGCATTGAAAGGAATCTGAAGTGCTACTTAAGTAATTGTGAGATGATAAATATAATAAAAAAATGTAGTTTTTTACTTAGAAGCCAACCTCTTTCATTGTGTTTATTTAAAGGTCAATAAAAACATTAAGAATAATAACAATGATAATAATAACAACATGGAAATTTCATCCCGACGGTTTTCAGAGGAGCTGTGAAAAATGTATCATAAACAAGTTGTTCATTTGTATCATTTCAAGGACAATGGTGAAGATGACAGCCAGAGAGAAGGAACTTTCACAGTTCCAATGGTAAATAAAAATACATTATTATAGTCTCTCTCTCTCTCTCTCTCTCTCTCTCTCTCTTTCTCTCTCTCTTTCTCTCTCCTTTTAAAAGCAACATACAGAAAAAAGGCCACAATAAAGCATTACTTTCATTCTTATGTCTCTTCTACGCTACTCCATCACATTGTAAAAGTGAAAAGTACAGCTTACCATTAAGTTGTTTAAATATGTCAGTGACAGACTCACTACTTGTTTTTGAATATATCATTTGGATATTTAATTCATTTATAAATTCAATATTCAATACTTGGGTTGTATTCCTCACAGGAAAGTGACGATGCTACCCAAAGAGATGAGCAGATACCAGAACCACAAACGGTTTCACTGGTAAGAAACAAATGCAAGATGTGTTCCCCTTCTATGGCTCTCTTTTCTTTAAAGAGTAGTTAATTTGAATACTTCTCAGGGAAACAATGAAGATGCCACCCAAAGACAGGAGGAAAGAATAGAAATGGTCACAATGGTGCAGGTAAGACTTGCGGTTAATTGCATTTTTAACTATGACAAACGTCGCTATGACTGCTGTTTATGTTGTAAATGCAGTTTTGAAAAAAAAACAAGGCTACATATGAAAACAAGTGAAACCTGCTCAAATATAACACAATTCTTTTTCAACCATTCAGGAGAACGCCCCTGAAGCAGGAGTTGATGTGAACTGCTCCAGTGGACTAACAGAAAATCAAAGCATCATCTCAATCCTCTCCTTTGCTTTGAGACACAACACTACAGGTGTATTAATGGAGGACTTGCTGAAACTGCTCAAGTTACATTCTGCTGGGACTACTGTAGTTCCATCAAGCAGGTATTTTCTGGAGAAACCCTTCGCTGATATTACAAACCAGTTTAAACGACATCATTACTGTAGAGTTTGTACTAAGTACATGGGGTCTTCACAATCTTTGGAAGAAACACTTAATTGTGTGTCATGTTCTTCATTCACAACAGTGAAAGCCAGTTTAGAGGAAGGTAACTTTTTTATTAGTATACCATTAAAAGATCAGCTAAAAGAAATTCTTGAGAACCACAATGTGCATGATCTATGTTTCAGAGGTGATCCCAGTGGTAGCCGTGTAATAAAGGACATATGTGATGGCAGCTTGTATCAGACCTTAAAGTCTACCAGTAAAGATGATTTTCTGTCCCTCACTTTTAATTGTGATGGTGTACCAGTTTTTCAGTCTTCCAAATTTAGTATTTGGCCAATATTGTGTTACATTAATGAGATACCACCGGAGAGTAGAGACAAACATGTACTTCTATGTGCTTTATGGTTTGGATCCAAAAAGCCAGACATGTCCTGCTTCTTTAAACCATTTGTCGAGGAGTGTGCAAATCTTTCTCAAGTTGGTTTTGAGTGGCAAGATCCTAACAATCAGGCACAGAGACACATGAAAGTACACACATTGTGCTGTGTGTGTGATGCTGTAGCAAGACCATTGTTACAGAATTTCAAGCAATTTAATGGTGAATATGGCTGTGGAGTTTGCCTTCATCCTGGGATGCAAACAAGGAAAGGGAATGGAAACACAAGGGTTTACGCATGTCCTGATGAAAAGCCAAGTGACAGAAATCATAAAACCACAGTAGAAATAGGACAAATAGCTGAAAGACAAGGGAAGACTATATTGGGGATAAAGGGCTCATCTCCTCTTGCAGATTTGCCATTGTTTGATCTTATCAATGGAATGGTCCCTGACTACATGCACTGTGTACTGCTTGGTGTGTGCAGATACATGGCATCTTTATGGATGGATTCTAAAAACACTTCTGAGCCATGGTACATTGGTGTACAAACAGCAAGCATAGACAAACACCTCTTGTCTATTAAACCTCCAGGTATCGTCGCTCGAGTTCCAAGATCTTTAATTGAACGCAAATTCTGGAAAGCTCACGAGTGGCAACATTGGCTTTTGTACTATAGCTTGCCAGTTCTGAAAGGCATACTTCCACAGAAGTATCACTGTCATTGGGCATTACTGGTAGAAGGGATAAGCATTCTCTTGGGGTCCGAATTAAATACTGAACTGATAAACCACGCACACGACGCATTAGTGTACTTTGTTGGAGGTGTACAATCTCTGTATGGAAAACAGCACATGACATTCAATGTTCATTCATTGTTGCATTTGAGTAAAAGTGTTGTGCGATGGGGTCCTTTATGGGCTCACTCAGCCTTTATGTTTGAAAGTTTCAATGGGTACCTCTTGAAACAAATAAAAAGTAGTCAAGCTGTACCACAACAAATATGCAAACGAGTGGCAGTCTCCCATGCCTTTCCTCGTTTAGCTAAGCAGTTCTTAACAAATGCAGCTGCAGAAGTTAAACAGTTCTGCAACGAAATGAGACAAGAAACCCAGCATGTCAAGAGGCATGAAAAGTTTACTCAGGTGACTGCCCTTGGTTCACCAAATGTAAGACAAATATCTCTGAGAGATCAAGCTGCTCTCCACCCAGTTAGAGAGGTTCCCACAAACTCTGTGGTGAGTTACTACAAGAGAATTTCTGTGAATGGAAACATTGTTCACGGTTACACGTACAGCAAAACAAAACAAAGAAACAATTATGTGGTGCTTCTAAAAAATGGAAGTATTTTTGCTGTCTCACACTTTGTTGAAATGGATAGTCATTGTTTATATGCTATAGGAAAATATGGTAATTGCACAGTGCAAAAGTTAGCCAGAGGTTCTCTTATCAGAACTCAGCTGAGCTATATGTCAACTGTTCACTTTCCCACAGGCTTTTACAAAGCCATAAATGCTACTCAGATAGTTAGGCCATGTATGTACATATAGTGTCCAGACTCTACCTCAATTGTATGTCAGCTACTGAATACATACTATTGTAAATGATTTAATCTTAAATCTTATTGTAAATGATTCAATCTAAATGTGAAGGTGGAGCTACTGATTATGGGGTTGATTATGGGAGAGATTCAAAGGCTTTCAATTGTGTCAAATGTCATTCTAATTAAGAGTGAGATGTGCAGCTAACAAGGTCTAAAGCCATAGCGGTTCAAAAGGTGGCGCATTCAGGCTGTCATTTCTGAACAGCGTCTTTATTGAAACATGGGTTTCTGACCTGAGTGGAATATATTTCTGTTAAAACATTTTGCAATGCATGTTCACAACATTTATGTATTTCAATGTAATTCCATTAAGCTAGTGGTGTGGTGTTTAAATGGTCCTTAAAGCACTGTCATAATGAATCTGGGTCATGTAAAAAGACAAAAATATATTATATATAAAAATTATATATAAAATGTATTTTATCTACATCTTTGTGTAATCTGCTGATTCTGTGCAAAATTAAAAATATTTCTACAATATGAATATTGTATAATATCTTTTCCATCTTTTCTGTCTATATAGAATACATTCAAGATGGATTTTGAATATTTACTGTGTTGATTTAATCATTTGTCAAACTTATTGGAAAAGTTTGTTCTTTAAATGTAAATGCAATAATGGGAAAAAACATTATTTGAAAGTCAGGAATAGGATGCCTAGTTTTGCAAAAATGCTAAACAAAGAAATAAATAAACTTTACACAAATGAATGAAAAGCATTTTTATCAATCCCAGAGGGAAATTCTAATGTAGTAGGGTTTTATTTAATCACATGTTCAGAGCAAACTTCTCGTAAATTTGTGGCTTTCCCCTTTTTATTGTCATTCAATGTTAATTGTTAGTTGTTTCCTGTTTGTGATAACACAAGTAAATCTTTTGTTCTCTATAAAAAACTTACAATAGTTTAGTTTCACTCATGATTGTCTAACTCATATAAGTATGATATTACATTTTTCTTCTTGGGATAATATATGTCGGGTTAATGTCATATAATTTTTTAAGAAGTATCCAAAACATGCAAGTTTCATTTATATAATTTTTCAAGGGATCTTATATGTATTTTCACTCTTGTATATTTTTCATACAAGTTTCACACAAGACAGATAAAAACCTTATAAGATTTATATATATCTTTTCCATATGGGTTATCTCTTTATAGATAGAGGGACACACGTCCAGGTTACAATAGCATATCTGAAAAATGGTGTTAGAGGATGTGGGGGTTTTTTGTATTTCAATATAGCTCATAGAGGCCTGTTGAGGTCTCTTGGCAAACTCTTGGCAACAGTGGGGAAAAAGAACTCGCTTTTACAGGAGGAGATCATCTGCAGAATTATGCTCAGGGAAAGGCTGACATCTGCCGAGATGTCATCTCTTGTTTCCTGTTTTGGCTGTCATCACTAAATTTCATTGAGTTCCTATGTTTTCTGTTCGCTACATCTCTTGACACATCTGCAGTGTCAAATAATAAAATAAACCTCAAATATGAGATAAGAACCATGGTCTCATAGCTGACAGAATTTTACAATAATTCATTGAAACCCCAACATACCTGTGATGAGAAGAAGAGTGAGATTGAAAGAGGATTTTATCATGGCTCTTAAACATGACCTAAAACAATCCATGTCACATACTCCTGTAATGATATGCTGGAGTATAAATCATGGAGGAGTTGAAATAAGGATTTAGTGAAAAACTTTCAACTAGGACAGTGGACCTTGATTCTGTTTTTGCTTCCATTGGCCATTGGTATAATTAGCTGCTTCTCCAGCAAGTCTTTCATCCCACATATTGGACTTTGACTCCTGCTCAGGGTGCAGCTGTGCTGAGTTCGTCAGAGGAGAACATGAACCCATTTTTCACCATCTGCAGATTCATCTGCAGTCAAAGGCAGCGTAGCTGGAGTCTGTCAGATCCACAGGATGATGGACCCTCTGGAGATTCAGCTTCAGTTTTACACATCTAAACAGGTTCAAGAGTGAACAGTGTGCTTTATTCTTTAAAAGCTTCCAGCACTAAAGAAAATGCTGGTCACCACAAACAAACATGTACTGTGCCAATAAGCAGCTATAGGGCTTTGGAGTTGACGTCACGCTGCAATGCATTGTGGGAGCGCGGCACCATTTTCGGGGTCTACGAATCAAAACAAACACACTGTGTTGGAACGACAATTACAAGATGCTTAAAAGCAGCGCAAAAGAGAATGGACTGTATAGAGACCGATTTCGTTCAGAGGTGAAGCAGCAGTACTTGCAGAAAATAGCGTGCATTTGAAATGTGGACCTGTATGAAATACGGCCGTGGAGTAGAAACGTTAGAAAGTTAGAAAAGTATCTTGTGTCACTAAAATACATTTTATTTTAGTTTTATACATTGATTAATGACCTGCAGAATCTCCTTATCATATTAAGTGATTCATAATTGTCACTTTATGCTTTCTCCGTCTCTAAAGTGATGACATCCTTGCATTACATACTTTAGGTTCATTTTCTGCAGGCAGGTTTATGACAGAGAACAGGCAGATTTACACTATAACATGCAGCGATGGACACATAAAGAAATTACATGTATGTGCTAACTTTCTAAACACTTTGTTACATTTATGATAAAGTAGATTAAACGCATTTATGTCGGCCTTGGCTCATAGTTCTTGTCTTTAAATTAACTTTGTGTGTGTTTCAGGTCCTGCACTCTCAAAGACTGAATGAACCAACATTGCAGCCATGGGTCACTGTGAGCATCACAGGGAAGGTTGAAGCCGCCCACTGCACCTGTAAGGCCGGAGTCACGGAGACCTGCACCCACGTCACTGCTCTTCTGTTTAATGTAGAAGCAACAGTGTTGATCTGTGGCACAAGGACTGTTACAGATGAACCTGCATACTGGGTTTTGCTGGGTAATATGACCAAGATACAGCCAGAGGTTGGCCATAAGATAGACTTCTCCTCTTCAGCTGCCCAAAAAAGGCTCTTGATCAAAACAAACAGACCATCTGTAGTGACAGGTAAAAGGAGCCTCAGAAAAGAAAAAACCCACCTGCTACTGTGGAGGAGTTGTCACTGCTATAATGCCATAATGTTTTATCCAGGGGTCTAGATTTATGCCTGTAGTGCACTGCCGTGTAAATAATTTGCATTTACTGAATATGTACTGACTGAGTCCCACTGTTCAAAAATTGAATAAAGAAACAAACTAATTTTTGCCTCTTTTTTTTTTATTAAAACCACTTTATAGAACATCACATCAGTTACAGTGTAGAATCCATGTCATTTATATTTTACAAATGACAAAATGTAAAATATAAATGATATCACCCACTACTAACAATACTTTATTTACTGTATCTTTTGAAAAAAAAAAAAAACACCACTATTTATACAGCAAATGTAACACTTCTGGAGTCGTTACAGTATACTAGGACCAGTTAGGTTCGACTACTAGAGTAGTAATGAGTGTAGCATGTAATAAAGACCACAGACCAGAAAATACGTTTAAATTGCCGGCTTGTTATTTTGTGAAGACAGAGAATAGACAGTTAACACACATCACATAAAACATCCAACATCACACATTTAAGGAAAACAAGATATTTTCTTTCCCCTTTTTGTTCAGTATATTCTGTTAGTTTATCCTATTTATCTCAAAACCTTTTATTTGGCTTTAAAAGGATGTTATTTTCAACCTAGGTTATTGTCTTATTTATTTCAAGTTCTAAGTTCAAGCTTATCCTTTGATCTATTTGCATTAACACTGTGTTATTTTAAATCAAGTTCAGTTCTTTAGGCCCAAGATTTAATTTAATCTTGGTCTAGGTTCACCTTTCAATCTCAACCAGTTCTTATTTTGTTTTAACCCAACAAACTTATTTACATTTCCATTAACACCATTAGAGCATTAAAATGTAAGGTTGACCAAAATAATTTACAAAAACATGTAAAAACTAAAAACAATTCAGCAAAAGGCTGAATAATCCCCTTAAACAAACAAATAAACAAAAGAAAGTTGTCTCTGTGTCCTTTAACTATTAATCCTGGAATTACTCCAAATGATTATCCAGTGCTTTGAAAGTCCGCTGTTCTTTTGCAGAGGTGTATGGATTAATCCTACCAGTTTTTCAGCGAAAGAGCTCAACGTCCAGCAGGGGGCGTTTTCCCTTTTCCTGCTCGGTACAGTTCAATGGGTCCGTGGGTGGCTCGCCATCTTGTTTCTCGCTCAGCGGATCAAACTCCGATTCTAGCTCGGCATTTCCCGATCCAAACCTTAATGGCCTACCATAACAACAAAATAAAGTGCATAAACATTCGAAAATAACACAAGGGTAGCTCTTAAATAACAGTAAAAGTCCATTTTTCCAGCTTATTTAGCCGTGAATGAGGTGACGCCAAAATGGCGCGCTGAAACACCGTCAAAGGCCTTTGAAGTACAGCCTGTGTGTCGGTTAAGCACGAATCCACCGTGTTTAACATAAAACAACATAAATCTGCTACCTTGGCTCTCCGTTTGCATGAAATGAGCAATATAATACAACAAAACATTTCTTGCATGAAATAAAATACAATTTCTAAACTCACCAAGTCCCGTTCGGTTATGTTCACAACGTCACCGAGGCAAGGACAGGTCGGAAAAACAAAAAATATATTCTCCAGAGTACAAAAATGGCTTTATGTAGATTTCTGGCTCGTTTTTAATCTTTTTTCACTCGTTTAGGCAGCAGCTCCGCAAGGACTGTCTGCATTTCTCCCTCTCTAGCATCAAAAAGAATGAACAACCCGATTGGGTGTGGCTATCACAGGAGTCACGCTGCAGCGTGCCCTTTCACAATAAGAGTCTCAACACATATTTTAGCCATTTTACCTGAATTAACATAAAACACCATGAATTAGCAAGTTTTGTACTCTTTTAACATGTTTTTAAACACAAATGAAATCCTATAACATGAATTATATCATTGCTGATGTTTTTAATGAATTTTCTAACCATTATGATCTATTTATTTATCACCTGTGATATATTTCTTATGACTGTTTTTACTAACAGGCTTTTATTTATTGGCAGTTATGTTAACCAGGGTTACACCCTCCCCTCTTAAATGTATGCAAGCCCCTTTGCATAAGGCATAAATCAGACTACCTGGATATCATGGATTTCAATAGAGCCTGTGACAGCTTCACTTAAACTTTGGAACAAAGACTGAACTATGCCAACAAGAGGGTTGCCTAATTGAGGGTATGTTAAGTGCTTGGGCTTTGTTCTCTCTCGGGATGATCTTCTGACTGATTGCTCTGCTTCGAGGTCATTTCTTTCAGTTTCATTGTTTACAGGTTCAGTTCCATTCACGTGAGTTTGAGTTGCTTCCTCATCATTAGTTTTCGTTGAATCCGATGCATTGTCCATTTCATTTTGTTGCGTTATCTGAGATCCTTCCTTTGCAGGTTCAGGCAAGTTTTCCATTTCAGGTGGTTTCTCCATTTCAGGTATTTTGTCATTTTCAGGTAAGTTTTCCATATCCGGTAGGTTTCCACAATCAGGTAAGTTTACAGTTTCCGTCATGTCCATGTGCTCTTGAGCAATATCAGGCACTGTCACACTTTCTGAGACTTGAGAATTGTCTGATTTGGGTTGCTCATTAGCATGGTTTGACTTAGCCTTGGGAGGAAAGACTACTTCGTATTCCTCAATCGACCATGAGATCTCTTTGGGAGGAGGTGGAGGGTAATACAGAGGGTAGTTATCCTCCTCAGAGTGATATTCAAGTTCAGGTTCATCGGGATCAGTCGTTGGGTGTTGACGTGTGCTTGGCCGATGAGGCTTTACTTGGACTGCTGGAGGATTTTCAGGGGCAGTTGACAAAAACCCACAAGGTAACAAAAGGTCTCTGTGGAGAGTTCTAGTGGGACCATGGTGATGCTCGGGTTTGACTGTGTATACTGGGAGGTTGTCTTTTTGACTTACAACCACGTGGACGATGGACTCCCACTTATCAGCCAATTTGTTTTTTCCCCTAATCCGAACATTCCTTACAAGCACGCGATCTCCGACACCTAAGACAGATTCGGTTACATGTTTGTCATATCTAGTTTTGTTACGTTCAGCAACTTTGCTTACATTTTTGGTAGCCAGTTGGTAGCTCTCCTGAAGGTGAGATTTGAGGGCTTTAACATACTGTGAGTGAGATTGCTGCTGGCGATGGTTCAGGGGGACATTGAAAGCAAGATCAATGGGTAACCTAGGCTGCCTGCCAAACATTAACTCGTACGGCGTAAACCCTGTACTTTCATGTTTTGTGCAGTTATACGCGTGAACGAGTGGCTTAACAAAGTCACGCCAATGTTTATTGTCTTCGTCTTTGAGTGTACCCAACATGTTTAGCAGGGTTCTATTAAACCTCTCCACAGGGTTTCCCCTGGGATGGTAAGGCGAAGTTCTGACCTTTTGAATCCCAGCTAGGTCGCATAACTCTTTGATAGTTTTTGACTCAAAGTCTGCTCCCTGATCGCTATGCAACTTCTCGGGAAAACCGTAGTGGATTATAAAGTTTTCCCACAGGGCCTTGGCTACAGTTTTAGCCTTTTGGTTGGGAGTTGTCATTGCTACAGCATATTTCGTAAAGAAATCTGTAATAACTAAGACATCTTTAGTGTTGCTGCGATCTGGTTCAATCGTCAAGAAATCAATACACACCAACTCTAGGGGTCTGGTGACTTGAATGTTTACTAGGGGCGCTGCCCTCTCTGGCAGGGTCTTTCTGCAAACACACCTGCTACAGCTTTTGATCTTTTGCTCTATGTCTGAGGCCATTTTTGGCCAGAAAAATCTGGTTCTGGTTAAATCAAGGATCCGGTCAAGACCAAAATGACCCATGTCATCGTGAAGGCTTTTGAAAACCATAGATCTTAGACTTTCAGGAAGAACCAGCTGGTACTGGGTCTCTTCACCTACTTGCCTTTTTCTGTACAAAATCCCGTTCTGCAACTCAAGTTTGTTTAACTCACGCAGAAGGATGCTAAGTTGTGGGATCTCGTTGCGTACAGTAGGAGGAGATGTTTCACCTGTTTCAAGCTGGTGTATGATTTCACTGATAGCAGGATCGTTTGTTTGACTTTGTCTTATCTCTTCTTCTGACAAGCTTGGAATGACAAGAAAAGGATCACACTGGTCGAAACTGTCGGGAACAGCATCAACGGACATAGACAGTGAAGTTACGAGTGGGCAGGCGAGAGCATGGTCTGTGTCAAGAGACTGGAGGACTAGATGTTTCTCACAGATTGCACTGACAGCTTGAGTGGGAACGTGAGTGAAAGGATCGGTGCCAGGCAAGTGGTGTTGCACAAACTGACGGATCCGCTCCTGTTCCTTCAGGGAGACAAGGTCATTTAATGGCTCGAGATGCGGACGACGAGATAGGCCATCTGCGTCCATGTTTTGTTTGCCTGCTCTGTACCTAAGCTGGAACTCGAAAGAGGACAGGGCGGACAACCAGCGATAGCTCGTCGCGTCTAACTTAGCAGTGGTCAAAATGTAAGTTAGAGGGTTACTGTCAGTTATTACTGTGAAAGGACTGCCATATAAGTAATCGCAAAACTTTTCCGTTACAGCCCATTTGAGTGCAAGAAACTCAAGCTTATGAGCAGGATAACGGCTTTCGCTTTTTGATAGTCCTCTACTTGCGTATGCAATTACTCGCAACTCTCCCTCCTGCTCTTGATAAAGAGCTGCCCCTAACCCAATTGTGCTTGCATCTGTGTGTAATATGTAAGGCAACTTGGGATCGGCAAAGCCTAAAATTGGGGCAGAAGTCAGTTTGTCTATAATCGTCTCAAACGCTTTCTGACAACTCTCTGTCCATCTCTCCCCGAAAGGAGCTTTTGGCTGAAAGTATTGGACGCAGTTGGACTTCGAGCTATTGCTTTTCCGCAGTGGGGGGTATCCGGCAGTTAGATTGGTAAGGGGTTTTACGATCTTAGAAAAGTCCTTAATAAACCGCCTATAATACCCTGCAAACCCTAAGAAGGAGCGGAGTTCTTTCAAGTTCTTGGGACTTGGCCATGTTTTTAACGCTGCTACTTTTTCGGGGTCTGTTTCTACACCGTTTTGGGAGATGATGTGCCCTAAGTACCGAACTGACGTCTGAAAAAACATACATTTTTCAGGCGACAGCTTCAGACCGTATTCTTTGAGACGATTAAGCACGTGGAGAAGGCGGGTCTCGTGTTGTTCGAGGGTTTCCGAGTAAACTATAAGGTCGTCTAGATAGACCAGGACTTCCTTAAGGTTGATGTCGCCCATACATTTCTCCATCAGCCTTTGAAATGTGCTGGGAGCGTTTGTTATGCCTTGGGGCATCCGGTTGAACTCGAAGAACCCCATCGGACATACGAAGGCTGTTTTGTGCTTATCTGCCTCATCAACCTCAATCTGGTAGTACCCGCTTTTGAGGTCAAGGACCGAGAACCATTTCGATCCTGTTAAGGCGGAGAACGCTTCTTCCAAGTTAGGAAGCGCGTAGGCGTCTTTGATGGTGTTCAGATTCAACTTACGGTAATCTACACAGAGTCTTACGTCTCCATTCTTCTTCCTTACCACCACTATCGGTGAGGAAAATGGCGACTCGGATTCGCGAATGACACCTGCATCGCTTAGCTCCTGCAAATGCCTCCGTACGGCGTCAAGATCTTGTGGTCGTACGGGACGGGGTCTGTGCTTAAAGGGGGTTTCATCGCTCAGTTTGATTTGGTGTTTTACTTTGTTAGTGCAACCAAAGTCTGTATTGTGTAGCGCAAAAACCTCCGACATAGCACTTAACTTTTGTGTGATTCGTTCTTTCCATTCAGCAGGGACTGGAGAATCAGCAAAGTTAAGATTAAGCTCAGCAGGGTTCGAGCTGGGAGTCTGTTTGGACTGCTCTGTGATCTGACTGTTTGGTATGATCTCTTGAATAGCATGCATTTCAGCAATGACACTTTTCGCAGGGATAACTATGTCACGCTTACTTTCATTTCGCAGGACCACTGGAAGCTTTTGTGAGGGTTTCTCAGCAAGGGTAAGTAGACAGTTGGTGACCAAGACACCACCTGGCAAGGAGGATGTAGAGGGGGTCTCGACTACTACCCACTTGCCTGAGTGTTCAGTTTTTGTGTGGACTAAACCCTCTAACACTCGACTTTGGCCTGCAGGAATGACTTCAGGCTCTTTCCCTGACAGAGTGACAAGACCGAAGCTGTCGTCCTCTTTTTGCTTGTGTCTTTGTTGTAACACGCTCAGCACTACTCTATAACCATAAGGCAGGATACTGAGGTCTGTATCAGCCAAGGAGAGGCTTCCAAAGACAAGGTCAAGAGTGTTAGTGCCAATTAAGAGAGAAGACTGAACACTAGAGCGTGTGTCTGGAACAATTAATGCAAGAGAAGACACGGTAAGTTCAGTACCAAAACAGTTCTTTGGAAAGGTAATGTAGACACAAATATAGCCTGAATATGGGACATTCTGACCATTTGCAGCTTCGACTTCTAGCAGGTCCTGTATTGGATGGATTTCAAGGTCTGCTAGATTGTTTTCATAGAACGATTGGGACACTGTAGTCACTTGCGATCCGGTATCAAGAAGGCAGTTGCAAGCTTGATCATTGATTTTTACTTGAGCAGTGTACTTAGCTCCAATTAGACCCTTGGGTAGTTTCGCAGTGGCTGATTTATTGTTTGAGAATCGTTTTCCGGGTTTATGTGAAGGTTCAGTGGGACTAGTTTTATCCGTAGCACCCATTTGTCCCGCAATGAGGGCTCCCTTTAGTTTAAAGGCTGTGTTTGCTTGTTTTGTCTATCCCACAGTAACTGTTTTTCTTTCAACCGTTTCCTTTTGTCAGTGACTAAAGACGGGTTTGGGTCATTTGGGCATACAGAGGCAATATGGCCGTCTTCGCCACACTGGAAACAGTAACCAGGCCTGGGCCTACTCTTCGCAGCTTGGGGTGTCAAAGGGGTTCGTTCTGGTACTTGAGAGTTGGTCTTAGCATTAGCTTTCGGAGGGTTAGACTTTTTCCTAGGAGGGTTCGGGGTTAATGTTGCGAGATGGCTTTGAAGCTGACTGATTTGTGCCTTTAGTTCTGTGACCAGATCTTTTTGAGCATCTACTGATGGGTCTACTTTCTGGGGTTTCAATCTTGTCAGTTCACTCTGCAGTGCAGTTATTTGTGTTCGCATTTCAGTAAGATCGTTTTGCATGGTGAGCGCAGGAAAGTCAGCATGGTGGCAGCAAAATGTTTTTTCATTCGGCTTTCTTTTGCAGTATGCTTGTCCTCTTCTACTCTCAACTGTAGCAGCAGCTCGGTGAATGAGGGGGGTTTATCTTTTTTCTTTTCGAGCTGAAGATCTGTTAACAAGGCATTATCCCAACACCCCCGACAGAATTGACGCAGAAGGTGCCGGTCCGCTTCACCAGCTACGACACCACCTCTTTTCAGAGCTTTTGAGAGAGCTGTTTGCAAGCGATGGAGGTAGTGTGAAGGCTTTTCACCTGCATCTTGTAATGTGTTGAGGAATTTGGCGAAAAGCTCATCGCCATCCTCCACAGTGCCAAAAGCTGAATGGAGTAGTTCAAGATAAGCTGAAGGCAAGGCTTCAGGGCCCAGAGGTTTCACCACGTTGGCAGCAGGCGGTACAAGACTGTCTAAGATTTTCCGCGAGCGGTGAAAGTCAGACAGATTGGGATCTTGAAGTATGAGCTCTACACTGTGGCGCCATGTATCAAAGTCCACCTCATGACTAGGACAGGGCAGTTTGCCCGAAAAATTTCTGAGGCGGAAAGAGGCGCTCACTGGTGAGACAAGAGCTTCACTTCGCACTATGTGCTCTACTACAACCTTTTGCACATCAGGGTGTGTTATAAAGCTCTGTGGAATGGTAGCTTGTAGATCTGGTTGTGTCTGGTTGACTGACTCAGAATCGCTGATGCGTTCGCTAGCTTTGATTGGTTCTGCAGTTTCACTTTGGATAGGTTGGTCATTTGCTTGTACTTGGGTTGTTGGTTCACTTTGTAAGTCTGGGATAGTTGCTTCTGTGCTGTGTGTGACTGACTGAGCACATTGGGAAAGGTGTTCATGCAGAACAGTTTCAAAAGATTTGCCACTAAGTCTAGCAATGCTTTGCAGTTCATTGAAAAAACTGTTGGTGGCGACGTTGGTAACAGCTGCGATGTACTCAGGTGACAGGGCTCGTATCTGATAAGTGACTTCATTCGGACATTCAAGTGTGTAGGGTAGTAAGGGTTCAAGTGTCGACAGAGCAGCTCCACTCTCATACTCTACAATAGCATTTTTGTGGTAAGAAGACTTAGGGTCATCTATCTTCAGAGTTCTCGCTGTTCGACCATATCTGTTTAAAAAGTCTTTTAAAGCTTCATCAGCGTCTGTGCCTGTAATCCCACTAACAATAACTGAGTTTGGGATTTTAACATTCTCTCTGTCAACTATTTCCATTTTGCTGGACTTGGCCTATTTTTGAGGTCTGGGTCAGGAAAACAAGCTTGAGGAATCAATTACTACTCCTGGCTGGCTCGCCACTTCTGTAACACTTCTGGAGTCGTTACAGTATACTAGGACCAGTTAGGTTCGACTACTAGAGTAGTAATGAGTGTAGCATGTAATAAAGACCACAGACCAGAAAATATGTTTAAATTGCCGGCTTGTTATTTTGTGAAGACAGAGAATAGACAGTTAACACACATCACATAAAACATCCAACATCACACATTTAAGGAAAACAAGATATTTTCTTTCCCCTTTTTGTTCAGTATATTCTGTTAGTTTATCCTATTTATCTCAAAACCTTTTATTTGGCTTTAAAAGGATGTTATTTTCAACCTAGGTTATTGTCTTATTTATTTCAAGTTCTAAGTTCAAGCTTATCCTTTGATCTATTTGCATTAACACTGTGTTATTTTAAATCAAGTTCAGTTCTTTAGGCCCAAGATTTAATTTAATCTTGGTCTAGGTTCACCTTTCAATCTCAACCAGTTCTTATTTTGTTTTAACCCAACAAACTTATTTACATTTCCATTAACACCATTAGAGCATTAAAATGTAAGGTTGACCAAAATAATTTACAAAAACATGTAAAAACTAAAAACAATTCAGCAAAAGGCTGAATAATCCCCTTAAACAAACAAATAAACAAAAGAAAGTTGTCTCTGTGTCCTTTAACTATTAATCCTGGAATTACTCCAAATGATTATCCAGTGCTTTGAAAGTCCGCTGTTCTTTTGCAGAGGTGTATGGATTAATCCTACCAGTTTTTCAGCGAAAGAGCTCAACGTCCAGCAGGGGGCGTTTTCCCTTTTCCTGCTCGGTACAGTTCAATGGGTCCGTGGGTGGCTCGCCATCTTGTTTCTCGCTCAGCGGATCAAACTCCGATTCTAGCTCGGCATTTCCCGATCCAAACCTTAATGGCCTACCATAACAACAAAATAAAGTGCATAAACATTCGAAAATAACACAAGGGTAGCTCTTAAATAACAGTAAAAGTCCATTTTTCCAGCTTATTTAGCCGTGAATGAGGTGACGCCAAAATGGCGCGCTGAAACACCGTCAAAGGCCTTTGAAGTACAGCCTGTGTGTCGGTTAAGCACGAATCCACCGTGTTTAACATAAAACAACATAAATCTGCTACCTTGGCTCTCCGTTTGCATGAAATGAGCAATATAATACAACAAAACATTTCTTGCATGAAATAAAATACAATTTCTAAACTCACCAAGTCCCGTTCGGTTATGTTCACAACGTCACCGAGGCAAGGACAGGTCGGAAAAACAAAAAATATATTCTCCAGAGTACAAAAATGGCTTTATGTAGATTTCTGGCTCGTTTTTAATCTTTTTTCACTCGTTTAGGCAGCAGCTCCGCAAGGACTGTCTGCATTTCTCCCTCTCTAGCATCAAAAAGAATGAACAACCCGATTGGGTGTGGCTATCACAGGAGTCACGCTGCAGCGTGCCCTTTCACAATAAGAGTCTCAACACATATTTTAGCCATTTTACCTGAATTAACATAAAACACCATGAATTAGCAAGTTTTGTACTCTTTTAACATGTTTTTAAACACAAATGAAATCCTATAACATGAATTATATCATTGCTGATGTTTTTAATGAATTTTCTAACCATTATGATCTATTTATTTATCACCTGTGATATATTTCTTATGACTGTTTTTACTAACAGGCTTTTATTTATTGGCAGTTATGTTAACCAGGGTTACACAAAAGACTTAAGAATATTTAACAGGAGCAAGTTTCATTTTTCCCTGGTTTTACTACCACACTGTTCACCAAACGCAGCAAACCTTCACCATCTTATCCAGAAGGGTCACCTCTTCACCCTCACATGGAAGAAGTAATCTGATTGGCATGGTGGTATGTTTGAAGCAGGTCCCTTGTGTAGCGCTGAAACCCAGTAACGATGTTTCATCCATTTCATAGGCTGGTTTGCTGCAATAATGCCAAATAATTAGCAACTCTATAAATAGAAGGTAGTTCTGCAAAATCACTCAGTAGGATGTTTGTTCTAATTTGCTATGAGCTCAGAGCGCATCGAAAATAAAACCAACCACCACCATTAGGAGAGCTGCATACTCACAAAAGGAGAAAGTAACATATCTGAATGATTCTAGAAGACTGATTAAATTAAATAAATGAATCAGAGAACAGGACCAAATCCTCTTGGAGATTTTTTTTTTTTGGGGGTACAAGTGAGCTAATCTGCACGTCTAAGAAGGAACTTTGATTAAAAAAGAGTCTTTTTACAAATCTCCTGAAAAACACTGAAAATAAATTAATATACTGAAGTTTATATAGCACTTCAAGTCTTGCTAACCAGTCAATTTACATTGATACAGCGCTCTATTTGACTCACATCCATGGCCAGATTCACTAGTGAAGCCAACATGCATGTCAGTACTGTGCACGCAGGCACAGGCAGGACATGCAGACTCAGCATAAGCCAGAAGGCTTGTTGCTGTGAGGTGACAGTGCAACTTAAGGTTTAAAATGGTTCATCAGTGAAGCGGTACCCTCTGAGTTACTCCATTTCAAACTTTTTCTTCCAAAGGCAAACCAGTTTGGAGATGAAAACTTCGAGGAAACTGCTTTGCACAGAAATGACATACTGGTAGTTCATCTGTTGTGTTTTGAACATTTGCCGTATCTTAACATGACACCTTTGATTGTTAATGCCATGGAGGTGTTGATATTCCATTGGCCTCCATCACCTCGTGTTGTGTCAACATTAGATGCAGTACTGTTTTCAACATGACGGGAAAGCAGCACTTGCCCATTGAATTGTAAGCTTCGTCATTATATTGTCTTCACCTTTGAGTTCAACTCGCTTCCACAGCGTGCGTTTTGTTCCATCTTCCTTCTCTTGCAGCTGATGGGCGCTCTACCCTCACGGACATTTCCTCCTGTTTACATTTTTCTTTCCCACTGTCACCAAGGCCATGTCCACACTAATACATTTTCGTTTGAAAATGCATCTTTTTCTCTCCGCTTTGGCCTTCCGTCCACACTGAGACAGCGTTTCCGGTCAAGGAAAACGCAGCGTTTTGAAAACGCTCTCCAAAGCGGATACGTTTTTGCGTCGCAGTGTGCAGAGCGAACCCGGAGCTTTTTTGAAAACTATGACACATTTTAGTTATGTGATGCAGTCATGTGACCAATTAAACTAAGATAGCAGAGGGCATGTTTTGTTTGCAAAACAACTGCAGTTTATACATGTTCCAGATAGCTTTTCTTCAAATTCTCTAATTCTCACTCGCTTTTGCAACTTTGTACTTTTGTGTTACTCATAGCAACAACTCCACCTCATTGTTAGTCCATTGAAAAAACTCGGTGCTTTTCCTCAAAGTGTGGACGCAGAGCATTTTCAAACGAATACGCCGTTTTCAAATTTATCTAGGCTAGTGTGGACGTAGCCCAAGTGCTTGCTCGCAGGGGGTCATCTGATTTTTGGGGGTTCCTCTGTATTAATGGAGGCTCTTTACCTTACAGTACGTGATACTATATAAAGCAAACTGAATTGTTTTCTGTTTTACTCTATTATAATGAGTTTGCTTGTCATTTTTTCCTTTCCTTTTATTTTCTTTCATTTTATTATTTTATCTGCTTTACTTTTCTTCATCTTTATTTTCCTTTTATGCACTTGTCCTGTTTCATTTCCTTTATTGTTATCATTTCTTTTCAATTTCCTTTTCTTTTTTTCATCTTGCTTTGTGCCATCTTTTCACCTATGGTTCTTCCATTTTTTCATTCCTTTCTTTCCTGTCCTTTTTTCATTTACCTCTGCAGCTTTCATTCCATGTTTTTTCTTTAAATTGTGTCCCCTTTTCTTCCATTTC
Source organism: Neolamprologus multifasciatus (assembly GCF_963576455.1). Classification (NCBI taxonomy): domain Eukaryota; kingdom Metazoa; phylum Chordata; class Actinopteri; order Cichliformes; family Cichlidae; genus Neolamprologus; species Neolamprologus multifasciatus. The sequence goes on from NC_140455.1 coordinate 18,218,055, forward strand.
TTCCCCTTTCCTTCCTCTTGATCAGTTTTATTCCTTCCATTTTTCACTTCTTTTTATTTCCTGTTTTTTCTAAATGATTTCCTTCTCCTTACACCTTCTGTGTGAATGTGAGAGTGAATGAATAATGGCATTGTAAAGCGCTTTGGGTGCCTTGAAAAGCGCTATATAAATCCAATCCATTATTATTATTATTATTATTATTCTTTCCTTCCTCAATCTCCTTTATCTACTTCATCACTGAGAAAAACATTTAGCTGAAATTTGTCCTTTTTTTCTGACAGTATTTTTCTTTTGGGTTTCTAATTTGCAGTGAGCTCTGACTTCCTTTATGGTTTCAAAAAGAGAAACATCAAAAGTGTGTGTGTGTGTGTGTGTGTCCTTAGCGATGAAGCCCCAGAGTTCACTTCAGTCAGCTAAATGCTAATCACACGTCCAAACCAAAACTGCACTCATCAATCCTCCTTTCATCCCTTCATCCTTATTTCTCTCCATTCTTCCTCATCTCCTTCTGTAGCCTCCTTAGAGTCTCTACAAACTTTTTGCACTTGTTCCTGTGTTTCTCTTGGATCAGCATCACACTATAAAATGTAATATTGTGTTTAATTAAAAATATTAAATAGGCTGAACTCAGTTTTTATCAATTTGTTATCAGAACTTGATTTAAATAAGTTACCAGTACTTTTTATGCAAAAATAAAATAATACAACATTCCAGCTCATGTGTTGGAATGCAAAACAAATGTGTTGTTTAAATTAGAGACTGCACTTGTGACAGAACAACAAATATTTTATTTTGATTATATAAGTAATGTAAGTACAAAACAAACTTGTGGTAGGCCTAAACTTATTTTCAGAATAATTACATCTGAGACTTTGTTTCATTGTGAGATTATAACCGTGATGGCAATATAATTGTTTGTTGTTCAGCAGAACAGTGTCCAGTATGTTGGCTGTTATACTTTGTTGTGTTTGAAAATAAAAGTTGGGCTGATTTTAACATCATTACAAAAAGTGTTGTTAATTATTTTTAATCATATTCAGGTTACCACGAATTATTTTTTCATTTAGTTGAACTTGAAATGTTTGTCAGTAAGTAAACAATTCGTATTGTACAGTCAGAAATATCAAGTTATTGTCATGGTCCTGGGTCGGTGACCCAGCGCTTTGTTTGTTATTAGTGTTTTCTAGTTTATTTCTGATCTTGTATTGGTTGTTGGTGTTTGGTTGTGTTTATCTTCCCTACCTGCGTCTCCCTCGGTGCTCTGTTCATGTCCTCGTGTTATGTAAAACAGTCTGTGTGTTTCCTGTTTTACTTTGTAGGGTTGTGTCTCGTTATGTCCATTAGTTCCAGCTGTGTCCCCTCCTGTGTGCCATTTCCTGATTACCTGGTGTGTGTATTTATAGTGGGTGTCGGTCTGTGTTCGTTGTCGGCTCGTCTGTGTTTCATGGTGTCTGTTCCTCGTCTGTGTCTCTCTGCCTCCCACCCCATTTGTATGATCCGGTTTGTCATTTAGCTCACCCAGTTTAGGTTATGTTCTGTCCTGCTTTCAGTTCTGTTATTTGTATACTGTAAATAAACCCTCACTCTCATCATCTTATCGGCTGTCTGCATTTTGGGTCCTCCGTTTCCTCCACACCACACGGCTCACCCCGCCAGCCGTGACAGTACGAGCCGACCAAACATGGACCCAGCAGCATCCGCACCCTCCCAGGAGTTTCGGGAGGGGGTGATTGACTCCGTTTCGAGGTTAGTTAACCTATGGCTTGAGCATGAGGGGGAGGAATTTCACCGCGCTGTGGAAGCCAGGCTACAGCAGCTTATTTCTGCTCACCCCTGGCTACTGGACTCACTTCACCCGCTCGCACAGGACTTCATTCTGCACGAACTTCACCTTCACCCTCCAGCTGCTACCGCTTCCCGACCCAGCCCGGCGGTGAATGTCTTGCACTGCCCGCCGGGGAATCTGCGGCCCGGCCCGCCGGATGTGGAATTACCCGGCCGATCGGAGCCATCTCCAAGAAGGAAGCGACGTTTACGCCGCCGACGCCCATCACCACAGCCGGGCCCCGAGAGTTCTGAGTTGCCGGCTGTGGTGAGTGGAAAAGACACTCGGTCTGTTTCGCCAGACCGTGTGACTGTTTATACCGGGGCTGTGTTTTTTGAGCCTGCTGCACAGCCGCAAGCTCGTTTAGCTGCACAGCCGCAAGCTCGTTTAGCTGCACAGCCGCAAGCTCGTTTAGCTGCACAGCAGCATTCAGCTCGGCCCCCGGTATCCCCACTAGCCCAGTCATCTATGCCATCTTCACCGACTCCCTCTGTACAGCAGGCTGCGTCTCTGCCTCCCGTTTTGGACTCTTTTTCTATTACGCATTTTTTGCAGAGAGACACACCAAACAATCCTGAAAACACTCCTCAAGAGCTGGCCAGTTCTGAGATGCACTCCAGGGCCTCCCCAGAGGCTGGGTTTCAGCCCCCAGCAGACTCTGGACCCCTGGAGGTAAAGAAGCCAGCTGAGGACTGCACCCGGCTGTCGCTGCCTGAGCTGAGTCAATGCTCGGTGCAGCTGCAGTCAGCCTTGTGTTTGCCAGAGGCCCGTGCGCCTGCTGGTTCTGATTTGTTCCTGCCAGAGGCCCGTGCGCCTGCTGGTTCTGATTTGTTCCTGCCAGAGGCCCGTGCGCCTGCTGGTTCTGATCCGTTCCTGCCAGAGGCCCGTGCGCCTGCTGGTTCTGTTCTGCGCCCGCCAGAGGTCTCCGCGCCTGCTGGTTCTATTCTGCGCCTGCCAGAGGTCTCCGCGCCTGCTGGTTCTGTTCTGCGCCCGCCAGGGGCCCCTGTGCCCGCTGGTCCTGTGACTATTCTCGCTGGAGGGCCCGAGGAGCCCGTCCAGCCCCCTGTCCCGTCAGCTGGAGGGCCCGAGGAGCCCGTCCAGCCGCCTGTTCCGTCCGCTGGAGGGCCCGAGGAGCCCGTCCAGCCGCCTGTCCCGTCCGCTGGAGGGCCCGAGGAGCCCGTCCAGCCGCCTGTCCCGTCCGCTGGAGGGCCCGAGGAGCCCGTCCAGCCTCAAGTCTCGTCCGCTGGAGGGCCCGAGGAGCCCGTCCAGCCTCAAGTCTCGTCAGCTGGAGGGCCCGAGGAGCCCGTCCAGCCTCAAGTCTCGTCCGCTGGAGGGCCCGAGGAGCCCGTCCAGCCCCAAGACTCGTCAGCTGGAGGTTCAGGAGAACCCAGCCAGCTTCCTGCCTCGTCAGCTGGAGGGCCCGAGGAGCCCGTCCAGCCGCCAGCTGCAGCCTCATCATCCTCGCCGGCTGCCGCTTCATCCACACCGCCGGCAGCATCAGCGGCTTCATCCTCGCCAGCTGCAGCCTCCGTGTCTTCGTCCTCGCCAGCTGCAGCCTCCTCCGTGTCTTCGTCCTCGCCAGCTGCAGCCTCCTCCGTGTCTTCGTCCTCGCCAGCTGCAGCCTCCTCCGTGTCTTCGTCCTCGCCAGCTGCAGCCTCCTCCGTGTCTTCGTCCTCGCCAGCTGCAGCCTCCTCCGTGTCTTCGTCCTCGCCGTCGCCTGGTCCAGCTCCGGCTTCACCCTCGCCGTCGCCTGGTCCAGCTCCGGCTTCACCCTCGCCGTCGCCTGGTCCAGCTCCGGCGTCATCGTCGCCTGGTCCAGCTCCGGCGTCATCGTCGCCTGGTCCAGCTCCGGCTTCACCCACGGCGTCGCCTGGTCCAGCTTCACCCACGCCGTCGCCTGGTCCGGCTTCACCCACGCCGTCGCCTGGTCCGGCTTCACCCACGCCGTCGCCTGGTCCGGCTCCGGCTTCGCCTGGTCCAGCCTCTGCATCAGCTTCGCCTGGTCCAGCCTCTGCATCAGCCTCGCCTGGTCCAGCCGCTGCATCCGCCTCGCCTGGTCCAGCCTCTGCATCAGCTTCGCCTGGTCCAGCTTCAGCTTCCGCCTCGTCTGGTCCAGCTTCAGCTTCCGCCTCGTCTGGTCCAGCCTCTGCTTCCGCCTCGTCTGGTCCAGCCTCTGCTTCCGCCTCGTCTGGTCCAGCCTCTGCTTCCGCCTCGTCTGGTTCTGGTTCAGCTTCCGTCTCGTCTGGTGCTGCGAAGGCCACGCAGCCTTCAGGTCCCAAACTGCCGCCTCGACATCGGCGGTCGTCTGCCAGGCCGCTTGTTGGGCGTCGTCGTCGATATGGACGACCTCCCAAAGGCCGCCGCTACCTTCCATGCGGCCGGCCTCCGGACTCGTGTCGCCGCCGCCGTTGCTGTCCGCACGGTTGGCCGCCTGACCTGTTTCCCCGTCGCCGCCGCTGCCGCGTGCACGGTCGGCCTCCTGAACTGTTTTCTCGCCGCCGCCGCCGTCCGCACGGCCGGCCTCCTGAACTGTTTCCCCGTCGTCGCCGCTGCCGTGTGCATGGCCGGCCTCCTGAACTGTTTCCCCGTCGTCGCCGCTGCCGTGTGCATGGCCGGCCTCCTGAACTGTTTCCCCGTTGTCGCCGCTGCCGTGTGCATGGCCGGCCTCCTGAACTATGTTTTGGGACCCTGTTCAGGAACTCCAGTATGTGTTGTGTTTTGGACAATTCGTTTGGCCCGCTGGAGCTTGTTTTTTGTTTGGTTGTGGTCCCTCCGTCCTGGTCCCCCGCCGCCCGCCCTGGTCGGGTCGTTTTTGGGTTTTGGGGGGGGGGTTTGTGTTTCTGTTGGGCTGTCTGGAGCCAGCCCTTGAGGGGGGGGTACTGTCATGGTCCTGGGTCGGTGACCCAGCGCTTTGTTTGTTATTAGTGTTTTCTAGTTTATTTCTGATCTTGTATTGGTTGTTGGTGTTTGGTTGTGTTTATCTTCCCTACCTGCGTCTCCCTCGGTGCTCTGTTCATGTCCTCGTGTTATGTAAAACAGTCTGTGTGTTTCCTGTTTTACTTTGTAGGGTTGTCTCGTTATGTCCATTAGTTCCAGCTGTGTCCCCTCCTGTGTGCCATTTCCTGATTACCTGGTGTGTGTATTTATAGTGGGTGTCGGTCTGTGTTCGTTGTCGGCTCGTCTGTGTTTCATGGTGTCTGTTCCTCGTCTGTGTCTCTCTGCCTCCCACCCCATTTGTATGATCCGGTTTGTCATTTAGCTCACCCAGTTTAGGTTATGTTCTGTCCTGCTTTCAGTTCTGTTATTTGTATACTGTAAATAAACCCTCACTCTCATCATCTTATCAGCTGTCTGCATTTTGGGTCCTCCGTTTCCTCCACACCACACGGCTCACCCCGCCAGCCGTGACAGTTATTCTTAATACTACAGACTTGCAATGATGGCTGTTGTCCTAACAGTCATCTTAAGTAAGCTTTACTTAGTTTTTTTGAGGCAACGAGTTTCCTTAATTTTTTTGAGTTCTGGGAACTAACAAGGCCGTACAGTGTACTCAAAATGAGTAAGTTGCCCTAACTTGGTCATCTTACGTAAACTTGATCCAATTTTCTTGAGTTCTGGGAACAAATGAGCTTGTACAGAGTACTCAAAATAAATAAGTTATCCTAATTTAGTCATTTTTAGCTAAGCTTTACTCATTTTTTTTGAGGCAATGAGTTTCCTCAATTTGTTTGAGTTCTGGGAACTAATTCAATTTTACAGTGCACTCATATTTCTCTCATTCTTTCTTTCTCTGTTGTTCTCGTTTGTTTTTTTGATATCATCAAATTTCATTTCATTTTCTTTTACTTTTCTTCTTTTTTCTTCTTTTGTTCCTTTTATTTTATTTGTTTCCTTGACTTTCTTTGTCCCAGTAATTTCATTTCCTTCCATTTCACGGTAACTTCTATGGTGCAACTAATAATATTTGTTTCTTTTTTTTGCTTCCATTTTCTTTAATTATTTTTGTTTTCTTTGATTTTGTTTGTCCTTTCATTTTTCACATTTTCTTTTTCTGCCTTTCTTTCTTTGTTGCCTTTTTTTCCTTTCCTTTGCTTTCCTTTTCTTCCCTTTCCAGATGTTTTCTTTCCTGCGCTTTATCCTTGTTTCCTTTCTCTGTTCCATTTTCCTTGGCTTTCTTTCCTTGATTTCTTGGGTCCATACTTTCCTCATATCCTTCCCTTACTTCTTTGCCATTTTATTCATTTAACTAACTTTTATATTGCTTTAATTTATTCTTTCCTTTCATGTCCAACCCTTATGTTTTCTTTATTTCCATAATGACCCCTTGTCTTACTCCACCCTGACATCCTCATCTCTTCTTCCTCATTTGCTTTTTATTTATCACTTCCTTGGAATTCCTCAAAACTGTTTACCAGGCTTTCCACCTCCTTCTCCTCCATCCCTCATTCTTTCTTCTTTCACTTCTTTCTTACATCTCCTTATCACATTTCCCCTACTTCACATCTTCGTATTTCCCACATTTGTAAAACAGAAACCTGCGTCCCTCCCTCCTTTCTTTGTGCTTCATATTTCCTCTCCTTCAATCACCTCCCTCTTTTAGGCACTGTGTTCCTCATGCTTCCCTCGCTGCCTCCTTTGGAGGCAGAATTGATTCAATCACTAATTGTGCTGAAACAAACAGAAGTTGATTAATTCATGTTCACGCTCTCTCACTCTGATAAACGACTCAGCACGAGAAAAAAAACCCTAACTTGTTAACACGAGAAAAGAGAGAAAGAGAAAGTTCACGTCTTTGCATTGTGAGCAGTAAATGGGATCACTGCCTCGTTTAGCTCACTGGCTAATTAAAATTCACTGTATGTGTCCTTTTGTTGGTATTTATTGTGTGTGTGTTTATTTTCACTGTGTGTGTGTGTAGTCATTGATCAGACTGACAGAGACTTATTACGGTGTCACTTTGTGTGACCCCTTTTGACCCTGCTGGCGGTAAAATTGTGTTTAAGTGTGCAGCGTGCTTGTGTGTATTTATATGTGGGTGAGTGTTTGTCCTGCTAATGACTTGTCAGCTCCCACCACAACAGCTAAAGGTGACGCTTCCTCCCTGGAGACACGCACCCACCCACCAACACACACAGACACACACACACACAAACACACACAGTTCTTATTCTGGCATCGTTCCTCCCAAACACAAATATCAACCAATGCTGCAGCTTCAAGAACAATTTAATCAAGGAATGAAACCTTGCATTCCAGGAATTAGACACCTGCAACTACAATGCTGTTCTTAAAGGCATTCAGATGAAGCCACGCATTACACGCAACATGCACCTGTAATGTCTGAGTATAAAGAAGGACAAAATGACAGTTTCCCAGAAGTAAAGGCAAAAACAAACTAGATTGCCGCCTGGTGGCTGGTGCAAGTATGCATGATGAGAACAGACCAATAAAACTAATTTCATTCAACAGAACTTACTTCTAGCTGCACATCTGTTACCCCCGTCCCAAACTTACCAGTATCACATCAGGATAACTTGTAAAACAACTGCATAGCTTTTATGAGAGAGAGACACTATCACTAGAGCCTTGAACATGTCTATTGCTTTTGTACAGGGGAAGTCTGTGGTGATCACAGTCAGTATAAAACATGGACGTAGTTAGCTTGACGTCCAAATGATGTTCTCTAGCATATCGAGACTATCTCTCCACACTGTTACATATTCCATATGTACGGGGGTATGACCCCCCTTGGTCGTAGCATGCGGATATTTCTTTAAGACACTCTGGCACGCCCGGCTACGCCCCACAGCTCACGTATAAAACAGCTGTGCAGACGTGACACCTATGATTGTTTGATCTCCACTTGTTGTATGTGTGTGTGAGTGCCTTGAAAGTGCTGTATGTATGTGCGTCCATCAGGAGCGTGCTTCAGCATCCTCCGTGGGCGCTGCCTCTCCCCTGGTATTCCCCTGGTAGGCCCGGTATTCCCCCGGTATGCCCTGGTATCCTTAGCTTGGTTCCCCCTAGCTGGCCCTTTGCTCTCCACTTGGTTGGTCTCCCTTGCCCAGTTTATCGCCTCGAAAAATAGGCTTATGCGCCGGTCAGACCACGCTGTGCGGCTGCCGGCTAGCGAGTAGCTCAGCTTCAGCGTTCAAGCATACGCCTGGGCACTGTGCAGCTCGGCTGCGAAGTATGTAAACACAAACGGGATATGGCTTCAGCGTTCAAGCATATGCTGTCGCCTGGGCACTGTGCAGCTTGGCTGCTATGTATGTTAACACAGATGGGATACGGCTTCAGCGTTCCAAGCGTTCGCCGTTGGCCTGCTTAACACTGTGGGGAATGAATAGTGGGGAATTAGGCTACGGTTTGTGCCGGCTAATCATTAGCTGGCCTGCGAGTAGCATTCCGGCCTATTTGCCGGTCTGGCATGTCGCCCGCAGCTCGCGGGTTAACGCGGCCAGCAGGGCTCCACTCGTAGCTCGGCTACATTGGGGAAATGTGTCAGAGTTCCAAGCATACGGTTTTACCTGTCAGCACTGTGACACAGGGGGAATTCAGGTTGCGGCTACTGCCGGCTACCTGTTAGCACTTCCTGGTAAGCGTGTGGCCCCACACCCTTGCTTGGTAGCAGAAGTATGGCAGCCCACACGTCCCAAACATGTCTGTGTATGGCATTTTTGCCTTTTGACGATAGGCACGAGCAGTGTTGCTGTGCCTGGGCGAAAAAGGAAAAATAATAACTATGTAAGCAGCCTGAGCATGCTGTGCTCGCTAAAGAAGCTGACGCTTGCATGCACTCAGCATTTATGGTCCCCTGCCTGCAGTTGGTTGCTGCCATGCATGGCGGGAGTAGTTGCCTTTGGCCCTTCCCTGGGCAGGGCGGCATGCCCTAACAGGGGCGTGAGGGTTAGTTATGCCCTGCTGGTGGCCATTTTGTCGCTCCCTCTATGGATGGAGCTTGACACGACAGCTGCAGGCGGGCTGTGCATGGAGTGCCCGTCCCTATCCTGTGCCTCTCAGGCTAAATGAGGATGATGGCTGCAGTGTTCCCTCCCATGGCCCTGCCTCTGTGAGGTCTGGGCCGGTGGAGGTTGGTTATTGTGAGGTGGATGTTGAAGAAGTTCCATCCCCTCTGGCTACCACTGGAGTGGGGCCCGGACGGGTGAACCCATGTCTGGGTCGCCTGATTCCGGGCCCCTCCCACAGCGTTCCCTCTCATGGCCCTGCCTCTGTGAGGCCTGGGCTGGTGGAGGTTGATTGTCAGAAGGTTGATGTTTATGACACTTGGCTCCGGTCAGACGACCACGGTGCCTGATGGGACTGCCTGTCTACCCTGCAGCCACCTCGCTGTGAAGAAGCTGAGGGGACTATGCAGGCGTGTGGAGACGGCCGTGTTCAGTTGAGGCGGGGAGGACTCGGAGCCTAGGCTCAGCTGTCCTCCAGCCGCCCTCCTCCCTCCAGACATCCTTTGAGTTGGGCCTAGTGGCCAGCACTGCTGCAGGCTGTTTCCCCTGGCCTATTGCGCGCGCTTCACCAGTTTTATACGCCAGTCGGACCTTGCTGCGTCTGACGGATTGACCAGACGTTGACAGTTCTCTGGCCTGCGGCGCTGGCTCTCTGTCTGGCACATTGCCCAATTATTGCGGGTCTACGTGGCCGGCAGGGCCCGCTCAGTGAGCTGAGACCCCGGCGAGTCACGTCCCTGGCTGCACTGCAGCTCCAGGCTGTCTTCCCCTGGCGTGTTGCCTGCATTCGCCAGTTTATGCGCCAGTTGGACCTTGCTGCAGCGAGTGAGCGTTCCCCAGCCAATTTTAGCCGGATACTCTCTGGCATATCAGCTGCTGCAGCTCCTGGCTGTGTTCCCCCGGCGTACAGCCCGCGGTTCGCAGGCTCACACGCCAGTCGGTCCTCGCTGTGTCTGATACGTCAACCAGCGAGTGTTCTCCAGCACACGGCGCTGGCTCTCTGTCTAGTGCGTTGCCCCTGTGTCACGGGTCACATGGCCAGCAGGTGCCCGCTCAGTGAGCTGACACTTCCCGACTGTTTGCTAGTGTCTACGGACGGCGCAGAGTGGCTGCTATGCCCTGGTGACGAACCTTGGGTTGCTTCTCACTTGGGCCCTCAGTGGCCTGAGCCACCAGCCCCTCCCCTGTCGTGGATGGTGCAGGTCAGCTGCTCTGCTCCTGGGACAGGCCCTGGGCCTCGTCCTACCTCGGCCATCCACTGAGAGGCCGAGCTGCTGCGAAAGGCTCTCTCTCCCTGGCACTGTGTCACTGCTTAGTGCCAGGCGGGGATCTGTTGTGACTTGACTTCTCCAGCCGGTGGCTCCATCTTCCCGTCTGGAGCGTTATCCGCATATCACAGATTTCTGTCACAGCGATAGCCAGCTGCCGTGCTCGAGTGGCTTAGTAGGCTGTGTTCCTCTGGCGTTTGCCCGCGTTCGCCGGCTTACACGCCAGCCTCACCTCGCTGCGGCGAGTGGCATTTTTCCAGCCTAGTATAGCCTGTTCTTTCTGGTGTGTTGCCCGCAACACGATGTGCACACGGCCAGCAGAGCTCCTGTCATTGCTCGAGTGTGGCGGCTTCTTGGCTCTGACTGCAGCTTAAGCCGCCGCTGCTGCTGCTGCTGCTGCTGCTGCTACTGCTGCAGCTACTGCTGCAGCTGCAGGCTGTGTTCCCCTGGCGTATTGCCCGCACTTTGCCAGTTTACACACCAGCCGGGCCTCACTGTGTCTGATGCTCAGCCAGGGATTGAGTGTTCTCCAGCCTGCAGCACCAGGCTCCCTGCAGGTGGTTCACCGGTTACACGATAGCCAGGCCTCGCTGTGTCTGATACGCCAGCCAGCGAGTGTGTTGTGCTCCAGCCTGCGGCGCCGGCAGTACCAGGGTGTCTCGTCCTCGAGTTCACTCTTGCGGCTCCCCTGTCTATGGGGAGCCGCAGCCGCTTGGCCCTGGGGTTAGCCCTCCTCTCCAGTGGCTGCACTGCAGCTGCCGGCTGTGTTCCCCTGGCATGTTGCCCGCCTTCGCCGGCTTACACGCCAGTCGGACCTTGCTGTGTCTGATGCCTCAGCCAGCGAATAAGTGTTCCCCAGCCAGCGAATAAGTGTTCCCCAGCCTGCGGCGCTGGCTCCCTGTCTGGCGTTGTCCGCTTCTTGCAGGGTTGCACACCCAGTAGGGTCCCCACTCAGCGGCTCAGTGAGCTACGCTTCCTCTCCTCACTCTGCTCCTGAGATTCCAGGTTCGGACCGTCCGTCGCTCCAACCGCATGCCACGGGTTTGCGCTTGTCAGACCTCGCTGTGTCTGACATTTCAGCTAGTGAATGAGATCGTCCCCAGCCTGCAACGCTGGCTCCCTGTTGATGCTTCGCCTGTGTGTCACGGACTTACACTGCCAGAATGTAAACGACCAGTAGCTGGGAATTTGTCTGACTCCTCTGTCTGCGGACAAAAAATGGTAAATGGCCTGTATTTGTATAGCGCTTTACTAGTTCCTAAGGACCCCAAAGCGCTTTACACAACCAGTCATCCACCCATTCACACACACATTCACACACTGGTGATGGCAAGCTACGTCGTAGCCACAGCCACCCTGGGGTGCACTGACAGACAAGTGCGCCCCAGACAAGCACGTGGTGACGGTGCTGGGAGTGGGCCTTCAGGTCATCGCCTTGCTCAGCCCTCCACTTACGCAGGTTAGACTGCCAGCCACCCCCTCCCTGTCTGTCTACAGCTTGGGGCGGCTTCGCCTTTCAGGATGAATCCTCAAAGGATCGTTTTACACTTACTCAGTTTAACATTTATTTATTAAGTGCATTATACATAAAAATCTGATTACAGTGATTGTACGATACTTTAAAACATTTAGTCAACAAACAGTTTTGCGGAACTTAAAAACACTGCCCTGCATGTTAAAATACATCAAACACATCTAAATTTAGAAATGAATGAATTTAAAATCCATTTTCCACATCTAGGAAGCAATTCTGAACACATAAATTGAGGCCACACACTTGAAATCTTAAGTGGTAGCTGTTTTAAACAGACATTTGATGAAGTAAATTTGGCCCCTTCCTTGTTAATGCATAAAATGTAAACAAAAAAACTCACATAGATAACATATGTGGCATGCATAAGACATAATATTTTACTTAACAATAGTCTTCTCTTGTAAATCTGTTTCTGACTACCACTGACTTTCACAGCAATTACTAGAGCAAATATTCACATTTGTTTATTTTATAGTGCAACGTTCAAAGCAGAATTCCATAGAATTTAGTCTTGCTCAGTATTTGCCCCTGAAACTTGGCATCTTTTAGCCTGCACAAGTGCATCAATATCAGGCATCATCTCCTGAGTAGCAGCCAGTTTCAGAATCTCATTTAAGTGCTTATGTGTGAGCTTTGAGCATAGCTTTGTTTTATTAATGGTCATGAGTGAGAAAACTTGCTCACAAAGGTAGGTAGTCCCAAACATGGACAACATTTTTACAGCCAGTGCTGTCAATTTAGGATAGCGTGGTAGGAGATACTTGTAAAATGTGTCCAAGCCGCTCGGAGACGCATTCTGATCAAACTATCACCGGTGTCACTTCTGCACAGCTGTTTTATACGTGAGCTGTGGGGTGTAGCCGGGCGTGCCGGAGTGTCTTAAAGAGATATCCACACGCCACAACCAAGGGGGGTCATGGCGTGTGCATATGGAATATGTAACGGTGTGGAGAGATAGTCTCTCACTATGAGAACCAAGGTTACACCGTAACCGTACGGTTTGTGAGTCTGCTGTTGAGGCCTCAGTGTGAACATTTTTTGCAAAGCTGAAGGCACTTGGTTTGTTGGCTTCGTGTTTCAGCCCTGGAAGATCCATCCATCTTTTCTACTGAAGTGGGAATTAACTCACTTTTGGAAGTGGCCGTTAAAAGATCTGTGGTGACTTTGGGTTTCATAGTTAAATCTCAGGTTTTCTACTTAAAAAAAACCCCTTAAACATCTTCAGTAACTTTAAATGATAACTTAGCTCTTTTATTCATTCTGTGTGTTATCCATTTTTTATTTCACTCCATCTCATATAGACAAAGAACAGCCTAGCCCATAGGACTTTCCAAATCTACCTGAGCACAATGAGTCACATTCACTCATTCACCCAGCACTGTATTATGTGCCTTTAAGTCCTTTCTGAGGATCATTTGAGGCTTCAGGCTGCAGAAACTCATAGGCCGACGCTTCATGCCTACAGTAACAATGAAAGCAGCTCAATGAGCGGTGATAAATCATTTTTACAGACAATTGATTGACCCATAATCAAACACATTAGAGCATTTGTGAATATGAGTTATAGGTACAAACAGTTTGTTTGCTCAGGTATGATAAACACAAATAGAGCATTTATTTGTTAGTTTTACATTGGAACATTGTATCACCATGATTCTTTGTTTTAATCACTGATCAGTTTCATTTATACAGCACCAAATCACAACAGCAGTTCCCTCAAGGTGTTTCTACTGTAAAGTAAAGATCCCACAATAATATGGTTGTCATAATTTTTCTGGAAAAAGATAATACTGCTTGTCGATTTGATCATTATAAGGTTTTTTTTATACCTTTAAAACAGTTTAACATAAAGAGTAACGACTTGTTGTCATTCGAGGCTGAAGTGTTGTTGAATTTCAGCATAAATCAGCATAAAACACAAGTGTTTCAAACTGTCCTTAGATTTATTTACAGCGGATAAGAAAGCAAGTATACAGAAAGTACAAATGGAAATGAGTTCATCCATCAACCAACCATATGGAGAGCGAAAGGTCCACAATTAAGAAAGAAATGTATAAATATGTTTTTCGATGTGGATCAAAGCAAACACGCCAGCATAAAGACAAACTGTGCAAGAAATAAACTAAACTCATCTGAGTTGAAGAAAGTCGAGGATCCTCTGCAGCCTCTGTGGCTCGATGTGTTCGGCTTCTTTCCAGTCAAAACATTCAGTGCTGCGTAATGACCTTCGACCTTTGGATGGCTGACCCCTCTCTACCTCTCTCCGTCTCCTACTCTCTTTCTGTCTCTGTGACTTCCACCCCTGTGGGACTAACCTTGTTAAATAAAGCTTCATCTAAAATGACTCCATCCTGCCTGTCTGCTCTGCTCTGCAATAAATCCTTCATCAAACACAGAGGAGCGCGTCGATCAATATCAAACCACCGGGACTGAGAGCTCATGTGTGTGTCTGCCAGAGTGAGTGTGTTCTCACCGTTTTACCACTGAGTGGTAGGACTGATGCTGCTTTATTAGCTAAATAAAGCTCTGTCAAGGTTATATACTTTTATTTATTCAATCTGTATGTTAATAGGAATTTGGAGCTTTATTTGTACAGTTACAATCAAAAACCATTCAACCTGCAAGACATGAAGTGAATGGAATCGACTTATTAGGTGAAGGCTTGATAAAGTCAAGGAAAGTTTAATAATGTATGGCTGAGTGAAGAATCCCGACCAATCTTACTCTTAATCCTACATACAGAGTTTAGCTTGCTGCTGTGAAGGCTCTGGTGTGCACCCAGTGTCTTTAAGTAATTATCAAAGTAACCAGGATACCTCCTGCAATCATCTATGCTGGCTTCAGGGTGAGCAAGGTGAGCGAGTGGCTCCAGGGGCCAAAGGGTAATACAGTGGGGCAAAAAAGTATTTAGTCAGCCACCGATTGTGCAAGTTCCCCCACTTAAAATGATGACAGAGGTCAGTAATTTGCACCAGAGGTACACTTCAACTGTGAGAGACAGAATGTGAAAAAAAAATCCATGAATTCACATGGTAGGATTTGTAAAGAATTTATTCGTAAATCAGGGTGGAAAATAAGTATTTGGTCACCTCAAACAAGGAAAATCCCTGGCTCTCACAGACCTGTAACATCTTCTGTAAGAAGCTTTTCTGTCCCCCACTCGTTACCTGTATGAATGGCACCTGTTTGACCTCATCATCTGTATAAAAGACACCTGTCCACAGCCTCAACCAGTCAGACTCCAAACTCCGCCATGGCCAAGACCAAAGAGCTTTCGAAGGACACCAGGAAAAGAATTGTAGACCTGCACCAGACTGGGAAGAGTGAATCTACAATAGGCAAGCAGCTTGGTGTGAAAAAATCAACTGTGGGAGCAATCATCAGAAAATGGAAGACATACAAGACCACTGATAATCTCCCTCGATCTGGGGCTCCAAGCAAGATCTCATCCCGTGGGGTCAAAATGATCATGAGAACGGTGAGCAAAGATCCCAGAACCACACGGGGGGACCTGGTGAATGACCTGCAGAGAGCTGGGACCAAAGTAACAAAGGTCACCATCAGTAACACACTACAACGGCAGGGAATCAAATCCCGCAGTGCCAGACGTGTTCCGCTGCTGAAGCCAGTGCATGTCCAGGCCCGTCTGAAGTTTGCCAGAGAGCACATGGATGATACAGCAGAGGATTGGGAGAATGTCATGTGGTCAGATGAAACCAAAGTAGAACTTTTTGGTATAAACTCAACTCGTCGTGTTTGGAGGAAGAAGAATACTGAGTTGCATCCCAAGAACACCATACCTACTGTGAAGCATGGGGGTGGAAACATCATGCTATGGGGCTGTTTTTCTGCCAAGGGGACAGGACGACTGATCCGTGTTAAGGACAGAATGAATGGGGCCAAGTATCGTGAGATTTTGAGCCAAAACCTCCTTCCATCAGTGAGAACTTTGAAGATGAAACGAGGCTGGGTCTTCCAACATGACAATGATCCAAAACACACCGCCCGGGCAACAAAGGAGTGGCTCCGTAAGAAGCATTTGAAAGTCCTGGAGTGGCCTAGCCAGTCTCCAGACCTCAACCCCATAGAAAATCTGTGGCGGGAGTTGAAAGTCCGTGTTGCTTGGCGACAGCCCCAAAACATCACTGCTCTTGAGAAGATCTGCATGGAGGAATGGGCCAAAATACCAGCTACTGTGTGTGCAAACCTGGTAAAGACCTATAGTAAACGTTTGACCTCTGTTATTGCCAACAAAGGTTATGTTACAAAGTATTGAGTTGTATTTTTGTTATTGACCAAATACTTATTTTCCACCCTGATTTACGAATAAATTCTTTACAAATCCTACCATGTGAATTCATGGATTTTTTTTTCACATTCTGTCTCTCACAGTTGAAGTGTACCTCTGGTGCAAATTACTGACCTCTGTCATCATTTTAAGTGGGGGAACTTGCACAATCGGTGGCTGACTAAATACTTTTTTGCCCCACTGTATATATATGTATGTAAATACACACACATTGTCATGTTCAAGAAACTTCTTAATTTATTTTACGTCTGTGCCCAACGCCATGGGAGACTCACCTTAAGCCTTGTTGGTTGCCTGCAGTTCTAATATACCAGCTGAAACACCAGAAATCCTTCGAATCCTTTGAGTATCTCCAGTGAAGTTGTATGAGCAGACATCCTCCAACATAACTTCTAGAATGAAGTCTGAGAACAAAAATCTAATCAGCTCATTTAGTGCTGCCTGAGGTGCCTGTTTCAGAGCTTTAGTGGGAGCAGAGATACCATAACCTAAGAGTCTTGGAGGAGCATTACGCTAATATTTAATGAAACTAGTAAAGCTGTCAGGAAGATAGCTTTAAGCAGTACAAGCATGAAATGTGTTAGGTGGTACAACAATGACCATTTTTTACTGATGTAAAAAACCTCTGAAAGCCAGAAAGAGGAAACAAAGTTGACATCGATAATGAGATTATATGTATAAAGGATTTTCCTCCTTGCCTCCTTACTAATTTCCAAGTTTTTTGCACATTTGTCACGCTTAAATTTTAATATTAACCAAAGAGAACTGAGAAATTACAAAATGCAGTTTTTAAAGTTTTTCATTTTAGAGTATTTCATTTATTAAAGAGAAAAAGCTATCCAAACCTGCCTGCCCCTGTCTGGAAAAAGTGTTGTTAAATTGTTATTAAATCATTAACTATGATTAACCACATTAAACACACACCATTGATTAATTACTGAAAGGCCTTTTAAATCAAGAAATCACATAAATAGAACCTGACTGACAAAGTGAAGCAGTGTAAAAGATCTCAAAAAGCAACACATGGTGCGAAAATCTAAAGAACCAGTAGAGAAACAAAGTCTCTGTCATGGTGCATGGAATTAGAGGACTCATGTGCGAGACTCCTTGCGAAGTGATGGTGAATTTATTTACAGTGAAAACAAGGCAACAGTTCGACTCTGTAATCCAAAAGAGAAGTGAAGTGACAAGGTGACTTCTCCCTCTTGAAACACTAAATCGCAGCTGCGCTACCCGGCTTAGCTCAACATTCCAGCTCTGGCTGTCATCCGACTGCACCGTTAAATAGGTCTGCTTCGGGATGGTAAAAGATTAGTAGCAGCCGGCGAAGTGATTAAGCACAGGTGCGGTGACTCCAGCGCGGGACACTCCTTCCAGGTCAGCTACCGTTCTGTGCCACGGCTCCCGGAAGTACATGTTCCCACATCACAACAAAGAACACACAAACACACACACAGACACACACACATGACGGAGAGGAAAAAACAGCAAAAGTGCACACAAACGCAACCCAAACTGGCAGATCGACCGTTGAGGACCGTCTGGCCGTGACAGTCTCTGACATCTGAAAGGGGTCACAAAGAAAGTTCTAAAGCCTTGGGACTCGGTCAGATCCATTATCCACAAATAGAGGAATAGTTGGAATCGTGGTAACCTTCCCAGGAATGGTCAGCCTACTAAAAATACTCCAAGAGCACTGGGGCTACTTCCCTGCTTCAGCATGACTCCGCTGTAATTGATGGAACCATGAATTCTGCTCTCGAACATAAAATCCTGAAGGCAAATATCTGGCCATCAGTTCATGCCTCAAAGCTAAAGCAGTAGGACAATAATCCAAAACACACCAGCAAGTCCACTTCTGAAAGGCTCAAAAAACAAAAAAGGAAAGTTTTCGTGTGGCCGAGTCAGTCTGGATTTAAATCTGACTGAGCTGCTTTGTCATGACCTTAAATAAATCATAAATAGGTTATCTTTGTCTAACACTAAAACTTGTTTGATGATCTGAAATGTGTAGGTGTGACAATATGTAAAAGTTTCAAGAAATCAGTTAGAAGCAGATACTTTCTCACAGCACTGTATGTCACTGTTTCTCCAAACATGAAGAAGCTGTAGTCCTGTAGTCCTCTCTGATCACAGCTACTGGTATTAAAACAAAGCTGTTTATGTATCTGTCACATAATAATCATGCAGACAGGGTGGCTCAGTGACTACTAACTGGAACTGTTGCTTTCATTTTTGTATTAAGTGATTTGCATTGTGGATATTTACTGCCTGTGGGCTTCGGACGATTAGATGCTCAGTATTTTGGATATTTCAAGGTTTTATTGTAAAATGTGGCTGCAGTAACAAAACCCTTACCGGACTTTAGGTTTTTATCCTTCTATATTTTACTGTAGCAATTTTAAAATCTCTTAAATAAATAAACTTTATTATAGGGAATTATCAGTAGCAGCCATATTAAGTGTATCATATAAATTGTTTTTTTTTTTCCTGTTTTCTTTCATTTTATTATGCAAAAGGATAGAAACATAAGTTGTACTTCAGGTTTATGGCATATACCGTAAAAGACAGATTGATGCCTCCCCATTAAAACTGTATGGGGGACTCTATAAATTTATTATTCATAAGAACAGAGAGAGGAAGATGAGCACTCATAAAACAACAATATAAAACTTTCTGTCTAAGATATGAAGAATAAAAACATTATTAAAGCTATTCAGCCATGCAGAACACATTAAAACTGCATTATATGTGTTACCTTGTAGCAGTATCTCAGTAAAAATAGCTCCAATAACACTGTTCGTTCATAACAAGCAGTCAAAAAGGCTGACTCGTATTTCATTGGTTTCCTCCGATCAGAACCAGCTCATCTTTTGTGATTCGCTAGCAAATGAGTACATTTCCAATCTTACAGCAGAACATTTCATTTATAAGAGAAAAATGCAGGCCTTATCTCAACTCAGCTCACGGAGATACAAAGACAGACGCTAAAGAACCATCGCATACAAATTTGAGCATGAGCTTCTTTTTTGTTCCACGTGAGTCAAAATATTCTTCTTCAGGGTAAAGTGTTGGTGGAAAAGTGGATGCAGGGTAACAGGAGTATTACACAAAGCACCAGCTTTTCCCAAGAATTTTATCACCACGCTGTCTTATTTTGGATATTTCTGTTTTCATGTGAAGGAAATGAAAATTTGACAGTGATCGTGGGACTCAACTCACTCCAGTGTGGCCTGGTGCA
Source organism: Neolamprologus multifasciatus (assembly GCF_963576455.1). Classification (NCBI taxonomy): domain Eukaryota; kingdom Metazoa; phylum Chordata; class Actinopteri; order Cichliformes; family Cichlidae; genus Neolamprologus; species Neolamprologus multifasciatus. The sequence continues at coordinate 18,237,200 of NC_140455.1, forward strand.
CTCTTACTAAATCTTTCTTCTTCATCTGACAATATTTAAGACATTCCGGTGAAATAGAATCAAAAATTTCCACTTTAGTCACATTTTATTGGCTGTTTTAAAATCCACCATGGTGGTGATGTACAGGGGAAAATCTCAAATTAAACTGTTGTCGATATGGACCTCACTATACATGTATATCAGGGGCAGTTCAACAGCTAGCTCCTAATAATTCCACAGTGCCTGACAGTTCAACTCTGCAGTCTTACTGAACAAGGTGGAATTCCTTCCTGACATGTCCTGTCCGGGCGGAGACATGCTACGGGCTCATTAAATGTTCTACTTCAGTTGAATTGGTTAAACTGTCATACCCAAGTTGTGGGTAAGGAAAGCAGTCCAACAGAGCTAAAGAAGGTTTCATCAATAAAGTCAATATGTTTTCTTAAAGCTTTCTCTCTTCTTTTTGGCATTGTTGTTACTGGAGTCAGACCAGACATAACTCCTTAATCTTGGCAGAAAACACAGCTTTAATTATCACAGACACAGACAGTGTGTAACATCCTGGTAACACACCAAAGTTACAAATGAAGTATTTATGATCCACACTCAGCTGTTGGGTAATTTATTCTCAGCTTTTTTTCTTTCTTTTTTTTTTAGAAATTCACATAGTTCGTTAATTACCTGCTAATTTTTGTGCGACACACATACATATGACTACGTGCTAATTGTTTTCATAAGAAAAACAAGAGGAGGGACAGGACGAAGACGTATGTGGAGACAGAAAGAGAACTTTGAAAGTAGAAATTAAACCAAACCCCCTCCTGCTCCCTCTAATGATGACATTCAGCAATAAATTTGAATTGATTTTTGTCCGAAAGCCCCATACTATTCATTGCCATGGAAACGGACACACCGTCGTTATGGGATGTTCCACTCTAAATGGACCCAGCAGCATGTGAATGCCAGGTTCTGTGTGTGTGTGCTGAAGTTTCAGCTGTGGTGGATGAGTAAATTAACAGTGTGTGTGCGCGTGTGTGTCCTCAGGCAGTCAACCAGCCCTCTCATCCTCACTTCCTAATGAGATTTAATGCTGAGTTGTCCACCTAACACACACACACGCTCAAGCACGCTCACATAAGCACACACAGTTTATCCAACGCAATTTTAATAATAACTTCCTGCCTTTATCCCAGTTGCACTTTGCCTATTTGACACTCAGTGCAGCAACTGATGAAATTATTCAGTAATTTCAAAGTAACACAGGCTGACCTAAAGGAGGCGCTAAACCCCTCTTATCAGTTCGTGGCTCACGACTGGGATGTCAGCGGGGTCGTAAATCTTAAGCAGACATGTCTGCCCCAGAGGACAACTTTTTCATCCTTTGACTTGTTCATCTGGCATTAACATCAGGTCAAAAAAAATTTAACTGCTTTGCTGTATGGCCAAACGCCTGCAACATTGATAACTTCCAAATCAACCACACTTACTTTTTGTTTCAGCCGGTTCACCTCAGATGGTGAACACCACAGGCAGACTTGAAACTATCAAAGAAACATTTACATGTGACTAAGATCAATCCAAATTTGCTCTTTAGCTGATGGATGGTTACAGGCTCCAGTTAAATAGCTATGTCGACCAACCTTTATCCTCCACTCCCATTTGGAGTTAGTTGAAATGGTTATGTCATAGCTGAGATAAATTTGTTCAGCTGTGAAATGTTGGATCCTGTCTTTGATCAAGACAGAGACCAAAAAAGGATGAGGCACTTAAAGAAGTTTAGATAGAAATCTCTGGAAGGCACTGGCTGGTCTCCAACCCTTGCCCTTCATCTTTGACTCAACAGTTGAAATAAAACAAATGAACCAATCATGTTATTGCACATGAGCACCACAGATGCTCGCAACAGTTTCAGAAACCAATGTCAATCTGTGTGCATGTGTGGAAAAAGGGTTTTGAACCTTGCTTTGGCTTTGACTGTGCTGCGTGTTCCTCTGGTACTAACCATATAAACCAACACTGTTGGACAACTTGTGCATGAAAACCACCTGTTACAAGAAACCAAAGCACAACTTTTGACCCAGCTCCAAAACTCCATGCATCCCAATACATCTGAGCGTCAATGGGATGAGTAAAAAAAAAAGTCCAACCCACAGAGGTCGCACTACTAACTGCAACTAATTGCAGTCTAACATAATCCAAGTGGCCCCACCAAAATCCAAGACCTGCAGTTACAGTTTTGTTGTTTATCTTTTTAAGGGTTGGGATTAGGTTGAAATGTATCCACAGTCTATAGATTTTATTTTTTTTAGAAACTAGAAGATGTTACATTTCAAATACTTTCCTATTTATTTAGGATTACAGTTTTTCTGTCAAAATTTCCTCTCTGCTCCAGAGAGGCAAAAGTTCTTCAAAAGGAGGTGTACATGAACCAATCTAGATGGGTCATCAGTGACCTGGAGTGTGTTAAGCAGTTACTGTTTATTATTCACATCCAGAGAAATCATAGTGACAAATATTTCTGGTTATTGAAGAAAGAATGTTTAAGAACTTATCAAATGACAAAAGTAAAACGTGACCTCAGAACACATATTTAGTGGAAAATATCTTCTATAGTCTTTAATGTACTCCCTTCAGCTAAACCTATTTAAAATTCCCTGTTTAATTTCTCCTATCTGGTCAAAACATGTTGAACCATAAAGTCAGCTGCTGTGGAGCTGCGTTGGCTGGTGTGAAACTCCTGCAGGCTTCATGGTTAGAGGTTTATGCAATATTATGAGTATTCACTGATTGGCCATGTGATGATCACTTATATCACATACACTTACATTGGACAACATCTCCCACCCCATGCAAGAGACTCTGACAGCACTGAGCAGCTCCTTCAGTGGGAGACTGCGGCACCCACGGTGTGGGACGGAGAGATTTCGCAGGTCTTTCCTCCCCACTGCTGTCAGACTCCACAACAAAGACTTTTGCAGCTGATCAAACCCTCACACGTGCAATAAGACTGCTATATGTGCAATTCTTGTACAATTCTTCTTCTGACGAAGTTGTACTTTTGTATTTTCTTACTCAGTTGTATAGCATTTGTATTTCTATTTTATTCTTTTGTATATATTATTCTATTCTATTTTATTCTATTCTATTGTATATAGTATTTTATTTTATTTTATTGCATTCCAGTGTTTTCTCATTTCTGCTTTTGTTGTGGAAGTTTTTCCACTTAAATAAAGCCTGCAGACGAGCGGTGAGCGGTAGCTAACATTCTTTAATCCAAGCACACAAAGACAACATACAAACAAGCTTGTGGAGCCCCCATGACCGCGGGACAGACGGTCAGCAGAGTCTCTCTGAGCCTAGCATGGCTCTCAGTTAAATACCTTCTCCAGGAACAAAAGGCAGTACACAGCTGTTTCACACCTTAAGGTTCACACTCCCTTGCTACTTCCCAGAATCCTCGAAGAGACAAAAGACTGGTCCTCTGGAGTTCCTGTTTCCCCCCAACATCCTTGCTACACCTACCATTTGTCTTAAGTATGAGTGTCAGACATGTTAATACAATAACATAATGTGATTAAATACCTAGGTAAAAGAAATTCCTATACAATCCCACCCTTTGATTCTTAAATCAAGAATCACATTAAAACCAGAATTTCTTTCCTGACATTCTGTATATCACATCAACATTATTGTACACTTAAAGGAGTTTCACACTGTGTATCCTCACTTCACTGTTCTGTTCTCCCACCACCCTTTGTTCATCTTTAATCTTCCCCACAATCTAAGCTCTCACATGCAAATGGAAACAACAATGACACAGAGGAAAGGTCTTCTCCAGGGTGTCAAAGTACTTTGCATGGCAAAGTGAAACAGCATTAGGTGGTCAGTCTCTGTCACAGTCATGGCTCCTGGTGTCTGTGCCATTTACAGAGTCATAATTCCAATGCTGATCTTGCTTGCACTGTCACTTTTGGAGCTTAGCACGCTCTCTTCATCTCTCGATTTCTGTTCCAACGCGGCTGTAGATTTAAGGCAGAGCACGTCGTACACCTTAGTTGTCTTCCTCAGCGTCAACGACGAAACTCTTTCATTTTATTTTAAGATTTTGCTGTTCAAAATCTCCTCATGACAATCCTTTGGAAGCCCACTGTCGTTTGTCTGTTGTCCTGCAGATGGTCCCTGCTTCTCAGTGGTCCTCTTGAAGCGTTCTCTCCTAGTCATAGTTTGCGTCTGCGCCTCAGTCAATCCTTCCATATCCCTCATGTCACGGTCTCTGCAATTTTAAAATGAAAACTTCCCCGGAAAACCCTCTTTTGCCCTATGTCAGCTTATCACCATTAGACATGCACAATAAAGTTGTGCATTGTCTCTTAAAAATTCTCAGGGCTTCTCCCCTGAAGTAGCTTTACTCCAGGCCCTGTCGTAAGGAAAAACATTAGCCAGTGGTGTGTCCTGCTGTAAATCATGTGATTAGATCATATGATTATGCCCTCTGCTGTGGAAAAAGAGATGTAGATGTTAGTGCAGCGCATCTGCATGCACACTTTCTCACAGTGACCTCTGCACTGTAAACAATACAAGGTCATGAATAACACACCACTGGTAAATTCACAAAGACACAGAAAGTGGCATTAAAAGGTTAAGTCAGCACGGCCCCAAAGCCCATGCAACCCAGGATGTTGCTGTCACCTTTCTGCTCCTGTAACAAAGAAACATACATACATCCACCCTTTTGTCAGGTCAAGGTGGAGGTGCAATCTTGCATACTGGTGTCAACTTAGTCAAAGCTTTTGTCAGTCCAGTCAGTCCCCATTTTTATTTGCTGACAGTAGAACCTCTCGTGACGCAATAAGTTTCTACTGCCAGCAATGACGTCATTTCAAAAAAGGAAAAAAAGAATTTAGACTGGATTACCTCGCTGAATCCTTTTTGGCAGGGACTTGTTTTCTGATTGTCCCAAATAAGTGGCTTTCTCCCGAGCCCATTTTAATTTTGGAGAAGCTCACTTGCGATTGATCAACATGTTGTGTAGCGCTTTCGATTCCGATCTTGCAGGCCTGCTTGAAAAAGAGAAAATTCCCAAACAAAAAGCTCAGTGCACTGTTAAAAATCAAAAAAATATGAAGGCCTAGTTTTAGAAGTTGTCTAAGCGTACTCCCTTAGAATGATAGATCAAAACAACTAATTGGCAGGTTCAAAGTGGTACCAAAAGAAAATGCATCAGTAAATCTCCAAAACTTTCATCCACCAGTCACACACCTCACACAACAGCAATATTCTATTAGAAAATGAGTTTTTGTTTTCCCCGTGTACCCAGATGTGTGTCATGATAAGACCTCCCTCACACATCAGAAACCAGAAACTCAATAATCTATTAGTCCCCACTCATCTGACCCTCCCGCAGCATTCTGTTCACCGCTGATTCAATCATCCTTCCCCAAAAATAATACTAGTTCACTAGTCTATGTATCACTTCTTAACCTACTAAGTGAACCGGACAAGATGATGGTAACAGAAATGCATGCTTAAAATGCTATTTGGTCTTCATGAGCTTCATTGCATGTGTGTATGTGTTAGTAGGATTAATGCATTTTTCTGTTTGTGTAATTTTTGTGTACCTCTCCTTTTTGCGGTGCTCCAGACACTTTTCAATTCTCCACGCAAGGCAGTCGTTTTTTCCTTCCCAGTTTCCTAAACCCAAATTTCATTCCCACACTACAACAGCCTTCCTCCATGTTGTCCCCTGCTCCTTTGACTGTGGTCTCATCTCATCTCTCCCCCTTGCAGCAGTCCAGTGAGAGTCAGTTGTCTTTCAGCTTTGTCCTGTGTCTTTAACACTCTCATTTTGCCATTTTGCGCCGAAAGTGGCAAATGTCCAACTCAAGCAGTCTTTTCAAAAGTCCATTCACACACAGTGAAGGTGCAGCTCGTTGGAAATGCACATCCATCCATCCAATCATGATGATGCCATTTTTCTCCTTGCTGTCGCTGTCTTGCACAGCTGTTGCTGCTGGACCTTTTCTTCACTGCTCAGGATGCTGCTGTGAGCTCTCGAGATCCATCTCGTTGTTCTGGAACTGCATTTCTAGTCTTCAAGGAGAGATTCTTGTAGCTTGTGTTCTCAGGGTGACAAACACATGGAAGTTAAGCTGTAAAACAATTCAGCCAAAACTTGGCTTGAGTGTTTCTAATCATGTTAGCCTATAATTTCTTCCCACTGCTGCACGTGGAAAATTGATCCGGGTCTGCTCTTCACCTGCAAGTGACACACTGAGACATTTTGATCATTCTTCTCATTGCTTAAAACAACACATCTCCCCTCTCTGGTTCTGAACTCCCCTTTCTTAAAACCCAGAAAGATTGTAGTTGTTCTACGTTGAAAAACACCAAACCCTCTTCCTATTTTGCTTATTTTTTATCAACCATTCTGCTAAAAAATAAATTTTTGTGTGTCCACCCTAGGGGAGCTGGTGGCCTGCAGTACCACCCTCTCCCACTAGTTGGAAACAACTTTTACACACATTTCTACACTCCTCTCTCTCTTTTTTTTTCTTGTTTTTGTTCCCCATTTTCAACATTTTGTAACCCCATTTTTCACTGTTTTTACACACACATCAACTTTTCCCACACAACCATTCTCTGCAATCTTACACACCACACATCTACTCAATTCTTACCATACAGTCACGTATTGAGTTTTGTCTCTGGCCGCCTGGTGGAAGGCCTGCCGCTTTACTGGATCCAGTTTCCCTTTACATTCAGAGCGTCCCCTGCAATGGCCTTCTTCCCTTACCGGCAGAAAAGTGCTAAAATACCGTCACTCCACACACTGTATTGTGCAGACGTGATTATCAACGGTGGACTCGAACCACTGTTCCCTGTGATGGACCGGTGTTTTTGCAATTACTCTGGCAGACGACTGCTTTTCTTTTGCACAACATCGGAACCGAACACAAGCCTGGGGACTCTAACCCCAGGATTTTCCCCGACAGTGTACCCGAGTCGCTGTCCCTGTGACGTACTTGGACTGAACACAGGTCTGGGCCGGCTTCTCCCCAACAGCGCACTCGAGCCACTGTCCTTGTGATGGACCGTACCCAACACAAGCCTGGGGCCTCAAACCGCCAGGATTTTCCCTCCGGAGACTCGAACTCCGGAGTCGGCCAGCGTTCTCCCCTCGGCCAGACAAAAAACTCTCCATGACTGTATACAAGTTAGCTACAACTCACCCATCTGCAGGAGTCCCCTCAAAATCGATGATCTCGGTGGTGACTGAAACACACGGCTCCGTGACTCCTCCATTTCCTTTGCTTCAACAGCTGGTAGGACAAAGGTACCTTTTCCCTCAGGGGTGATCAGCCCGTCCACGGAACCGTTGTTCAGCGACCACACGGACCACCCTGCTCGCAGCGCCATTTTGTTGTGGAAGTTTTTCCACTTAAATAAAGCCTGCAGACGAGCGGTGAGCGGTAGCTAACATTCTTTAATCCAAGCACACAAAGACAACATACAAACAAGCTTGTGGAGCCCCCATGACCGCGGGACAGACGGTCAGCAGAGTTCTCTCTGAGCCTAGCATGGCTCTCAGTTAAATACCTTCTCCAGGAACAAAAGGCAGTACACAGCTGTTTCACACCTTAAGGTTCACACTCCCTTGCTACTTCCCAGAATCCTCGAAGAGACAAAAGACTGGTCCTCTGGAGTTCCTGTTTCCCCCCAACATCCTTGCTACACCCCCTACCATTTGTCTTAAGTATGAGTGTCAGACATGTTAATACAATAACATAATGTGATTAAATACCTAGGTAAAAGAAATTCCTATACACTACATAACTTTGCACTTTTGCTGTAACAAAACAAATTTCCCACCTGTGGGACTAATAAAGGTCATCTTATCTTATCTTACACAGTGAAAGCTCAGAGGAAGCAATGAAGCACCTTCTATATTTAAATATTTCCTGTCTATAATTTGAATGATTAAAACATTACTTTTTTTTTTTTTTAAAACAATGACAGAAAAGCTCCCTCTGTCAAAGACCTGTGAAGCTTTGATTAGTTGGTGAATTGCATGTAGTCTGTCATGTATCGCAGCCATGAAATCAAAGATGGATCCATACGTTTTTGGACAATGACTGATTTTTTGTGGTTTTACTTCTGTACACCATCACGACGCAATCCAGACGTAGAGCTTTAATTGAAAGTGCTTTAACAAATGCATTACATTAACTATTCAGGAATTGCAGCCAATAGAACACACTTTTATTATTTTAAATATAGGGATATGTATAATTCTTGGATGAAAATAATTTGCAGTCAATGCATGTCTAAAGTCTACAGCTCAGTCCTCTGGGTGGTAAAAACAATCCTGACTGGGCAATGAACAGGTGAGGGATTTAGCCATATTCGAAAAATATCTAATATTGCTTTGTTGAACTTGTGAATTAAAGCTGGAAATCTGCATCTCAAATCATATCTTCATTGTTTGATTTGAAATCCTCTGCGGTGGTGTACACAAGCCTATCTGTATTACTATAGAACCAGCTAATATGACACTATGAGCATTAGAGACAAATACGGCTTTACACTGGTGGCCTTTCCTTTTGTTTCTTAGTCCTGAAATATAAAAAGAACCCAAAGCTTTTCAACTTGAGTTTATATTTAAAAAAATGTGAACATGTAACAACATTTTATGACATTAATTATCCAACTACTGGAAAAGCAGTGGTATGGATAAAGACAAAGAAGAAGAAAGGGGGTGAAGGAAAGAAATACAGTAAGAAAGAAATGAGCGAGAGAAAGACACAAAAAAGAAAAAAATGACTTTGACAGCTGAGCTTCAGGGATCTACCCCAAGGTACTGAGTCAGCTACCTCACACACACACAACAACACACACACAGAAAGCTCTCCGACTGATACATACACTGAGAAAGTCTCGTATCACCATAGGAGGTTGACAAAAATCCATCATGACACACCCATTGACTAAAAATGGGCTTTGAAGCAGAACTGTGCTGTCTGCACACACATGATTACACACAAACACACAAACTGAATGCTGACGCATCGCACCGCCTTCTGCTCTCACAACTTTATCTCTACAAGAACTTCAGAGGGAGAGAGAAAGGAGACGTGGCTGTGAAAGACGTACAGCGAGAGAGTTACAGCAGCAGGAGTTAATGAAATAAATGAGGAAATGCAAGGAGGGAAACATACATCGGATTATTGACTGAATTTAAATGGGAAAAGAACAATCAATTGCTTCTCTGCACATCAGTATCCTGCAGCTTTATTTGTATGAAGGCCTGTGTCCCTGATAACAGTGTTGTAAATATTTCATTGCCGATGCCTACACATTCCATGTAGTGTCAGGATAAAGCACTAAAGACTTGTTTCTTTTTTCTGGCCTGTGGTCTCTGACTTTTTAAATGTTACTTTTTATTTTATTGTGTGGCTGGTTTCCTTGACCTGCTGGGACAGCACGTGTGCCGCAGCTTGGGCCACGTTCTTCATAATTCATGCGTGCTGAAATATGATCCCAGTTTGGACAAAAGCTCATGAGATCTGTGAAGTAGATTTCAGTACCCACTGCCATACAGGTAAGTAGCTCAGGTTAGTGTCTCTCATGAAATTAAGTTCTAGTTTTTAAATATATAAATACCTTTCAAGTGTGAGAGCAGTGGATAGAGTTTGGATCCAAAAGGAACAATTAACGTGTGTACCACCTGCAGGTTAAATATCTATCGAGTCTGAGCCACATTAATAGAAACTGCAGAAACAATCAGAACAGATTTATGCTAATCAAAATCACTTTCAGTGGATTTATACTGTACCTTTGAAGGAGTGGATGAAGTCTTTACATTAGCAGGGATCTTAGATAAGAACTGTGAGTTATTTGCATTGTAAGAAATAACTCACAGCCGAGGAAGACTTCTTCCACTTTCAACTCAAAGGAAACACTAAAGACCAAGAGAGGAGATCAAGAACGTGCTGAAGGGATCAAACCTGGGAAGGTGTCCCCTACAGAAGAGGTGCACTTGCTCAATCTTTCTAAATGGGGGTTTAAGCAGACATGCATATTTCTGGTTTTGTCTTTGTTATCTGGGGTTTGACAGGCAGGACTTTGCATAATGCAGTTGGATCCGCTTCTTCTCTCTTCAAAGACCTCAATGAAAGAGTCAGAGTGGATCATCTCATGAGCAGGAAGAGGGAAAAAAAGTGAACAGCAGTCACATTCCCTTCACTGCTGTGACTGGTAAGCTTTATTCTTCTTTTAATTACCGAAGTTTATTCAGTGTCGTTTTTCACCAGGTTTCAGCGTTTACAGAGCTGGCTTAAAACCACTGCGCTCACAGCAGTTTGTCAAACAAAAATTAATCGATTTTACTTTTCATGTTCGTAGACACAAGGTATCAATGAAATAAATGAATAAGTAATAATTTTATGCATTTTTTGTAGCAAAAGCAGGGAGGTGTCACCATGGGAACCAAGAAGACAAATTTGAAAAGTGCTGTTAAAAAAAATGATGAAACCATATTTTTCTAACCTTAAGTTAAGGTTAAAAATGAAAAAAAAAAAAAGTCAGCAACACGAAACAACAGATTAAAGGTTTTGACTATGTTACAAATGGATGTCTTGACATTTTCCACCAGTGTCAAAGAAAAGTTTTTATTTATTAGCAGCCCCAAAATTGTAGTTTGATATGCTTACTTTATGCTGGTTATGTTTTTCTGTTGTTGGTCACCGAGTGACTAATGCTTATACAAAAGCATACCTTTCAAAGCTGTTACCTTTGAATGTTTATAACTTTAAACTGTTAGGTGGGAGCCAGAAAGCATGCAGAGTTTTCCCTGTTTGAAGGCATGCACAAACACAGCATAGGGACAAAAGTTGGATTTTTAACTTGCAGGAAGTATTCTATACTTAATCACCTCCTGTTCTGAACATCTGACCATGTAAAATAAAGTCTTCTGATATTGCAACACTTCAGAAAAAAATACAAAAGTATTTCACATTATAACTCCTTTAAGGCTCCTGTTAGTCTCGCTGCAAGTGGACATGCATCTCCTCCAAAAAAGAAAAGGATAAAAGGAAAGTCTTCCACTGGGAAGGTGATTGGCTTCAATTGTCCATCCCTCCAGGATCCTAAGGTTAGCAGGAAAGATTCCACCCCAGACAAAAAAAAATTTTGAACTACTCCCCTCCAGCAAGAACAGCTTCTTTTCAGCTGTAGTTCGCCTCATCAGCAAGGGTTGGGATCCCTACTGATAGGAACTTTTAGGCCACTCTTAGGTCACTCTTATGGGCGACCGTGGCTCAAGAGTTGGGAGTTCGCCTTGTAATCAGAAGGTTGCCGGTTCGAGCCCCGGCTCAGACAGTCTCGGTTGTTGTGTCCTTGGGCAAGACACTTCACCTACTGGTGTTGGCCAGAAGGGTTGATATGGCAGCCTCGCTTCTGTCAGTCTGCTCCAGGGCAGCTGTGGCTACATCTGTGTGCGTGAATGGGACTGGGTGTGTAAAGCGCTTTAGGGTCCCTAGGCGGGACTAGTAAAAGCGCTATACAAATACAGGCCATTTGCTTTTTAGCACTGCAATCTCACTCATTGCTCACTAGTTTCGTTTTTCTGAGATATCCAGAGGAATTAAACATATTCCCATTAGGGCAATCATCCTTGACCAATAACTGAATCTGTTCCTTTTTTTTTGGTTTAGTATTGTTGATTATTGTATAGCTATGGGGACAAAACCCAATTTGATCATACACTTGTGACGTGTAGCATTCACGAGGTCACATATCCGTGGACAGGATTCTTCCCTCTCATTGGTAGCTGAGAAAAGTTTATCTTGGGTTACGCCCATTTTCCATCACCAACAGTTATTTTGTCACATCCGCAATGACTGCTTGCCTCATGTTACTGCTGCTTTTGTGTCCAAATGAATTCAATTTGTTTAGTCTCTGTATTTTCATAAGAACGAAACATATAAACAATGATCCATGCTCATCTGTCTGTGTGTTGCACGGTGAGCTTCTTTGTATGGATGTGTGGATTTTTGCCACACCAAACAATGGTCACACTGCCCTTTCACTGTGAGTAATGAGGTGTGGAACTGTGAACTGTGATGGCTCGTTGGTTCAGTCGGATAAGATCTGAAGCTACAATAGTGCAGCAGATTAGGTAACAGTCATGCAAGAATTTTGGTCAGATCATGTGTGTCCTGTTTTTAAAGACGAGCAAAGAAAACTCAATTTTACATTTCCAGCCTTCTGGCTGAAATTACAACCAGTGTACTGCAGTCTGGCGTCATGATTAATCCCACCATGGTATTGTTCCCACTTGCTGGAATTCTTTTGTTGGCATTTTCTTTTGTTTTAATTGAAACAAATTCTGGTTAACAAGTTCCCTCTTGCTTGAAAGTCCAGGAAGGGAACTCGACTGACATTCATGTAGGGTGTTGGCACGACTTTCATTTCACAACCATGTTTTCGAAAAAGCTGTGACACAACACAACATGTAATTATGGTCCTGTTGTCTCTGAAACTCTCAGCATGGTGGCAGTAAAAAATGCTAATGTCGAGTCCAAAACCAAAGGATGATGTCACAGTGGTTACGTCCTATGGGATGGCAGCAAGCGAAGTAACTATCTATAATACAACAATAAAAGGATGCTGCAAAAAACCCACCATGAATAATAACAAACATGCTTGCTTTTCTTTTCTTCCTTCTCTGTCATTGCAGCAGTTTTATTTGTTTTTGAGGAAACAGCTCTTTGCATCTGAGGTCATGACCACAGCTGTCACAGTGCTCAGTGATGCACAGTGTGTGTGTGTATATGCTGCATAAAAAGAAATTTGAGTTTAAGGGCACAGAGGTCATTTGAAATTTAAACTCCATTTACACTGCTGTTGCACTGTCACAGAGAGTCTGGTGGGTAAACACACACACAAACATGTGCACGTATCTTTTAACCGCTGCTGTAAAGACCAGATATTGGGGCTGACAGCTTAAAAAGGTTTTCAGCAATACGAGGCTAAGTTACACCTTCAGAAATCCACTGGAGCACACACACACACACACACACACACACACACACACACACACACACACACACACACTCAGAGGATTACAGTCTCAGCAGCGTGACAGCTGTGGTCAACTCTCTGAGCGGCTGCATGAAAACAAAAAAATCTGCAGCTCTAGCACAAAAATGCTCTTTTCCGCCTCAAAGCTAGCAGAAGTACTCGTGTGCTGTGAGCCGTCTGAGGAGAAGCGTTTGTGGAGAACGGGGATTGTCTGTGCTTGGGTGGATTTTACAGTTAGAGATGTATTTTCAGAGCCGGTGAAGCATGAAGCTGCTGACTCTTTCAGCTAACTTTTTCCATGTAACTGAACATCAAGGCTCCGATTAGACAGATTAACATTAATAAAATCAGAACACAAAATCAAAACACAGCAATAATCAGTGTGAGCAACACTTCTTCCAGACACCATGATCTGAAGAGTGGAGCTTCGAGTATGGAAGTCCAACACTGCCAAAATACATATTATACTTCTTTTTTTTTTAATGGCTTAGAGATTAAAGACGTCAGTGGCAGAATGTTGGGAGCAGATTATTATCATCTTGAAGAAAACGAGGAGGCATTAGAGGACTGATCCATCACCAAACAGGTGTGAATTGGTTTTGTGAGACTTTTCATCCTTGTTCGTTGTACGCTGCTGGACTGTAATTTTTGGGAACCTCTTGACTTTGTATAGTCAGCTTTTCCTCTGTGGTTCTACTCCCAGCCGGTTTGGGAAAGGCAGGTTGTTCTGGCAATGAAACAGTTCCTTCCCTGTCTTCCAAGTTTAGACAGCTTCAGCTCTTATCATTAGTCTTAGAGATTTTTGAAGTATTATGAGTTTGTTTTATAATCTGATGGGGCTGCATGCATTCATATGTGTTTAAAGAATGACTTGTGGAAATTTTGGAGTCTTTGTTAACAACAATGATTAAATCTTGTGTGAGACTGTTACACCTTTAAAACCGGTATTCTGTATTCTGTATTCTGTATTCTGTGTTGTTTTAAATCATTACAAAAGAAAATAAACAGGTATTTGTTTGACATTCTATAAATCAATAAAATCTATATTAATGCATTTAATGGTATAGTCACTATTTCTTTTTTTAACTTATAGTATTTTAGTGCAGTTTTGACAGCTGACCTGGTGATTAACCTGACCGTGGAGGTTTCCCTCTGGATCCAGTGTTATGCTTCGTGCTCAGCCCGAGGACAGCCAGGCCTCAGGTGCACTTGTGTTGTGTTGTGTCGTGTTGTGAGTTTAACACATGACATGACACCTTAAAGCCTCCAGGACTTCTCGATCACAGCAGCATGTACTGAGCACTGAGCGCAGCTGCACCACCAGCCTCCTGTCGCTCTGTTTGGGGTGCTCGTAGTCACACTGTCAGTCGATATGGGAACTTTAGTGTCTGCTCCCGTCTGCAGTCTTTTCCTCTCAGCGCCCCTCTGTTGTGTTTTTTTTTTGTGAATGCTGGTTCAATAAATCGAACAGCTTCTCCTTCTGCACCACACACATATTCCTCAATCCACACTGGAGCTTTGGCATGGTGAGCTACACAAAATACACCTGTTAGCAAATGTCAGCACATCTAGTACTTTATACACTTTTTGGAAGAGACTATGAAAATGCTTTCCAGGCTAATTTGGCATCAGTCAATAACGATACTGTAAGTAACTGCGCGTTAACAATATAACATTAAACCTTATCTCTGTTCAAAACAGGGCATGCAAAGTATCTCTTTACCACAGTATTTACCAGGTGTACCATGACATTTTGCCAGATCTGTGCAACAAAACATCTGCCAGTGCCATAAACAAGCCATAAATGCCAGAGAGAGTCCAAATTAGGCTCCAATGGTCCTGCTATCTGGGATAAAGACCCCCACCCCCACCCAGGAATGGCTTTTCTGTAATGCTGTGAGCCATTGATGCAGCCTGTGATTTTTAAACTAAAGGCTCTAAAAATATGATTTTTGGGTGTATTTAACAGGCAAAAAAAAAAAAAAGTAAAACAGCAGCACATGTTTGACATATGTGTAAAATCTCTTAATCCTCTTCCATGAAGCACAAATCTGTCAGAGATTCAGAGAATGAAAACAGCATCAGGATACATCTGAGGGAAAATAATTCAGTTTCCTTGGAAACCAGGCAAATGTGACAACTGCAGCAAAGCAAAAACTCCGACTTTGTGGAGGTTTTTTTCCTTACCGGTCATTTGTCTTCCCTGAGCCTCTGAGACGCTTCAGATCCTGAAATCACCAACATTTGAAGCAGAAAGCCACACTGGAGATAAGGTGACAGGAAGAGGAGCAGCTGACATCACAAGCTGGAAAACTGCCAAACAAGCCGTACTCTTTAAAAGACCACCAGACACTAGGAGAGGCTGTTCTCTGAGGGGCTCAGGTTATCTGTTACATATGGTTTCAGCTCTTAATTACAATTCCTTCAATTACACAATCGTTTTAAAAACACTAAAGCAATATAAAGCACATTAACTAGCATGTAGAAACCAGGATACAACATTGAACTGCTGGCTGAAACACACACACCTTTCAGACTGAGCAGTTTCTTGTTAGTTCACATGTTCACACGTTTCTGAACTGTCAGAAAATCGATGCTATAACTCTCGTATATCAGCGCTACTGGATGTCAATCATGGATCTTTTAACAGAATGATGCCATTCAGCCTGGTCCACACATTCCTCAGTGGCGACTTCCACTTGTCATAGAACAGACCACA
The DNA here is from genome assembly GCF_963576455.1 of Neolamprologus multifasciatus. Lineage (NCBI taxonomy): Eukaryota > Metazoa > Chordata > Actinopteri > Cichliformes > Cichlidae > Neolamprologus > Neolamprologus multifasciatus. The sequence continues at coordinate 18,252,978 of NC_140455.1, forward strand.
TTATAGAAATGCACACAAGGTCAGTTCACTGCTTGAAGCAAAAAGAGATTTGAAAATGAGAGCTGGAGCCTGAAGGTGAAACTCTACTGCCCATGTGCAACAGGCCGCAAAACACAGAAGATAACTAGGAAGACAGAGCTCAGTCGGCTCAAATGCCATGCAAGCAGTTTTCATGCTTGGGCACCATTTTTGAGTTCTCTGTCTCTTTGATTCTGCTGTAAAGTTAGACTTTTAACATGGAGGTCTGTGAAACTGAATAACTTTTTAAAACACTTTGATTTATCTTCACATTTTAATTCTGATCTTTGCCTTTTTGGATTTGCTTCACTAAGCCAACGTATATTAGCTTAAACTGCATCACTGCAACTTTTCCATTCAGTACAGTCGTATATAATCACAGTAAGAATGAAAAATACAAATTTAAAAACAAAACAGGACCAGACAAACCGTTCTCCATTCTGACTTCAAAATCCAGATTTTATAAGTGGACTGGTACTTTTCTACTCTGAGCTCTCACAGCACTTTATTACTGCGTTACTCATTCATTGACACATGACAGTATTTTCTATGTCTAGGCACTTTTAACCTAAAATTCTCACTCTCACACTTTTAAGGATGTGTAAGGATGAATCTCGGGATTCAGTATCTTCCCCAAAGGTACTTCAACTTGCACACAGGTGATCCAGGGATTGAATCTTGGACCTTTGCATAAGTAGATGACCCACACTACTGAGAGTATTGTTGTTGATACCGCCACAAGATCCTACATTAAAAGACATCCTGTGTACATTTATGCGATCTAAGCTCCATCTGAGAAGGTTTTGAAAAATCTGACAAAAAAAATGTTTCTTTCTTTTTGTTTCGCATTAAATCCTGAAAACACCTGTGGGGGTTTTCACCAACTCTGGAACTTTTTGGCCTCTTTTACACTCCTGCATCTAAAAAAGAAGAAGTACATGCTAACTCGTTAGCAGGTTTGACACTTTGCCATGAGGCTCTTCTGCCACCAAGAGGGCAGAAATAGTGGTGCATATATCAGAGCGGTTTTAAATAAGTACTTTGCTGACTTAAAAAAGTATCAATTAGTAATCAGTCATAAAAATCCTCAAACAAAAAAAAAGTTTTCAGTGGTTCCTCCACAGTCCTCTTCTCTGTAAAGTTTTAATGAGGTTTCCTAAAGAAGTCGTTCTTGTTACACCAGCTAGCTCCCACACAGGCTGGAGCTGAAATATTGTTATGTGCCGCTGGCTGAATTAATGTGATGACTGATCATTTAGTTGGACTGTTTGGTGTAGGCGTCCACTTTTCTGTCTTTTTTTGGAGTGGAAAGCATGAGGGCTGAGACAGCCGGGAAGCTAACTCTGCTTTGCCAAAACAAACAAATCTTCAGCTTTTAAGCTTTTAACGTTGAACACGATCTGTGTCCACGTAAGTGTGTACAAAACTGAAAACAAAGCAGGGAAGCAGACTGAACATTTCCAGTGATAAATATAGCCACTTTCTGCAAATCATGCTTGTTGTCAGTCTGCAACAGGAAGGGTGTTTTCATCTAAGCAGAGGCTCCCCATCAGCGCTCACTGGGGTGTATCTTCTCAGAGTTTGTCCAAATAAATCTGTGCTGTCACTGAGCTCTCTGCTGGAACGTCCTCATCAAACAACCAGTCTGTTGTTTTACAACAATCAACAATAGAAAATCAAATGGTTTTTTTTTTGTTTTTTTGGCCCACGACTGTTAATCTGCTTTGATTATTCACTGCAATGTGGGATTTTCTGTGGGGATTTATAATACATTTCAGTGTAAGATGACTGCTATGAATCATTTCTTGCTCTCTGACATTAATAGAAACTTTTAAAAACGCATGAAGGTGCTTTCATGCAGGCAAAGCACCTAAAGGCGTAGCAGCTTCTGAAGAGGATGTGAAATGTTAAATACTCCTAGCATCCCATCTGCACAAAAATAAACAAACTACACCCAGAAGCGAGTATGCTGGGGTCCAACTCAACTTAGAACCCAAAGCTATAAGGAGGGCCTACACGGGTGGTTTAATGCATGTTTGCACACTTGGGGAGGCTCAGATGCTGTGCTGTGACGCCGAGAGCTGCTCCGGGCTTGGACCACATGGAATAACCCAGTGAGGCTTGCTCACTTGTCCCAGATCTCACAGCTGGATTATGAAACTCTGACATGTGAAAGCTTTAGAAAAGGAGTATGCAGGTTCATCACTTTGTTTTTCTTTTGGATGACTCATGGTTGCTTCATGTTGCATTTGCATTATTAGCGTTACCTCTTTGTGCTCATTTGGCATCTCTTTGTGCTTGCTTTTTGTTCCAGTGGGTGAGGAGCCCTCTGACCTGCCTCAACACTCAGACTCAGCCTCCATGAGTCTATTCAGTATTCCAACAGTGTTTACACCACTGCAACATTCATAGAATTTATTGTGGCTCCACTGCTGGAAATTACACTGAATTATGGAACTGCCATACAATCAATCCTCTGCTCTAACCCTGACTGCCTCCACAGTCTGAGTCTAATTATTAATGTTGAATTAATGGTTTACGCAACTGACATTATGACCTGATTTTAGATGAGTTTGTGAGGTAAGCATTTCATTATGCACAAACCCTCAGACGATTAACAATGCAGCATGTAGGAGGCACCAGCAGAACTCCAGACTAATGACAATAGCTTTAAGTTTCACACACAGGCTGTATATCCAAGTGAGGAAGTGCTTTTAACCTGCATTCTTTCTAATGACCAGCAGGGTCAGCCAGTGCACTTGCTCAGCTGGTGAACAGATGTGAGCATCTCTGTAAAAAGAGAAGTTCGGGCGAGTTTGGCCTGGAGTGTTCTGGTGTGTTTTAACACAATACTACAGTCTTCCCAGGAGTGGATACCCTGGCAAATTCACCCAAAGCTCAGACTGTGCGGTGCTCAGGGTAACTGCACAAGACCCCAAGAGCTCCATTTCAGACCGTATGGGCCTCAGTTAGCATGTTAAATGTTATTATTCATAATAGTAAATTTGAAAAAACACTGAAGCAGGATGACTGGATTGGGAGGGTTGCAGTGGAAAACTTCAGAGTTCCTCTGTCATTTGTAAGACAACACCAAAGATGATATATTGGACTACAATGCAGCACCACGAGAACCAAACAACCAAACATAACATATGAGCACAAACACTTCGCACCACTCGTCAAACATGGTGGTGGATAGCTGATGATTTGGGCCTGAACACCTGGACACCTTCTCGCCCCAATGATCGCGAGCACAGCAGCAGATCTGCGAGAGAATGGCGGCAAAAGAAGGGAATCAATGTGCTGCAAAGGGCCACTCAAAGTCACTGCTGAAGGTGGCTCTACAAGCTTCTGATTTATGGACAGTAGTTTTAGCTTTTCTCAGGACTCTGAGCAGTTCTGCAAAAAACTGTGCTTTTAATTATGTCGTCTATTCCGACGCACCATCCATTCTCTGGATCAAAATACTGCTGGACTGAGTGGAGTTTATGAGATGTCATCCGTCTTCCTTTCCACTTTGCTGATTTGCAACATCCATTAAAGTCATTAGTGCAGGCAGATGGCCAACGGTGAACCCATTTCATACAAATATTGATAACATGCTCGAGTTAATGGTGCCAGCACGCGAGGGTGGCAACGTTTAATAGTTTAGATGGCTAATCCTCACATCGTCTTTTTCAGTGACTTTTATTTATTCATTTGTTTTTGTGTATATGTAAAACATGGGGACACTAAAGCAGTCGCGCCAGAATGTCCTGCTAAAAAGAAGGATTCTTTAAAATACAAGGGGCAGCAAGCGAGTCAGATACCCAGGGCACAGAGATGAAGCAGGTCTGATCAGAAACAGTTTATTACTAGGCCAGAGATCACAAATAAAAACACCCTTAAAATGCACGTAATAACATGTTGTCAATCTACTAAAACTAAATAAAACAATTCTAAAACCCGTAAAACTACCATTTTCTACATTCACTAAAACCCCCCTGCTATAATTATGCCACATGTTCATTATGGGTCCATCAGCAGGCCAGGAATTCCTGCTTTGGCAAACAAGGAAGAGCCTCCCATCTTCTTGTCCTTCCACTGGCCCATCACATCCCAGCCCAGCTTGCGTTCTGCACCCGAATCCATCATGCGACCACCGCCACAGCTCCCCTTGCGTCGGTGTCCTGTAAAATAACAAATAGGTGCCAGAACAATGGTACCAGAAGCGGCCCTGGCTCATGGCCATGGCGACCCTCTCCCAACCCAGCTGCACCCAGTAAACAACAGTAGAGACCCTACTCACAAATGCAGGCAGAGGTAAACCTCTGCCCTGCTGCCAATCACACGCGTTGTCTCCTACTGTTGCCGTTCCATAAGGTCAGGACTGGGTCGCCGTGTCACGCTGGCCATCTAGCATTAACTTTCCAGTCTGGGGCCTCTCTCCTTCAGTGATCAGCTAGCATGCTTTTAAAAGGTCTTTACACAGCTGATAGGCCACCTCTGGACACACCCCTGCCTCAGCAGGTGGTCCCTATCAGCTAATTTGTCCCATGTGCAGCCAGTCTACAGTGGATAAAAACCATGTCACATAAAACACTAAAAACCATGCAATAGAAACAGAATAAAGCCATGCAAATAAAACAACACTCATAAATAAACACTTAAAATCTGAATAAAAACAATATACAAGATAAATACAAATTTCCACTGTGTGACATCTACTCTGCTTAAACGTCAGAATGGTAGGGAAAAAAATAATACAACAAACTCCCAATCTAACACATGACTAACTAGTAATTACCATTTGAAAATGCACATTTAGGGTGCATAACCTTGACTTGTTACATCTGGTTTAAAGAAGATTAAGATGGTCAGCTCGAGGCTTACAGATGAAACTTCAAACCAGTGGATCGTCAGCTCTCAGGCTCCTGTCCCGTGGAGCCAGCTCCAGGAATTAAATACTCACGCTTAGTTCCTCTGAGTGCTTCTCTTTCACGCCCCTCTTTTCACTCCCGAAATCACAACAACAGTCGCCTCAAGGCGCTTTATATTGTAAGATAGACCCTACCTTACAAAGCACATAGTAAACAAATATGTAGGACTGTTTTCTTCTCAATGCACAATGCAATATCAGTAGTGTGTCTAAACAATGGCAGCTCCTCCCTGAGTCCCATTCTACTGGAGGTCTCTTCCTGTTAAAGGAGGTTCTTCCTTCTCACCACTGCCAAGTCCTTGCTTATAGCAGATTGAGATCTGTCTTTAAAATACAGTCTGCAGTTTCTAGTGTTATTAAATTTGCTGACCTGCTGGAGATATTCTGAATTTTCAATTCTAATCACAACATTACCACTGCAGTCTGTCTTCATTATCAAAAACTGTATTTATATATTACATTTTGCTGCCCAGAAAAGTACATTCAGTGCTTTGAGATAAGGTGGGCTGCAGCGCTGCTCCGCCTCAGTACAGTCCTCGCTTTTGAGTAAAGCCATGGCTAAATATTGACTCTAACACAAACACACACACTCACACATGCTTCACACTTTTAGTGGATAGTTTATTCACTCTGCACTTTAAAACACTCAGAATTTACTGCTGTTTTTAAATCACAGCATAAAAGAAAAATGGGCTGAACAGAAAGTGAAAGCTGCACTAACACACTGAGGTATAAATGAGCTGTTAGCTTCAAATGAATCTACACACATGCAGACACAAAAGGAAAGGCACGAGTGTGTACACACACACACACGGAGTCACCCACACACTCACATGCAGTTTGTGGATGGAATGAATAATTTATGTCATGTGAATGTTGTGGGTTGAACATAGTTAAATGTGAGAACAGCCTGCAGGGAAAAACACAGAGATGTTTCCTGTCTGTCAGACTCTGCTTCAGATTCAGATATTCTTCATTTGCATGGCTGAGTATCAGACATCGACACAACACAAAAACCACAGGGGGCACCGGGAAACTTGAACACAAACACAGTTTTACAAATTGAACACAAACATTAATTATATCCATATCTTTTATAAATCATGGATTTATAAAAGTCATGTTTATGCCTACATGTGTGATTGTACAGTGTTCTATAAATGAGTATAGGCAAGCTAAAAGCTAAAAAATACACATCTTTGAGTGAAAATGGAAATGCTTCTAATCACTATCACCCATGAAAGTACCCACTATTCCCAAAGGGAAAAAAACAACATTTTACCCATACCTCTAAAAACTGTGTCCATGTTACAATTTGTCAGCTGAGGCCTGAGGTGGGTTGAGCTCAGCAGACTTCAGACACCCGCTGCCTCTGGGGTGATGTTCGCCAATGTTTCAGTGTAGATCACACAAACTATTCATCCCTTCCCTGCAGAGATGTTCATGTTGGTGTGTTTGTAATGCCGAGCCACGAGTGTGTCTGAAACTCACGGAGTGAGTGGGTGAAAGAGAAACACAAGTGGAAACCTCTGGGGCTAAATAGGAAAAATGTGGCAAAAACTGCAGTTCCTCTAAAGGCCACTTGAGGCTACTTCAAAAAGTGAGTCAAGCCCTGTAGACCCCTGTCTTTATATTCTGCTATAAAAAAGTAGTATCAAGCTATATGGAGAGGTTTCCCTTCATAACAGCTCGACTGTGTCTCTATTCTATTTCTAAAATATCCATTTGGATACTATCAGGGCTTAAAGGCAGGGCGCTATAGCTGACTGCTGTCTGGCCTCAACTCCACTAATTCCCGCCCCTCTGCTGGACCTCTTGACCATGTTTGTGCTGTAACTGTCTTTTGGGGCATTTTACTGCAACAGTCTTACAACTACGGTGGCTTGGTGTGCGTGACAGCCTATCACGGTTTTGATGCTTCAGTTTTAATGAGTGAAATTCTATTGTTTTATCAGCACTAATTAGCAGACGCTGTGCTCATATGCCGAGGCCTTCACAGTCACCAGATCTCAATCCAGCTGAACCCCTGTGGGAGATTCTGGAGTGGTGTGTCAGACGGTGCTTTCTACCACCATCATTAAAAACACCAAATGAGGGAATTTACTTTGAAAGGATGGTGATCATCCCTCTCGTAGAGCTCCAGCTACTAGGAAAATCAATGCCAAGGAGTAGTGGAGCTGCTTTGATGAGGCATGGTGGCCAGACACATTACTAAGTCACTCTGTGTTGGGTTTTCTTTTATTTGTCACTCATCTTTAGCTTTGTGTTTGTGGTATTAAAGCCTTATGTTGCTTGTGAACCCACCCAGATAGGCTGACTCTTGTAGCTGATTTCACTGTGAGTCTATTGTGGATCACTGTGACTTGTGTGTAGTCTGTATTTACTGATGAACGGTGATACTCCTGAAAGGACAGATTTCTGCCGCAGTGCTCATACAAGGTCGTCTGCATATAACAAACGTTTTATTTCTCCGTCCCCTGCAGTGAACTGAAGGGATGCAGATGACTGCAGAGTTGCCACTAACTCATTGAGCTTTATAAATGATGAATCAGACGGGGCTCAGAGGGCATCCTTTTCATGCACCTCGCCAAAGATTTTAGTGCATTTATCAAAGGCACAGATTTCACAAGTCATCCTGGTGCCAGAGAGATAGAACATCCACACAGGATTCCCTGCAAGCTGGAGAATGACTAATGCAAGAAATGGTGATTGTTCTTTCTGTTTTTATGGCAGCATAACATCCACACAGGATTGTGTTATTTCCCTCACAGATAGAGCCCCCCATGTCAAACCTTTTCCCTTGTCTTTTAACAGATGTTTAATTCTAGCCTCTTCTTAAGAGAATATTAAGAGAGTATGAAATAGAGATCAAATTACATTTTTAAACATAAACACTGAAGGTTTTAAACTCCAATAGTGTCTGCTTATAAGTCTGCAAGCTTAAGTGATTTATGCTGACTGACAGACACTCACAGTCCACTTCAAGTACACTATGTTTCTGACTTAATGTGTGTCACATGGTGAGGTTATCCTCTGGACTTACAAATGAAGCCAAAACCCGCACTTCCTCTAGTGTCCACTTGAGTCTAATGGGTAATCCTCAGTGCCCTCAGTCCCACAGGCCTACAGACCAGTCAGTGGCTTCATGGAAAGTACCGATCAGTGTGTATTCCATGACTGGTTGATGAGTGGTTGCTGGAAGCTGCTGGCTGTCACCAGATTAAATCAGTCACAAGGAGGGTAACACATCAAAATCTTCTTGGGTTTGCTTTGGTTGCTAGCATATTTCTGCTATCTCCGAGAAGAAGTGAAACTGTGAAAGAGTGCAACACAAACCACAAATGGAAGATATCTGCCTTCAAAATAAAAGTTGTGTCTTACCGCTGAAATCAAAAATGTTTTACATTTTTCCTTTGAAGGGGAAAGATCTTTGTCTCCTGAGTAAATCTCGACTGTTTGCAGAGAAATTAATATATTTAAAAAAGGAGGAAAAAACTAAGAAACATTTTGGTGTCAGTAGCAAAAAGGTCCCTTTCAATCTTGCTGCCATCCTTTTGTTACTAATCTACCACCTCAAATGTGTCTCCGCCCACTCCACCCTGCCTTCACTCTCTTCTTTACCTCTCTTGTGGATAGCTGACCCCATCCAAAGCAATGGCCCTTCACTATCTCTGCTCCTCGCATGTCCGCCTTTCTGCCTGTTTCCCTCTCATTCATGTATACAAACTTTGAAGAATCCTTTTAATGTCCAAGTCAAAGAAAGAAAGTGTCTGATAGTTGGCACCTGAAATGTATTTTGGAAGGCACAAACAGTGTGCTATACAACATTAAAATCCCTTCAAACTTTAACAAAGGGGATCGTAACAAGCCAAACACATATGATCAGCTTGAAATGCGAGCAAAATTGAAACATGAGCTGCAGTTTAAAAGCTCAAGAGCAAAGAACTAAATTTAGATGTCCTTCTCATTCATGAAGTTCTATAACAACAGAAAATGAAAATCCTAGAAAATAAAATCCTAGACGTAAAACCAGCATCCTGATCAAAATATCAAGAGAAGTAAGTCTTCTATTACCTCCTGTCCTCTCAGGAGCTGACCCACCTCCTCTATCCTCTCTGTCTTCAGTCATGTGTGTGTGAGTTAATGCTTCTTACCACCGATTCTGACTCCGATTCTTCTGGCAACAACCCAGACTGTTGGAGTAGACAAGTGTGGCAGTGTATCTGTCAATCCATGCTTCAGACTTGCCTGTCTTGTCCTCCTTCATCATAGATCCTGTCTTGGTGTGCCTGCCTGGCTGACTTCTGGAGAAACCTGCCCACTCTCATCCACAAAGAAATACTTACCTCAGGGTACACCCTTGGACTTTGAGAACACTTACCTACAGTCAGGGGCTTTGTAGAGAAATTTTCTTAGGGTGGCATGAGGGTGGCAAAGAAATCAAATGGGGTGGCAAAATCAAAGCCCCCCCCCCTCCCCCCAACACATATGCAGGTGGTTACATATGGTTAAAATGATTCAAATGCAGTAAGTATACACGTTTTTCATATAAATATAGTCTATAACTTAATTATTATCTGTAGCCCACATAGTTACACACTTTAGTTACATAAAACATGTGAGTTTTGATGTTATGTACTGTTTAGATTGTATAATAAATAAATATGTAACCCAATAAGTATAAAATCCAGAAAGCTACACAACATTGGGCGGTTCATTTACAAACACAAGTCTAACTTAAGTTTCACTGATTTTTGTTAGAAAACAATCACATTGTTACAGCTTAAATTGCACAAAATGTCAGAAATCTGCACTGTCATGAACAAAAATCTAAACCTAATTTTTCATGATTTGTTGGATTAACCCACTGAGGTCTGAAATGCAACCGGCCAAAACAAGAAAAAAGCCGGTCGTGCTATGGACTGAACCATTTGTTAATGGTGCAGGGAGGGAACACTATCCAATATATTCAGTTTTAGCATTTATGTTCACTGTTGACTGTAACTACGTTGAAACTGTTAATGCTATCTTATTTTAACAAACAACACTGTCATATTCAAAACTGGGGTGTCACTTGGGGTGGCAAGGGATCATTTTAGGGTGGCACTTGCCACCCCATGCCACCCTTCTAGATCCGCCCCTGCCTGCAGTCAAGTTTATGGAGAAACAAGTGTATTCTTACCACATCAGTGGCTTTGAAAACCACAGAGGAAACATCTGCAGCCTTCCCTGTAAAAACTAACTTTTCTTGAACCAGTACCATGAGAATAGAGCACACTTACCTGCCAGATCAGCTGATGTTAACTGGATTTAACCCTGCCAAGAAACACAGACAGAAACCCACTGCTTGAATAATTGCATCAGTATTCTGAATAACTGTAAATGCTCATATTAAATCTAAAAGTGCTCATTAAAATCAGCGAACCTTTTCTAGCACGTTGTGCCACTGAGTCTTTTGCACAAGCCGTGACAAAATTAAACCCAAAATGATCATTTTTGAGCTAAGGATCCTTCCCCGGCAAGACAATCGGACTAAGCTTTCTTCAACAAGCCATTTAAGGAAATTAAACAAAGTTCAGCTCAGCACAACAAAGGAAATTACAAAACGGACAATCGAATCATTCTCTCAAGCCCAAATGAAAGCTCTATTAAAGCCGAGATGAGGACAAAGAGGGCAGTAGAGTGGAGATTATTAGCAACTGAGATACTGAAACACAGCAGCTGCACGCTGAGAGGGTCAACGGTGTGTCCAATATGCTGCTAGGAGAGCCCTCTTTTCCTGAAATCTGGAGTAAAGGCAATATGAAACCTGCATATATTACAGCGGACACCACACGGGGTCCAGCAGTTCCTGAGGAATCTGTCCCCATCAGCATAGCAGATGTCTTGAAAACTTCTTAGTGACATTGAAACAAACTTCAAGTTATTTCCTTTTCCTGAAACAAATAACAGGTTTTTCATTCGGACAGATAAAAATAAATAATTGAATACCAAGGACGTCATTTCCACAACGAGCAGAGGAGACTCGCTTTTCAAAAGTGTATTTTTGCACCGTCTTAATTTTATGTGTAAATGTTGCTTAAGTTGGAGAGAATAACTGAGTGGATAAAAATGTGAATGCTCTCATCTGAGTGGCCTTCGGTTATTATTGTGTATGCAGAGGGCAGCAGAAGAAAAAGAAAACCCTCTTCTTCCTCTCAGGCTGTGTAATGCATGCCCTCTCTTGCTGATCTTCCCACAGAAAGAAGAGCAAAGGTGGAATTAGTCACAATAATGATGCTTAGTTTTATTTTATAACCCAGTGATGCAGCATGTACAATGGCTGTCTACTGGCTGAATAACAGGAAATACCCCCTCTCTGTTTTTCCCAGTCACTTTTCCTCGACCTTGGTGGAGAACATCGTGAGGTTAGGAAAAAATGTTGAAGTCGTGATGTTCAATCCAAAAGGGCTTAAGAAAAGACAGTTCAGAATGCACTACACTATGTAATAAAGTGATGGTGGATATTGTTGATATAACTGGCCCCTGAGTGCCTCCTCAAAAACTGTGACTCTCCCTTTCCTGGGAAAAGACAGTTTCACTCCTCAATATTTGTTAAATAGTATTGTAATAGTAATATGCACAGATGACACTTATGCATGTTATTTTAGTCATCCTAAAGGAGAAAGTCTCTGATGCAGTTTTCTCTATCATCATTTAGAAATGGAGCAAGGAAAACACCACCTGCTGATGTGACTGTCCCATGCTTAGCTAGAAAATCTATTAGAAAACAGTGTTAGCTTTGCATCTGAAACACAGGCAGACAGAGAGGTAGCAACTGTTTGTTCCTTCTGTCACATGCTAGCATGCCCTAAGCAAAGCACAAGGCAAACTGTGTGCTGTGTGTAAAGTGTTTACCTTGAACTATTTTCAGTTTTTTAGTCAGAGCTTGCTTTTCTAGAAAAAAGTCAATCTCTGCAGGTTCCCAGTGTACGTCTCCAACAGGCTGCCCTTTGTCCTCAATTTTGTTAATGATGTTTATAGACAGGATTTCTAGGCACAGACAGTGGGCGGAGGATGGAAGCTTTAGTGGATCATCTTGAACTGGGGCATCTGAATGTGCAGAGGGCAGAATGAGTATCAGCACCTACAGCCTGATCAAGTCTAGTGGAATGGCTATTCCAGCTTGGGAACGAGTTGCAGCTTCAAGCAGAGTTTGTTGTTTGTAAGTGAGCAGAAAGTGGAGACTGGCATGTGCTTCAATGCAGATCTGATTGTCTGTTGTGAAGACAGACCTGGTCGTCAACTGTGAGTAGTGACCAAACATGTAAAAGTTGCTCATTTTGACATCGGGGCGGTTGTGTCTCAAGAGTTGGGTGTTTGTCTTGTAATCGGAAGCTTGCCGGTCCGAGCCCCGGCTCGGACAGTCTCGGTCGTTGTGTCCTTGGGCAAGACACTTCACCTACCGCCTACTGGTGTTACATGGCGCAATATGGCAGCCTGGTGAAGGCAAGCTACAACTGTAGCTTGCCTTCACCAGTGTATGAATGTGAGAGTGAATGAATAGTGGTATTGTAAAGTGGTTTGAGGGGTTTTGAAAAGCGCTATATAAATGCAATCCATTATTATTATTATTGATGACAGCAGCATGTCTAAAAAAAAAGTTGTTTTTTTTGTTTGCTTGTTTGTTTAGTTTTTTCTTGTTGAATCTGGGTTTTAATCTGCTTTAGACCACCATGAATTGGTCTTGTCTCCACCTTATGTTTTCCATATATGCATGCAGAGGGAAGGGTCTAAGGGCTAAGTGCAATCTTTTTTTTTTCTTTTTTTAAATATCTGGTTATCCTGACTGATCTTGTTTATTGGATCAAAATCGTTATCAAAAAGTTTAGATGCTCCTCAGCCAGAGTGAGGTAATCCATTCAGCTCTGACAGGAAGCCAGATTTGTTGTATATGTAACACTTATATCTTTTTGTGTTTGTTTGGATGACAGTCATCAGTGCATCCAACAGAAACTGTGGAGCAACAGGAAAAATGGTGTGAAAAGAGAAAAGAAAACTCATCTGTTTCTTCGACTACCCATCTCTTTTCTTTATTTTTCCACATCTAAAACACACAGCTGAGCCTCTGTTTTTTGGAGTTTGTGTAATTCTGTTCATTTCTGTGGGATTGGTTTTCAAATCTCTCTCCTTTTATTGTATTCATACACATATGAAAATGTGTGTTTCAGTGTGTGTTTGATGGTATTTCTGTGTGTTGCATCACCCCTCTGCCACAAGACGGTCTGATGGACACTTTGAATCCATGAAAGGATCCGTCTGTCAGAATTCGTACCTCTGTCTGTCAGTCAGTGTTGCATATGACAGCTCAAGGTTTTTATATCCACATAACACCAACCTGAATATTTTCTTGTCCCCCAGCATTGTCTGTCAGGTTTTATTATTTCCAGTACTGACTAGTCAAAAGCAAAAGCATAAAATACATGAAAGAGCCTTTCTCGTCGACAAGGTGACATATTCTATCACTGCAATCTAATGTATTCTCTGCTCTTATTTAAAAATGCATTTCAAGGCCATGTTTAGCCCTGCCAGACCCATTGTAAAACACAAATATCACCAACATGCTGTAGCTCAAATCTCCCAGCCTCTGTGAGCGTCAAACCCTCCTATAAGAGTCTTTGCAGTTACAGAAACGCACGCTCTGCAAGTTCAAAGGAATGTTTCAGTCATTGCTGAGAATATATAAGACAGGACACAAAAAGAACCTCCAAAGAGCAGAACTGCAGCTTCCCACTTCAATGCAAATCAGTCACAAAGAAGCTTTTTTTTTAAAATTCTATACATTGTGAAAAAAAAAAATAAGATGACATTTAAAGAAAATTGTGGAGTTTGTTTTTAATAGCGTGAGCTGTTGTAGGGTCTTATCTTTGACTCTTTGTTGCTGTTGTTGCAGGCTTGTCTGCTGGTGTTCTGTTGCTCTGTCTTATTTATTTCGAGCTTTTTTTTACTGTGCTTTTTGTGTGAGATAAAGAATGAGAGTAAATGTCTCTCGCCTCCTGCTGGAGTGTCGCTGCTGTAGATCAGCGGGGAGTCTCCATATCAAGGCTTTTCGGTTCCCTGATTTCCAGTGTTCCTCGTCTCGTTCATCAACATTACATGTGATTACGGCATGTTTCAAGAGCAATAAGAGCCTGTCGTCGCCACATTAGTGTTTCAGAAACACTTTTTTCAGGTGCATTGCCGACATATTGCACCTTAGTCACAGGATCATTGCCTCTTTCATTACTTTCATAACTTCCACTCTCAATGTGTCAAGAACTCTTGGAGGAATTTATTCAGAAACAAATCCATGATTATTAATGGTAGGAGGAATTTTTCTTTTTCCCCCAATAGACATGTATATATATGTACAGACCATAGTTCATCCAGACCATATGCTGTATATAAAAGACGGATGTAACCATCTCTGTGTGAAGTCTCATTGTGAAGCATTTCAGACATAGATGTCATTGTGTTTTTAAACCCGAGGTGACGACGGAGAGGCAGATCTGACTGAGGAACAAGGAATGCTCTGTGCTGATATGGGAGCCATTTGGCAACTGCAAGAGGATGCCAACCCTGAAGTATCCTCTGCTCTGCTGTCTACTTTTCTGAAATTTTCCTAAGAAGACCTGAAGATAGTGATTTTGGGGCTATAAACTTAACCGTAACGTGAGGTCATACACAGAGATAATGAGTTATAGCGTCTCCTATTGATTTCTATACTGCTGTGCTTTGTTCCTCAACATACTGACTGATCTTCTTTAGAAAAAGATCATTTCCACCACTCGTATCTGCAATCTTGTTCTTTCAAGATTCAAGATTCAAAGTGTTTATTAGCATGTGTCACAAGAGAAAAGGTATTTCTCTGTGCAATGAAATTTTTTCTTTGCTGTCCACCCACAGATGCCGATTAATATATACAATAGAAATAGAACATATAATACAAATAGTACAAATAGTACAAATAGTACAAATCGGTTGCCACCCAGAGCTGTGACCAAGGGTGAGGGTAGGGACTGATTGACTGTAGTATGCAGGGTTTTGGTTCTTTATTGTTTTACCTCTGGCTCATAGTTTAGTTAGGTGACTTTAGGTTTGTTAGTCTCCTTCAGCTGTTCCTTTAGTCTCATCTTGTGGTAATCTTTTGGTCTTCTTACACTGTTTAGTTATGTCATGTTTATCATATTTTCCTGTTCAGCTGTGTCTCTCTTCCTGATTTATTTTGGTAAGTGTTGCTCTGTGTCTAGTGTAAAGTGTTAAGTACTTGTCTCGTTTGTTCATTTGTTTGTAGCTGTGTTCCCCACTTGTTTCCTCTTTCCTCATTATCTCTTTTTGTTTTTATTGTCTCTGTCTCCCTCTCTCTGCATCATCTCTCATGACTGTGTGAGCCTGGCTCTGTCTATTGGTGGGATTCAGCGTTCTCTGGCAACCTCCAGTGCTTTGATTACCTTTGCTCTGTTCCCTGTTTGTTCCTGAGTTGTGGACAATCAGCATGAAATGCTCTCTTTGTGTTACTCCTGCTTTCTGTGCCCTCAACCAACACCTCACACAGCCACACTTGACATGCAAGGAGGTACCCATCATCGGCTATGCACCTTGTTCAGTGCAGCTGGTCCTTAAATTGTGTTTTACCATCAAACGTTATATCGGTATATCTGGACTAGAGATGATTCAAAGGCCTACAAACGCTAATTCGCATATGGATTTCTGTTTAAACTCTCATGATCAAATTATGTTTTGTACAGTAGATTTACGTTTGGGTTGTCTGCAGGCAGGTGTTAAGTTTGTCTGACGGACATCAAATTTTATCGATCAGAAGACAAAAAGTAAAACCTAAAATAACGCAAAACAACTCCACTGAGGTGAGAAATCAAACTTCATGAAACTTGTTGGATGGGTGGAGCATTTGCAAAAAAAGAAACCTGAAAATTTTTAAAGCATCTCTCAACCGCAACACAAGTTTTCCAAGAACAAAACAAGTGCATGGGCTCTCCGTGTGCCCGTTCACTTCTACTGTTTATTTATTGCAGCGTTATACTGAGAGTTTCTGGCGCTACCTTCCATGTCACAGTGAACATGTTCTTATTTATGTGCATATCTTGGTGGATTTGCATCTAAATTTGGCACGACTGCTTTTAAAAACATGACGACACCCCTGCTGTTCATCTACAATCCGGATTTTTTAACAAACCACCACACTAACTTACACACAAGTACACTAGACGCACACACGCTTTCTTAATAAATTGAAGCAGTATTTATATCTGAAGTGAGACACTTCATTAGATCTGAGAGGTGTCACCGTGGCTTACGTACACCTCTCCACTCGCACAGATATACAGAATGAGTTTAAATGTGAATACAGATAGGGTGTAGGGCTGTCGCCGTTAACAATGAGATAAACAAGACAGATCGAAAACCTGGAGACTGAATAGCCTGAAGGGGAGAGAGAGGGGGAGAGACTAACAGGGAGATGGTACTGCAGTGAAATCACAGGCTGAAAACACATAATTTGTGATGTGAATGACAGACTGTCTCCATTTGTCTCGTCTTCCCTCTCTGTTCTTTTCTTCCTCCGCTTCTCCACCTCCTCCTGGTCTTCATTTCATCTTCATTACATTGTGCGTGTGTGTGTGTCTGTGTGTGTGTGTATCTGTGTGTGTGGGGGGGGGGATGTCTGACAGATTGGTGTCAGTTTTGCTCTGTTGAGACACGGGCTCCTTCCCTAAGTTCTAAACTCGTCCCTGATAGTTCTGTCATGTAAATCTTTACGACATGAATTGTAAATTTTTGAGACAAACTCTCTGGTTTTGTTCAAAAGCTTGACATAAACCTTACAAAGCTCATATTTCCTGATAAACATGGTGGTGGGATTTAAAAAATAAATTAAAAAACAAACTGCCTGGCAGGAATTCCAAGGTGGGTTTTTTGTAGCTGCTACACCAAAAACGTAAAAGGGTCTAATGTCTATATTTCTCAAGGAGAATTCCTCCGTAAAAGCCTGAAACATACCATAATTTAAAGGTGATTTATGGCTCAGCATTTTTTTCAGTGGTGGGTGCCTTTGAAGTGGGTGCAGGCAGAGTAAAAATGGCTTGATGAGCACCATCCATGTGTTGTCAGAAGTGTCTGAAGCGTCATGGTTAAAGGAACTCCTTGAGAACACTCAGAAGACAGTCGGTAAGGAGCTGGCTGCTTGTCTTCATCTGAAACCTTTTGGGAATTTACATATTCGGCTGCAACTGGGCAACTGTGCTGAAATGCTTTTCTGCTCTGCTTTCTATTGTACTTCGTCTCAGCACACGCACAAATGCATCTGTATGAGGGTAAATTCCTCTCAACTCTTTGTTCTTCTGCTGCGTCTTGAAACTGACATGCTTCTTGCAGCGGGTTTACATAAAGAGTGACATGACTGCTAACATACTTCAGATTTTCTGCAGTTTTTATAAATTCCATGTTTAGAGTCCCAGCAGGGAAATAAATTCTGCTGAACCAACGTTGGAAAAATTAAGAGCTGGATTTCTAAAATATCTGCACTACTAGCCACTTTCTAGACTAAACTCAAAAGGATCGCATTCTTTCTTTGGCAGCTGAAAGTCAGATTTCAAAAGTAATAAAAGACAATATTGTTAAATGTGGTTGATTAATGTTTTATTGATGTAGCCTCCCTTCTTCTTCTTCTTCTTCTTCTTCTTCGGTACACTTAAGGATTCCAAGCACCACACCTCACACTGATGTCTTTTGAATTGAAGTTATCAAATCTCACCTTCCTTTAAATGTCAGTCATGCACACAGACATCTTAAAACATGACTAAATAAAAATCCAGACACTCATGTACCCATCTTTATATCTGCATCTGGATTCTGCCAGGCTATCCCTTATTCCTGATCGTGTTTAGGATATTCATGGGCATGATCTGGGGTTAGGAGGTCATCTGTTTTGAGAACCGCAGAATTGTATGGGGGCTTTTTTTTTTTATCTTCAACAAACCCAACAAAGCAAATGTGGCTCAGGAGACAGAGTGGACAGCCCTGACCCGTTGAGTCATATGCAGTGTTGGGGAGTAACAGAATAGATGTACTGCAGTTACGTATTTAAAATACAAAATATGCGTAACTGTATTCTGTTACAGCTACCATTTAAAAGAGTGGTATTCAAAATACAGTTACTTTGCTGAAATAAATAAATTACACGGACTACACATCCCACAGATGCTGGATTCCATTCAGAGCTGAGAAATTTGGAGGTCAAGTAAACACCTCAAACTCATTGTTGTCCTCCTCAAACCATTCCTGAACCATTTTGGCTTTGTGGCAGGGTGCATTGTTCTGCTGAAAGAGAACATAGCCATCAGGGAGTAGCCTTTCCATGAAAGTGCATTGCCGGCCATCCATGTGATGTAAAAAAAAAAAAAAAAAAAACCTGAACAGTTTCCTGTTTCCTGTTCTTAGATGGCAATTCACCCAGGCTCACCAAAACTGGACAATAGAAGATGGGAAAAACATTGTCTGGTCTGATGAATGTGGACTTTGGGATGTCATCATGGATGCTGACCAAACTGCAGCAACTGTGGGATGCTATGATGTAGATCAACACCTTTTTAAATCTGTGCCACCAAGCCAAAGTAGCTCCAGTCTGGTACTGGTATGCTATAGCTATAGAAATCTATACATCATCTGGCCTGGGAAGGCCTCAGATTTCCCCAGGAGGGAGTAGGAAATGGTGTTAGGGAAAAGGAACACTGAGACAGCTGCCACTGTGTCCTGACTTTGGAAGGTAATGACTGGAACGAGGTGTTATTGGTGACCTAATGTTTCCTTTGAATTACTGATCCTCAAACTTCAAATACGTAAACATCTTTCCACTTAACCTTAAAAAGTGAAGCACTATGGTCCCTTGACTAAAAATCCAGGGTTCATGACTTTATAGTCTCAGAGAGAAAACTTCAAATTTGTGTCTTTCTCTTTATTATATTAATAAATATTAGTTATAGTTATATTAATAGTGATGAAATCATTTACATTTCTCTTCATCATACAATATTTAAGTTCATATTTCCTTGAACAAACAGGGAGAGGAATTTAAATATAGAAACAGACATCCTAAGCGATGCGGTGAAGATTATAAAACTTTTCCTCCAAGGTTCAACGGACTTAAAGTCTAAGTAATCGATGAAGGTTAATTGTCTTAAAGTGGTGAAAATGTAAAAACCTAATGGTTGTTTAAGGCAATTAGTCTTTACGGAGGTTAACAGGATTTAAGTTATTGCATCTCAACAGGATTGATTTGTAGTATCATAAAAAGATAAAGCCTTCGGCAGGATTCAGAGCAGGATTAGGTCCTGCCCACACCTGAAACAGTTCTGCTTAAACTAAATCAGGATTGATCTGGGAAACCTCAATTCATATGTAACTAAGTGTTAACTAAGTGTTAAGGACAGCATAAATGTCTGACAGCTTTTCTACCACTCCAAACACACAATCAATAGACACTGAGCACACATGTACACTAAGGGGTATAATTAAAGTAATCCTACGATGATTCACACGTTTTATCGTCTGCTGGTGATTAATCTGTCACCGTCATCGATGAAACATTCATCACAGCTGTCGCTTTACATTTGCTCTGGCCTGTCAGATGTATGTTTACATGTGTCACATTAACAGGATGAATTCTCATTTCCACACAAAGCTGCAAACTGCAACCTCGGCCTGTCATCAGGAGAGATGGAAAGAAAGTCATTAAATGACACCATAAAAACAAACAAACAAACAAAAAAGAAAGCAGTGGATCAGAAAGAGAAACGGCAATATAAAGGGGAGAAATTGTGTTAGTTGTCTGTATTTGTTTTTATTGTGGAATACTCGCTGTCCTTTTCTCTGTGCCAGAGCTCTCCACTGTCTAACAACACAACAATGAGCTGCTCTCTGCGTTCCTTTGTCATGACTTAATTGTTATGCACCAGGTGCTCTGTGACTCATGTGTCCACCTGGGGTCTGAAACACCTGTTTTACCTGTTCAAAGAAGGATTGCAGAATCTCTCATCACTGCTGGCATTGAAAGCCCCCCTCAGAAAATAATCAAGACGTCTTCTCTTCAGCTGTACAGATTCAAAGTGTGAATCAACTAAAATGATCTTCCAAGTATCTAAAAGACCTCATCTAATCTGCCTTCCTCCCAAACAGACTATACAGATGCTACACCTGTTCTACCTGTTCACTGAATGGGTTCTTGTTTAAGATATGATGGGCGGTTTGAAAACATTTTGCCCGAGTGTGTAAGACCCAGTGTAAAGTTACAGTTCAAAATCATTTTTTAATATTTTGCATTTGAATGAAAAACAAATGGAAGAGAAACAATTAAAAAAACAAAAAGATCAGCAACTGAGACAAATCGAAAGAAGAAAGAACGAACTGAGCCCCAGATGCTGGGTGCTCCCTCTCTCCCTCTTCCTCGCCTTTCTCTCTGCAAAACTCTACCCAGCTCCAGGTGCCCTGAAGGCGGCAGCAGAAGGACGAAGCCAACACACCATCTGAGCCCGGAGCAGCCGGGGGCCGCTTCATTTACGCTACAGAGCCTCCCCATTTAATTCAGCACAACACCCTGCAGCGTGCACACACACACACACACACAAGTCAGTTCATCATGCTTGTGAGGACACTGCACTGACATCCATTTATTTCCTGGAGGCTCAGTTTGACCTCAGCCACATGAAAACCAGATGTCCTGTTTTCTCAGGACAGCCTTGTGTTTCTGGCCAGTTTTAGATCTTTTTCCCCATCGTGCTGGTCTCAGTTCAGTCACCACAGTTCAGTTGTAGAGTGAATTATTTACTTGTACAGGTTAGGTAATGAATTCAAAGAACTTACTTGGGCCATGGTTCATGGCCCATCTTGCCAACACCACCGCATGCCTTCATTCAGTGCTGAGTCTTTATGTGAAAACCAGGAATCGTTGGGTTTCTAAAAGCTAATCTGTGAAGTCCTTGTCTGCATGCAACAACTTAAAAATGTATACCTTCTTGTTTGGCTTGAGTCACTCAAGCCAAACGTAACTCAGAAGCACAACTCACTTGTCTGATTTCATAAGTAATAATATTCATCTCTAAGGTCAGAGAGAGGGTAAGAGAGGGTATACTCTGTGTTTTATGTTTCAAAAATGTTGATTGCAGTGTGTGGATAAAACCCATAGCTAGTGTCATACCACACCCCAAAACATACTTAAAGGGGAGATTTCTGCATGTGTAACCATTGTAGCAGCCACTGTTCAGAGAAAGGCATGAGTAACACTAAAAGAAAGTGTACTAGAAATCCAGGACAGTTATTAAAATGTATGAAAAACAAAGGTTATTGATAAGCCTTGAGCACAGATGGCTTTGGTTTCCTTAGTTTGATGGACCACCTGTGAATAAATTTGGGTCCTATCTCTGTGTGAGTCCATAATACTGCTGCATGTGTCCCCCCCCCAACGACAAAAAGCCGTGAAAAAGTAATTAAAAGGAGCTGACTGTCTGAGATAAATGTCTGTCCGAGGAAGAAAAACACTCTTCATCACTGTCAGGAGAGCAGGAGGAGACAGAGGAATAATATTAGCTTTATCACTGCTGGAAGAGGAGAAGAAGAAAGGGTTCAGAAAGTGAGACAGAAAAGTTTGTTTTTAAAAGAAAGTGAAGCAGAGTTCGAAGAGAAGGGATTAAAGAGAGGAGGTTTTATTAGAGCGTAAAGTAGAGGAGATGGACAAGTTTTATTACTGCTGAGGGAGGATTAGGAGACAAGGAGGAGATGGAGTTGATGGTGGAGAAAAACAGGTTTTTATCACATTGAGGAGAGGTTAGAGGAAAGAAAATGAGAGAAGGGGAAGAGAAGCAGCTGAAGAAGTGATAAAAGAAAGAGAGAAGAAAAGACGCTGTGGACTAAAAAGTAAAGACAGGACAACAACACTGAGAATAAGAGATGAAACGAGGAGTGGGAAGGAGAAAACATGAAGAACGAGATAAAGAAAGTATTAGACACAGTGGAAAAGGATGAACTATAAAAGGCAGATAAAAGAAAAAAGAGTAACTAAAAACAACAGAAAAATAGAAGAGAAAAACAAATAGAGGAATGAAAAAGGATAAAGTATTAGAGGAGGAATAGTTTTTCCTTAGTAGCAAATGATCAGTCAGCTTATCAGTGGTTCTGATAGGAGCGCTGGACAGCACCAAGGTTGACTGGTTGGCTGGCTGTCATCCATTCCAAACTAGGTGACCTTACTCGTTAATCAGCTGAATGGTTCTATTAGGGCTTATCCATCCATCCATATGACTGTGAGCCAAAGAACAGCAAGACGACACAGATTTTAATGCAACAAATAACAAGTTACCAAACAAAAAAAGCTGACTTCGTATTATCTTCATCTTTTTCTCTCTATTTTAAACCATCCATTTTAAATAACACAGGTTCCTAAGCTTTGAAACAGGTCAATTTGCTGACAAAACTGAGGTTGGCCGTCCATTTAATTTTGTTTTTGTTTCTACTAAATTCTACTAAGGTGTAACAGTGTTTTTGTTGGTATGTTGGTGTTATATAGGTATGTGTTGAGACAGCAGAATGGGGTGACACCAGTTAGTTTGTTCTGTGGTCATTTCTGCTATCGCACAGAAAAAAATCCCCTGCAGCCTGTTGCGATGCTCTTGTGAGACCAGTTTTACTCATGCAGAAAGACATCTGGGGGACATGGATGCCACATTTATTGCAGGAAGCTCAGCAAGTAGGTGAGTAAAGATGGCCGCACTTATTAATAAGATGTGCTGCCACCTGTTCAGAAATGTATTCCTAGCAGGACATCTTACGCTCATTCTGCACTTCTGCATTTTATCTTCTCATTCATCTGGGCGAAGCTAACACAGCTCATTCATCTTTAGTCTAATTTAAGGAGGAAGAACAAGCAATTAAGCAGTATTCCTGTCTATAATCTTAACACTGAATTGAAGAGACAACTTTCAGGCACAGATTAGGAGAGACTCATCTTAGAGGCCTTGGGCCACTGGGCCATTATGACTTTTCAAATATTACCAAATGGAGCGATCTGCTCAAAAGAGCAAAATCGTTTCATTAATTCATAAAGACCTTTTCCCCTCAGACCTCAATTTTTTTTTAATCCACTGAGATTTTATACCCTTATAAAATTTTGCTACCAGCAAATTTAGGTTTATCTTTGGGATGTCATCAAATTGTCTCTGCAAGAACCTGAGTATGTGGACTGTAAGGCAGACACTACTGAGCATGTGCAATGGGCTTGACAGCTCAGGAAACAAAGCAAAAAGTTCAAAACTGTTTTTCCTCTTATTTACAATTGTGCATTATTTTCAGATTTCTTTAGTAGAGCCGCTGGTTACGCTTAAAAACAGTTTGACTGTGTGCTGAAAAAAATATACATTCTAAAGAAAAGCCACCTCAAAGAACACAGGACTTGTACAGCAGATACATGCGGAAATAAAAAAGATTAATTTAGAGAGTTTGTTGTCTGCAAACATTAGCCACTTCCACTCAAGATTAGTCCACTTTCTATATTTGGCACCATGTCTAAGTGTAAGGTTGAATTGTGTTGACAAACAGTAACCAAAAAGTTCAACATTATATCTTATCTTAAACATATTTTACAAGCTTCTGCTCTAGTATAGAATAGAATAGAATAGAATAGAATAGAATAGAATAGAATAGAATAGAATAGAATTCAACTTTATTGTCATTGCACATGCACAGGTACAGGGCAACAAAATGCAGTTTGCATCCATCCAGAAGTGCTTTAGTGATATAGATATATTACAATATATATTAGCAATAATATAGATATGTAAGTATATTACAGAAATGGGTCTATTATGGTATGTTATAATGTACACGGTATGAAGTATGTTATGAATATTCTATAACTATAAGTATGTACAGGCTGTAGTGAGTACAAGCTATGTACAGGCTTTGAACAGGATATAAATATGAAAAACTATACAGAATCTGAGATATACAGTTATACAGAAATGTGAACTATGCAAGTTATAAACAGTTGTAGGATTAAAAATTATCGTATGTACAGAATGATTATTTACACAGAGCTATACAGTAGTGCAGTTAAGATAAGTGAGATATGTGGATTTCTACAGAGGCTGTATAAAGTGCTAGTGGTTGTGTGTGGTGGTTCAGTCCATGTTATTATTGTGTGTTTGAGGGTACGGTTGTCCATTGTGTGTGTGTGTAGGTGGTTGTGGGTGTGTGTATGTCCAGTCCATGAGTTTAATGTGGGTCAGATGTCAGGAGGCAGAGTTCAGGAGTCTGACAGCTGTGGGGAAGAAGCTGTTCCGGTACCTGGTGGTCTTAGTCCGGAGATTCCTGTAGCGCCTCCCAGAGGGCAGGAGGGTGAAGAGTCTACGTGATGGGTGACTGGGGTCTTTGATGATTTTCCCAGCCCTTTTCAGACACCGCTTCCTGTAGATGTCCTTTATGGCAGGAAGTGGTGCTCCGGCGATGCGCTGGGCAGTTTTCACAAACCTCTGCAACGCCTTCCGGTCCGAGGCAGAGCAGTTCCCGTACCAGACTGTTATACAGTTGGTCAGGATGCTCTCGATGGTGCAGCGATAGAAGTTCACCAGGATGTCTGAGGACAGGTGGTTCTTCCTCAGAGAAGAACACCATCAGCAGAGAAGACCTGCTGATGGTGTTGGAACCATCAGCAGGTCTGCAGTCGTGGGTGAAGAGGGAGTAGAGGAAAGGGCTCATCACATAGTTCAATTCAATTCAATTCAATTTTATTTATATAGCACCAAATCACAACAAAAGTCGCCTCAAGGCGCTTCATAGATACAGAGAAAAGCCCAACAACAACAACAAGAAGAAGAGGCGCTGGTGAGCCTTCTTGACCAGCTTGGAGCAGTTGGTCGTCCAGATGAGATCCTCGGAGATGTGGACTCCCAGGAACTTGAAGCTGCTCACATGCTCCACAGCCGTCCCCTTAATGTGGATGGGTGGATGTGGGTCAGCATTCCTCCTGTAGTCTACGATGAGCTCCTTGGTCTTCTCTGTGTTAAGCAGCAGGTTGTTTCTGTCGCACCACTCAGCCAGACGATCCACCTCCTCCCTGTAGGCGGCCTCATCGTTGTCACTGATGAGGCCAATCACCGTGGTGTCATCTGCAAACTTAATGATGGTGTTGGAACCATCAGCAGGTCTGCAGTCGTGGGTGAAGAGGGAGTAGAGGAAAGGGCTCATCACATAGTTCAATTCAATTCAATTCAATTTTATTTATATAGCGCCAAATCACAACAAAAGTCGCCTCAAGGCGCTTCATAGATACAGAGAAAAGCCCAACAATCATATGACCCCCTATGAGCAAGCACTTTGGCGACAGTGGGAAGGAAAAACTCCCTTTTAACAGGAAGAAACCTCCGGCAGAACCAGGCTCAGGGAGGGGCGGCCATCTGCTGCGACCGGTTGGGTTGAGAGAAGGAAGACAGGATAAAAGACTTGCTGTGGAAGAGAGACAGAGATTAATAACAGATACGATTCAATACAGAGAGGTCTGTTAACACATAGTGAGTGAGAAAGGTGACTGGAAAGGAAAAACTCAATGCATCATGGGAATCCCCCGGCAGCCTACATCTATTGCAGCATAACTAAGGGAGGATTCAGGGTCACCTGGTCCAGCCCTAACTATATGCTTTAGCAAAAAGGAAAGTTTTAAGCCTAATCTTAAAAGTAGAGATAGTGTCTGTCTCCCGAATCCAAACTGGAAGCTGGTTCCACAGAAGAGGGGCCTGAAAACTGAAGGCTCTCCCTCCCATTCTACTTTTAAATACTCTAGGAACAACAAGTAGGCCTGCAGAGCGGGAGCGAAGTGCTCTAATAGGGTGATATGGTACTACAAGGTCATTAAGATAAGATGGGGCCTGATTATTTAAGACCTTGTATGTGAGGAGCAGGATTTTGAATTCAATTCTGGATTTAACAGGAAGCCAATGAAGGGAAGCCAAAACAGGAGAAATATGCTCTCTCTTTCTAGTCCCTGTCAGTACTCTTGCTGCAGCATTTTGGAGTAGCTGAAGGCTTTTCAGTGAGTTTTTTGGACATCCTGATAATAATGAATTGCCAGCCTGGAAGTAATAAATGCATGAACTAGTCTTTCAGCGTCACTCTGAGACAGGATATTTCTAATTTTAGAGATGTTGCGCAAATGGAAGAACGCAGTCTTACATATTTGTTTAATATGTGCGTTGAAGGACATATCCTGGTCAAAAATGGCTCCAAGGTTCCTCACAGTGTTACTGGAGGCCAAGGTAATGCCATCCAGAGTAAGATTCTGGTTAGATACCATATTTCTAAGCTTTTCAGCGCCGAGTACAATGACCTCAGTTTTATCTGAGTTAAGAAGCAGAAAGTTAGTGGCCATCCAAGTCTTTATGTCTTTAAGACATTCCTGCAGTTTAACTAATTGGTGTGTGTTATCTGGCTTCATGGACAGATAGAGCTGGGTGTCATCTGCATAGCAGTGAAAATGTATGCTATGTCTTCTAATGATGCTGCCTAGGGGAAGCATGTATAATGTAAACAGAATTGGTCCTAGCACTGAACCCTGTGGAACTCCATAATTAACCTCAGTGTGTGAAGAGGACTCTCCATTTACATGCACAAATTGGAGTCTATTAGATAGATATGATACAAACCACTGCAGTGCAATACCTGTAATACCTACAGCATGTTCTAATCTCTAATAGGATATTATGGTCAACAGTATCGAATGCTGCACTAAGGTCAAGAAGGACAAGCACAGAGATGAGTCCACTGTCAGAGGCCATAAGAAGATCATTTGTAACCTTCACTAAAGCTGTTTCTGTGCTGTGATGAACTCTGAAACCTGACTGAAACTCTTCAAATAAACCATTCCTCTGCAGATGATCTGTTAGCTGTTTGACAACTACTCTTTCAAGGATTTTTGATATGAAAGGAAGGTTGGAGATTGGCCTATAATTAGCTAAGACTGCTGGGTCTAGAGATGGCTTTTTGAGTAAAGGTTTAACTGCAGCCACCTTGAAGGCCTGTGGTACATAGCCGATTATTAGAGATAGGTTGATCATATATAAGATCGAAGAATTAATCAATGGCAGGACTTCTTTGAGCAGTTTTGTAGGAATGGGGTCTAAAAGACATGTTGATGGTTTGGAGGAAGTAATTATTGAAGTTAACTCAGAAAGATCGATTGGAGAAAAAGAGTCTAACTTAACATCAATGGTACTAAGAGTAGCTGTAGATAATATTACATCTGTGGGATGATTATTGGTAATTTTTTCTCTAATGATAAAAATTTTATTTGTGAAGAAGTTCATGAAGTCATCACTAGTTAACGTTAAAGGGATGGTTGGCTCAAAAGAGCTCTGACTTTTTGTCAGCCTGGCTACAGTGCTGAAGAGAAACCTGGGGTTGTTCTTATTTTCTTCAATCAGTGATGAGTAGTAAGCTGTTCTGGCTTTGCGGAGGGATTTCTTATAAAGCAACAAACTATTTCTCCAGGCTAAATGATGATCCTCTAAATTTGTGACACACCATTTCCTCTCCAGATTACGAGTCATCTGCTTTAGGGTACGTGTTTGAGAATTATACCACGGGGTCAGGTACTTCTGATTAGAGACCTTAGTTTTCACTGGAGCTACAGTATCCAGAGTCGTACGTAGTGAGGAGGTGAAATTATTAACAAGATAATCGACCTCTGTTGGGGTAGCGTTCAGATAGCTGCTCTGCTCTGTGTTGGTACAGGGCATTGACGATGATAACAGTGGCTGGATTATATTCTTAAACTTAGTTACAGCGCTTTCAGAAAGACATCTACTTTGATAAAGTCCACTCTCCACTGCTGCGTAATCAATTATTGTAAATGTAAATGTTATCAAGAAATGATCAGACAGGAGAGGGTTTTCAGGAAACACTGTTAAATGTTCAGTTTCTATGCCATATGTTAAAACAAGATCTAGAGTGTAATTAAAGTGGTGGGTGGGTTCTTTTACATTTTGAGAGAAACCAATTGAGTCTAACAACAGATTAAATGCCATGTTGAGGCTGTCATTTTTAGCATCAACATGGATGTTAAAATCACCCACAATAATTATTTTATCTGAGCTCAGAACTAAATTAGATATAAAGTCTGAGAAATCAGACAGAAACTCTGTGTAAGGCCCAGGTGGACGATAGATGATAACAAGTAAGACTGGTTTCTGAGTTTCACAGCTGGGGTGGACAATGTTAAGAATCAGGCTTTCAAATGAATTAAAAGTCTGTCTTGGTCTTTCATTAATTAATAGACTGGTGTGAAAAATTGCTGCCACACCGCCCCCTCGACCTGTGCTTAGTATGGTGATACTACTGAGTTTTGCATAGATGTGTGTTTATGTCTGCATGCACCATTTGGATACAGGTGAGAGACACGTGGGACAATGTGGGATACTCCCTTTGAGGTTGCTGTTGTTGGTATTTTAGCTTCACCCCGTCACGGAAATTATTCATTTCACATTATTCATAGTGTGCAAAGAAGTGTTTTCAAGTCTTACTTTCCAGTTTTAATCATCCCTAAATCAACAAAAAGTCAACCTTTAGTCACCCATGGGGAATATGCTTTTGGCAGGATTGGATGCAGGTGTGTCTCTTCTGGGATTCAGCCAATGTTAAGGTTACACTTCTTTTTAATGCACACTCAAATAACTGGACACCATAAGTTGACTAGAAATGTTGCAGATACCACACTAATAAAATCACACTGATCACTGAAAAAGTCCTACTCCAAAGCTAAGACTTTCTTTTGTGTGTGTGTGTGTGTGTAGGGGGGGGGGGGAACTTCTGCGTTAGACCCTAGTTCCTGTCTTTCCAAAGGTTCCTAGTCCTTAACAAAGTTCCTGCTTTGGGAACTTGGGAATGCTGTCATTCTGACCATTAGTTGAAAGGAAGTATCAGGAAGTTTTTAAAAACATTCAATTCAAAAAAATCCACCAACTGTACTTAGAGTACACTATTACAGGACTTGCAGCAGAACCACTGCACACTGGTGCACACAGTGTGAACATTAGTAGTAGATCCTCTATCTTACCAGACTGTTGTAGTGCATGAAGAGCTAGAAGCCAGAAGCAGAAACTTTCAATATGAAGCTTATGTGTAAGTTCAGCCAGGAAGATCTGCATTTATTCATCTGCCTGAATTCTTGGATGTTGGGTGTCTGACACTTTTAACATTCTTCACATCACTTCCTCTTCATCAGTTTGCCTCCCTCTGTGAGCCAATCAGCCTGGGTTCTGTGTGCTAGCACTGCTCTTCTGTCATTCAGCCTTTCAGACTCTTATTCAGGTGACCCACCTCCTCCACATCTTCACCTCATCATGGCCAGCTGGAGATAATCATCCAAGTCTCCACTTGCTTCATCTCTACCACCACTAATGTCTAGTCTCCATGGGATCCTGTCCTGCTTCCTACCATTGCTCGACTCCACTCTTCTGTGTAGCTTCATCAGAATCTAATTGCCAAATGGTTTATTACTCACTCTAAAATCACGTCTCCTTACTGAGTTACCACTCCGTCTGGTCTCATACTTACTTTCTGTTATGAGATCTGGCTAATGACTGAAAGAATGAGATCACAGATGCAAGTGGCTGAAATTAGTTTCCTTCAGCGTTGCTGGTGTTAACTTTAGAGACAGGGAGAGGAATAGAACTGAGGCACACCCAATGGAAGAGTAACCTGTGGTGACCTCAGAACTCACTGTAGTGATCATACCATGTATCCGATTTATGCTCTATAAATGCACCTGGGTGCCACCAGAGGAAGTGGAAAACTCTCCTGGGAAAAGGATTCCTGGGATGCTCTGCCTCCTGCTGCCATTATGACCTGACTTCACATAATGAGAAGGCGGATGGATGGTTGAAGGGGTTGAATAGATAGATGGATGGGCTTTTATCCAATTTAATCTCCTATGCTGAAAATAATTCAAGTGAGTCACATTAGTTTTATTATGCTGAAGTATCAGATTTGAATAAAAGCTGTTGATATATTGAAAATAAATGCCAGACAGCACAGCTTCAAAATCTGCTCTTAGTCGTGTCTGAGTGTGTGTTTGTATTTGTTTGCAGTGCACGGTTTCTTCTCTGTTTGTCTGGAGAGGGATGTCGGTCTTGTTTTCCTGTAATTGCGTTGTATTGTATCTGAATGTTTAGTGTGTGTGAGCGGGGTTTTTGTATGTACGCTGTGTGTGCGTGGTGTTGTGCGTCTTATCAAGAGCTCATGAATTATTGAGTTCCATTTAGAACCCTTATCACTGTCCCCATGGCAACCAGCCCCATGGGGCACACAAACACACACACACACAGTGATTACAATATTACAACATGCAATACAAACAAAAACAAGAGCACAGCAGGTACACACACTATTGCCTGGCTGGCGTGTGTGCGTGTGTGTGCATTAGTTTGCTGTTGTCGCACCAAAGCTCCCAGTGGCCTCTGTTTGTCCTCAGTCCAAACTGGACATAGTGTTCAACTCATGTTTTATTCATGTTTTCTAACTGTTTGTGATTATGCATATATATATGTGTGTGTGTGTGTGTGTGTGTGTGTGTGTCTGGTGTGTGTGTCTGGTGTGTTTCGATGATCTAATGATGTTTAATGTGTACGACTGAACTGTTGCAAAACACCTGAGATTAAAACGACCTGCAGCTCTCTGGCTGTTCCACGAGCAACCAGACAGGCAGCGCCCTCTAGCAGCACAAACTTTAACTGCAAGTGGCTCCAGCTAAAGTTTGCAATGAGTCAAGTGGCTACAATTTTATTTCAAGTGTACCAATAAGAAATATATGCAGTTATTCATAAGAAGTGTGTACAGTATTTGTGCTCATAGCAGTGCTAGCCATAAGTGAGAAATAAATATTAATGATATGACATTGAAAGTGTGACGGCCAGCTGTTTTTGTTGGCTGTTTTTGTACCATGTTTACATTTTCTTGTCCCGTTCCTCCCTGTTCAAAAATTGACAGGTGACTACTCTGCTGTCACTGAACCAAACCTCACTGGCTTGTCCAGAGTTTTTTTTATTAAATAGACATTTTTGAGACATTTTGACATTTTATCACTTAAGACTTTCAGCAGCCAAAAAAAGGGGAGGACATTAATAAAACCTTAAAACCAGCTGATGTAGAGTGCTTGAGTCTGAGAAACACAGGAACAGCCTAAGGACTGAATGTCTGACTGATCTGTATAAAAAACTGTTGCATCCCTGCATAAGAAAGCAAGAAACATCATTTTTTCACAGTCCAATATTCTTAAAAAGACAATGTTTAAAAAGGTATAGTATATAATCAAAGATTACAATTTTCTAACCATTTGCATAAGCTTCTATAATAGTCAAGGATGGTGACTGGAACCTTCACCCTAAGATGGCCTTTAAAATATAGTCAAGTCCAGTGCAGGTACCTCTATTTAAATAGCATACAGCTTGAACTGCTTTGTGTACTGTATTGTGTTTCATTGACTTGTACTGTTCATGTGGAGACATTAAAGGAGTTTTTCAACCTGATTCAATTTTAATTACATTTAATTCAATTCACAACAATTCCACTGACAAATCTATACTGGTAAAAGCAGAAATATAATAGTGACAATAGCGTCCACAGAAGACAGAATGATACAACTTAAGGTTCAGATTTTATAATCTTGTCAGATATTCATTCACATCCATTTTATCCACTCAGGTATCGGACATATTGAAACAGAAGACCTAAAGCTGTTAAACAAGACCCTACCTGGCCTATGTAGACTCAAGCAGAATTTCTAATCCACCTCATCACAACTCAAGGTAACACAAAGAGACTAGGTAAGTATCTACCCACACATTGACAGGGAAAAGACACAGTACTGACAGAAAGCTGAGGAGAACTCAGAAGGAGAATGTTCTTTTATAATGCTGCAGGAATGAGTGATAAACCATGGAAATGAGTTTACACTTTGCACTCCAGCTTTCCTTCTCTTAAATTCATCAGGTTTTTTAAAATGCCTAAAATGAGGTCTGTGTTAGCATGAACTTGAGATGTTTTGTGCTTTGTTCTACAATATAAAATATTCTAGTAAATATCTTCTTGTCAACACTGAGGATTTTACATACACCAGAGAAGCAGTACTAATCTAAAGACAGGAGATGTACGCAGCAGAGTTAAAGATGCTCAAATTGTAGGTGGGAGTAACCAGGATGGATGGGATTAGAAATGAGTACACTTCAGAGGGACCGCTCAGGTTGAATAGTTTGGAGACAAACGTAGAGAGACAAGGTTCAGATCATTTGTACATATGCAGAGGAGGGATAGTGGATATTGGACTAAGAATGCATGTAATGAGTGGTTATTCGAGTTACTGTCAACTTCCTGTCAGCTGGAAGGAGTCTGGCCAGTCTCAACTGACCTGTAGAATCAACAAGGCATTTTCTCAAGTCAAGTTGTAGCAGTTATAAAAGCACAGCATTAAGGATCATGAGTTGTGGGCAATGGTTTAGCTCACTGGGTTGAGCAAGTGACCTATATGCCATAAGCCGAGTTTAAATCTGCCATGGGGGCATCTGCTGCATCTGTCTCTCTGTTCTCTCTCCTCAGCTTTCCTGTCTCCTCTACACTGTTCTAACACAATAAATGCTAAAAATCAACAAATTACACTTAGCAAAAAGGTTTGTGAGTTTTAACTTTGTTGTGACAAACGTCAAAGTAAAGATCTGGTTTTTCTTGGTTAACCTTATCCATGATGTCATACACAGTAGTTTTTCTGTTTTTAAGAATCAGAAACAAAGTGTGTTGGAAAGCTATGATGTGAAACTTGGGCAGTGGATATATAGATAGTGTACAAATAACCTGTGAGGGCAAAAAAATTATATTTACCTAATCAGAGAGGATCTGTGATTTGGTGCACGGGGTTTTTATTCCTCCTTATTCCAGTTGTGTCAGGGCACCAACAACAAAGACAAAATGACAGTATTTGACATCCTTGCAAAGATGATAGAGTCCTAAGACTGGTTCTCACAAAGATAGCAAAACAGGAAAACACACACACACACACACACGCAAACACACACACACACACACACACATTGCAATGCTAATAAGGGATGCAGTCAGGTAGTTTTATACCTCCTCTTAAAAGAGATTTAGAGTCAGAGAGACTTAGAGCTACAATAACAGAGTTATCTCTTTTCTCTCTCCTTGTCTGTGAGCTTTTCTCAGAAAGAGAAAGAAGAAAAAACACTTTAATGGGAAGGAAAGGAATAAAAAGACAGAAGGCAGAAAAATCTCTCTCTGATGTTCATTCAGCTACTTTTGTCAAACCTGAGCTTCTTAACAAGTGCAAAATAATAACTAAACTCATTGAATAGAAAAGATGAAAAAGATACGCAACAAAACATAAAAGAAGCAATAAACAAACAAAAAAAAACCAGAATCTTGTGTGGAGCTGTTAAAGGATGCATGTAAGAAACAAAAAAGACAAAACAAACCATTAATAAACAAAGCAGCAGATCCTGTGAGAGAGTTAAACAGAAAAAGTGTTGAGTTTGCATTTCAAATTTTCCTGCTTTCAGCAGATCTGCAGATCCTGACAGCAGCCCCCTCGACACAGGGTCAAAGGAAAACAGAGCTAACATACTAATGCCCTCGCTATGCTAATGCTAATCCGCTATGCAGTCTGCAATCATCATTGCATTCAATAATAATAAAGTGTTAAATTCAATTCAGCAATTTTATATCAATAAATCACAACAACAACAGCATTAATGAAATTGACACTCTACTGTAGTGAGTAGAGAGAAGCTTGGGTTCACGAGAGCCCTGATTGTCTTGTAGAGACTTTTGCTGCCGGATACTCGATAGGCCGTTGCGTCATGTGCCTGGCGACACTCTCAATGGAGGACACTGTACAACATCTACCAGTCTGAACCATGATAACAGAGTTCTGGTTGTTCGGAGCTGGCTTGGACCTGGCTTATCGAAGAACAAAGAAAACAGTTACAGCTATTCAAAACCCCCACTGGGTTGGCCAACATGATTGACAGTTGGCAAGCTGTGAGTACTCAGACTGTGTTTATTGAACACCATATGGGAAGATCTTGGAGAAGCTCACGGCTTTCCAACGGGAAATAGATAGACCTGGTGACCAGTGAGGGATATTAAGAACAACTGCGAAATTGGTGCAGTTGTTCGCAATCATCGCCCTCACTCATGCGGTTCCAGAACAACACATTTTTATCCCTGATAACGGGACTATGTCTCTCTGACCCTATTCACCAACATTGGGTGAAGGCCTGTTGACATATTGAGGGAGACCACAATATGTACGTCTCCCACAGTGTGTGTCTGACAAGGTAATCAGCAACACAGGGGCACCACAGGGGACTGTCCTCTCCCCCTTCCTCTTCACCCTCTACACCACAGACTTCAGCCACTGCACAGAGACCTGCCATCTTCAGAAGTTTTCTGATGACTCTGCGGTGGTTGGATGCATCAGCAGGGATGATGAGACAGAGTACTGGGCTGTGGTCGACTCCTTTGTCACGTGGTGTGAGCAGAATCATCTGCAGCTCAACGTGGCAAAGACCAAGGAACTGGACTTCAGGAAGACCAGAAAACACTTGACCCCTGTTTCAATCCAGGGGGTCATTTTGACATTGTGGAGGACTATAAATACCTTGGAGTACACATTGACAATAAACTGGACTGGGCTAAAAACACCACAGCACTTTACAGGAAGGGCCAGAGTCGTCTCTATTTTTTGAGGCGACTGAGGTCCTTCAACATCTGCCAGAAAATGCTGAGGATTTTCTACGAGTCTGTTGTGGCCAGTGCGATCCTCTATGCTGTTGCATGCTGGGGGAGCAGGCTGAGGGTAGCAGATGCCAACAGACTCAATAGTGGCTGGGTGACTCAATAGGGTGGCTGTAGCTCAGGTGGCAGAGCAGGTCAGCCACTATTTATTAATGAGTGACTTATGTATGTGTATATATGTGTGTGTATATATATGTATATATATCCGATATATGTCCCATGCAGACAGCAGGTCAGCTGTCTGTCTTGTTAATGTTGGTTTATAATGGAGCACTGTAACAAAAAAATAATTTCCCCTAAGGATCAATAAAGTATTCTGATTCTGATTTTGCGTAACCGGATGAAAGGACACTCTCTCTCTAAAGTTGAACACAGGATATACACACATACATGTGCATGTGCAGTGACAAAGATGCACAGTCACTCCCCTCCTCCATTCCAAATGCCTCCAATGCTTGCCCCCCATCCGATGCAGACAGCAGGTCAGCTGGACTGCACAGAGATGCCACCACCCAATGCTGCTGTCTACACTGGCTTACTCTAACCCTACTCACCCACCCCTGTTGCTTGTCACGTGTTTTCATTGTGTTACGGTGTGAAGATTCACTGAGGAGTTTTAGTTTTCTGTTCTAATACTGATCCCCTACCAGGAGCTCAGTCTGAGTAGAGTTCTCTTTTTTTCTTCTCCACTCCCCTATTGTGTTGTACCTTTCATTGTTTCTTCTTTATGCTGCCTGTTCTGACCTTTCTCCCCAATGTGATGTTTGTGTTATGTATGTACGGTTGGAAGAGGTCCAATTTCGCTGCAGGCAACGGCAAGTGACAAATAAAGGCTTCATCAAATCAACGCAAGGTGCTTTACAAGGTCTACACCTTTTGTAAGGTGAAGAGCCTACAATATTTATTGCTTAATGAAGCTAAACATTTAAGCAAAGGTCATTGGGAATTCATCCTTCGGAAGAACGAATGGGATCAGGAATCTTCTGATTAGAGCGTCTGAGCACTTAATGCTAATGTGTGCACACAGGTTTGCATGTTTGCTATCACATTTGGTACACTGGTGCTCTAATATTTGAGCTAAACTGGGCGTAACCACTGTGTCATGCATGTGACACATCAAGAACTGTTAAATGGAGTCTATATTTGAACCAACTTTAGCATTTTGGCTATATTAGCTCTTTGGCGGTTCATGTAGAAATATTTGGATGAGGAGATGGATGAGTTGCTAAGTTATTATCTAATGCTTGCAAGCATTGGGAAAACATCATCCACAAAAAAGCATTCTGATCAATCAGCAAACCAGATAATTTGCCAAATAATTTCATCACAAATGCATGGAAAAGGCACCAACACCAGCAATCCAGTTCAGTGACTCAAAGCAGCAAGGCTAAAATCAGAGAGATAGATGGCAGCGAGGGCTCTCAGTGATGTCAGTCAAAACTTAAACACCACACTGGGCATGTAAAATTCATACAAATATGTTGTGCTTTATTTTAACGTTAAACTGATGGAACTGCAGAGCTGTACTGTTAATGAAATTGACACTCTACTGTAGAGTGTCAATTTTACAGTTGACACAATTTCACAGTATGAACATCCAAAATATGGACCAGAATTGTAGAAACCTTTATATTCTGTAGCACTGAATATCAACATGGCTGCAAAGTCTGGAAATCGCCAAAAGGTACTATTTTCTGACAAAACAGGATTTGCAGAACTATAGCTTGTATCTACTGCAGTTTGAAGTGTTTGTGCTTGTTAATTTATAGTCTTTAACTGACCTCAGCAACCTGGCTACACACACACACACACACACGCACACGCACACCTGTTCAGCTATCTTAGTGAGGGCCTTCATTGACATAATGGTTTCCCTAGCCCCTTACCCTAACCCTAACCATTAAAAATGAATGCCTAACCCTTACCCTAAACCTAACCATAACCTAATTGTAACCCTGACACTAAAACCACATTTTGAGCCTCAAAAAGGCCAGTGAGGACCGGTGACTGTGTCCTCACAAGTGACTCTCACAAGTATAGTAGAATGCAGATTTTGGTCCTCAAAGATAGCTAGACAGGAACACACACACACACACACACATACACACACACACACACACACAGAATGAGGGAGACACACAGGAGCTTGACCCTGTTTGGTCAAATTAAAGTCATAAATTGTGTTTCCATTAATGCCCTATTGACTGGTTTTAGTTTATTCCAGCAGAGAGGAGGTTCAATCCTTCAGCTGCTGTTAAACAGCTCCTGACCTATATGATGGAGAGAAGGAGAGCAAGTGAGGAAGAAGGAATGAAAGGGACCTGCATGAAGAGGACGGTGAGGTAGGAAGAGGAGAGAGAGTTTTGTGAATATTTATCCTTCAATGACGAAAGACTTTGCCTCCATAAATCACTGTCCTCCAATCACACACACACACTGCAGTCTAATTAGAGTGTGTTATCAGAGCAGCAGACGAGCTGTTGATCCGGCGACCTTTGGCAACGAGAAAAACCCGCCAAGGCTCGCTCTCTCTCTTTCACAAACTCACACACACCAACTTTCTGTCTCTCCTGAGGAAAACAATTTGCTGAGTTGTGATAATGATGCTGCCGGACTCTTTCCAACTATCTTTTCGTTCTCCTCAGCTTTGCACCATTTCCATTAAAATGCCTCTTCCTTCATTGTCTCCCTTAATTCCAACTTTTCTTTTATCTAGGCCCCTTTTTACTTCTTTACCTGCCACCTTCTTGCCTCTTTCCTTCTCCTTTCTTCCTTCTAGATTTGTGTTCCAATTGTTCAGCTTGTCTTTCTTTACCTCCTTTGTTGCCATTTCTTTTTCTTCCCAACTCTCGTGTCCTCTTCTTGCTTCTTCTTTTCATTTGAAGTTCCTGTTCAAAAATGACCTACAAACAAACTACAAGCTTTGATGTGTTTAAGTTCAAAGTGTCAGACTGTTGAGTGGGTAGTGAAACTGGAAGAAAAAGATCACAGATACAAGCATCAGAAATTGGTTTCCTATGAAGTGTGTCCTGGCTCACCCTTAGAGATAGGGTGAAGCTCACTCCTCTGCATTAAAAAGGAGTAATTTAAGATGCTTCTGGAGTCTGGCTAAAATGCTTCCTAGGTGAGGTATCTTGGACATGCCCAACTGGGAGGACACCCTGAGGAAGATCCAAGACACCCTGGAGAGATTATGTCTTTTGGCTTGCTTGGAAACACTTCGGTGGCTGGGGAGAGAGAGGTGAGGGCATCACTGCTCTCCCCGCAGTGCAGAACCCCATCAGAGGGAAAAAAGAGTTGGATTTTTGGATAAAAATTAAAAAGAAACTGAAGTCACATTCAACTGTTTTTCATCAAGACCACCTCTTTATCTTTAAAAGATCTGTGCTGATCAAAATTACCCAAAACACGTGAAAATGGTGTCTGCTTTGCAGAAACAGCAATCAACAGGGTTAGCTCTTATTAAAGCAGTTCAAATCAATATAATCTTCCCTCGGGTCTATTACATGAATCTCTGAAGGGGTCTGTAAAGGAAGCGATGAACCTGTAGAGAGGTAGCAGTTGAACCTGAAACTTTGCAGCTCTTTTAGGGAGTTATCGTAGCTCATTGTTCAGCTGTCTGACTACAACTTTTTTATTCTAGTTCACTCTCAGCACTCTCAAAGCGTCATTTCCAGTCACAACAGGCAGCTGTTTTCAGAGAAAAAGCTCTAAAAAGCTACTTTACTCTACCAGCTCAGCAGCAACCTGCACTCAGACACAGTTAGACTCACTGGTGAACATAGTGGAGCTGAAAGACATCTTACTTTCTTTGGATGGACACAAATGTACCTGCAAATGAACGATAATGTTACTCTGCAAATGAAGGGTGCGCTAACAAGAATTTGGTTGCTAACAAGTACAATACACCTGCTTCAAAGTGTCATATATCTTGTTTCAGATGCTGTTATTACAGGCGTATTTCCAGTAAATGCTTCATTTCTGCCACTGCCGGGAGAAGAAGGTGTTGCAGAGAGGCGTAACGCAGTCAAAATTGGTACCTTAACTCACATGAGGTGTGCTGTCAATGACTCGGCATTGAATCCAGATGCACAGAAGGGTATTTGATCTGCCAGCAACCAGAGACGTTTGATAAGTCCAACATTAACAATGGGACATCAAGACAATGGAAATATATGAAGATAATTTATGTTTTGACACAGACTGGAGAGAACAGATGGGTGTAATGCTGTCATCTGTGTTTGAACAAACAAAGTCACAGCCTGCTTGCAGAAAGTAGCAAAGAAGCTAGCAGTTCATTTATATACATATTGCACGCACTGTAGCTCTTCTCTTTTGCACTTCAAAATATAACACCATCATATTGCACTTTCACAGGATGTATTCAGTGTGAACATTTTTGGAGTGCTGGAGTCATTGCAAGCCCAGTGGGAATGGGTATTTATTTTGCTTTGGTATGTAGGAAGCATAAAAAATGAATGGTTACATCCATTATACTGAAAAGGAGTCAGAAAGCAGAAGAAATGAGAAATGGAATTGTTAAGTCTGCGTACTGAGACAGATCTTCTGTCTGATATCAACTGGTTATTTCTCATTTTGCTGCACCAAGTTCTAATAAGACAAGCATAGAAATGATCCCAATGTCAGAGGCCATTTTATTCTCACTGAAACTCTTCAAACAAACCATTCCTCTGCAGGTGATGACTAAGTTGTGGAAGCTTGTTTCTGACACTGTGTTGTTGTTTTTTTCTTTTTTGCCATCAGTAACTCAAATTGTTTAGGTAGTATGTTGAAATTTTCACTTAATAATTAATCAACATTTGGAAATACATAACTTGAAATCTTAGCTGTTTGATAACTTTGAAATCAGAAGGTTGGAGATTGGCCGGAATTAGCAAACACAACGGGGTCAAGTAAAGGTTTTTAAGTAATGGTATAATTACTGCCACTTAGAAGCCTGTGGTACACAGCCCATTAATAAAGATAAACTAATTATTGTTAAAACTGGTGCATTAATATGTGGTGTGGAATTTTAGGTTCAGGTTCAGTCTGAATACCTCTAATAACCTCATTCTTGGTGTTATTTGTTTCATTTATTTTCAGGAGATTGAGGTGCTACAGTCTTGCATTACCTGTTTCAGACAGAAAGGTCATTCCTTTCCATTTCAGAGTAAGAAGAGGTGATCCATGCTTTTATCTCCTCCAGGCTGGACTCAGGGCTGGACTGGTAATCTGGGATACTGGGCATTTTCCAGGTGGACAGACACACTGTTGGGTCGATGGGCCGGCTTAAAGGGCCGCTGCACACTGGCGGTACAGGCACTGACAGCAGCTCATTGGTTCATTTTCATTACTAAAAATGGGTTGCCCAATCAAATCTCTTAATGTAACCAGACCCTCCCCTACCTTCACTGTGTGCTCACGCAGCTCGTAGAAAAAATTTAGTGTGGAAGAAGTGGCGAAAAGGTGGAGCTGAAAAGCTGAGAGATAACAATAAAAAGAAAGTAAAAAAAAGAGGCAGGAAAGATCCTTGAAAGAGTAATTGTCAAACAGCTAACAGATCATCTGCAGAGGATTGGCTTATTTGAAGAGTTTCAGTCAGGTTTCAGAGCATCACAGTAAATAAACAGCTTTAGTGAAGGTTACAAATGAACTTCTTATGGCTTCTGACAGTGGACTCATCTCTGTGCTTGTCCTGCTAGACCTTAGTGTAACATTGATACTTTTGCCTTTATACATGCTTCCTTTAGACGGTATCATTAGAAGGCATAGCATACATTTTCACTGCTATGCAGTTTACACACAATATTAGATAACTTAGTTAAACAACACGTGCCAATTGGTTAAACTGAAACTAAACTTATGTCTTAAAGACATAAAGACCTGGATGGCCACTAATTTTCTGTTTCTAAGTTTAGATAAAACTGAGGTTATTGTACTTGGCTCTGGAAATCTTAGAAATATGGTATCTAAGTAGATTCTTACTCTGGATGGCATTACCTTGGCCTTCAGTAACACTGTGAGGAACCTTGGAGTCAATTTTGAGCAGGATATGTCCTTCAGCGCACATATTAAACAAATATGTAGGACTGCTTTCTTCCATTTGCGCAACATCTCTAAAATGACAAATATCCTGTCTCAGAGTGACGCTGAAAAACTAGTTCATGCATTTATTACTTCTAGGCTGAACTACTGTAATTCATTATTATCAGGATGTCCTAAAACCTCCCCGAAAAGCCTTCAATTAATCCAAAAATGCTGCAGCAAGAGTACTGACAGGGACTAGAAAGAGAGAGCATATTTTTCTCATATTGGCTCCCTGTCAAATCCAGAATTGAATTCAAAGTCCTGCTCCTTACATACAAGGTCTTAAATGATCAGGCCCCATCTTATCTTAATGATCTTATAGAACCATATTACCCCATTAGAGCACTTCGCTCTCGCTCTGCAGGCCTACTTGTTGTTCCTAGAGTATTTAAAAGTAGAATGGGAGGGAGAGCCTTCAGTTTTCAGGCCCCTCTTCTATGGAACCAGCTTCTAGTTTGGATTTGGGAGACAGACACTATCTCTACTTTGAAGATCGGGCTTAAAACTTCCCTTTTGGCAAAAGCATATAATTAGGACTGGATCAGGTGACCCTGAATCCTCTCTTAACTATGCTGCAATAGGTGTAAGCTGCTGGGGGACTCCCCTGATGAGCATTTCTTCTTTAGTCACGTTTCTCATGTGTAATTACACCTCTTTGCACTGAATCATACTTGTTATTAATCTCTGGCTTTCTTCTACAGCATGTGTTTTCTCCTGTCTTCCTTCTCACACCCCAAATGGTCACATCAGATGGCCGCCCCTCCCTGAGCCTGGTACTGCTGGAGGTTTCTTCCTGTTAAAAGGGAGTTTTTCCTACCCACTGTTGCCAAAGTACTTGCTCATAGGGGATCATATGATTGTTGGGTTTTTCTCTGTATGTACTATTGTAGAGTCTACCTTACAATATAAAATGCCTTATCGTGACTGTTTTTGTGATTCAGTGCTGTATAAGTAAATTTAACTTAACTGAATTGAAATTGACTAATTAACTGACATTTTAGCAGCCGGACTGCTGAACCGTGAACAGTAACACCAGGAACAACCACATAACCAGGCCTTACAGTCAAAGGAGGCTGCTGCTGCTATCATCAACTAAGGAGAAGTGAGGAAGAGATGAAGAAGGTGAAATGAATGTTGTAAGAAAATAGATGTACGATCATAATTAGGAAGAGAAAGATTCAAGGATTCAGCTAAAATGAATGGCTACTTGGACCATGAAGCATTGCCCTGGCTGGAATATCACCAATGCCAGCAAAGAATATAAAGATTACAATGCTGCTGCCAGGCTTTCAGCAACCACATTGTTCCAATCCTTGCAGGCCTTCAGATTCTACCTGTGAGTCTCAGAATTGACTTTAAGATTTTATTTCCTGGCTCCTGTTTATGTCTGAGATCTGCCGACTCTGAGCTGCTAAAGATCCTGTAGAAAAGGCCTCAGTAATGCTCTTACCAGGGCTGGACTGGGACAGAAAATCGGCCTGGGCATTTTGACTAGAGACCGGCCAACAAGGTATTATAGGAAAAGCCATAAAACCTTTGAATGAAAACAAACGCTGTTGTGACACTGATGTACACTGTCTTGTTGGTATATGTATGATTTCTATACATTTTACATCAGATAACAACTTTGGTTGTAAGATTCAGATAATTATTCATTAAAAGCTAGACATTTTAAATGATAATAAGAAAGAAAAGTATTTCTTTGTGCCCCCCTCTCCCTGTTAATGCCCTACCTGTCCCCTGGCAAAACTTTGCTAGACCCACCCCTGCACAGTTACCAGCTGTCAGCTATATAAAAAAAGGATCCTGGTGTTATTTGTCTCTCAGAAACAGTTCATAACTTCCCTTCAACTCATTCATGTCACCTAAAAGGTAAACCTGTTTCTCCATCACCTGTTCAGCTCTGATGATTCAGTAAGGACATCTCCTGGTTTCATCTTCATGTTTCCCTCTCACCAGATAACCAAACCGATATCATGACCAGCAGCTTTTACAGCTGTGGCTCCAGCAAACATCAGCTGATACTAGAAGGTAATATTAAATAAATTCTAAACAGCTGATCAAGCTGAAACATGCTGCTGTTGTTTAGCACAACCTCCACTGGTTTCTTCTTTCCAGCGCAATGTGGGCGATAAACAAACAAGAGAGACGGGACTTGCACCAGAAATACCGATCAGCTGATCCTTGATCAGTTTCATGATTGAAGTAGCAACAGCAGAGGGAGGAGAGAGAATGAGAGAAGAAGAGGCAGCTGACAGCGCAAAGTCACAGAATAACTCCAGCTTTGTGTCTTTTTCCATTCTAGGTGAAGCACGGGACAAACTGTGTTCCTTTTCAGCTCAATACAAAACACGTAATATTTTCTCTGAATACGGGACGATTACGTTTTTTAGAGGACAGTTGGCAACTCTACTAACTAACCTTGTGACCACTAAAGAGGAGCTCTACCAGAACCTGACTAAAGAGCAGGCAGACTACTGTCTGTCACACATGAAGCCCTACCTCGACAGCAAGGGCCGCGAGCTGCCGTCAGCTTTCGACTTTGTTGAATTCACTCGCTCGCTCCTTGTCAACTGATCCTTTCCCCGTAAAGTTCACTATCAGTAACATCATAGCACCCACCCAGCTGTATAGAAACTCTGTCATGCTAGCTAGTACACAGTACGAGTTATTGTAACTGACTGTAAAAAGTCAGAACAACGTAAGTAAACTCCACCTAAACTTGGTTTATATCTGACCCAGATAGACTGCAGGTCATAACTTCAGTTCACCTGACACTCGGACCGGCAGCCGCCTCGGGTCTCTCCTCCTGCCTCACTTTTCCCTCATCCACCTGCTGGCCTCTGTGGAAGCTCCGCCATAGTCACCACCAAACAACTGAGTTATTTTTACACATTGGCCAGCATCTGGCCAATCCACCACCTTTCATACTGTTACAAAAACAAAAACAAAAAAAAACATAGGCCAATTGCCCAGTATGCCCGATGGCCAGTCCAGCTATGGCTCCTACATGTAGATATCTCAAATAGGCTAACTCATCTAAGTTATAATTTCATACAGCTACATTTTTAGAATGTAGAATGTAAAAAAAAATCCCACACACGTCACCTTTTCCCCCAACACCACTATTAGCTTCAGCTCTTAGAAGTCTGTGTTTTTAACCTTACATGACCGAAATAGCTGCCATCTTCCTTGTTCTTTCATGTGTTTACTACATAGTCACAAATACATGAAGACATCTACATAAAAAAACACTTGCAGTGCCTTTTATTAGGAACAATTTTGAGCTAAGTGTAAATAATGTTGTCACATACATCTTGTTGTTGGTGCGTGAATAAATTACTATAAAAGCTCACAAATAACTGTGAAAGAAAGAAAACAGCAAAATTCAATTTGAAGTCTCCGGTCTTGAAAATAACAGCAGCCTCAACTTTACTTCTTCCTCTTGGCAAGAAGTTTTCATTCTACTTTGAAAAATGCGAAATGAACGGAGCAGTAGCGGTTTGTTGGATGTATTTCCTCTTTCCTTTTGAGTTTTGTACAGTAAAAATTGCAACAGGATCATCCCATATCGATCACC
This sequence comes from Neolamprologus multifasciatus, assembly GCF_963576455.1. Lineage (NCBI taxonomy): Eukaryota > Metazoa > Chordata > Actinopteri > Cichliformes > Cichlidae > Neolamprologus > Neolamprologus multifasciatus. The sequence goes on from NC_140455.1 coordinate 18,297,455, forward strand.
ATGTCCTCGCTTCCCCTTATTTCTCCATCTTTCTCTTGGTGTTTCGTCATGTCGACTTTGATGCTGACAGTAAGAAGACTGAACTGGATTTTAGATGACTGAACAGAAGACTGATGGAAAAGTTATTTAACACAAGATAAATAAGGTACTATTACCTTTGTGACACATAATGAGTCGTATAATTTTTCACAAAATGGCTCATGGCCTGGTTCCCCCTGGTGTTTTAATGATCCAGCTCCCTATAGATCCTGTGCTGAAACTGAACCAACAGCGAGGAGCCTCATTGATCACGGAGCTACGAGCCAGCAGCCCACTGAATTAACATATTCATTTCGGCTGGCATTTAGCTGGAGAGAGACAGATGGAGAGAGAGAGAGAGTGGACGGAGGGAGGGAGAACGGTTTTGAGTGAAAGCGATGGAGAAAGCAGTTGGAGAGTGCGTAGAGAGAAAGACAAGCAAGAAGTTTAATATTTCGTGAAATTACATTTAATACAGCGGTGGAATTAAACGTTAAGAAGAACGACCCATTAAAACATTTTCATCTGCTGTCGTCCGTCTCTCTCTGCACGGCTGAAACTGTAAAACCTTCAGCACTAATTCTACTACACGACTGTCAACACATAAAATTACACTGTTAAAAACTGCTGCCCCAGCACATCCATCACAGGAGCTGCTACAGCTGCAAAAACAGAGGTCTGTTTTATTCATTGTATGGAAGAAAGATCTGTTATTCACTCTGAGCACTAGTTTTAACCACAGAGCGTTGACAGCGGTGCCTTCCTTATGTGAAGAGTGAAGCCAAAGCAGTGTATTAGCAAGCAGAGAGCATTCACATATCTGTCTATTTGTACATACAAGTGTATTATGCTTTCTTTTTTCCACTAGTACCTGTTCGACTCGAATTGACTCGTCTCGGTTTAGGTCATTTCCCGGTACAACTGGGTAACACCTCAATGTGCATTAGGTGATTATAGCAACACATCCAAAAGTCAGTGACATTCTTTGTATGTGACACAACACACAACAAAGGAGAAATTTGAGGTTATGATCTATTGGCTTTTTGTCAGACTTTTTGTGCAGTCCTTTCACTCATTATAAGGTTTCAAAAATGGCGGTTTTGATTTTTGTGAAGGAGTCAACCTCATGACTCATCAAATGATGCCAGTGACTGGCCAATTGGTGGCATGCAGATCAACACAACCCCATCCAAGCAGGTACTAAAAAATTAGCAGGTAACAGGTACTACTACCTTATGGAAAACCCTAAACGCTGATTTAAGGTGAGGCGAGTAGGTTCTAGTGGAAATGAGGGATTAGAAAATAACAGCAGCATGTTCATGAAGACTTGTTACTTTCACATCTTCTTTAACACATCATGATGTTTATTTTGTTGATAATGTTCCCATTTATGGTGAAATAGATCCAGTTAAAGGGCTATGATTTGCCCACCTTAAATCATGGTATGATTTAGGCAAACAATACCTGTCTTGCCTTTGAACAATTCATGTCATATGATCCCGCAGTGCCCTCTGTTGCTGTAGGATTATTATATATGTTTGTTTCTTTATCTGTAACCCATAGGCTATCATCCTTCCCAATTCAAACTGTGGATTTTACATTGTAGTTACAGTGGGGCAAAAAAGTATTTAGTCAGCCACCGATTGTGCAAGTTCCCCCACTTAAAATGATGACAGAGGTCAGTAATTTGCACCAGAGGTACACTTCAACTGTGAGAGACAGAATGTGAAAAAAAAAATCCATGAATTCACATGGTAGGATTTGTAAAGAATTTATTCGTAAATCAGGGTGGAAAATAAGTATTTGGTCAATAACAAAAATACAACTCAATACTTTGTAACATAACCTTTGTTGGCAATAACAGAGGTCAAACGTTTACTATAGGTCTTTACCAGGTTTGCACACACAGTAGCTGGTATTTTGGCCCATTCCTCCATGCAGATCTTCTCAAGAGCAGTGATGTTTTGGGGCTGTCACCGAGCAGCACGGACTTTCAACTCCCGCCACAGATTTTCTATGGGGTTGAGGTCTGGAGACTGGCTAGGCCACTCCAGGACTTTCAAATGCTTCTTACGGAGCCACTCCTTTGTTGCCCGGGCGGTGTGTTTTGGATCATTGTCATGTTGGAAGACCCAGCCTCGTTTCATCTTCAAAGTTCTCACTGATGGAAGGAGGTTTTGGCTCAAAATCTCACGATACTTGGCCCCATTCATTCTGTCCTTAACACGGATCAGTCGTCCTGTCCCCTTGGCAGAAAAACAGCCCCATAGCATGATGTTTCCACCCCCATGCTTCACAGTAGGTATGGTGTTCTTGGGATGCAACTCAGTATTCTTCTTCCTCCAAACACGACGAGTTGAGTTTATACCAAAAAGTTCTACTTTGGTTTCATCTGACCACATGACATTCTCCCAATCCTCTGCTGTATCATCCATGTGCTCTCTGGCAAACTTCAGACGGGCCTGGACATGCACTGGCTTCAGCAGCGGAACACGTCTGGCACTGCGGGATTTGATTCCCTGCCGTTGTAGTGTGTTACTGATGGTGACCTTTGTTACTTTGGTCCCAGCTCTCTGCAGGTAATTCACCAGGTCCCCCCGTGTGGTTCTGGGATCTTTGCTCACCGTTCTCATGATCATTTTGACCCCACGGGATGAGATCTTGCGTGGAGCCCCAGATCGAGGGAGATTATCAGTGGTCTTGTATGTCTTCCATTTTCTGATGATTGCTCCCACAGTTGATTTTTTCACACCAAGCTGCTTGCCTATTGTAGAATCACTCTTCCCAGTCTGGTGCAGGTCTACAATTCTTTTCCTGGTGTCCTTCGAAAGCTCTTTGGTCTTGGCCATGGCGGAGTTTGGAGTCTGACTGGTTGAGGCTGTGGACAGGTGTCTTTTATACAGATGATGAGGTCAAACAGGTGCCATTCATACAGGTAACGAGTGGGGGACAGAAAAGCTTCTTACAGAAGACGTTACAGGTCTGTGAGAGCCAGGGATTTTCCTTGTTTGAGGTGACCAAATACTTATTTTCCACCCTGATTTACAAATAAATTCTTTACAAATCCTACCATGTGAATTCATGGATTTTTTTTTCATATTCTGCCTCTCACAGTTGAAGTGTACCTCTGGTGCAAATTACTGACCTCTGTCATCATTTTAAGTGGGGGAACTTGCACAATCGGTGGCTGACTAAATACTTTTTTGCCTCACTTTACATCTTAACCATTAAGCCTCTGGAACCCCCCCCCACCCCATCTGTGGTGATATTTAATGAAAAAATTATCTCTGGATAAATGGAGTGAGATGAGGTGACAGAGTGATGGATACAGTCTCATCACACTCCCTTCCAGGTTTTACCTCAAGCAAAGAAAAACAGAAAAAAGAACAGTCACTTAATGCTCATATTCACCCACTGTTGAAAACAAAGAATATTTTTAATTGCTAACAAATGAGCTCTGAGAACGAATCGGCAGTATGTTGTTTTGTCCCTCAGTGAGCAATAAAAAGCTTGAATCCTTTGAGGATTCAAAGTTAATAAAGTTCAAAGGTCTACAAAAAATCCCCAATAACTACTGAAGAAGTTGTTTTTTCCCTTTAAACACAACTCTGAATAAACAGCCAGAAAATGAATGGACGTTTTAAATGAAGCAATGCAGTTTCTTTTAGGAAGACACTGTTAATGAATCAGTATCGATAAGATCATATGAATTCCTGATTGGATGAATTTTACCCACAGGGATCAAGGAGAGACTTAGTTAGGCTCACTGCCTGTGTCACCAACATGAATCAAAGTTTTGTTTAAGGAGACTTTGAAGAAGGTTACTTTCACCTGCAAGGTAATTAATAAACACACACGGTGCTTACTCTTTCGTCTTCATAGCAACCATTCTGTAGGGAGCAGGTTTCTAGTATTGATTGTGTGTGCTTGTTAAGAGATATTTCTGTACAGTGACTCAATCTTCTGAAAATCATGAAACAACTTCCATGAATATCATTGATCTGACTGTAGGTGCTTTGTTATTAATCTTTTCCGACCTTTTTTTCCAACAGACTTTACCTCCAAGACTTTACCTCCACAAACAGACTTTACCTCCAAGCAAGACTTGGAGGTAAAGCCAAGCAATTAGTAGATGGATTGGTTCTAGAATAATCCAGTTAGTTGTAGAATAAGTTCTAGAATAAAGAATAAAATAAAGTCACACCAAAATGTGTATTGGAAGAAAAGAAGTACATAACATGATGCAGATCCAACAGTAGAGGAAATAGCTGTTTGGGCTATAGAGGATTACTATCAACCTGACCTGAAATGTTTGACCCTCCGATGTCGTTCCTGGGATGTTAGAGCCACTCGTCCAGCTTCCGGGGTCACTGCACCGAGTGCTCTGATTACCATTAGGCCCACGTGAAAAGTGAATTGCAATCATCAAAATGGGAGAAAAGTAAATTGTGCACTAAAAGTTCAAGTTGATTGAATATTTAGTCATATCACTACAAAACAAAAATAACAATTTTCTTTCAGATAAATCTTTGATTCAGCCACTGTCTGCTTGCTGAGGAAGACAATTATTGAGATGGGAAGTATGTGTTTTCATTAGGGTTGTTTGGTGGAATTCCATAACATCACCGACTGGATAAAAGCAAATATCTGACCAACTTTTGGTAGTTGTGCACATGCATTTAGGGGCATAGGGCTATATACATAAATCAGTGACAGTTACTATAATTACATGTACAAAGCACACACTGCACACACTTGCACACCTCTCATCCATTTGAATGAAATCTGGTGGCTAAAGAGATACATTTGTCATATCAACATTATCCCTGCATTTCTTCTTACAATCCCCAGATCATAAAAAATACTTACCTCAATAAAAACTTTGCTATATTGTGAATCCCTGAGTGTGAAAATTTGAACATCTGCTTAGAGTTTAGGAGTGTGAAAAGTAGTCAGATTCAATGATCTGTTTACACAGCCTGGACTTCCTGAATTGTATTTTATGTCTCACTGGTACCAAAAGCACAGCGGCTCCACCAACGCAGCATTGATTTAATGGTGGTTTGATTTGGGTATGAATGCTGGCTTACTGGAGGATTTTGTAAATGGAGCACTGCACTGAGAGCTCATTTTCAGGAACTGCAGGGACCTCCTTCTTGCTGAGAGCAATGAGTGAATATTATTTGAAGTGTGCCAGGAACTCAGCACAGTTTCAGGCTCATTTTTTTTTCTGAACCCTTCATCTGAAGTCAAACTACTTCTTTCTCACCTCTGCAGTAGCTCTTATTTCAGACTACTGTTTTTACCTGCAGCCACTACTGACAGGATATTACAAAAAAAACAAAGTTTTCCTGTGCTTTTTCAGTTCTTCCATATTGATGGAAGGTTTCCTGGTGGTTTTTATTCTAAATTCCTGGGAGTATTTATTTTAAAGTTTGAAACTTTTAAATTTAAGCTGTTTTGGAGAGTCCATTGTAAAACTTTGAGCAAATACAAAAGCAGAAAAAAAGTTAGATGTCACAAGCGAAAGAGAAAGGAAATGGATGATCTGCTGCCCCTGATCCAACATGTCTGTTTTCAAACTTTATCTGGCATCCCTCATCCCAGTAAGGATGCTTCAGGAAGTGGCTGCTTTCCGTTTGTGTCACTGGCTCGGCCAAAACGCTCACATTCAGGCATCAAACGGGACAGCACAAAGCACAGGTTCACATTATGTTTGACAGTAATAAACTGCAAATACATAACTCTGCACAGTGAGATAGCAATAAGGAAAACACAGTATCTGAGTGGTGGGACACTTCACTCCCTGCTCCTATGACCTGCGAAGAATACGTGGATAGATTAGCGTGAACAGCACAACTGGCAGATTCACACATATTCTTAAAAAATGTCTCTCAAGATAAAGCTGCAAACAGCAAGATGTTGGTTCTGCTCACGCCCACCTGCAGCAATTTGTTTCACACCTGCTGCTCCTTCTCCTGCTGGATGTCAGTTTAGAGAAATGAGTGTTGAAGTGATAAATCTTGAAGGCGTAAGGTTCTCTAATCAACCTTCAACTTTTTATTTTATTTTTGGGTTTCAAATCTAACATTTTAACTTTTTTTTCTCAAAATAAGAAAAAAACAAAAAGTAGACTGTTTAAAAAAAACTTTTGACATTTGACATCTGTTTGGCTAACAGCCCAGAAATGCTTAATGTGAACCCCCCCCCCCCCCCCCCCAAAAAAAGGACAGAAATAAAAAATATATGAAAAAAGATCAGCAGTGAGAAACCAAGAGACTGATTCAATTACACCTAACCTCTTGTCTCTGAGGGTTGTCACGGTAACAAGGCCACTTGTTCATGAAAATTGCAGGCTAAACATGGATTCGTAACCCACACACACACATACACACACAAACACACACAAACACAGGCTTGGCACACACAAACACTCCCACTCAGGCTACTGTGAACAAAAGCTCAGGGGGAAGCAGCTGAGATGAAGCTTTCATGATTCCTGTGTGGGAAAAAAAATTGTAGTCTTTTTTGTGAGTGATATCCACACACACACACACACACAAAGCTATAACATATAACAAATACACACAGCGACATAAACACACACTCATAGAAGCCCAAACAGAACAGATCCTGTGGGTTTTTATTAGTAGACTATTGAAGGCTGAAGAGGCTGAAGGCTGATACACCCCTCCAGTGAATGGGGTGTGTCTGTGCACTCTTCTAAAACCACCTTTGTGAGGACCAGCTTTAGTTTTAAACCCTAATAGTGGGGACATTTTGGCCATTTCCCACTTTTTGGGGGGGCCTGTTTTCTATATGGATTAGAATGAGAGCCTGTCGCTCCCATGCTACGAGACTACTACAACATAGCAACTCAGTCTTTCAAAGTTATTTCAATTCATGAAATTCACACATAGGGAGTAGGCGGTACTTTTTAAGGTGGCTGAAAACCCCAAATCTTAACTGTTCCAGATGTTCTCTGCTTGGAGAGGCATCACTCTTCAGCATCACTTTTTAACATACAGAGTCTGACATAGAGGCATTAGACTGCAGCCAAAACTGCTTTGCCTGTGCCTTCATTGTCACAGGATGCTTTAACCATGGCACCCAAGAAGCTAGACACAACTGAGAAAGTTTTAACTAGAGATGGACTGATCTGATATCACCAGTGTTGAGACTAACGCGTTATTAAGTAACGCGTTACAGTAACTACGTTATTATTGCGGTAACGCGCACGGTAACTAGTTATTATGCCAAAACCAGGAACGCGTTACTCGTTACTGGGATTTAGATAGGCTCGTTATTCGTTACTTCGTGTGGTGGCTATCGCGGAGCTTCCACAGATTCAATAACATTAGCAAGTGGTGGAAGCAGCAGGTGGATGAAGGAAAAGGGAGGCAAGAGGAGAGACCCGAAGCGGCCGCTGGTCCGAGAGTGTCAGGTGAACTGAACTTCAGGTAAGAAGTTATAACCTGCAGTCCATCTGGGTCAGATATGAACCAAGTTTAGGTGGAGTTTATTTTCGTTATGCTGACTTTTTCGTACTGCGTGCTAGCTAGCATGACGGAGTTTCTATACAGCTGGGTGGGTGAGCTGAAAAGGAACACAGTTTGTCCCGGACTTCAGCTACAATGAAAAAGACACAAAGTTGGAGTTATTCTGTGTTTACGCTGCACAGCTGCCTCTTCTTCTCTCATCCTCTCACCCCCCCTCTCCTGTTTCTACTTCAATCATGAAACTGATCAATGATCAGCTGATCGGCTCTCTTGTTTATTTATCGCCCACTTTGCGCCAGAAAGAGGAAACCAGCGGATGTCACGGTAAACAACAGCAGCACTTTTAAGCTTGATCAGCTGTTGTTAGAATTTATTTAATATTAATTAAGTATCAGCTGATGTTTGCTGGAGCCACAGCTGTAAACCTGCTGGTCATGATATCGGTTTGAATATGTGGTGAGAGGGAAACATGAAGATGAAACCAGGAGATGACAGCTGGTAACTGTGCAGGGGCGGGTCTAGCAAAGTGTTGCCAGGGTTCCATGTAGGGCATTAAAAGGGAAAGGGGGGCACAAGGAAATACTTTTCTTATTCTCATTTAAAATGTCTCACTTTTAAAAAAAAATAATTATCTGAGTCTTACAACAAACGTTGATAGATTGATACATATATACCATCAGAACAGTGTACATCACTGTCACAACAGTGTTTATTTTCATTCAAAGGCTTTATGATTTTTCCTATAATGGTGGGCCGGTCTCTAGCCAAAATGCCCGGGACGATTTGTTTTGTCCCAGTCCAGCCCTGTATGCAGCTCATCTGCAGTCTGGTGTTGCCTACATCTTCATATTCAGAAGGCAGAATTTCCGAGTTCTGAGTACAATCGAGAACACCATGACTGCAGTTTTTGTGTTGGATGTAAAAAGCAGGCTAGGATAGACTCAGGCGTGGGATTTCTCTCGTGGAAATGTGCACATTATTTTTTCCTTTCTATTGGTAGGTGGCACAGTGCACTTGTGGCAAGTAAGCAAGCTAGAAGACTGGCAATCTTGCTGGGTATCCAGTTACGGAAGCAACACATTAACAAGAGAATTCTGAGTAAAACCAAAGTTACTTTCCCTAGTAACTAGTTACTCTGAAAGTAACGAGTAACTTGAAGTAACTGAGTTACTTTTGATAGAAGTAACTAGTAATGTAACTAAGTTACTAATTTAAAGTAACTTACCCAACACTGGATATCACGTATCGGTATCAGTCCGATACTGACCTAAATTACTGGATCGGATATCGGAGAGAAATAAAAAATGTAATCCGATCCATTAAATATAAAAAAAAGCACCTGACAAAACTAGCGACACAGCATAACCCAGCTCATGACCTTAGCACGTCGGAGCAGTGTGCGTCTCGTGATAGAGCGGCTGTGGCGTGCAAGACCTGTCGGTAGTCTGGTTGAGCATTTGGAGCCTCGCTACGTGCTTCCAAACTGGCATTTCATCTCGGAGAAAGCTATCCCAGAGAAGTAAAGCAAATGTGTAAGTTCATCTCTAAATGTTCGTAAAGCATTCCCACCTTAAGCTTAACAACCGATATATGGAGCGACTCTCTCTCTCTCCCTTCCTCTCCTGCTGTTACTTCAATCATGAAACTGATCAACGATCAGCTGATCGGCTTTTCTGTCGCGACTCTCTTGTTTGTTTATCGCCCACTTTGCACCAGAAAGACGAAACCAGCGGATAAACAACAGCAGCACGATTAAGTGTGATAAGCTGTTGTTAGAATTTATTTAATATTACTTTCTACACCAGGATCCTTTTCTACGTAGCTGACAGCTGGTAACTGTGCAGGGGTGGGTCTAACAAAGTTTTGCCAGGGGGCCAGGTAGGGCATTAACAGGGAAAGGGGGGCACAAAAACATACTTTTCTTTCTAATTGTCTCATGTCTAGCTTTTAATAAATAATTATCTGAATCTTACAACCAAAGTTTTCATCTGATGTAAAATGTATAGAAATCCATTATTGTATATAGTAACTATTAAGTCAAATTTATAACCTAGAAAGCTACAGTACTTTTTCCTTTGCAATTCAGTTGAAGAAAGATGTTGAATCTATTTAATTATTGTAGAAAAATTATTGACTTCTGTGCATTTTTTTTTTTACATGTGCTTTAAATTAAAGTTGATTACGTCAATTAAGCATTATGAGGGTGGGGGATGGTTCCCTATTTGTTTTTTGTTTTTCTGTTTTTTTTTTCTGGGAGTTGGCAACCCTATTAGTTAGGTTGTTTAATATTTCCACTAAGTACTCTTTAAAATACCAGAATAAGGAGGATGGTGTAGGTTTAAGTTTATTAGATTGATCAGTATTGCTGAACTATGAAATATTTTGGGAGCAGTGCATTTTTGGCATACAGGTATAACAGAATAGCTTTAGTGTGTTTTTTTTTTTACTTGAGTATAAACTTATACAAAATGCAGCAAGATATTTATTTATTTTTTTATTGATTATGAAATACCCTATATCGGATACATATCGGTATCGGCAGATATCCAAATCTATGATATCGGCATCAGTATTGATATTGGATATAAAAAAGTGGTATTGTGCCATCTCTAGTTTTAACATTATGAAAGGTTACATTTGAACTCAAACAGGGATTTATCCCCTAAGTTTAATCTGCGAGTCCATAGCCTAAACATTGTTTTAGTGCCCAAACCTAACCAAACCTCAACTTGTTTACTTGATGAAGATTTTTGTAGGTTTTTGTTTTAATCTCAAATCACAAAATGATGCTGTTGATGATGAAGGGAGTACATTGAAAAATGCACCGGTATTCCAATAATAAAACATGATGGTTCCTAAGTTGGGAGAGAAACAGTGTTGTTTGCACAAATGGAGTTTCTACTTTCCATTCAAGATGAAAGATGACTGACTAGAATTCAGTGACTGCTATGCACTCTGATGTCTCTAGCCCTTTAGCATTCTGCTCAACCAATTGGTAGAGCACATTTTCAGGCCCTATATCTAACTGGGGCTTTCACTGAAATTGACCTACATTGTTAGGTCTTTTCTACCAATTGGTTTACATCTGTAATGCCAAAAAAATCCACCAGAAGGCACTGTGAATGGAAACTGTTGGCTCTTCTTATACCTCTCCCAACCAGGAAGTCAGAAACAAAAAACCATCCAACATATTTTGAGTGTTTTTGATTAAACTAAGTTAGGAAGATATCATTTTTTGATATATGATAGTGTTAGAGGACTTACTAAACAGATGTATGTCACTTGACAGCATTAAAAAAGTGGTCAACCAATTTGATTTGATTTGTCCCTTTATGGTGCTAATGCTAACATAACCTAAATGTTATTAAAATTGATTATTTGCCATAAAATCAGACCACTAGACCCATTTTCTTTATCCATTGCTGTTGATAAATCACATTAAGTGTTAGCACAGCAAGAATATGCTAAAATAATTTCCTCAGTAAGTCATTTCTGAGTTAATATTAGTAAATATTGTAAAAATCAAGAATAACACGTGGAAATCACAAATATCACAACTGATTACCTTTTAACCAAATTACAGTAGCTGGTAAATTAATATTACTAATGATAATTTCATGTTTAACAAGTACTATATGGATGCTAAATAATTATATGGCTAAAAATCACATGGTCCTGTGGCATGATACTCATGATACCATTCATCTTCAACTGCAGTGTGTTTGAGGTCATGGTTTTATATGAAGCTACAAAGGCTGGCACTCTCCACTAGTATATTGCCAACAAACCAGATGAGTGGGGCTTTAAATTGTTCTGCCAAGCAAGTTTATCTGGCATCATCCACGACTTGCTGCTGTATCACTGAAGGGAGCATTCTTCATTCTTCTTGTTATTAATTTAATTATAATTTGGCACTATATTCAATTTTTTCAACTGTATTATCTATTGTACTTGTATTTGCATCACATTTCATACTTTTACCATTAAGTGACATCTCAACTGTTTGGTAGAGATCAATATTTTAAAAACTACAAGGTCTACTGAAAAAAAATATATTGATTGTGGTTATTACTCACCCAAATAAATAAGAAATGCAAACAAAAAAAATTTTCATTGCTTGGTGTGGACCTCAAAGGGCTAGTGGCAAAGATGCAACATAAGGAAGTTTGCATTATTCATTAGATAGTTGTCTGATTTAGAATCAGAGGAGCAATGGTTGTGAATATTGCAAGTTTTTTATGTAAATAGCTTTTGATGCAGCCTGAAGCCAAAACAGAGGGGAATCTGTGCTCTTAGGAAGTTGGATCTAGAGAAATCTAAACAAAAAAGATCACAGCCATGTTAGAAAAAAAATAATAAACATATTTTTAAAAAATTAGTCATAGTGAAAGCACTGTGTTGACCAGTGTCCTCAGAAAGTTGAAAGTCTTTGCATACATACAAATCGTTTGTTTGATTCACAGTCAGAAATAGGGGTACGGAAGGGGTACATTACTGTGCCCCAAGGTACAAAAATGACATTAATACAGTCTAAGGACAAATATTGGACCTCGGGGTAACTATCTGTACCTTTTTTAGCATCTGAAAGGTACATACATGTTCCTTAATTGTGAAAAGTACTTATTTGTACCCATTCTAACAAAAGATAAAGTACAGGTTGATTAAGCTCTTTTTGATTAGAGGTTTTTTTTTTTTTAATTCTTTTTGACAGTAATTTATTTGCAACTGTATTGATTTAAGCATATATTTTAGTGTTTTTATTTTATTTTTTATTATTTTCATTGCTGTTGTTGTTTTTGTATTCCCTGAACCCCCTTATTTTTAAGCTGCTTTAAGAACAATGAATTTATTTGAAAGAAAAAAAATAAAAATGCATTTAAACATTTTTTAAGAGAGTGTTTTTTTTTTTAAGTATAACTATTTGGATGAATTGCAAAAAAGCACCCTTATTGAACTCGGAGTGCGAGTTGAGCCCATCCTCACAACATCAAACAAAAAGTAGAAGAAGAAACTCAACGAATAGCTGGTGGATTCTAGAACTTTCTGTAAATGCAGCAGGTGCCATTTTGTTTTATCAATGGACGGAGATGGATTACGAACTTGCAAGTCCTGGTGTGCTCTGTTCACTTTCAACCGAGGAACTCTTAACAAAAATACAAGAGTGGGGCTTTGATGTCACCGAAGCTGAAGCTCAGCGTTTCAGAGGTAAGTTTTATTTAAAGAAAAATGTAGCTTAATTACTAATTATTGGTTTAGCCTAGCTTAACGTATATTAGCAATTTAGCTAGTTTCGGCACTCTCTTAGTCTTTTTACAAACGTTTTTACTAACGTTTCATGTGTAAAGTTGAGGTCACAGTTCTGAAAAATGAAAAACGTGTACACATAGTATTTGTATAAGTTTGAACTTATATATGTGGTTCGGCCACAGTCTATGGGTTCGGTAACCCCTGCGCAGCGGAACGGCGCGAAATTTGATTCCCTGGTAGCTGAATGCAGTTTACCGTTAGTGTGTTAATGGTTTAATAAAATCACGTTTTTACATCCATTCCAAGGCCATCAACACACATGGGCGGCTGAATATAACGTTTAAAGGAAATATCTTGACGCCGCACTTGTTTAAAATACAACAAGGGTGTCGCAGCTGGGGTTTGATAGTCGCGTTTTAAGCAATGTGGGAACTTTTTCAGCATGTAATCTGAGCTTGTAATAAGGTCCTGCGGGTGTTTTCGCTATAAGTAATCGGTCTGAAAGAACAGACGGCAGAAACTGTCGGAAATCTGGAGAAAGGAGTCACCTTAGTACTGAATATTAACAAATTACAGCATTCTAGTCTTTTTTTTTCTTCCAAACTTGAAAGGGCACAAAAGCATGCTCAGACTCTGCTCTCCTGTGTCCAGTAGTCCCAAACAAACATCTAAATTTAAAAATGAAAACTTTGCATATCGAGAGGATTCACTCTAAAAATTTGGTTTATTTTATTTAATTTACTGATTTTTTTAATGAATATTTCTTTGAACTGAAAGAAGTTGTACAAAAGGTTTTAATGTGTGTGATATACGGTTTTTACCCATGTAAAAATGTGGTGATAAATATCCTTACATGGAATTTAGAGTTTGTACTACCATTTATCTTGCAGACAATGAGGTTGATGGTGACACAGTTGACTGCGGTCTTACTGAGACTATGGTTGCATACCTTTTCCAAGGATCCTTCAAAAAGCAGGTTAAATTCAACCAATTTGTGTCAAGGATGAAGGAATCTTCAGTGAAGCTGACTCTACAGACTGTCTCTCCAGAAGACTGGCAACCATCTACTTCGTCAACTTCAATAAGGTATTTTCTTATTTATAATGAAGTTAGTATGTCTGAAGCATGCATGTTGGCCGTTATGCACTTTTAGGATTTAGTTAATATGATCATTGTTTCTACCATATGTATTGTTACTGTAGTGTTTTATACTTCAATTCATGCAATAAAAACAAACACTTAACTGTTTTCACAGCAATGAAAATACTTTGAGACTGCCAGCCTCTTTTGAAATTCCAAGATTTCCCAAAAATCTGCAACTAAAACTGGACAACAAAGAACCGTGCCATAAAAATCCAAGGGACAGACACACAATAATCAGAATTCTATATGAAGCTGTGGCACAGTATACTATGTAAGTTAATCAGGGTAATGTTAGCTTGTTGCTTTAGAAAAAGCTGAATCTGTCATATTGAAAATAAACGCTACATTACTAAGAAACAATAACTGACACTTGATAAAGTTTGTTTGTCAGCAGTTGCTCTAACACTTATGTTTCTTCTGATATTACAGGTATCCCACAAATTCTGAATATGTGCAAGCTGTGAAGACGCTGGTAATGAAGTATCCTTTCCTCAAGGATCGTGAGGGAAATGGTTATGTAAGTTAAATTTAAAATTTGCATAAGGTTCCTTCAAGATTACAAAGTAAAAGTGAAGCTTTTTTCTATCTTGTTTTGTTAGTAAGACAATCTGTAGCCTCTCAGTAGGTTTGTATGAAGTATGTTTACTGATTCTTTGTTGGGTGTATTTTGTGTAGATTGTTTTTACAGTAACTTATGTTTCTGTTCAACAAGCACACATGGCATATGTCTTTGAGACGTAAATTCAAATCAGAGCGGGCACCACTAGTCGACAGTGAGGCAGTGAGGCGTTGTAAGGAGAAGTTTGGTTCTACGAGGAGAGGGCAGCCTAATAAATGTCAACGAACAAGTCAGAGAAATGTTTGTCAGGTTGGTGTGAGGGACATCTTGAGCTATAAAATGTTCTTGCATCTGTTATTACATCTAAAACTAAGGATTAGGGATGCAACTGTACCCCTTTTTTCAAACCGAAACCATACCAATACTTGGATTAGAGCACTTGCTAATACAAAGTACCAGTGCTAATACTTCTACCTCACAAAAAATTATTAATTGGAAGGCGCTAAAAGAGGGTGAACTAGATTAAAAAAAACAAAAAAAACATTTTAAATATGACTCCAAAACTAACATTTCAAGTTAACAATTAAGATTTTATGTGAAATTATTTGAGTTTCCATATTTTAAATATTGGTTCATGGTATCGGTTAACTTTAACCGATACGAGTTCTTTGTGATGCACAGATTGTGTCAGCTCTAATTGTATATTTAGTCTTATGTTGGGTTTCTAATCTGTTTTGACTTTCTCTTCTCACTCTTGCTTTCTTTCAAGGGACCATGCGTCCAAGGAGAGGATTTATTATCCATAGACGCCCACTTAAAGGTCTTACAGTGCCAATATCAGAATATGCAACCAGATACCATGGTGGTTCATAACCGTATGCAGCAAACGTTTGCTTGGCGGCGAAAAGAAATTGCAGATGGTATGCCTGTGGAGGATGTGTTGAAGAAGTACCCCTTCTTAGGGATGCCTACTGGTGTAAGTCAGAAAGCTGAATTGAACTTGGAAATAGCTGTCACATTTAACATGTTTATAGTAGTAAATTTTATTTGCCCTTGACCTTGCTTTCTTCATCTGTCCCTCTTTCCTTTTTTTGTATGTTCATGTAACTTCTTACAGTATTGTTGTTAAATTCTATAAAAAAATAATTATGCAGCACCATACATAATTAATATCAACTTTAGATTATTTCATTTTCATACACTGTTATTTTGTACTGAAAATGAATTTTTTACTTGTAGCTGTGCAACGAACTCGGGTGGATCCAACCAACAACGGGTAATGTAAGCCAGCGATTTCGTGAAGGGCTCTCATGTGTTGCAGCAAAGGTGAATGACCTTACACGAGGGAAAACCCCACTCTACCAGCTCTACCTTGATGCAAGAGAGGAGGCTCTCACTGATGACCTACCAGGTATTTGCTTTTTTTTTTTTTTAACTTCAAGGCTTCCATTTTATATAATTTTTATAGGTAACTGGAAATGCCAGATAAAATGCATGGGTGATCTTGTGGTTTTTTTTTTTTTTTGTTGTTGTTTGTTTTTGGCAGATCTTGACACAAGGGCTGCACTTTTATTGCTGCCATACGTCTTCAAGGAGAAACTGGATCTCTTTGTCATACTTGGAGAGGTGTGTGTATTAAAATATTTAGTCTATATAAAAGGAAAACAAATGTATCTTTTGTTAAGAGACTAAGATATTGCTTTCCTCTACCTTCTCTTTTGACTTCAAAGGTTCATCCTAAAACCCCCCATCCAACTGTTCAGCTACTTCATGAAGATTGGAAACCAGTGTTCTCCAGAAGCGCTCCAAACATTGTGAAGTTGGATGGCAGTGAAGTGTGCAGAAGCTCATTTATTTTTGAAGGAATCATCTCTTCTTTCTGCTTTGTCTTCAACCTTGCTTATCCAAAACATCTGAAGAACACCCTGATTTTTCTCCAAATGTACATTGTGAAAATAGATGAGGGTGAGGACCGGCCTCTGCCAATCACAGTCACCAGACAAATAAATCTTCTGTATTGACCACCATGCCTCAGCCATATCAGTGCTCCAAATGTGGCAGAAGAACCTTTAGTTTGACAAAGCTTATTCAGCACATAGGACTTATTCATTCCCATGATGCCAATTTTGATATAACTTGTGGACTCAGTGACTGCTGTTCTTCCTTCAAAAAATATGAATCTTTCAGACGACATGTGTATAGGAAACACAGAGAACAGGTGTTGTGTCCCCATAAAGACTTAGATGAAAATGAGCAGGAGGTAGTCAGTCCACACCCAAATGAATTTGCAAATGACATAACTGAAAATATTGAAACCCCTCCATCCTGGGATGAATTTTTGATAAATTTCAGAGACAATCTTTTCAAGTTCATTCTTAAGTGCAGAGAGAAAAATTCTTTACCAGTCTCTGTTCAGGAAGAAATTGTGGAAGACGTAAATTTTCTGATGTGTTTTTTCAAGGAGAACTACGATGCTTTTATAGCATATCATTTAGAGAAAATGGGTCTTGACGTGTCTTTGTGTCCAGAGCTTAAAAATGTCCTGCATTCAAATGAATTTTTTGAGAAGGCTTCAACAGCTATTCGATCTCCTTATTTGGTCAAAGAACATTGCAAATCAAAGCTCAACATGACAGAGCCTGTTCATTGCAAATTAAGAGACTCTGTGGGTCATACAGTTGGCTCGTATTCATATGTGCCTGTTGATAAGGTGCTAAAAAATTATCTTTCTCATGAAGACATACAAGATCACATTTTTTCAAGTGGCAATTCGGAAACTGATGAATTTCTAACAGATTACTCTGATGGAGAAATCTTCAGACATCATCAATTCTTCAAGGATAACCCAAATGCACTGCGACTCCATTTTTATGAGGATGAATTTGAAGTACTTAATCCCCTAGGATCTAAACGATCCAAACACAAACTTAGTGCATTTTATTACACTGTAGGCAATTTGGACAAAAGGTACACTTCTCAGCAGAGACACATTCATCTAGCGTTATTGGTACGCTATTCTTTCGTTAAGCGGTGTGGTTGGCATGTTATCCTTAAACCTTTGCTTGATGATTTGGAAAAACTTTCCACTGATGGCTTTACTTTTACCATTGATAAAACTGAACACACTATTCATGCTGCTCTTGCAACTTTATCTTGTGATAATTTATCAGCTCACATGATTGGTGGTTTTTCTATGTCATTTAACACTGGTAGAATTTGTCGGTATTGCATGGCTTCTTATGAAGATATGAAACAATCCTTTGAGGAAGAAAGCTTTGTTTTAAGAACATCAGAGGTTCACCAGTATCATCTTGCACGAATCCAAGAATTTCCGGATGATAAAACAATATATGGTGTAAATAGTTCATGTCCTTTTGACAGACTGAGTTATTTCAGTGTTACGCAAGCTTTACCACCTGATGTAATGCATGATCTGTTGGAAGGTGTAGTTCCTCTAGTTATGAAACTAGTGATTTGTAAAGCCCACACTGAGAAGCATATTACAATTAGAGAGATCAATGAAGAATTGCAAAAAATGCCCATTGGTCAGAATGACAAAACAAACAAACCAGTACAGTTATCAGAGAGACTTCAGAGTGTTGGTATTGTTGGGTCAGCATCTCAAAAGTGGTGCCTGTTCAGATTGCTGCCATTTCTGATGGCAGACCGTGTGCCACCTAATTGTAAATATTGGCATGTTTTTCTTCTATGTCGTGAAATAACAGAGATTGTAATGGCTAAAAAAGTGCGAAAAGAGAATATTTTATTGTTGAAGTTGCTTGTCCATGAGTTTCTCACAAAACTGAAAAGTGTATTTGGGGATGTAATTACACCAAAGTGTCATTATTTAATCCACTATGCAAGACTGATTGAAATGTTCGGCCCTCTACGTTTGTTATGGTGTATGAGATTTGAAAGTAAGCACCAGTATTTCAAAACTTTGTCCCGCAATTGTAGAAATTTTATGAACATTGCTACAACTTTGAGCAACAGACATCAGTTCAGACAGTGCTGGGAGTTTTCTAACAAAAGTTTACTTGGTGAATTTGAAAATGTTTTTGGAAAAAGTGTGACTTCACCATTTTTGTCATTACCACTGGAACTGCAACAAGCACTGACAGTCTATTGTGGCTTTTCTGAAGTTGATAGTGCTAAGAAAGCTTTCCAGCGTGTGTCAGAAGTAATTGTGAACAGTGTCAAATACTGTGTAAAAGATGTGTTTGTCATTGATGTACTGCATTCAGAGAAGATTCCTCTGTTCTGGCAAATTAAGTACATATTTAATATTGACACAATGTGGGTCTTTTGTGGAAAAATTCTCATTCCTCTGTTATATGACAACCATTTTCATTCATACAGTGTTAGAGTTGATAGTGAATGGACGTTGCTAAAACCTGGACAGGAAATTGATGTTGCAGCTTATGACACATACTCTGTTGATAACAGTTTGTATGTAACAGTTAAGCAATGTATTTAAGAAGGTAATAAATGTGACAAGTATTTTTGACTTTGTATCTTCAATTTTTCAAATCTTGAGAGGAAAAATATAGGAAATCTGTGTGTAGATACTGAACCTTTAGAAAGACATTTTTGTACTCCTTTTAAGGGTTCTTTTTTGTACTTTATACTAAGGGTACAACTTTGCCCTTTAAAGTACAGGTTTGACGTGTAAAAGGTACAAATTACAAGGGTACAAATCAGTACCCACAGTTTAGGGTACAGAACGGTACCTTAGAGGGTACCACCCCAGTGACAAGCCATTGTACCCCTATAGGTACATTTCTGTACTTTAATTTCTGAGTGTGTTGGATTGAGCAATACTCAGAAAAAATGGGAAAGTCTAAGGAACTATGTGAAGATCTAAGGAGTATTTACATAAGGTGACAAGGTCTCTTGGGAGTCATGCAGATTTCAAGATTGCCAGTTCAAACAACTAAATGCAATTACAAGTTATTAAAATGTGTCACTTTACCAAGGTGTGGAAGAAGACCCAAACACTCACCCTCAGATAAGAGGAAACTAGTTAGGGTGTTTTTTTAACAACCTAGAACCACCAAGGCTCAGGCCTGCCATGATCTGGAAACTGCTGGAACAGTACCATTACTATGCATAGTGAAAAGAGTTTTAGATCATCATGGATTGAGAGGAAACTGACCAAGAAAAATCAACACCTTTGAGCTTGACTGAAGTTTGTAGCTGCTGACATGGAAAAGCTTTCTGAAGAAATATTTTACAGACAGAAAACACAAAGTCTGACTTATTTGGCCACAATGACAAGAGGTATATTTGGAGAAGTAAAGGTAAGGCTTTCAAACCTAAGAACACTGTATCGACTGTTAACCATGGTGGTGGTAGTATTATGTTCTGAGCTGTTTTTTTTTTCTATACAGGGGATAGAATATAGAAAGAGGAGGACTACCTCCAAATTCCTCACCTCAAATCAGGAACAAGATGGTTGAAAATTGGACACAGTTGGTGTTCCAACCAGACAATTATTCAAAACACATTAAAACTGTTTTTGGAATGGATAAAAGGGCTAACAGTAAGCTTCCTTTTCAAACCTCCAAGTTCAGGTGTACTGAAAATGTGTTGATTTTCTTCATAAGTCAGGTCAATGCCAAGAAGCCATCCAACTAAAATGAACTCTGACCATGCTACTAAGAGGAGTGGTCAGATATCCAGCCAGAATTTTGCCAGAAGCTTGTTGATGAATACAAAAATTGTGTGGCTTAGCTTCAACTTGCTAAGGGACATTTAATCAATTAATGGGGATTTGTGTATATATTTGAGCCTGTATTGTCATGGTCCAGGTGAGTGACTGTATTTTTTCATAGAGCTGGAGTTTCCACATCTGGGCAGAGCTACTCCATTCAGCTGTCTGTCCGCACCTGTCGGTAATTTGACTGCCAGTATTTAGGACCAGTTCACTCACGGAGTCCTCGCTAGAGCTTCAGCGAACCTGTGTTGGTGTTAGGCTGCCAAGTTCTCATGGTTTTTCTAAGTTATTGTTCTCGCTTATCTTGTGTCTTCTCTGTTCATCAGGATGCTGGTCTTCTTGGCAACTTCACAGGCATGGTTTATCTTTAAAAGGTAATTAAAAATATATGTTGTACCAACATTCCACCCTGGAAAGAAAAGCTTAAAGAAATCATTAAAAGCCCCAAATTACCATGACATTCACGTCCACGATGCTTTGATGGTAACTTGAGACCTCATCTGTAGATTTCTCTTTCCATTAAGAATGATCCAAAACAGATATGTCTTTTCAGAACTGTAACCCACTTGTAGCAACAACGCTATAGCAATAAACATATTGGGGAATCTTCAGATACCACTGGAACCTGAATTTATAACCTAATATGGTGCATCCATACTGTTGCTATGGCTACCTACAGTTTAATAAACGCTTAGTGCTGATTTAGAAGAGTGGTTGAACTTCTGACCAGACCCTCCTGGGGGTCTCCACATCTTGATTTATCAGACAGTGAAATTCAGTGATATTACACTGTACATCCACCTGCTCCTGCATTTTACCGTCTGCCTGTAAGCTCTGATATCCATCAACTTCATTGCCATGTGGACAGAAAAAGGAAATCCAGACACAGATTATTGCCTTTTCCTCAAAGAAGGCAGGAAAATAACATGGTCAAAGTTATCAGTTTGTTCGTTTTCTTGTGCCAAAAAAAGAGACGGTCTTAGTTGTAACTCTCCTCAGACTGTAAACAAAGGCTCTGACTGGGTGATTGACAGTCCTCATTCATCTCTGTAATTCTATTACACTACTGCCATTTAAAAAAAATTACTTTGCCTTAATCTTTTTGAGTGTGTGTTGTGGCTTCCAAAAGCAGAGCTTGCCTTGAGGTATTAACCAAGTCAGGCCTCATTACACACACACACACACACACACGCTCACACACCTTTCCCCCCTCTCTCTTTTCTTTCACCTCTGATTCAATTTCTCATTCCGTCGTTCTCTCAACCATGAAATCTGTTCAGTCTTTGATTTTCAGTGTGTACAGTGAAAGTGAACACACCCCTTGAGATGGCAGTTTATTCGTATGGAAAACAGTTCTAAAGACTTTTATTATTTTCACTAAAGTGGTTTACATATTATATGTAAACGTGAAAAACAAACAAGGGGAACCACCGGGAACAACCATGAGACTTCAGATAACTGACTGAGGACAAACAAAAACAACAGCATCGCCCACTCAGCATAGCCCACAGTACATGTCAAAAACAGTGGCCTCGGTTTAACAATGAAAGATTTATTGCACACAGGAGAATCAAACCAGACTACAAAACAATGAAAAGTCAAGCACAGTAATCCAGCTTTCAACACAAAAGGGAAAAGCCCTGTCATGTCTCAGCACGCGCATAGGAAGTTGGTTCCTGTCAGCCTCAGCAGGTTTTAACTTTAATGCAGAGACCAAGAAAACATCCGAAATGTCTCAAATCAACATACATTTACACACACACAGCACTTCAGTGGCAGCAACTACATCTGCAGCAAAGGGGGCAGTTGGTGATGCGTTCCAAAGTTGAGTGCAATGATCACTGAAAATAACCTAGCCTTGGTGTCATTAGCTCTAAGGAAAATTGTAAAGGATTTATGTCCCTGTAAGTTCATACATAAAATGTATACTCAATAGGTCTGTTTATTAGATCTCAGTTGAACTTCTCTTTCCATCAGAATAAAGAAGTTTAACTACAAATTAACTACCTTTTGTAAAAAATAAAAAAAAATTTAAAAAAAAAAGGAAATTTCTATTGTAAATGAGAAAAACAGGAACTTTTCTTTCATACAATTTTTAAAACTTTGTTACTTGATTATTTTGGTGTAGAATGTATAGGCATGGGGGAAGTCTTCATCAGTTGTAAAACTTCTGAAAATACTGTTTAAAAGTCCAATGTAAAGTCCAAAGTCCTTTACATTTTTCAATAACTGGAGTCTTTGCTGGGCTGATTGACAACCCATTCGAGACTTTAAGGTGCCACATCACGATTCAAGTCTGTTTCGCCAAATAAAAAAGAAATTAGGAAAATATCTTCACTGTTAGGTAAACAATTTTCTCAGTTATTTTAATTAATTGAAAAGTATCACTGTATATTAGCACCACAGTGGCCACTGATGAAGATAGAAGAAGCTTTGAGTGATTTGTGAGAGTAAAAATAGCCAAGACTTTTGTGGGACGAGAATTTGCAGATGCTCTTTTTTGCAGTTTATGCATGAAAAACTGTTCAATAAAGTACAATGGACTGGCTGTGGCTCAGTTGGTAGAGCAGATCAGCTACTGTCTGGAAGTTTGGCTTCCCCAGTCTGCATGACAAGTATCCTTGGGCAAGATACTAACCCCAAGTTGCTCTCCGATGCGTCCATCGGAGTGTGAATGTGTGTGAATGTTGGTTAGATTGCAGTGGGTGTGAATGGGTGAATGAGGCATGTTGTATACAGCGCTTTGAGTACTCCGGGAGAGTAGAAAAGTGCTATATAAGAATCAATCCATTTACCATGAACCAGAGACATTATCTCATCTTACTTGAGATAAGGAGAAATTAATTTGACTGATGCTCAGTGGTCCAAAGTCCTCTGTTCAGTTTATTGGAAATCAAGTTCCTAGAATCTTTAAGAAAAGGGCAGAGGTGCAGAATCCAAGGTGTTTGAAGTCCATTGTGAAGTTTCTCCAGTCAGTGATGATTTAAGGTGCCGTGCGATCTGCTAGTCTTGGTGGTAGAAGGTGGACTATGTCCAAAGTCAATGCAGTGTCCACCAGAAGATTTTCAATCGGAAACAAACACTTCATACTTCCATCTGTTGACAGTGTTTGTTGAGATTTCATTTTTGTTTCAGGACCTAACACATCAGGACTTGCAGCCCCAAAACTGTAGGTGATTTGTAGACATGCTAATACTGTGCTTGCCTGGCTAGCCAACTAGCCCTCTGAACACCACAGAGAAACAACCAACACAACAATACAGATGAGCTGAAGCCTAGAGCAGTGGTGGAAGCAGGCTAAGTGCAGTACTACTCATTCTCTCTCACTACTTCCCCCAGGGTCTCCCCTTGAGAATTCTGGAGTCTTCCTAGGCCCCATGAGATGTATAATCCCTCCAGTTGGTCATGCCTTAAATACATCCACAGGGAGGCATTTTTTTAATATAATGGCCCCACTTCCTACATTTTTGCTATTTTAATTATATTTACTTCAAACAATTTGTAAAAAGGAAAGTCATTTCAGTTAGTATATGTAGTATATAAATGATCCAGTATTTTGCTAATCTTCATTGCATTATACATGCAATAAGCAAGTATAGCATTTTTTTTAAAAAAAGTAACTCAAATGTGTTTACTCTTCTTCTCAGTGGTGCAGTTGTTTCCTCTTATTGGATAAAATATCAAATAAGCTTAAGAACACAAATAATTAGATCTGCAGTGGCCTCTCTAAAGTGATCCCACAAACATATATTTTATGATATATGCAGGACGAAGACCCAAACACTAAAGGCCATCTCGGCTGACTGGAAGCACACTTTTAATTCAGTAAGTAGATAGTCCAAACCAGGGGTCACCAACCTTTTTGAAACTGAGAACTACTTCTTGGGTACTGAATAATGTGAAGGGCAGTTTGATACACACTTCTGAAATAACAAATTTGCTCAATTTACCTTTAATTAATAATTAATGACATTCATCTATATAAAGACACTGATTAACGTAATGACTTCTCGCCATAATTATAAACAATGCTTTAACAAGGTAGGAAATAGATACATTTCAATATGTAACTTTATGTCTATAAATCTCTGCAAGTATTTACATTTTCAAATGATAACATTTTCACTTGCCACTAACAATTTTTATCAAGTGCATGTTTACACAGATTGTCAATTATGTAACAAACAAAAATCAACTTTCAGATTTTTCTGAACTTGTCACCAAAACTGCAGCATTTTAAAACAGATTATCATATGTTACATTTAACGAACACATTTGTTTTTCAATAATTATTTTCAGCTTTGCCATGACACTGCCATGTTGCCACTGAGAACATCTGATATTGCTTTCTTTGTCTGTTAGTGGGAACCCTGGTATTGCATGCTGTTCACCAGTGTGTTGTAATCTGGGGTATAACTTGACACTGCAGCTTTACTTACTGCAACACAACGATAGGTTGAACCAAACAGGCTGGCGACCTTTATACCTTCTGTGCATATACCACTACTTTTCTGTGTCAATGACACACCGAAAGTTTGCTACACCCTGATAGGCTTTGAAGTGTAGGTCTTTTATCCAGTGTTACAATTTCCACTTGTCCAGTATCCAAGCTGAATATTGCACTTAGTTGCTCAGCAATGTATGTTGTGTCCATGTTAATGAAAAGATTGGAATTGAATGACACACATGCCTCATGCTGATCAAGATGACAAAACCTGTTCTCAAACTTGCCCAAGTCAATTTATGACTTGAGAGTAGTGATGTGCGAATCCTGAACGAATCGTTCAATACTCGAGAATCTCTTTACTGACTCGTGAATCATAATTTACAAGACCAACTGACTCATTCACTGACTCATCCCTGTTACTGTTAGCAAACTCATTTCACTAGTAGAAATATATCTAGCTTATAATTAAAATTGTGGAAAAAAAACAACAGCCAGTTTCTTAGCAAAAATATATCTGCTCTAGACTGGAAGAAAAAACCCTGAGTAGAAATGATGAGAGATGAGATGAGATAGCCTTTATTTGTCAGTTGCAGGTCTTTTGCCCACAACCGAGATGACAGACCTTGCCGACCGTACATACAATACACAAACATCACATTGGGGAGACAGGTCAGGCTAGGTAGCGAGGAAAAAAAACATCGAAATGTGTAACGCAAAAGGATAATACAGGAATGCACAGATATCAACACACCATAGCACAATAAACACAGACAAGCAACATGGGAAAGAGTTCCAGTGTGTACATCTGATCTGGGACCGCTGCAATCTTTCGACTGCGCCTCCAACTGACCCGATGTCCACATCAGAGGGGAGGTAAGCGTTGGAGGTGGCGTTGGATCCGGGGTAGGGAGGGTGATGCGTCAGTGAGTGCTTATCAGTATCAGTATATGTATGTGTGTGCGTGTCGATAGTTCAGCTGAGACAGTGTCCTTCGCCCTGCCAGGCTAAGTAAACAGTCTTCCAGCCAACCCAGGTGGCCTTGCATGGAATGGGAAGGAACAGACTAAACACAGTCGTTATCAGGGTGTTTTGTTCAGCTCCAGCCTTGTAGCTGGCGCCGAGAGGGTATCCGGATGAAGTGATGTTAATTTTTTACTTTAGTGCAAACAGCTCATATGAATTTCAAAGCAGTTCTACAGTCCAACACTGGTCCCATTGGAGAGCCGCGAGCTTCACCATACTTGCTTTCTGTGATGTTGTCATTTCTTGTGCTCAAGGAGCCGATTTCTGAGAACTCACGGCAGTGTGCCTCCCCGAGATGTCATCCAATTTTGCGCCCAGAGATGTTATTCCGGGCTAGCCCTTCCGAGATGTATCCAGTCTGCAGTCAGAGATCTTATTCTGAGTATTCACAGCAGCCGTAGCCTCTCCAAGATCTTATCCGTGGTGACTCAATGAGCCCATTTTGAGAAACTCACGCCTCTCCCATCGTTCCAATCCCAGCGGGCAGCCTTGTGGGGGTTTGAACAGCCGGTTCCGCTTTCTTAATTCTTCGATAAGTCAGGGCCAAGCCAGCTCCGATCCGCCAGAACCCTGTTACCATGGTTCCGAATAGGTAGATATCTTCAGCACTCAGGCTCACCCAAGCCCAAACTTCTCGTTGAGAAAGGGGTGTCAATTGCATTTAGGGACCAGTTGATCCAATCCATAATTCCTCTTTTAGGTTTTAGAGAACAGACTGTGAGAGAATGTTCCAGGGAAAATACAAAAAAACCCCACGAGACTAGACAAGGACATAAGCAGGGAAGATAAGGGAGAGGAGAAAAAGTGCGTCCGCCTCCTCCGGGAGCCAAAGAAGAAGGCTCACAAAGAAAGCTCACATCAGGACAATAACTCATCAGTTCCCAGTAGCATCGCTCTGCTAACATGCTAACAGCACATTTGAGTTACTCACCACCTCCCTTCCTGTGCTGAATCGTAGCATGCGTCGCTACCCAATCCGTACCAGAAACGCAATCAGTACCACGCATGTGCAAATCTTACGTCACTTCCTCTCTTTGCCAACATTGCGACAGTTATGTATTTGAATGACACGGTTAGCGCCCAGTTAGCTCCTAGCATTTCTCAACAGCTCTGCCTCCTTTTCGACTGCCCGGGACATTTAAACCATGGATAATACGTCTACAAACAAATTCATGCTTTTCTCCTCAACAGAGAGGTTTAGGGCCCGGATGGCTTGGGGATAGAAGCTCCTCTTGAGTCTCTCTGTACTTGCTCGGATGATGCGGAACCTTCTACCGGATTGCAGAAGTTGGAACAGTTTGTTGCCAGGATGGGACGGGTCCTTCAGTATCTGCGCTGCTCTAGTCCGACATCTCCTGGTGTAGGTGACCTGAAGCGGGGGGAGAACAATCTTGCAGCAGCGTTCTGCTGTACGGATCACTCTCTGGAGAGCTTTTTGGTCCTTAACACAGCTGTTTTCAAACCAGCATGTGATGTTCTGTGTGAGGATGCTCTCCACAGCACCTGTATAGAAAATCCCGAGGATCTCTGGAGAGACCCTGAACTTCCTCAGTTGTCGTAGGTGGTACAGGCGCTGCCTAGCCTTTTTGGTCTGGACCTGAATGTGGGCAGACCATGTCAGGTCTAAGGAGATGCGGACACCGAGATACTTGAAGGACTGCACCCTCTCCACTGGAGCTCCATTGATGATAATGGGCTTGTAGTCTCTGTGCTGACTCCTTCTGAAGTCCACCACCAGCTCCTTGGTCTTGCCGATGTTCAGCTGGAGATGGTTGTCCTGGCATCATGATGCCAGATTCTTCACTTCGTCCATGTAGGCCGCCTCATTGTTGTTGGAGATGGCACCCAACACCACTGTGTTGTCAGCAAATTTCACAATGGTGTTGGAGCCGTGGGTGGCCACACAGTCTGAAGTGTAGAGGGAGTAAAGCAGTGGCGAGAGGACACATCCCTGTGCTGGTCCTGTGTTGATGGTGATGCTGTTAGAGACGCATCTACCCACCCTCACCACCTGAGTTCTGCCAGTGAGCAAGTCCAACACCCATGCACACAGAAGGCTGTTGAGTCCCAGATCCCTCAGCTTTGTGATCAGTCTGCTGGTCACTATTGTGTTAAATGCTGAACTGTAATCAACAAACAGCATTCTCACATATCATCACTATTCCAACAATCCTCTCCACACAGATAAGCATAAACACACTCGACTATCACTAAATCAAATTTAACACACATTTGTAATGACGCTACTTCAGTTTACAATAGGGTTCATTCGCTCGGTCAGCAGGTGGCAGTATCCTTGTACACTGGGGAGTAAACTGCCATTAAACGAAACAGAAGAAAAAGAAAACATCTGCACATGCGCGGTACGGATCGCGTAGACCCGATTTGTACAGTCCGACTTTGCACATGCGCAGTAAGGATCAGGGAGTCCTGATCCATAACTATCTTTTTATTTTTTATTTTTGTCTACATTATATTGAAATTTTTCATTATTTTAAACATATAAGAGATACTTACTATTCTTAACATCTTAGCGGATACTCTGATCATCAACTATCATAAAATGCTTCGAGCAGAAGTAGTGGCCTTTTGCACATGTGTGGTACGGATCGGGTTTCTGGTACGGATCGGGTAGTGACCTAATGAACGAATCACTCACTCACTCACTCATCCCCTCCCTCCTAGCTCACAGTTTCTTCTTCTTCGTCTTGGTTGGCAACCAATGTTGCATGTCGCATTACCGCCCCCTGGCACACAGCTAAGTGAACATTTAGATAAAAAAATATAAATTTGACACATTTGAAGAAAATACTAATAAAGTAAAATAAAATAAAATAAATGTTTCCTTTAGAAATCTTAATTGTGTTGCTCTTTATTGCTCTATAAAAATAGTTGGGTTTTTTTTCAATCACTCATCTTAGCAGTAGGATATACATGAAAAGAGAAACAAATTAAGTTTGAGTGAAAATGCACATTTTTTGCACTCTCTGGGCAACTGACTCAGTGACTCAAATGACTCAAACAAAACAAAGCGTTTTCTCTTCTCAATTTGTATTACCTCAGCGTTAAGTGTCTTTAACCTCTGACAAAAGCAACCCTTTAGCTGTCAGTAGCTGGTTGGTTGTTTCTGCTGTTAAAATGACTTTGTTCAGCGGCATTTCTACCGCGAGCAGAACTGCTTTTTTTTTTTTTTTTTTGCTATTTAGTTATTTAAGTACTTAAATGGGCTCTCTTTGAAACAAAGTGCAATTGATTGATTATTGTTATGTGCTGCCTTGAATTCGGCTATGCTGTTTGTTAGACAGTTACTTTTTTTTGTTGCCATTCTGTATATGCTTGTAGCAAATACCAATTAAATTATTTTACAGATGAAGCTATGTAGCTAACCAATTAACAATTTAAATATTGTACTGTTGTGAAATGTGATAATGCAATGATAATGATGATGATGATGAGATTCATACTGTTGTATAGAAATATAGAATAATTGATTTGTTTACTGGTAAACTGAATTGAAATTGATATACTAACTAACATTTTTCTGGGCTACAGGTCAGGGTTTTTTTTGTTACACTGAAAATTGATCTTCTTCATATTCAGGTGGCAAGCTGGTAGGACCCTTCTTTCTTTTCTCTTTTCCCCCCTTTTGACATTTTTGGATTACGGACATGATTTTTCTTACCCTTCATGCAACTGAACCCTAAGGAGGAATAAAAGAAGCTTCAAAAAAGGACCAAAAGGACTCTGAACAAAAGACTCTTGTATAGAGAATTCAAGCATTAATTCATTCATTAATTGTGGTGGATTTATTCATGCTGTGTTTTGTATTTATTATTTTTGCTCCACTTCCCCTTTGCTCCATTTATTCAATATATTTTTGGATTTCCTTAACAAACTTTCTGTTTTTGGTCTCATCCTTCACACCATCTGGGCTCCATAAAGAACTTTTCTTCTGTACGTCAGTCAAATAACTTTGCGTTACACGTGGCGAGCCAGCCAGGAGCCTGATGTGTGAATAAATGTTTTTTGTGTTATTTAATTGAATATTGGGTATTTTCTGTTTTGAAAAGGTCTGCAATAAGAAAAACATAAAGTTTATTCAGGAAAGTGGTGTCAATGTTGCACATTCTGTCATTGTTTCTGGTGTCACAAACACTGATAAAGACGACGACATTCTTGATTATTGGAAACAATACATATATACATATATAAAAAAAGATTATATTTGTGGATGATCCTAACAGTGTGTTTTACAAAAACCTGATCATTGAATATGTTGATAGTTATGTGTTAACTGCTCTCAATCCATCTTTCCCATATACTCACCAGTCAGAGAAGCACTCTGCTTTGACTTTTTGCCTAAAATCTCTTGCCACGGAATCCACAGTCACAGCAAGGGTCCAGACCCCTGCAAATTATCTCAGCAAGCGCAAGCAACTTGCATGCCGCAGTGGCAGGGATTTTGCAGATATTCTGAAAGAAATAATGGGACAAATCAGTGAGCATCTAGAAGTAATGGAACAAAACAGTGACTTATCACAGAGTGTATCACTACTACATAACTTTCTGCACCGATTCCATTGTTCCAGCTCAGACTGTTCATTGTTACCCAAATAACAAGCCGTGGGTGACTAAGGACATTAAAGCCCTCCTCAACGACAAGAAGAGGGCTTTCAGAGGGGGCAATAAAGAGTAGGTGAGGAAGGTCCAGGTGTTACTAAAGGACAAGATCAGAGAGGCTAAGGACAATTACAGGAGGAAGCTGGAGTGGAAACTGAAAATGATTCGTAAGGCCAGTAATGTTGTGAGGATGGAGCTGGACTCCCTCAAGGTGGTGTCGGAGAGGCGGATGCTGTCCAAAATAAAGACAATGTTGGATAACACCTCCCACCCACTCCATGACATGCTGGTCAGTCACAGGAGCACGTTCAGAGGAAGACTGAGATTACCGAAAAAAACGACACAGGAAATCATTCCTGGCTGTGGCCATCTCCCTGTACAACTCATCCACTTAACACACTGTTTACTGCAACAGCTACACCCTTCTTGCACGTGTTCTTTTTCAGCTATTTATTAATAAGTGACTTTTATGTATATATATGCCTGTATATATTGTGCTATTCTTAGTTAGTGTATTGTCTGTATTTGTTAATGTTTGTTTATAACGGAGCACTGTAATGAAAAATAAAATAAAATAAAAATAATAATAACGAAAAATAATTTCCCCTAGGGATCAATAAAGTATTCTGATTCTGATTCTTAGAAGAGGGAGCCTCAATCCAAATTGTAGCGCCTGCACCGTCTCTGCCTGCCCAGCAGGTGTCATTGTCTGGACACTCTGCAATCTCTGAGATGGCTACCAGCAATCCCTCGCCTGACCGACAGGGGTCACTGCCACATCCACAAAGATTTTCACTGTCACAGATTGAACTGAACCCCCCAGAAATACAAAAAGTAGTGATGGAGCACATTGCAAAAACAGATGCTGTACCTGCATTCAGACTTCATCCTTTCTCTGGGAAAGTTCCCAAACCAGCCAATGAAACAGATAATGAGACCTGGAGGTCTCACATTGAACTGCTGTTAGCAGATCCCAATTTAGCACCTCTACACATCACCTGTCAGATCCTCGAAAGTTTGCTACCACCTGCAGCAGATGACGTGAAAGGACTGGGCTTGAACACAATTGCATCCATCTATTTGGAAGTGTTGGATTCTGCTTTTGCCACCATACAGGATGGAGATGAGTTGTTTGCTCAATTTCTGAATACATTGCAAGATTCAGGTGAGAAACCCTCTGCTTTTTTGCAACATTTACAACTTACACTAAACACTGATGAAAAGAGGTGGTGTCTTGTCTTCAGACTTCAACAAACATTTATTGAAGCAGTTTTGTCGAGGATGCTGGGATAGTGCTCTCATAAACAAGCTACAGTTGGAGAACTTGAGGAGTGATCCCTCATGTTTTGCAGAGCTCCTCCTACTGCTGTAGGCTGCAGTTGACCCACGTCCCAGTTACAAGTAAAATGGACAATCCATCACACTGCCTAAAGGACTCATTGGAACCAGAAGTACAGCACAGGTCACAATCGGAGGGACGATATTCAACTGCCTGTTAGACACTGGGTCCCATCTCTCACTCCTTCCACCATGATTATCTTTATGACCAAGAGATACCACCTCTGGAAAATCTCCTGGAGATAGAAGCAAATGGCCAAGCTGTTCCATACCTTGGTTATGTGGCGAAGACCGTCACTTTCCCTCCCAACTTTTTGGGTTCCTCTACAGCTGTTGATACACTTGCTCTGGTGGTGCCCGATGCCACCATCAAGCGGGACCAATATCTGGATCCTAAGGAACCACTTGCCAGTCGCTGGACTCCTGCATGCCGACAAGCCTTTGCCACCATTATCAGAAAACTCACCACAGCACCAGTACTTGCTTTCGCAATCCCAAGACTTATCTTCTCCATACAGATGGTAGTGCTACTGGGCTAGGAACTATCCTGTACCAGGAGCAACAAGGACAAAACTAGGTGATTGCCTACGCAAGTCGCGATCTGTGGAGGTGTGAGTCGAAGTACCCAGCTCACAAATTGGAATTTCTGGCTCTTAAGTGGGCTGTTACAGAAAAGGTTCTCTCTACAGCACCAACTTCACTGTCATTACTGACAGCAAGCCACTTACTTACCTACTCGCCTCTGCCAAACTGGATGCCACCAGTTATCGTTGGCTTTCTGCTCTTTCCACGTTCTCATTTAAATTCATGTACAGATCCGGTAAGCAGAATCTAGATGACCAAACGACCAAATGTACCAAAAGGAAAAGGAGAGAATCCTCCGATTTGCCCAACATCATTTGGATGAGTCTTTCTTTTTCCATCGAACAGCACACGGTCAAAGCAATTTGTGACCGTCAGCTTGTTTATTGCACCACTTAAAAGACTTCCACCACCGCACTCACCCAGTCACTGACTGTCCATGCCGACAGTTTGCCTGACAGCTTCGTCAATGACACTCAGTTTGCTTCTGTTGTTTCTCAGCTGACAAACGCTGAAATTGCTGAGGGACAAAGAGAAGACCTGACCCTGAAGGCATTGCTGCTAGAGACTGGCAAGAGTCCACCTCCCACCTTGTGGGATGAACTCCCAGAACTGCTCCTTCTACTCTGAGACCAACATCGCCTGGAGCTTCAAAACACCATTCTTGTGAGAAAGAGGCAAGTTGGGTACCAGCTCTATTACCAGCTTGTTTTACCTCAGAAATTCAGAGCTGAAGTACTGTCAAAATTGCATGACAAGATGGGTCATTTGGGCATTGAACGTACACTCGACCTTTGTTCGTCGAAGATTCTATTGGCTGAAAATGGCCAGTGATGTATGCAACAAAGTGAAAACCTGTGAAAGATGCATCAAGCAGAAAGCCTTACCTGTGAGAACATCAACTTGGACCAGGAAACCACAAGACCAGTTACAATACTCTAAGCTTGTTCAACCCATCTTGAAGAGTATTCGGGTACTGGTCCATGGCTTAACCACCGCCTTCACTCATGAAGACGGGACAATAATAAACAGCAGTCACTGCTCCCTGAACCTCAAGTGCATGTTGGTAAGATGCCGGCTAACAGTAGTGATCATCACGGCCGTGTACAATCCACCCAACCCCAATGTAAACACAGCGCTCTCTATCCTGCTGAACACCATTAACGAACAGCAGCGGGCCCACCCTGACGGTGTCACATAGTTCCAGGTGACTTTAATAAGGCTGACATAAAGACTGTATTCCCAAAGTTCTATTAGCATGTAAAACCTCCCTCCAGGGGAGAGAACACTCTAGATCAGGGGTGTCAAACCTCAAGACACACTTTAGGTCGTGGGCCAAACAAGATAAACATTTATTGAACACATTAAAACAATGTGTTTTAAACATAAATATGAATACAGACAGGAATATAATTCCAGAATAAATAAACTTAAAAAAATAAACTTTACCTTTAAATATTTTGCTCTCCATAAAAATATATTCTGTCAAAATTATGCAAGTTAGAAATATGAACATGCTGCCAAATACCCTAGAAAAAAAATGAAAACATACACAAGTTCAAGTTCAAATTTTATTCGCCACATGTAGGTTTGCCCTGCAGTGGAATGAACCCACCCACCGACCTTACACACACGACACAGACATCACATGGGGATACAAGTCAAAGAACGGTTGCATTACAGAAAACCACTGAAATGTACACTACAATGGGAAAGTACAAGAGGAAAAAAAGAGACCTCTACTCATGCTGAGCTCCCATGGGAGGACAGCATGAAAACAGGAAACAAAAAAAGTCCTCTGCACAGAAAGCACATAAATGTCCACAGTGCAACATTATAGAGCATGTGACCAGCAACAGGGTTGGGTAGGGGGTGAGGAGTAATCCTAGACAAACACAGCAGCCATCCTGCCACTGCGCCGTCTCTCCAGCGCGGGCCCAGACCCACCGTGTTCTCCAGGAGGGAACAAGCATCGAAGGCGTTTGGAAGGGGAGGGGGGGATGAGTGAGTGCTTATCAGTGTAAGTGTATGTGTGTGCATGTCCATAGTTCAGCTGAGACCTTCGCCCTGCCAGGATAAGTAAACAGTCTGCCAGCCAACCCAGGTGACCTTGAATGGGAAGAACAGTCTAAACACAGACGTAATCAGGGAGTTTTTGTTCGGCTCCAGCCTTGAGCTCACAGCTGGCGGCGAAGGGATAGCCGCATTATGATGGTGGTTTTCTTTTGTGCAAACATCTCATAAGAATTCCAAAGCTGTTCTTAACACTCCGACACTGGTCTCTCCATCTCCCGTTGGAGAGCTGTGAGCTTCTCCATGATGTTATCAAACTTGCGTTCCGTGGTCTTGTCATTCTTGTGCTCAGAGAGCAGATTCTGAGACCTCACGACCGCAGTGAGCTGCTCCATGATGTAATCCAATGTACGCTCAGAGGTCTTATTCTGAGTATTCACTGCAGCCGTAAGCTTCTCCAAGATCTTATCCATGCTGCACTCAGTGAGCCCATTCCGAGAAGTCGCGCCTCGTCCCATCGTTTCAATCCCAGCGGGCAGCCTTGGGGGGGTTTGAACAGCCGGTTCCGCTCTCGTAATTCTTCGATAAGCCAGGGCCAAGCCAGCTCCGATCAGCAAGAACCCTGTTATCATGGTTCCAAATAGGTAGATATCTTCAGCGTCCTCGATCGACAGTCCCGCCAGGCACACGATCCTCCATTTCTGCCACCCGTCCATCCGGCAGGGAAAGTACCTCCAGGGCACTCTGGCTCTCCCGAGCCCAGACTTCTCGTTGAGAAAAGGATGTCAATAGCATTCAGAGACCAGTTGATCAAATCCATAATTCTCTTTAGGCTTTAGAGAACAGACTGTGAGAGAGTGTTCCAGGGAAAAGTAATACAAAAAACACGAGACAAGACAAGGACACAAGAGGCTAAGCAGGGAAGATAAGGGAAAGGAGGAGAGGAGAAAAGTGCGACCGCCTTCACCAAGAGCCAAACGAGGAAGTGTTTGACAAGGTTTGAGCCGCATGTAGACTGGGCTGGGGCATGGAACTAATAAATTCTGCGGGCCATTCAGTGTCGTACTTTCCCTTGAGTGTCCCATTAGAATGCAGCTCCATCTGAATCTGAACAGGTGCAGTTTCCATGTCAACTGTAAACGGGTTGTGAAGCAGCTCGAAATTCTCATTTTGTGCTTCAAAGTCACCAAAGCGCCATGCGAACGCTGAGTTTATCAGCAAAGTGCGCATTTGGGAACACTTGCGCTGACTTGGTTCAACATTACTTGAAACAGGGAAAGTGAGGCAAGTTGCACTGGTGCTTTTGTGACAGCTTAACTTAAAATGCCTTCACCGCATCATACATGCCATGTCCATGAACTGACAGATTTCCTTGCTGAGCTCAAAAACTCTACTGAGAACGTTTCATCAACTCAGCCAGTGGACCTCTGTATGATAAGGAATGTCAGCAAACTCTGAATCTATTTCCCACATAAAAGACTGAAATTGACGGTGATTTAAACATTTAGCTCAGATCAAACTTATGGTTTGCGTTACGGTGATCATTACATGCTCCATTTTTAGGACTTTACCACACAGCGTTTCCTGGTGTATGATGCAGTATGCTATTAACTCACCGGTACAGTTCTCCTGTATCTTTACTCGCATCCTGCCGACTAGTCCACTTTTTTTCACCACACAACACCGGTCGGTGCTCCATCTCTTGTAAGTCAAACAAGTTTGTCCCAGGGCAGTTTTATGTCGGTTACACTTTGACATACGTTTCTGCTCAGGCTCACATTTGCCAAAATCTGCGTTTTGTCTGGACGTCGCACACCTTCATCATGCAGCTCTTCAGAAACTCTCCTTCGGTAAATGGCCGGGCTGATTTGGTTATCTCCTCTGCTACAATAAAACTTGCTTTCACAACAGCTTCACTTTGTGATTTTACTCTGGTGAAAAACATCTGCTGAAATGTCAGATTCTTCTTTAGCTCTTCTATTTTCTGTAGTTTCTGCTCTGCATTTAGGTTTTTCAGCTTATCCTGATGTTCTGTCTCGTAGTGCCGTCGTAAATTAAATTCCTTAATTACAGCCACATTAGCTCCACTAATAAAACACACGGGTTTACCAGCAATATCTGTAAACATATATTCTGCCTCCCGCCGGTGCCGAAAGGCTCTGTTTTCAGAGTCAACTTTTCTCTTTGCCATTGTGAAGGGCTAGCTTCGCAATAACAGAAGTTTGACTTTATTTCCTTTTTTATGGTATACTTTTAAATTTTATATATTTTTCTCTAAATACTGTTCATATGTATATAGTGCTGCAGAAATTGTGCGCCCTTCCCTCCCCTCCTTTCACATGTTTGCACTGAGTAAGAGATTCTCTGTGTTTCATTGTACATCTGTATAGTGACAGTAAAGGCATCCTATTCTATTCTATTCTATTCTATTATAGTCTATAGTTCCCTTCTTTAAGCATAGTTTTTGCAATTGTCATCATTGCTTCATTGAAAACCTCCCCGTATAAAAATGCTTTCTTTTTCTTAATCAAGAAATATGTAGCCCTAAACAAGGCTTTGGTTGTTTTTTTCAGTCTTGACCTGTGTTTAACTCGCAAGATTTTTCCGCTCACAGTTAGCATGGACCGCATGAGTCACCTGCGGGTGTCTCATGCTGTCCTTGCAGGCGACCTGGTGCGCGTGGGCTCCATGTTGGTGACCTCTGGTCCAAACCAAACACCAAAGCCTGTACATACATGCTAGGTGTTTTCCTGCAACTTAACAAAGAAACACTTTGACAAGAAGGAAGGAGATACTTAAATGGACTATAGCTTATCTCCAACATGAGCTCTCTGATTTTGGAGTAACATTAAGTGATTTTTTTTTTTTTAATAAAGAACACTTTTTAGCATTGTACACCAAACTAATTAAAGACCCTTAAACGTCATTTCCAGCATGACATACAGCCTGCTATCAAAAAACAGGTGGACAAATAAAACACTAAAAAAAAAAAGATGAACAAAATGTGTACTTACTTTTGTTGAAAATTGTCTTATTCTCTCTGGTGGAAGTTAGATAAAAAATAGTACTGTTATTTCCATGCCTGTCCATGAAATATGAATAAACAGCCAAGTGCTGTTTAGCTTAGCATACTAAGGTAAATGAGCAGACAGAAACAGAGGCTGCAGCCTAACTGATCAATTCTTAGCTGCTGGACTGAGATTGGTATTCACTTAGCTTTAACATCAATTTGGCTTCTTAATATTAGCATGCTGTCTGTGCAGCTACTTGTAAAGAGCAAAAAAAAGTTGTCTTAACAGCATAATGTAGTTGTTTCTGGCCTGGATGCAGTTTGCACTACCATTATTATTTGTCTCTAAAGTCACCTTGAAAAATGTCTCCATAAAAGGGTATTGTCAGCTGCTCCCTTATTTCCCAAGGGGCTAACAGTATGTGGAATTTTTGACTTGGCACTGATTTTATACCAATGCCTTTCCTGATGCAACCCTCCTATTTCTTTGGCCTTTGTTCCAATAAATAGCAATGAAGTTATATAGTGATTTTCTAGTGCTTTATTGGCACTTATGAGCACTCCAAGCATTTTCTTACTACAAGCCTCATTCTCATATTCACACACACATTCATGCAAGCACCTTTTTCTATCCCTAAGTGCTTGTAGCCCACCGACCCACCGTACGTCTGATTAGTGGACAACCCAGTCTAACTCCTGGTTCCTAAGGGCACTGTAGCTAATGACAAATGTGTGCCATAAAATAATATTGCCAGTTTATTAGCCGATATAAAATAATATAATTACATAAATTAAAAAACACAAATAGAGTGCACTGACTAATGCTACACAAACAATACTAAATTCTAAAATATTACATTTGTGCTTTAACCTACTTTAGCAGTAATAATAAAAAATGGTAATGACAGACTATAAATAAGAAAATAAACAAACCCAAAAAGTCACAATAAATAAATAGTGATTTCCCCCTTCTGTCTCTCATGCTGTCATTATCGTTGATCTGTGTCAGCCAGCATAGCAGTTCGATAGCCACTAGGCTTTAGTACAAGGGCAATCTAAAGAACACTCATCCATTTAAAACCTATTACATATACACACATTCACACACAGACCCCTCACAAATAAAATCCATTACAGAGGTCGTTAAGTATATATAAGAGGTGTCAATGTCGTTATAAATTCAAAACATATTAGAGAAGTCATTAGGAAATCTGGGTCAGCACACAAACACACACACACAGATTATTAATATCATTCATGAATGAGAACGACAATCTGGGATTACCAAAGCCAGGTCTGTGGGTGTGATGAATGGACTGAGGTGTGTGTGTGTGTGTGTGTGTGTGTGTGCCCACTCAATCTGTGTTAATTTAAAGTGAATTTTTGTTCAAACAAAGAAAAAAGTTTGTCTTTCACTGTTTCTGTCTGCAGCGTTAATACTCCTCTGTCATAATCACTGTACACACTGACTCTTAAACAAGTGTTTTAAATGCAAACTTTGAACACATGAACACACATTATAGTGTTATTGTCAGGTAATAGCTAAGGAGCGGACCCAAACGCAGGACTCTTCAAAGACGAAACAATGAGAGTATTTACAGTGAAAAATAACAGGCAACTAGTTAAAAGTCCAGACAGGCTGGTCTAGACTGAGAAACATGGAACACATTGTAAACCTTCATGTTGTGGGGAAGAGTTAATCGGACAGTCACTGGGTTAATCACAGGGTGGATTTCAAAAGGACCAATGAACCGGAGTGGTAGTTTCTTGGATTCTGTCTTAGGGAGAGGTACCTGGAGGAGAGCCAGAACCACTACAGATGAACCACATCTTAGAGGGGAATGAGTCAGCAAAATGCCCCTTTTTTCCACAGGTGAAACAATGACCCACTAGACGTCTTCTTCTCCGACCCGGGTGGCTGAGTTTGGTACGTCCTAGCTGCATGGGCTGCTCCTCTTTGTCTACTCGTGCTCCATTCCCTGCCATACTATGGGCAGAGTCCTCAACTAAGGATATGAACCTCCGTCGGTCCGCCAAGGTATGATCATCCAACCTAATATACATATTGATCAGAATATCCAAAGTCTTTGGTAATTCTTTAGTGGCCAACTCACGTCTTATTCCTTCGTTCTGGTTGTTTAAGAAGACTCCACGGAGTGCTTTTTCTTCCCAGCCAGTCTCTTTGGCCAAAGTCCATAAATCCATGGAGAAATTAGCCACACTTCTCCGGCCTTGCTTGAGTGTGAACATGCGGTGAGCATCAAAGTTTAGACAGGAAATCACAGTAACAGATTTCAGGGTTAATGTTTAACACAGCCTGTGGCCATTTCAATGCTCGCCCCATCAGCAATTCCACCATGACAGAGATTTTAGCGCAGTCTGTGGCATATGCTTGACTCTGCTGCCTGAACATAGAGCACATTGTGTTAAAAACCCTTCACTTTAATATAATTCCCCCAAGCGCTTTTCCACAGGGTGCTCCTGTGATTGAGGTGGAGGAGAGGGAGGGAGAGGACAGGCAGTAACCACACTTAGCAGAGGAAGTGGGAGTGGAATACTTTCCGTGCCCCCGTGAGAAGGTTGCAAGATACCTTTTAGCTCCATAACTACGTGGAGCAGTGCGCTCTGTTCCTTGGTGATGTGTTGTAACATCTTCTCATGGCATTCCAG
This sequence comes from Neolamprologus multifasciatus, assembly GCF_963576455.1. Classification (NCBI taxonomy): domain Eukaryota; kingdom Metazoa; phylum Chordata; class Actinopteri; order Cichliformes; family Cichlidae; genus Neolamprologus; species Neolamprologus multifasciatus. The sequence goes on from NC_140455.1 coordinate 18,337,340, forward strand.
TAAATCCGCCTGTAGTAAAAGCTTCCTAGATTCCTAGTAACACAATGATTTAACTAGGCTATCCTTTTCGATAGCAAGGTTTTTCAAACAATCATTCTCTGCCATACTGTTGAGTTTAACTCAACGATCCAGCACCGACTGCAGCTCCGCCACACTGTTAAGTAGGACCCCCCTCCCCCGATGATGATAATCAGCTGCAGCTGATAAACGAATGGCAGGTTAGGGTGACTCCAGCACGGGAAACCTTTCACATCAAATAACCACCCGGCACCCAAACTTCTGGGTACGTGAGCATCCACATAAAACACACATGACAGAGAGACGGAGAAGGGAGGGGAGAAAAACAAACACCACACCCGGACACAAGTATGGCTTAAGAAACTTTTACCTTTTCAATCAAATGTCTGTTACTTATCTTTGGGTAAACTAAATAGATAAAAATAGATAAATAGATAAAACTAAATAGATAGAACTTTGATATACTAGTTAACTAGTTGGTTCCTAGAACACTTCTTTAATGTTAAGAGATGTTAAGAGATGTTACAAGATGGCGCGGCCACGTCCAGACACCTTCCTGACCGCTCGGTTACATTTCACTGTGTGTTATACTTGTATAACTATGCATGTGACAAATAAAGAACCTTGAACCTTGAACCTTGACGAGATTACCAGGGAGCTCCCACTGAGTGTTCAATTTTACTCTTTTTTTTTTTTGGCTTTTTGTTTTTATTTTGGTCAAATTGAGGCCCCAAGTTGAGAACCACTTGAATTCTTTGTGGCCTCATTTTGGATTAGGTTTATGGTTGGGATTACAGTCCAGCATTTCCCAAAACTAACAAGTAGTTCTTGAAACAAAGCTTTCTTTCACTTCCTTCTTGAAGTCCAAGTATTGTGTGTTTAAGACACTAGTATTGGCTGGTACTTCTCTGAGCATGTCACTCTTGTCTGATTTCAGAAATGAAGTTGGGACAGGCCTAGTTATTACTTGAATGGGAGAATACTAGGTGCAGTTTGCTTTTTCTCCCACAGAGATTGATTATCCTGTTAATAGTACTACATCCTCACTGCATATGATCTTGCATAAACCAAGGTTTATTTTTAGCACTGCAGCCTGGCTGACAAAGACTCAGAGCTCTGTTGAGCCACATATTCCTTTTGCTTTAACTAGTAGTAGACCTTACACATATTTTCATAAATAACATTTAACATTACAAATGTAACATTACAAATAACATTTAACATTAGTCAGAATAGTGAACATTTTCTAAACTATTCTATTTATTTTATGTTTTACTTTGACAATCACAGTCTTTGATTATATACTGTTTAATTCACTTTTATTGTCATTTTGCTTGATTGCCTTCAACTGTGTTTAGTTTCTCTCCTGTTTCCACTTTTCTTGTTACCTTGATATTTATGACATCTCATTAAAAAAAATTAAAAAATGATGCCCCAAAAGCTTAAATGAACTGAGTAACCTAGGATAACAACAACACATGCTGCCTTCCAAAAATTAAACTTCTTCAGTGCCCTTGGTTGAAATAGTTGAAGTCATTTTGGCCTGAATCACATCTAGAGCCATTAGAATGAATCATGCATTGGGCACAGTAGCAGAAGATGAGTCGCAGGACTAATTACACTTGGTGGTTTTTACATGTATTTAAAAAAATGTAGTAGAATCAAGACCCATGCCCTTGGAAAAAAATAGCATTTGTTGTAACCGTGGTATTTTGTTATTCACGTTTCCTGGCATGTCATGAAAGTGAGTAAGAATGAACATAACAGCGGCCCTGAAACTGAAGCAGCTAAATAGAAGGCTGTCATTCATCTTATTATTTGCAGCTTCCATTTTTTCCTACTGTCAGAAGTGAAATGTAGCCAATGAAAAGGTTGCAAGTTTGTTCAAGGTAAAACTTTTCCTCTACTTCAGTTTCAAATATTTTGTGCAATGAGTCAGTCCCTTCTCTTAGCTGAGTGCTCTCTCTTGTTGTGCCTGAACCGTTACTGCTACATTGCTTTTTCCATTGTCAACATTTTCTGACATTTAGAGCCTTGCATGTACTTGCCAATCACTCAAGCTTTATGGGTCAACCCTTAATTTCATTATTCATTCATTGCCTTAAGCCATTGTCTCACATTAATTGTATTAATCCTTGCTTTTGATTCTGTAATCGTATTAATAGAAAAATATCTGTGAAAAGAAGTGACTAATTCAAAAGTGGATAAGTCATGTTTAAACATTTTTATTACTTTGGGAGAATGCAGTGAGAGATTTGCAGCTAGGCTCCAAAATCATCACTCACTTAAAGTATGAACCTGAAAATGAGTAAATCAACACACAGCACTGCATTTCAGTATAACAGAGGGGCTGACTGGAAACTTTGATGCCTAAATAGTAAAATTCGGTGTATTACATCTTCCAAGAGTTGTCTGACTTTTGTTGTCTGCTTTTTTTTATGTTGAAGAATGTGGATTTGGCTTACAGTTTAAATTACTATCCAAACCTTTAATCTGCACTGGTAATAATAATAATAATGGATTGGATTTATATAGCGCTTTTCAAGGCACCCAAAGCGCTTTACAATGCCACTATTCATTCACACACTGGTGGAGGCAAGCTACGGTTGTAGCCACAGCTGCCCTGGGGCAGACTGACAGAAGCGAGGCTGCCATATCGCGCCATCGGCCCCTCTGGCCAACACCAGTAGGCGGTAGGGTAAAGTGTCTTGCCCAAGGACACAACGACCAGGACAGAGAGCCCAGGGATCAAACCGGCGACCTTCCGGTTACAGATACGCTTCCCAACCCCCTGAGCCACGGTCGCCCCAAGGTGTGGCCAATCAAGCCCATTTGACTGCAGATGGTTCATTGATGAAAAAAGCTTCAAGACTGTTGGTTTTGGGTTCTCTTTACACACTGTATGCTTTCTGCCTTTTAAACTTTCTCACTCCATTGCCTCTCTTCATTTACTTGGTACCTTATCAAAAACCTATGACACCATTGATTTTGATATTCTTTGAAAAGCAAATTTGTAGTGTACCCTAAATTATCCTTAAATCCAATTTTATTTTTTGCCAAAGCAAAAAAAAATTGATCAGACTTTTTAGACAGTCCATGAAATTCCTGGGGATACATCATATATCGACTGGACTGGACTGTATTTTTGTGAATCTCCGCCAGCTTCGCCCAGCATTCTCTATTTTCTGTTCCTCACACTCATTACGATCTATAATTGATGTTCATAATTGATGATTTGTATTTATGGATGAATATTCATTGTTATTTTGAGTGCAATAAAACATAATTAATTTAGATGTTCTTGTATATTATCTAAAGGCATCCATGGCATAAGCATTTCCAATGACCTTCTTTGTATTGTATTGTATGTTATATTGTTACTTTTCAAAAACTATTGTTAATCATGAGCATGCATGTTTTCCAAAACAATGTCAAATCTGGATTTATATGATCACAGAACAGTTTGCTAATTTGTCTCAATCTTTTATATAAGCTTTGGCCAAAGAAGATGACAGTGTTTCTGCATCATGCTCACATGTCGTATCTTCTCTGCATGATGGAGCTTTAACCTGCATGTGTAGACAGAACAGTGAGCTGTGGCCTGAAGATCATAAGCATCCAATACTGATTTTCAGCCTTAATCCTTGCATGCAGAGTTTTCTTCAGATTCTTTTGATGACATTATGTACTGTAGATCAGGAGTTCTTAACCTTTTTTTTTTTTTTTTTACCTCTGGGCCTAACTTTTCCACTACAAAGTGGCTGGGAGCCCATAGATATTAACACTGTATTGAATAAATTGTTGTTGCTTTTGGTTTGATTTATATTTAATAACTAAATCAAATCTACTTCATTTTAACAGCTAAAACCTTGTCAAATAAATGTCATGATGCAGTGTAATAATCACAAAGGCATTTATGTGTCTGTGTGAACAAGCACATAAAACAAAACAGGTTAACAATTCATGGAACAAATCAAACTGCAAGTAGAAATTGAAAGGCTCAAGTCAGACTTAATACCACAAAATAATTGATAATTCAATTTTACAACAGCAAAAAAGACAAGAAAAAAGGGAAAATAGAAATTGCTTAAATAAAAGAATAAACTGTTATAAAATTTAAATAAAGTGCAAATGAAAACATAGCCGTATAATCTGTGAGTGAATCTAAAAGTTACTTCAGCAGTAAACCTTTTTTCACTGGCAGAACCAGAAGTTACTCTTTATATTTGAGAAAAATGAACAACAGCAAACACCATCAAATCCAGTCTGGGTAGAATGGGGGAAAGGCTCCCTCTCACAGTAGCTTCCAGTGTTGCTCTGAGTCTGTTCTGTGGTCTTGGTTGTGGCCACAATGGAAAATCCTGATTCACACAGATATGTAGTTGTAAATGGGAGGAGTTTCACAGCTCTCAGTGCCAGACATGGGTACTCCTTTGAGACAGGAATCCATAAGGAGCCCAGTTCCAGTTTGCCCTGCTGCAAATTTAAAGTGCTATCGGTGGAAAATTCCAGAAGGTGGGATTCCAGATGTGAGAGCAAAGCAACATCATTTTCAGTGGGATCCACAAAAAATGGGTCCAAAATCCACGTGTGTCCTTCTCTCGGCTCCTCAGGGAAATATTCATCAAATTTTTCTGCCAGTTGTGAAAGGTGTTGACAGACACCTGAAGGGAGTTTTCAAAGAAGTGAGACTTTTCCTGGGGCCTCTTAGCCCACAAAGCAAGTTCCTCTTAAAGGCTTCAACTCTGCCTGCAACAAAAAACATGTTGCTGTTTCTAACTTGAAGTGAGATGTTCAGCTGGTTCAGCAGTGAAAAAATGTCACAGAGGTAGGCAAGCTTAGCTGTGAACTTTGAGTTGCCATAATAATGTGACAAGATGTGACAAGATGATATTTTTTATACTGAAAAACTTAGATTTTTATGTATGTTACAGATTTATTATTTCCTTTGTCCTCTGATTGCAAAGAGTAGACAGTATTTTTTTAAAAGAGCAAAAACAGACAAAGATTGTGATGACAGTGGGTGAGGGTCATCAATAATCATGACATGCGTAGGAGTAAACTAAATAGATGTCCTGTCAATGCAGCTGAATTTGACATCTTACTGTGACTGAAAAAGATAAAAAAAAAACATTGTTCTTATGTCTTTCTATCACAATTAATAAAGATAGACAATTGAGTGGCCTCAACATTAGAACTGACCTAATTCACATCAGCCATAAACCGGGCTGCACTGCAGACATGCAGCATTTAGTTTGACTGTGCTGCCATCTAGTGGCAGCAGCTGTTTTATTCTAAAGTACAAAATATGATCAAAAGTACATGATTTATTTTTTTTATTTTTCATTTTTCTTTCTACAGCAACATTTAATTTTAATTTATTTAAAATTCCATTTATTTTATTTAGAATTATATAATAATTAAAATAAGATAATAAATAAGGGAAAGCTTTTATATGATAGAAAAACAATAGATTTTTGATGAGGTAAGTGTGCTTTGTTGTTGTTTTTTAAACTATACAACCTTCCATTAAAACAGCAGCAAGTTAATGTCTGAATGAGCTTTCAAGATGCTTAAAATGGATTTTATGCCATTATACTGGCTTTAATTCGTTGAGTGTTTGTGTAGGGTTTTTATTTATTTTGTTTATATACATACATACATACACACACACACACACACACAAACACACATACACCCTGGATCACCTGTTGAGGAAAAAAAGAGAAAACATGCAAAAAAGAGAGCAATATAATAAACAACACCATCTTGATAATCTATGTGTATATAACAATAAATACTAAATATTGAATATTATTGATCACCAGGGCACAAATTGCTTTGAGGTAGCAGCCAAGAAAGGCGTAGTGTGTGTCTGTGTACACCTGTGAGCATGAGTGCACTTGTATTCAAAAGGTTTCTTCATGTAATGATCTGCTAGAGGGTGTGGGGAGCCATAGCCCCGTCCCCCAGGGCATGAAGCAGGCATGGAGAAGATCCAGGCTCCAGATGTCCAGAGAGCCCCAGAGCGCAAGAGTCCAAGGAAGGCCAACGGAAGGGCAACCATGCCACCCTCCCGGAAAGAGCTGAGGAGAGCCCCAGACAAGGGGTCACCACTTTCACACTCGTTTTGCTATCTGGTGAAAGTCAGCTGCTGGTATGGTTATCATAACAGTATTTATCCACTTTCTCTATTAATCATTGCTTTCTGCTTTAGGTTAAGTCATGTGGTTTTCGGACACAAAATGATCCCTATGAGTGTCACCTGTTCCAGTAAAACACCAAGAGATAATCTTAATAACATAAAATGGTGATAAAAATCTATAAAGTAAAATGCAACACTGCTTTTAATAAGACAAGGAATAAATGCTGCCGAAAAAGTTTTACTCTTGTGATTTATTGCAAAGAGCAGTAAAATAAACATTTGAATTTAAGTCATTATTTTATCAACGAGTGCACTCTCAGTGCTGCTGTTTATCTCTAAGGTGATGGCTGCACATTAGAGTTCTGAAACTTTGGTGGTTTCAGACCATTTTAAACCAAAACTCTGAACAAAACCTGCCATTACCATGGTGATTTAACCAGGGAAAAAGAAAGAGACACTTTCATGACACAAAAAATTCTGAGTTTTAAACAGTTTTAAACTCTGGATGTGATAAAAGCAGTTATAAGTTGCAGCAGCAGACAAGGAAAGACACAGATGGAGATGAGCACTGGTTTGTTAGATAAAAAGAGGCAGTTCCGCTAATTTGATTGGTGTTAAACAACCGTAACATCCAGTCTCTGTGCTTGTACTCTGTGACAGATCCCTTTTAGAACGGTATTAAATTATCTTTGGATTAAAATTTCCCTTCTCCACTTTAACCACATTAGTCCTCCAGTCATATTCCATCACTATCATTGCAGACACGTTTCTGCTGTCTCACAATCCTCAGTGTTTCTTGCCTTCAGCTATCACCTGACCTCTCTGTGCACACCTGTTTCCAGTCTTCTAATTAGTCCCTGAACATATGAACCACCATCATTTTCTCTCTTCTTTGTCAAATTGCCAGCCCTGGGACTTTCAACCCATTCGTCCAGTTGCCAGTTTTTTGGATCTTTTTGCACACCTGTTTTGGGTCAAACTGCTGTTTGGTTTTTTTGGGATTTTTGGTTTTGCTTGTTTGTTTTGTTTGTTTTTAAAAATAAATAAATAAATAAATAAAAGCTTTGATCTTTGTTTTAATACATTCTCTCTCTGGGTGGTGTGGTGTGCCAGAGACAAGCGTCAACCTCTTAAAAACTGCACTTCCTCTAAAAACAACTTGATGTTCCAAAAATGAGTATGCGATGTGTGAGTTAATTAGGTATCACTGAAAACACAACTTAGAAAAATAATACATAAAATGATACAAAGGTGTAACCACAAGATAACCAAAATACAAATAAATAACCAGGATCCCAGATTATGGTGCTTTGAAATATGACAAAAAATCACAATTTAACCTTTAAGCTTAAATCCACTAAAATAATATTAAGAAACACCTATGATTATGAAAGTCACATTTTTACCGAACAAACATCTCTATCCTATCACAGAGAAATACAGAAAACCACAAGCTGCTGGCCCATGGCTTCCCTGACAAATGAGCAGAATGCACACCAGACATTCCTTTCACCCGCTGCTAGGGACCAGGCTAACTTACCATGCTAGCGTTACAGTTATACTAGGGGTGGGCAACTCCAGGCCTCAAGGGCCGGTGTCCCTGCAGGTTTTAGATGTGTCCTTGAACCAACACAGCTGATTTAAATGGCCAAATTAGCTCCTCAACATGTCCTGAAGTTCTCCAGAGGCCTGGTAACAAACTAATCATGTGATTCAGGTGTGTTGATCCAAGGTGCGATCTAAAACCTGCAGGACACCGACCCTCGAGGCCTGGAATTGCCCACCCCTGAGTTATACCCTGGAGATAAAATTGTTAAAAACTTCAGTTAGTGAACTCAGATCAATACTCACACTGGATGAATCAAAAATTTAACAGAATAAAATACAGCAGTTCGGTCATATTCATATCAAAACTAATGGCCTTAAGAAACTTTTATTCAGTTAAGAGCAATGTGACATGCTACAGTACTGCGACTGGAGCACACTTGCATGCTCCCACATCATCACACAGCATACAACCATATACACAAACACACACAGACTCAGTACATGTAGGCAGGAGGTTACAACCCAAAATAAATTATTTAAGAAAAACCAGGTGCTTCAACACAACTGCTACACTTCCAGAATTGGTGTTATCAGCCTCACTTGTTAACAGCAGTGGCCCTCTCGATGAGGCGCTTGTTAGTAACCAGTCGTCAATAATTAGAAGCCTGGATAGTGTCCCCAAGGGTGTGTTGTATTTTAAGGGGTAGAGTAACTTTAATACTGAAAATTTTCTGTTACTGTTTCGCGAAGGGTTAAAAAATGAAAGCCCACAATTTAGATTTGGCAGAAAGTTTTATTAAATCAATTTGGTTAAGAGCAAAGCAAAGGAAAAATTTATGATTATAACAATAACAAAATAATAATCGTCATTTCACCTGAATCTTATGTGTCTAATTAGCCTGCTCTGAGCTAACAATGATTTTGTTCTCATCTTTAGGAGGAGGGAGGTTAGAGGAGAAATGGGCAAATCCATGGCTGAAGATGTATCTTCTCCCATTGCTTTGTGTTAATTTGAGTGGTGGTTTGATCCCTCTTAACGTCTCTCTGCTGGAATTTCCAATCATTGACTTCTGAGATCTGATTTTCTGACTGTTCATCCTGAAGAACTTCCAGGAACTAACCCAGAACATCTACAGGTTTTCCAATTTATGTTCTGTCATGTGTCCACTCGTCTCCATCTTCCAACCTTAGATATCCAGTCACTGTGTTTGCATAAGATCCACTGATACATAGCCACTCCCTATCATCCTCTCTATCATCAATCTTTCACTCACTTTTAACTAAGGTTACTAAGGTTATTTTGTTTCACGTCTTCCTTCTTTCTTTTTTTTTTACCTTTTTTACCTCAAGTAGATTTGCCTTTAGCCCTTTCTGAAGAAGAACATTGATTTAGGCACAATCCCTTTTAAACCAGCCAATCACAATTTACTCTCTCTATCCATTCTCTACCCAGTCTCTCAGTTAGGCCTTTTTTTTATAATCACCATTATATTTTGTTTCTCTTATTCTTATTCATCATTTTGGGCCAATAAACATTTTATATTCCAATAATTATGTTATGATCAGTATTTGATGTTCTTAAAACCAGACAACTGAGTGGTTCTTGAACTTTAATAGTTTTAGTATTTTTTATTTATTTTCAACTACTCCACACTCCTAAGGCTTACGAAACTGCTTCTTTTATATATAATATACCCCATATAAGAGGACTAGAATACTGCATACTATCAAATAACACACACCAAAAAATGTTTTGCTTTTTAAGTTATGCTTTGTACAGCTGGGAGAAAAAGTCTACGAGGTAGCGGTGTAATCCTACAAAACACCACAACCTCAACATTTGTCTCCTGCTTCTCTTTCTCTCAAGGCACAAATCCTGACCATTGAGTCTTCTTTTTATACCCAAACCCAGTGCAATGGTTAAAGGTAAGAGGACCTGCATTTGTAGTTCCTTTCATTTATCTTCCAATGGATTCATCAGCATTGTTACGTTTGACCTGACGGATCATGCAGATGGCCATGAGCAGGGCCAGCAGCTATAAAGACAGATAGATGAACATGGGGTTAGTTCACGAACAGACAGGCTATACAATTGAAAAAGGTGCAGTTTAACAACACTAAAGCCCACTGAGAAGGAAAATGAATGCTATTGCTCCAACACTGGAATGAATAGCTTTTACTCTGGAGCTTGTTGCTAGTAATGCGATGGAGGACACACCACCTGTATCAACTTACTATACAATATAGTTAATACACTAGGGCAGACCTTCCCAAAGTGTGGGGCCCGCCCCCTAGGGGGCGCCCTTTCTCACTTTCTCTCTTCCCCTCTGTTTTTCTTTCCCCCCTTCTCTTTCTCTTACTCCCTTTCCTTTCGGGGGATAGGAAAGGGAGAAAGAGTCATGTCTGTCCCGTCTGTAACAACTGAAAATAAAATAAAATAAATATTAATAACAAAGGTCAATCAAATGGACCAATACGGCAAGGCCGTGATGATCCACTTGGTAAAGTATATCTGTTGGGCATCTTTTTTGGCATTCAGACAATAATTCTGATGGCTAAAGAACCAAACGAGACAGGCAAAAAAAAAAAAAGAAGAAGAAGAAGAAGAAATTAAATATGAAATCTGCCAGTTTCAATGAATAGCTCTTTGGGAATCATGTTGTTGGTTCAAAACTACAATTTTATGTCAATGAAATTGTTATCTTTGGCATTTTCCATACATTAAACTAAAGAAATGGAAAAAAAATGTGTTTTTGTGAAAGGCTGATACTAACAAAGATGCAAACAAAATGGATTCTTTTCTAAGTTATTTGTGACACAAAACTGTTCCATCCCTGAAGTTTGGTGCCTTTATGTTTGACTCATTTGTAGGTCATTAATATGTAGTTCATGAAACAAACAACAAAAAAGGCCCATTCTCAAAATAGTCAAGTACAAAAATGAAAATGTGTCAAAGATCTTCAGAAACTCTCAAGCACAAAAACTGAAGCCCACTTTAAAAAACACACACAACAGCCAAACAAAAACAAAAAAACAGTCTGCTCCTTAGAATCAAATTTTAAAGAAATGTGGGTCTCATTTCCTGGTCATTGAGATTCTAAAGATGCCATAGAAAGACTGATTTTGTTTTTTAAAGTTATATGTTAAAGGTGGCCATGGTGATTTTTACAAAATCTTACAGAACCACATAGTCACGGTAACACAAAGGAAAAACAACAGTGGAACTTACTGCTGTAACAGCAAATGCAAAGAAGAAGCTTATAATCATCTTGAAGATGTAGTCCAAGAACCAAAAAACATGCTCCTCACAGGCCTGCAGAAGGGAAGAAAATAATTACCTGTAAACACAACTGACTTAGATTGTATCATGTTTGAATTGACTGGTCGCTTGATTGACTAAATACCTTTGCATAGATTGTCTGCGGACCTCTTTTTCCCTGCAAGAAAGCAGAAACACAACATGAAAGCAAATAAAAACAGCCCATTTTAATTTTCTGATACATTTTAGGAAATATAGTTTAACATAGAGTAGATCATAGGTATAACAGCAAACAATAGACTTTTTAAAAACCAAGAAAAAAACAATTCATTCTTGATGAATGTATGGCCACAAAATTCTTGAACTTTAATTTTTAAAAGTGACAATCTGACGCTGATTTTACACAGCAAAGACTTGATGGTGAAAAAGAGAGTGTTTACATTCACAACACCAGAGTCAATTTAACAGATGCTTCTGAAGAGATTATTCATTAGTCTGTCAAAATATTTAAAGTAACATGACTGACTACATTTAATCATTTAAACATGTCATGAGGATGAATTTTCCATGAAATTAAGTTTAAAGGTTTCCTCTTTTTTTTTCCAAGTCTGAGATTCTGGTTTTATTTTATAAAACTAACCTGAGGTCTGTATTTGCATTCAATTGCATCTGATGTGCATTCACAGGAATCTGGGATTTCGTTGCCCCAGTCCTCAGTACTCCCTATTCCACAGCATTTGAACTGTTTACACATGTCAAAAACAAATAGACAAATTAAAAATTTCAACACAATTCTGCAATATTGTTCATTTTTGCAATATGTAAACGAATTAAGTCCAGAAAATTATTAAAGGTTTTCTATATAAGATGCAATCAAAAAGTTCCTTGACTACAAGCAAAAATGATCAGTGATCATGAGTGTTGTTTCTTCTGTGTTAATGCAGTTGTGTGTATTTTTTCCCTGAGGTCTCACCGCCAGCGACAAGTTCTTTTTTAACACTATGAGAAATGTGAGGGCAAGCATTCACCCTAAAGAGCCGTGGCATGTGCCATGATGAACCTGCTCACAATGTACAGGAATTCATCACAGAGTTGCAGATACCTGAGTGCGTCTTGTTAGAGCAGAACTTCCTCAGAATGATCAGAAAGAGCAGCAGCCATTAATCAGTTCAGAGGTGCCCAAGGAGACAACCTTGAAGTGTAGCTCAAGGCAGAATTTAAAATGAGTATGAGTTTTACCTTTTATAGAACTTTCTGATCACGTTTTATATAGTAGGGAGAAATAGTTATTTTATCCTCTGATTAAGAAGTCATCCTATACCCTTAGCATAAGATTGGCCCGACAGCATAATCTTTCCAGCTCCGTGCTTGACTGTTGAAATGGTGTTGTTTGGGTCATAATCAGTGTTTATCCTCCTCCCAACTAAATGAGAGTCTACAATTCATTTCTAATGGCTGGTCATTTTTGATTGAAAAAAACAGAAGTGTACAAATGTTTAATAGCGCACACAAAATTGTATACAAACTAAAATAATTTATTTTGTGTGTTGAAATTCTCTTTGTGGACAACCCCTAAAATCTTAGGTCAGTCTAATCAAAAGGGATCAAACTCATTGTTTGATTGCACTCTCCTGGGGCTCTGTTGGTTTGTTTCATTCAGTGTTTCATTGCTCAACATTCTCGAACTCGTGACACTACATTTTTCAAAGATAAAACTTTTAAATTGGTAAAATTTGACTGGAATACAGCTTGAGATTGAATGTCTTTTGTTTTATTTTTCTGAATTTTTGGTTGACATTCTGTCTTAATCCATTCAAATTAAACTACCAAAAAATATAAAGTATTCATTTCTTTGTAAACGAGCAAATTAAGCAGGATATCAAAGAAGTATTTCCCCCATTGTATGTTTCTACTGGAATTCATATGTGTTGTGGAAAGAGTCCTGTCATATTTAAAAAAGAGAGGAAAAAAAGACTCTTGTAATGTACCTCTCATAGAGGTACATTACAAGTTCCTGTAGCATGTCAAGCATGTGTCTAATGCCTGGTACTTCCATGTAGGGCTCCACTAGTTCACTGGATTTACTTAGGAAGGCAGCCTTTATCTTCAAATAAAAAGAACATCTTTAGTATCATGGTACAGAAATGAGAGAATATATCATCATCATGACAGACAGAGAAGTCACAAGTCTCAAGTAGCAGAGAAACAATAACTAAAACCTAAAGATACTATAGAAAATTGAAGAATAGAAACCAAATGGTGTGCATCAAACTACGTTTTGACTTTTTGGAGTTGATTGATTTCTCCAAAGAAATACAGCTCTATGTTTTTGTCGCTAAGGTACTGAATAAATGAAAGAAAAACTATAATGACGAAAGAAACATCAAGGTAGTTGATCTCAAAGGTAGACAAAAAACAAGGTCATCAGACGATAAATGAGATTCTGACTATTCTAATATAGGGAGTATAATAACAAAGAGGAAGAGAGGACAACAGGATTAGGATAAGGAAAAGAAAATTCGCATCTGGACAGATCACTGGATAGGGAGAAGGACAGATGACCTGGTTTCTTCTGACAACTACAGTGATGCTACAGATTATCATGATGATCATTCCAGTCCCCACGAGACCTGCAAACTGTACATGAAGCAATATTTTAAAAATTAACACAATCATCACCTTGATCTTGTTGTTTTTATTGTGAAATTAAAAACACATGATAAGGAGGTATCAGCTCTTTATCTTGTTTGAACTCTTGTTCTTACTATTTTGATGGAAAGGTCTTTCTCACAGCAGGCAGCAAAGATTCCCAGGAAGGAGACACCGAGGACACCAAACGCAAACAGCCAAAACCAGCCGATGCTTGGCATGCCAAATGATGAGAGCTGGAAACAATGCCTTTGCCAGATTAAATTGGAACGTTTCTTTATTTGTTGAGATAAACCAAATACAACTAATGAATCTGAGTCTCCTCACTAATATCTAATAATATAGATCATGACTCAAGCATTTCAAAATCTGAACAAGGCCATACCAGGACCAACCTGCAACTTGCCACCCAGATTCAGATAGTAAACATTAACAGGTCCCACGATCTACCAGTTTCATGGTGTTTCTCTCTGCCCGAAAACTGTCTGTTTCCATATAAACACTGCAAACATTTCTAGACGAGTGTTGCAAATTTCAGATACATAATTTGGAGAATGACTGATACTACCTGGCTCAGTGCTCACAATTGCAAATTAGCTGCTTTTTTCTTCTGAGCATTTGTTTCAGAGCATTACTGCACTCAGTTACATTTTAGTAACAATGCAATGATTACAATGACTTCATTATTTTTACCCTGTTTTTTGTTTTGTTTTGTTCCCCCATAATTCTGCTGCTGCCCAGAAGAATCTGATGAAGGCAAACTGATAGTATGACTAGTAGTGACCATTAGTGAGGGCATTATTCTCACCTACCACACACGATGAGATTTTGAGACTTTTACCTGACAAACAGTCATATTTCCAGTTGATGCATTCGAGAAAGAATAAAAAATACTGGGCCAAGACAGCTGTTTTTATTCTTGGTGGGGAAGAAACTGAAAGCAAACTATAGTTACTATTAAACTATGCTATTAAATTTTGTGCCTTTTGTGAGAGCCTTCAATTTGTATGGCATAGTTCAGGGTTCGGGACCTATAGTTTTGCAGTTTTTGACTTTGAATTCTTGTTTATTATTGAACATTCTCTGTCTTGCGAATTTTGCAGTTTAGAAAGCTTTGAGGTTTTTCTTATTCTGGGCTTATACTTATCACATGTATCTGGTCTTTAGGATTCTTAGTCTTTAGTTCATTTTACTGTAATGGTCTGGTTTTGCTCGTGTTTACAGTTTCTATTTTTATTTGTTACTTTGTGTTTTAGCTTATTCTAGCATTTTTGATATATTCCTTTATTTTGTTAAACTTTTATCTGCATGTTCAATGGCTCCCTGTTTAATTACTTCCTGTTCCATTTTGTGAGTCATCCATCTCTTGTACCTTGCTATTAGTTTTATTTTCCTCCATGTTATTGTTGTCATTAATTTCAGATGTGTCTTATTACCACCCTGTGTGCAATTCCTTGATGATCTTGTGTGTACATTTGCAGCCCTGCTCTTCCCTTTGTTTTTGTCAGTGAAAACTTTGTATTTAGTTTCACTTTTCTTCAGATTTTGGCCAATGGTCTAAAGAAGAGGCTAATTTTTTTATTAAAGTTTGCCTTTCAGTCTTTTCATTTCTGGCTTCTTCCCCCATCCTTACAATTTTTCCAATGTTTCCAATGGTGGTAAGAAAAAGGTCGCTGGTTTGACTCAACCTAAAGACATAGTCTTGCACTTTCAAGGTTGAACTATTTCTTTATTGCTGCAAAATAACAAATGTACATAACATCTAATTTTAGTTAAACCGTAATTCAGGTTTGGGGTCCAATTTTCATTGAATGTTCTCAATGGAGATCATGCTAAACTTAATCTTAAGATAAGTGAGTGGGTATATCATAAAAAATAAATATACTGTGGATGCTTAAATCTTTAATAATTTTACTATTTTCCATTTTTTCTCTTTGTGTTATTGTGAATAACCTGAAGACTAAAGTGCTAAAACTGAAGACACACAAAACATGTAGTAGATTCAACAGTCATGTACGGTATTGTTTTTTTACCTGGGTCGCAAAGGAACTGAAGAGTAAAGTGAGCTGTGCTACCAGGAAAATCATTCCACATCCTCTCAGCTGAGGAAACAGAGTCACAGTAGTTAGTGTTTAATAAAATTGGTACATGTTGTAAACATACACGCCAAAATGTATAGAGACCTAAGTGTGTCAACAAAACATGAAGTCCAGAGAACTAAACTTTAAAAATACAGTAAAATTTATACATTATATGAACAAAATAACGAGTGACTAGTGACCTGAAGTCGAAAAGGAGTCAGAAGAATGTATGGGTGTATCCTTGCCTTCCAGTAAAAAACTGCATTGTTCATAAAAGAAGATATGAGATATGTATATGTGATAATATTGAACTGTTAACTGAATAAAGTTGATGTGCAATAATTTAACATGATTCAGCCCTGGTGGCTGAGAGAGAAGTTGGGGGACATGCAGGTGGAAGCTCCACTGGTCCAGTGGATCAGTGGAGCTGACAGGCAAACCACAGTTTGTGAGACTGCAGAGCTGTGTGTCAGAGAAGCTGAACAGCAACATAGGAGCATCCTAGGGAACTGTTCTGTCCCCTTTCCTCTTCACCATCTATACAGCTGACTTTAAGTACATCACAAAAACTTGTCTCATCCAGAAATTTTCTGATGACAGGGCCATTATTGGACGTGCAGAGATGGGACAGGAAGAGAAGTACAGAGGACTGATTGATCACTTTGTGTGGTGGTGTGAGGAGAATCACGTGCAGCTGAATGTGGCCAAAACAAAGGAGCTGGTGGTGGACTTGGGCAGAAACAGATCCCAACCCTCCCCTGTCCGCATTGGTGGGACTGATGTCAAAATAGTCACATCCTACAAATATTCTAGTACAACTGGATCACAAGTCATCATACATCAAGGAACACAGCAATGTGTGGAGGTTTGACAACAATGTGAGGAGGAGAATGGAGGCCATAAAGACACATGAGATAGTAAGGCAGAAAAAGGACACATAGGAACACAGCTTAAAAAATAAACAAAAGAGATCTGGGGAAACAAAACTAATGCACATGAGATGAAGACCAAAAAAATTAAAAATGAAGTGACAACAGAGACGGAGACTAGACAAGACACAGGGAAGGTAACCAAATCCAAAAAACCTAAGTTGAAAGCTGAATCATCATCAAAAACCTAAAGCTCCAGCATATAACTAGGGATGGGTACCGGTATCGGTTCTGACATAAAAGGTAGTAACCAGACCGAAAAGCAGCGCACATTTTGGTGCTTTATTTCGGTGCTTTTTTTCCTGAGATGTCATACACTTTGGATTCTAGCCAATCATTTTACCTTCACAAGCGTAGTAGGCGGGCCCAGGTACGTACGTGCTTTTAGAGCAGAGCTACAGATTAAAAATGCCCAAGGCGAAGCGGTCAAAAGTATGGCTGTACTTCACAGCAAAAGATGCAAACTCAGCAGCCTGCAACAAGTGCTTTAAGGTGATACCGTGCAAAGGAGGTAACTCCTCGAATCTGATGAAACACCTGGCAACGTATAGCATTTTGTTAAAAGCCGAGAAATGCGCCGTATTTGATAGCTTGCTGCGAGACCTCACACCGTGCACATCTACTGCGGGTGGGTTGCCTGTTATCGGACCCAGAGTTAGCAACATCCCCCAAAAACCCGAAGAGGAGAGTCCTGGCCCCTAGCCCTGTCAGTGTAGCAGAAATGATGACGGATGATGATGGCAGCAGCAGCCGTTCTTCTCTGCGCGAGTAGCTTAATGTTGTTCGTGTGTAATTTACGTTGAGTAGGCTAACCACGTTATTAAATTAATGCATGTAAGGTGAACTAGCAAACACCGTCATAGTTCCATGCGGCTGTCTTCTTGTTTGATGGCAGATACTCCCTTCACCCTGGCCAAAAAAGCTAAAATGATCAAAGAAAAAGTGGAAAACAGCAAAACATGAGAGGTTTTTGGACAAAGTTTGTGTTTTTTCCATTGATTAAGCACTGCTTCCAGCCAAGAGTGATACCATAAATCCCCTATAGCTGCAGAAAAGGCTAACATTGTTATCTTTTTACAAAAAACAGCTGAACATGAGAGGTTTTTGGACCAATTTTGTGTTTTCCATTCTTTAAGCACCGGTTCGAGCACCGTTTAAGCACCGGTTTGGTACTGGTATCAGATAAAACCTAAACGATACCCATCCCTACATATAACCCCAAGACATAATTACATGAACTGAAAAATGGGTAAGAAATCTCTGAAAGCAAGAGCGAAGAACAAAATAACTCAAAACAATGACCCAGAAGCCCTGACAAATACTCAGTTTACGCAAATGCACCTTAACTGGACATTGCTTTATTTTGTTTTGCTTTTACAACACAGAACAACCACAGAAAGACTTTTCAAATGAAACTATGACTGATGTGCTTCCTGCACACAAAAAACAACAAGATATTTTTTCAAAAATGCATTCATTGTTTTACATGTCTTTACAAGCACAGGCAGGTGTCAGGTTAAATGCCATTTTGACTTGATTACTTTAATGTGAGGAGGTTTTGGCTTTAATTTGAACATAATAAAAATTAAGATTATTAAATAAACAATAAACTTGACAGTTAATAAAGAAGTTAGCTAGCTTGTAACTAAGACATTTTTTTTTTGTTTCATATACTACCATACTGCTAGAAATTTACCTCCAATAAGATTTAAAGTAAGAGACTACTTAATGTCATGTGGTGCATGAATCATGTCCATGAGCCTATGGTTATTCTTTGCTATAGCACACTGAAAATGCTTTAATGTCGTACTTGACAAAACCGTTATTTTCTTCCAGTTTGGCACCATCCAGATTTTTAACTGGATGTTTCTACTATCCTCAACAACTTCAGTCTCCACAAATTAAAAAGGATTTCAGTATATTTTTTCAAATGTTTCTGCACAGGATTACTACAATACAACATAGCATCAAATAACATAAAAAAGATATGAGGCTTTTGAAATTTTTTTTTTGCTATTTATGTTGTACATAAAAAAGCTCCAAGAGAAAAGTCCTGCAGCATGCCACAGTGCCATATATCTCGTACTTCTCCCGCTCTATAAAAGCAAATATTACTTTTTTTTTCATAAAGGACAATTTAAAAAATCACCATCATGTCCTGACCTCTGAGTCAATTTGTTACTGCCTAACTCAGTGCAAAGGTTAAAGTCAGAGTGTGTGGCTTCACTTCAGTAGCTCCTCATGACAATGTGTCATTATGTTTGACCTGATAAATCATGAAGGAGGTAATGAGCAGGCCCAGCAACTATAAAGACAGGCAGATGAACAGGTGGTTAGTTCACAAAAGAGGCAGTTACATTTTAAAAAAAAAAAAAAGTTGCAGCTCGATAATGGTGGTGGTGAGAGGAAGAGAATGCTGTAACTGCGACTCCTTCAACATTACAATGACTAGCTTTCCAATGAAGCTTGTTACTAGTTGTGAAGGATATGCGTCCTATATCAACTTGGTTTAAACAGAAGTAAGGTTTATACATTCAAGCAACATTCACAGTTCAAAGCATCACAGTGGAGGGGAGAGGGGGGTTGCCTCTCCTTTCCGAAACTGTAGCAATCAGAATTATTGTCTGAAGGCCAAGAAAAATGCCCAACAGACTTTTTTTTTTTACTAAGTCGATAATTACGGCTTTTGCTATATTGGTCCACTTCATTGTCGTAGTTTATTTGATCTTTATTATTTATTTAGTTATTTTACTTTTAAATTATTACAATCAGAATAGACCAGACTGATGAACAGGAAAGAGAAAGCCAAAAAAAAAGAAGTTGGGAAGACAATTAACAGGAGGATCAATTTTAAAGTTGTTCATTTTTGCTAGCTCAGTGTAGTTTCGCTTTTATCACATGTATTTATTTTTAGGATATGGATCAACATGCAAAGGCATTCTCAGCAAACACTGATATCTGTATTATTAATAGATAATGGTGAACAAGCAAATAGAGTGAAATATCACTAAATATTATTTTATTAAATATAGAAATTTCTTAAAAAGCACTAGTTACAAAGGAAAACAACACTAGTACTCACTGCTATGACAGCAAATCCAAAGCAGAAGCCCATAGTGATCTCGGTTAGGACGAACTCCCTACAGGACTGATAAAGTGGAGGGAAAATGGTCATTATCTGGTATATAACTGACAAGCAGACAGCAACACCATTTCATGCAATAATAGGTCAAATGTAGACCTGGGAAGCAAAGGGGTACAAATATTTTGTTGCTGTACTTAAGTAGAATATTCAGGAAGTTGACTTGATTATTTATGTTTCTGACTTTTTACTTTTACTCCCTACATTTTAAAGCAAATATCTGTACTTTCTACTCCTTACACTTTTAGAAAAGACATGACTTGAAACATAAGCCTGAAAAGTAATATACTAGAAGACAATCCTATTAGTGTGTCACTATGTTGTATGGTATCACATGCAAAGATGTAAAAGACGCTAATCTACGTAATTTATCCAAAATATATAGCGCCATAAATAGTTGGTTAAAGTTACTCCAGTGTGGGTGTTTTTTGTTTGTTTGTTTTTTAAATGAGTGCAGATTGCCATAAGCTGTGACTGCAGAGTTTTCTGATCAGTCCTTGTGCCAGAAGAGGCATGTTGTTTTGTTTGTTTGTTAAGCCACTTAAATGAACCTAACAACTGGTTTGTGGAGTGCCCTAATGGACACTAATTTTTGCTCAAAATGTCATTAATTTGTATGTAGGGGTGAGAAGAGAGTGATGGGTGTCTACATTTTCTCCAGCCATCTGTAAAACACATGGAAAACTCTGCCATCGTTTGGGCCTGCTTTTCAGCCAATTATGTTAGGAATCTATTCCAAATTTATGAAATTATGAAGTTAATTATGAATGTAATATCATACATTTATACAGTCCAAACGTTTAACTGCACTGTTGGGTCTTAACAAGGTTCCAAGTAGAGCTTCAACATGCAACATATAGAAATGAGAGTGAGACAAAACAAAAAAGTCAAGTGGAAGACCCAAAAGATTTTCACCAGCACTAAGCTGAGAACTGAGGATCCAATTGGTTGTCTGTCAAAACACTGGACAATCCTCAACCCAAATTATGACCGCTACTGGTGCCAACTGGTGCAGTCAGCACCAGTAACCATCAGACGGCATCTGAGACTGAGGGGCTTCAAAAACAATAAGCATCTTTAACAGCCTCTTCTCCTTGAATGCCACAGAACTAACTGTTTGGACTTTGCAAGACAGCACCAAACATGGGAGATTGAAAGGTGGAAGAAAGTTTTATTCTCTGATGAGAAGTATGGCGGCACAGTGGAGGGGGCACCATAATGGTCTGGGGTGCTTTTTCTTTTAGTGGAACAATGCAGCTTCAGGAAGTGGAGGGGCATCGAACGCCGCTGGTTATGTTCAGATTTTGCAGAGAGCATCCCCAATTGGGTTTTTCAACAGGACAACATTACAGTATATAATATTGGATTGCATTTATATAGCGCTTTTTGAGACCCTCAAAGCACTTTACAATTCCACTATTCATTCACTCTCACATTCACATACTGGTGGAGGCAAGCTACAGTTGTAGCTCTCGGGCAGACTGATAGAAGCAAGGCTGCCATATTGCGCCATCTGGCCATCACCGGTAGGTGAAGTGTCTTGCCCAAGGACACAACGACAAAGACAGACAGAGCCGGGGATCGAACCGGAAACCTTCCGGTTACAAGATAAGCTTCCCAACCCCCCTGAACCACCATAATTATATAATCTCTGAAAAAATGTAAAAAGTATAGGTATACAGTGTGACAAGCTTTAAATGAATGTGCCCCTGGTGGATTCAAAAGACATTGCCATCATTTTTAATGAAATACTAAATACTGTTTAGTGGCATTACTACTCGTGGTTGCATAGTTTACATCACAGATAACAGATATCCTTATGGTCAAAGACCAGCTAATGACCAGCCAGGTGGATATTCTAAGTGGCTTTAACTACAAGGAACATTTGACATTCCAGTTCAATTTTTTAAAACCAACCTGAGGTTTTGATGTGCATTCATATCCTCTTGAAGACCCGCATTCACAGGAGTCAGGGTTTTGGTCGTGCCAGTCCTTAGCACTCATTATTCCACAGCATTTGAACTGTTAGCAAATGAGGGAGGGACTTTCATAAATGAAAATAATCAACAAAATCCTACACTACCGTGTTTTTATCACTATGATGGGTATAAAATCATTATCACTGCAAAACAATTAAATCCAGAAAATAGTGAATATCTGTATTAGATGCAATCAAACATTTCTTTGAATGCAAGAGTGAAAATGCCATGCTGGATAGCAATGTGCATCTCTGGGGCCTTCCAGTGCTACTGCTAAGTATGGACAGACTTGACTTTTCAAACGTGAGCCCTCAATCTGACCCAGAAACCAAACAGCAGTTTCCATTGGAAAAGCTGACAGAGTGAGAAAACATGACCAGGAGTGTGCTTGTCGTTTGTTTTATAATAATGCACTTGTATAAGACTGGCAGCATCAATTTTTTCTGACCTGGTTTCTTTCAACAGCTGCAATGACGCCAAAGATCATCATGATGATCATTCCAATCCCCATGAGGCCTGCGAACTGTACATGGAACAATGCTTAGAACATTACCACATCATCATTTTGTTCTAGTTTTGTTCATTGTAAAATTAACAACAAAAAGATAACAAAGAAAGTGATACCTGTTTATCTTGTTTAATGTGGACTCTTGTACTTACTATTGTGAGCATGAAGACTTTCTCAGAACATGCAGCATATATTCCCAGGATGGAGACACCTAGGGCGACAATGGCAAACAGAAATATCCAGCCCAAACCTGGCATAACCATATTTGACATGTCCTCCGGGAAAATAGGGAAACAACACAAACAAAAATAAACAAAGCATAATTTCTTGGAATGAAAAACATTGTTCTGTCTTGAGTGTTTATATGCTAATGGGACAGATAAGTAGCCCTGAATATTGTATTTCTATTGTTATACAGTGGGGCAAAAAAGTATTTAGTCAGCCACCGATTGTGCAAGTTCCCCCACTTAAAATGATGACAGAGGTCAGTAATTTGCACCAGAGGTACACTTCAACTGGGAGAGACAGAATGTGAAAAAAAAATCCATGAATTCACATGGTAGGATTTGTAAAGAATTTATTCGTAAATCAGGGTGGAAAATAAGTATTTGGTCACCTCAAACAAGGAAAATCCCTGGCTCTCACAGACCTGTAACGTCTTCTGTAAGAAGCTTTTCTGTC
Source organism: Neolamprologus multifasciatus (assembly GCF_963576455.1). Taxonomy (NCBI): domain Eukaryota; kingdom Metazoa; phylum Chordata; class Actinopteri; order Cichliformes; family Cichlidae; genus Neolamprologus; species Neolamprologus multifasciatus. The sequence goes on from NC_140455.1 coordinate 18,360,279, forward strand.
CCCCACTCGTTACCTGTATGAATGGCACCTGTTTGACCTCATCATCTGTATAAAAGACACCTGTCCACAGCCTCAACCAGTCAGACTCCAAACTCCGCCATGGCCAAGACCAAAGAGCTTTCGAAGGACACCAGGAAAAGAATTGTAGACCTGCACCAGACTGGGAAGAGTGAATCTACAATAGGCAAGCAGCTTGGTGTGAAAAAATCAACTGTGGGAGCAATCATCAGAAAATGGAAGACATACAAGACCACTGATAATCTCCCTCGATCTGGGGCTCCACGCAAGATCTCATCCCGTGGGGTCAAAATGATCATGAGAACGGTGAGCAAAGATCCCAGAACCACACGGGGGGACCTGGTGAATGACCTGCAGAGAGCTGGGACCAAAGTAACAAAGGTCACCATCAGTAACACACTACAACGGCAGGGAATCAAATCCCGCAGTGCCAGACGTGTTCCGCTGCTGAAGCCAGTGCATGTCCAGGCCCGTCTGAAGTTTGCCAGAGAGCACATGGATGATACAGCAGAGGATTGGGAGAATGTCATGTGGTCAGATGAAACCAAAGTAGAACTTTTTGGTATAAACTCAACTCGTCGTGTTTGGAGGAAGAAGAATACTGAGTTGCATCCCAAGAACACCATACCTACTGTGAAGCATGGGGGTGGAAACATCATGCTATGGGGCTGTTTTTCTGCCAAGGGGACAGGACGACTGATCCGTGTTAAGGACAGAATGAATGGGGCCAAGTATCGTGAGATTTTGAGCCAAAACCTCCTTCCATCAGTGAGAACTTTGAAGATGAAACGAGGCTGGGTATTCCAACATGACAATGATCCAAAACACACCGCCCGGGCAACAAAGGAGTGGCTCCGTAAGAAGCATTTGAAAGTCCTGGAGTGGCCTAGCCAGTCTCCAGACCTCAACCCCATAGAAAATCTGTGGCGGGAGTTGAAAGTCAGTTTTGCTCGGCGACAGCCCCAAAACATCACTGCTCTTGAGAAGATCTGCATGGAGGAATGGGCCAAAATACCAGCTACTGTGTGTGCAAACCTGGTAAAGACCTATAGTAAACGTTTGACCTCTGTTATTGCCAACAAAGGTTATGTTACAAAGTATTGAGTTGTATTTTTGTTATTGACCAAATACTTATTTTCCACCCTGATTTACGAATAAATTCTTTACAAATCCTACCATGTGAATTCATGGATTTTTTTTTTCACATTCTGTCTCTCACAGTTGAAGTGTACCTCTGGTGCAAATTACTGACCTCTGTCATCATTTTAAGTGGGGGAACTTGCACAATCGGTGGCTGACTAAATACTTTTTTGCCCCACTGTACATCAGAAAACTGTGAAGCTTTTATCTTGATATGTGCATAGACAGGAAGCAGGAAGTGCAGAGTACATTGGAAAAAGCATGGCTACACCTTTGAAATCTGTTGTGTTGAATCCAAAATAATCCTTCAGAGGAGTCCTTCAGAAAGCAATGGTGTTTTGTGACATTATTTTCTACCTGCAGTAGAAGGTAGAAAATAATGTACTTCAGTAGTACAGTAGTAGTTCATAGCTTTTGAGCTAATGATACAAATGTACGCTCACCTACTTATTTTTTGTTGTATTATTATTCAGATGTATATCTACACGATACTTATTTTGTAGTCTCCTATGTTACTGCCTAACTATAGTTACCTGCTGATTATATGACAATCCATTAAGAGTTTTGTTTTGTGTTTTTCACTCCAGTTCAATGATGTCAGGTCAACATGATTGCTATGTTCGAAATCATTAAAGGAGCAAGTATGCTCACCTTCCTGGCTCTTGAAAAGGAGTTTGGCTGGTTATTTATCTATGTTCACGCTCAGGGACTTCAACACATAGAGAGAACAGTACAAACACCAAAGACAATTGCCCCAGAAAACAGGTTTGTAGGTTAAGTTACATTTAAAATTGTTTAAAATATTTGAGGTGCTAGGTACTGGAGTCCAATAGAAATGGAAAGCATATTTAATTAGCTGAAATGAGCCAAAACATCACCCCATTATGACATAAGACATGGTTCATGACTAAATCATCCTCAGTGCTCATGAATGCATTTCAGGGCATTTGTTTCAGAGCACTACTGAACTCTTTTAGACTATAACAACAACAAGTCATCATGACATGATGACTTGTTATCATTCATCCATTCCTCTTCTACCTCTTGTCCAACTCCTGGAACCTATTCCAGCCACCTCCTGTGTACATCCTGGACAGGTCGCCAGCCTGTCCCTGGGCTAACACAGAGAGAAAGGCAAGTATTCCCACTCACGATCCTAATTTAAAATCACCAAGTAACCTAACCCCACTAACTGCATGTCTTTGGACTGCACAGACACAAGGAGAATATACACACTTGAGCAAGTATTTGCATATTTGGTCCTCAGCCGCTGTGGTAACTGCACTTTAGCAATGAGTGAAACCCCTGGAATGATAAGAATGCCTACGAGCTGTTTTAACATTTAGCTAAAGTGTGTACACGTGCACAGCGTTTATCAGCCAAAGAGCAGAGATTGCTCTCCACTAAGTAAAAGCTTTAAACACTGATGGATGACCTCAGAAGCAGTCTGTCATACATGACACTGATAATGATGTGAGCAATATTTGTGCATGTCTGCAATTTTTAATCAAAAAAACATCCATCTGCCCCCTAATATATATTTTTTTACAGTACTTTACTAAAGAAAACATTGGCTTAAAAGTCTTATGTTTTAAAGTTTACACTCCTAATCTGTCTTTCATATACGCATTTCACCAAAAACAAATGTACAACCAAACAGAAATTGTTCAAGCCTCTGATGAGTATAAACTATGTGCTTTATTGTCTTTCATTTCTCTTACGGTGTGCAGTAAGTAAAGAATGGTAGCCGTTGCTAACCATCATTGCCATATGTTAAAAAAAGATCTAGAGTGTGATTATAGTTGTGGGTGGGTTCTTTTACATTTTGGGAAAAGACAATTGAGTCAAATAACAGATTAAATGCTGTGTTGAGGCTGTCATTTTTAGCATCTATATGTAATGACACACTGAACTTAAAGATTAGGCTTGGACTGACTGGACATGAAAAGGAATTAAAATAATAAAAGTAGTAAGTCAGACTCGGGGGGCACTGGAAAATCAAATACATAAAATGAAATAATACAAAAATTGAACATAAATAATTTCTTAAGTCAAAAATAAAGAATCAGGAGGCAAAAACAAAAACTCAAAAGGCTGATTTGAAGACCCAGGACAGTAATAAAGTATATAATCTCTCTGAGTTAAAGCATAGTTTGTGTTTGGATGCTCAGTTCAGATTGTGTAAAATATTTTTTTCAGAAATGCTTGTATTATATCTGTCACGTCACTGGGTTTGGTGACCCAGTGCTTGTGTTTTTGGCTTAAGTTATACTCTTTGAACTATGGTTTTCTGTTTGTATTATATTTATAGTTCCTGATTTCTAGGTTTCTGTTCTCTGTGTGTTCTATGCTTAGTCTTATTTTTTCTTTCTTTATGTCTTCCCTGTGTTCTACGTGTAGTTACTTTTATCTCTGTGCTTCCTGTTCTCTCTGTTCCAGGGTCTGTCATGTTTCCACGTCTGTGTGTCAAATATGGGTCGTTATGTCTGATTTGTCCCAGCTGTGTTCCCACCCGTTCCCCATCCTCTTGTTGTCCTGCCTGTGTATTTAAGCCATGTGTCTACCTTTGTTTGTTGTTGATTCGTCTGCTTGTCATCCTGTGTTTCATCTGTGTTTCTCCTGCTGCTGGTTCCTCTGTGTTTCAAGGTTTTTTTCCCCTTTTCCTGGTTTTTTGTCTCAAGTTCCATGTTTCGGGTTAGCTTTCCCAGTTTAGGTTTATCTTAGTCTCTACCATTCTCTGCTTTTTTGTGGGTTTTGCATCCCACTGTAAATAAAGCTCACGCTCAGTAATCAGTGCCTGCTCTTGAGTCCACACTCTTCACCTCAAGTCAAATCGTGACACCATCATATATTAACTATTTTTTGGCTTTTTCAGTTTATTTAATATATTCAAATAATCTCTAGCTTGTTTCTAAATTGGTACAGGTGGATTCAAAGGACATGTTGTTGTTTCTTACCTGTGTGCTGTTGGCAGTGCGCTTTACTACCAAGGGAATAAGTGTACATCCCAGGATCTGAAGAAACAGAATCACAGTATGTTAGAATATGTGATGAACTCGTTTGCTTATCTTTCAAACTATAAATTAATAAAACGGTAACTATCAAATTTGATTTTCATACAGAACACTTAAAAACTGAACCTTACATTGTGCATTAAAAAAATGTTTAACATACATTTTCTAATGCTCATAACTTTTTAAGTTACGTGTCATACCATCAGTTAAGAAAGCACATGATTTTTCTTTTTATTCCTCGTGATTGAGATCAGAGCTTTTATCATTCCAGCTATGTGACACTTGAGGGAGCAAGAGAGCTAAAAGAAATGGATTGCTTGCTGGCCCAAACACCCATACAAAAAGTGTCTCACATTTATTCAGACAGAACTCTTCAAACTAGATTACTAATCTATATAATATGATAATTTGTCTAAAACAAATTCCACAAACATGCAGATATTTCTATTTAGAATTTTGTATTTAAAGATTAAAAAAAAAAAAAAAAAAGGAAACTGTGAATATGTGTGTTACACCTAAAAAGGAAAAATGTCTCTTATAAAATTGTTTAAAAAATTAACAGATTATTCTCTTGAACAAAATCATGCTTTTCAATTAAGTTATTGTATGAAAGATGTGTTTTCTATAGTCATTGATTTGATTGCATACATTTTTATGAAGTTTTTTTGTCTGACTGGAGAAATATATATTAAAAGCTAATCAAACACCTCATTTAATGCTTCAACCTCCATTGCCTTTTGGTTATTACATTACTACATTACTACATAATATTTTTTTATTTGATCGGGGTGTTATTTATACATTTAAAATCTATTTGAACTTTATGAAGATTAAAAAAAATGTATTTACATCAAGAATAGAAAAAAAGGCTGTTTTCTTTTCTTTGAAGTGACCTTGGCGTGACTGTAGCTCAGGTGGTAGAGCAGGTCATCTACTGATCGGAAGGTTGGTGGTTCGATTCCTGGCTTCGCCTAGTCTGCATGCCAAATATCCTTGGGCAAGATACTAACCCCAAATTGCTCTCCGATGCATCCATCGGAGTATGAATGTGTGTGAATGTTAGCTATAAAAGCACTTAGAGAGATGTGCTTGTGCGAATGGGTGTGAATGGGTGAATGCACAAGTTGTGTAAAGCGCTTTGAGTGCTCAGATGAGTAGAAAAGCGCTATATAAGAACTAGTCCATTTACCACTACCATTTACTTGGCCTGTCTGTTTTTTGTTTGGTTTTCTTTTTCGGGGGGTTTCCTCTTTAAGCATACCAAAGCTAGTAAAAGCTGAAAATCTTTTTTCCATCTTTTTTTCTTTCACCCCCCCCCCCCCCCCCAAAAAAAAAAAAAAAAAAAAAAAAGATAAGTAAGAAAAACCACAGGCACTGAAATAAAATCAGAAACACCAAAGTTTCCACTTACCGCAAAAAATGAGTTGGAGCCAATAAAAATACGCTTTAGTGGCAGATTAATTTTTCCCATTTTCACTTTGTAGAGGGTGACTAACAAGAGGTGAAGCAGAGTGGAGTGTGATGATGTGTAGCTTTGTGCACTCTGATAAACTCGCCTGAAAGTGAAAGTAACTACAGGAAAACACAGAAGTAAAGCACAACTGAAGACAAACCCTCACATGTGAACCCTTCATGAACTACAACCTGAAAACCGGAAACCATTTTCTTGTTTCATATATAGATTGTTTTTCTCTTGTTACTACTTGATGCTGATGACAACCCTCGATTGTTTTTTAAGAGATTAATTCTTTATAAGACATCATATAATGCAAAGTTTGTTTTTTAACAAAATGACACCAAATGTTATTTAAATTTTTATTCAAATACCACCAAAAGAATCATGTTTAACAATCAACACAACTGATCTAACCACACTAAACAAAGAATGAGAAAACATCCAATGAAAAGTGAATATCCTGATGAAATATTTCTTAAGTTCATAGCTAGGATATGTGATAAACAAACATGCAGAGTTCAAAATAAAGTCTGTGGACAGTTAAGATACTATGTAGATCGGGGGCATTAGACTTAAAGCCCCATTCAATTCTATCTGGCCCGTGCGATTGTTTCATGAGTCAGTTATTAATGGCTCGTTAGTTAGTGGGGGCCTCTGTTCAGGCTTCAGACCCATTGAGAATCCATACAGGCATGGGTGGGCACACCATGCGAGCACATAATGTAAAAGAAAGAAGGGGGCAAATGTTCCACAGCAAGTGTAGAGTACAGGCCACATAGAAAGAGAGAGAAGGAGCTGGATTAAATGCAAGTGTGTCAGAAAAAGTTAAATTAAAAAAAAAAAAACGTGCAAAAACGTAAAATGAGCATCTGTGTCACGATTTCCGGAGAGAGCGAGGAGTGGACCCAGATGCAGGCAAATGGAGCCAAAGGAGGATAATAACAAAAGGCGAGCCTTTATTGACGGCTGAACAAAGCTCCAAACATGTGGAATAGTGAAAACTAACCCAAAACCTAAATTGGGAAAACTAAGAATAAAATAATACAAACATGAAACTAGAAACAAGAAACTAGAACTAGCAAACCTGGAAACTTGAGGGGACTGAAAGCAGAGGTAACACAGGGGATGACAAGCAGAGATAAGACTCTCAAAACACAAGACACGGTTAGACACTGAGGGAGGGAAAACATAATCACTAACAGCAAGGAACTAAACAACCTAACATCAGAGAACCTAACCTTAGAATATTCTTTTAACCCGAAAACAGTCCAATAGAGACTGAACAGTAACATAAACACAAGAACCTTAACTGATAAAATAAACTTCTACAAAGTGTCTTAAAAGGCTGAGAAGCAGAAATGTATGCATCTAGCACAGAGCAATGGCTCAGAGTCTGAGTTTTTAAATGACTCTCACAGGCCTGAATGTTCACTTGAAACCACTTATAATTATAATTCTTAACTTGTTTGATCTGCTGCTCACCACAAACAACTATAAGCAGACATTTTGGACTTTTAACTGTATTTGTATTAGTTTTACAGCTTTACTGATTAAAAAAAAAAAACTCTCTTGGGGCCATTCATACTACACAAACTAGTCACAAAGTCTGGGCAATGAGCTGCCAGAACATTTTCTTTAATTTTACCCATTTATTTTTTACAATAAGTCCAAAATGTCATGCTGACAGATTTCTTTCTTTATCATGTAAAACAACTGTTAAACATGTGACTTCTTTACACAGACACAAAGGGGGAGTTTCAGTTTCACACACAGCCCACTCAAGATCAAAGTATGCTGTGTGTGGCATATAACGGTAAATGAGTTTGATTCCCTCTGGTGTAGATGATACAAAGTGACAGACTTCCTGTTCAGATCTGTCAAAATATTGTAGTAATGCCACACTGGTTTGCACCAAGAGTGCAACACACTGTGCCACATGCACAAATGCACATATTGCTATTGTTTTATTTATCTTCAGTTTATTTTATCTTCACCTTTCCTAAATAAATACCTGATGAAGGACACATTTTGTGCAAGATACAGTTATAGTGGCCCTTATTAATCTAATTAGAGTTTATTGGTATGCATATAGTAGTACAACAAACCCAGGCCCAGTCTCATTGTACTATACACTAGCTTCACAATAGCTACATGGGATCTGGGTTACAGTAACTTTCCACAAAATATCAATATGAGAACTGAATCTAGAACACAACTATCTGGCATCAGAAGAATCAAAATTTTAGTATCAATACACACACAGCTATTAACGAAAAGAAATTACACAAAATTTGCTCTGTGGATGCACTGCTGAGAAAAGCCCTCAATTGTTCACATGATAGTGCGGGGCAAAGCCTCATATCAGTTTCACCCGAAACCTCTGGTGGTAACAACCCATGCCTTTTTTCACATCTTGACTCATGTGATGATGCACATAGGTAGGTCAGTGACCCACTCAAGGGACAATTCCCACTACAGTTTAAATACCAGGGACTCTCCATCTTTTGGTCTTAGAACTGAAGAAGCTTCTTGAATGAGAGGTCAACAACATTCAAAAAGTCACCTTTTTATGCTCTTAAGAAACCTTCACTTTCACACTTCCTGCTATCCCTTTGTCACAAATCATCTCTGACACATGTCTCCACGCACTTCACCCTGCCTGCACTTTCTTCTTCATCTCTGTTGTGGACTGGTCATTGGTTTGAATGGTTGATCTCAGGTATATAAACTTATCTATATTCACTAAAGTATCTATATTCCTTGCATGTAGACCTTTCCACCTGTCTCCCTGTTATTCACACACAAGTATTGTAGGGTGATCGTGGCTCAAGAGTTGGCAGTTCGTCTTGTAATCAGAAGGTTGCCAGTTCGAGCCCTGGCTCGAACTGTCTCGGTCGTTGTGATCTTGGGCAAGACACTTCGCCTACCGCCTACTGGTGATGGCTAGAGGGGCTGATGGTGCGATATAGCAGCCTTGCTGTAGCTTGCCTCCACTAGTGTGTGAGAGTGACTGAATAGTGGAATTGTAAAGCGCTTTGAGGGTCTCGAAAAGCGCTTTATAAATGCAATCCATTATTACTATTATTCTGTTTTGCTTCTACTGACTTTCATTCCACTTTCCTTTTTCAAGCACCTTGAGGCAACTGTTGTGATTCGGTGTTATATAAATAAAATAAAATTGAAGTTAACTGAATTCTCTCTAATGTATACCTCTACCTCTGCGAGTTACCTTCTATCTGCTTCCTACTGTCACTGCAATTCCCAGTCATCTGCAAACATGATAGCACATGGAGACACCTGCCTAACCTCATGTGTCAACATATGCATTATTAACCACTATGAGCAAGAATGATGTCCAACACTGATAAAGTGACGGTGTCAGTAAGTGTCAGTAGTGCTTAGGTGGTACAATAACAGTTTTTGTCCATTATGCACAGAGAAGTCTCACAGCTTCTGGAATGACAATCATCTCCTTTGTCTTCTTCTCATTTAAACAGATATAATTTTTCCTGCACCAGTCCTCTAAGTGTTCCGAGTCCTTCTTGTAGCTGGTCTCATCATTGTTTGTGATGCATCCAACCACAGCTGTGTCGTCCGCAAACTTCAGCGTGAACAGGAGGGGACTTAGCGCACAGCCCTGAGGACAATGGAAGATGAGGAGACATTGTGGATCCTCACAAACTGCAGTCTGTTGGTCAGGAAGTCCAGAACCCAGTTACAAAGAGAAGAGCTCAGTCCAAGAGTCAGTAGTTTGTCTACTAGTGTTTGCAGGATCATAGTATTGAAAGCAGATGAGAAGTCCATGAAGAGCATACGGACGTAAGAATTCTTCTGCTCCAGGTGGGTGAGGGTGGTATGAACTACAGAAGAGATGGCATCTTCTGTGGATCGATTTCTCCAGTAGGTGTACTGGTGTGGGTCTGAAGTGACACTGATGGTGGCTTTGATGTGGGCCATAATCAGCCTCTCAAAGCATTTCGTGACAATCTGTGTGAGAGCTACAGACCAATAGTCATTTAGACCTGTCACAACAGAGCTCTTGGGTACTGGGATGATGGTCGCAGTCTTCATGCAGGTGGGGACCGCTGCCTGGATAAATGAGGAGTTAAAGATGTCTGGTCTGACAGAACCTCAGAGAGCTGATCAGCGCAGTTCCTCAACGCCCGCCCAAGGATGTTGTCTGGGCCGGCAGCTTTGCGGGGGTTAATCCTTTTGAGGCTCCTTTTCACTTCAGTTGCGGTCACACTGAGGGTTTCTTCTTCTGGTGGTCGGCAGAGTCTGATGCTGGGCGAGGGTGTGTTAGGGTCCTCAAAGCAGGCATAGAACCGGTTGACAGCCTCAGGCAGAGAAGGGTTTCTGGGGAATTGTGTATCCCTGGTTTTGTAGTCAGTGATGCGCTTGATACCCCTCCACATACTGCATGGATCCTGGGAAGAAAAAACTACCCTGAATCTTCTGCGTATATGTGGCTTTGGCTCTCTTGACGTCTACGGTCAGTTCTCTCCTAGCCCTCCTGAGTTTCTGTGCATCACCAGACCTGAATGCAGCATCCCTGGCTTTCTGCAGGGAACGGACTTCTGCATTCAACCAAGGTTTCTGGTTTGAATAGCACATCACAGACTTGGTGGTGGTAACATCCTCCACACACTTACTGATGTAGCTGAGGACAGCAGATGTATGCTCCTCCAAATCCAGCTTCTCCTTATGTACAGCAGCATCCTGAAGACCTGCCAGTCTGTGCATTCAAAACAATCCTGTAGTACAGAGTCACCATCATTGGGCCACACAGTGATGGTTTTCTGTGTCGGTTTGGAACGTCGTAGTGGGGAACGGTAGGCAGGGACCAGCATAATGCAGATGTGGTCAGAGACGCCGAGGTGGAGGTGGGGTACCCCTTATCAGTGAATCAGGCGGTGATGTGCCTGTATCAGTGAATCACTCTGTGGTGGTGAAGTTTTCTTTGGTTGATCTAATATCATCTTAATGATTTGAATGCCATGCCCTATCTTGAAGAACATCAGATCTCTTAAAACACTGCAATAAGAATAGAATAATCCTTTAATTGTCCCACAAGGGGAAATTTGGTTATAACAGCAGCAAAAGTAAAAATAAGCAAAAATAATCACACATAAACTGCACACTGGAGCATCTCAAACTGAAATAAAATGCTACACAAACATTATTTAGCAACACTTGTGTTCCATTTACCAGATTATGATTTGCTGAGCAGGTGATTGGTATATTGGATGAGCAGCCGTCACGTGAAATGTGAAAATGGATCAGAACCTCCAGTGATGAAGTGCCCAGTTACTATATTGAGGACTGATACTCTGTAATGTTTTATATAAATACATTTATATCTGTATCAATTTGATTTTTTTTTTCTTTGAAGCATGTTGCCATTTTGTGACTGCAGGAAAGTCAGCAGTGAACATTTGTCTTTAACCTCAAGCATGAGTTGAGGTTTTGGTAAACAACATGTCTGGCAGAAATTATTTTCACATCAGTTTCTGAACCACAAAGGGGACGAATGACATGAGAAGAAGATAAAAGCAGGTCAGTGAAAATTCTTGTAAATCTTTGTCTTTTTGCAAGTGGTTACTTAGAAATAGGTCATGGTGTCTGCACAACTCCCAGTCTGCAACCCATGCCTAGCAAGCCACATGCAGCTCTTTCGCCCCTCAGCTGTGACTTCTGCAAGCTTTTGGTGAAAAAATAAAACCAGGAAAATTTTAAATGTGTGGTTGAGCGCCTGATTTTTTTCTTTGCTTGTTTGTTTTTAACAGAATTGTACTCACAAACCCCTCCACCACAAGGTTTGCAATTCAAGGGGGGTTGTGTGTCCCAGGGATCCCAGTGACGATGTTGTCTGGGGGCTTCTACCCTTTATGGGGTATCCCATGGCAAATTAGTCCTGGGTCCGGGACCAGACAAAGAGCGATTAACAAATCTCCAATGAGCAGAAGATCAAGAGACTAGTTCACCCTGCCTGGAATAGGGTTACCAGGGCCTCGCCCTGGAGCCAGGCCTGGGGAGGATGACCAAGGATGAGCATCTGGTGGTCGGACCTTAGTCCGTGGGGCCCAGACAGGCACAGCCCAAAAAAGGGACATGGGCCCACACTCCTGTAGGCCCACCACCCACATCGGTCATGTGCAACATTTGTTGGGCAGTGGCCATTGAGAGCTTGGGACCACTAGCAGTTTCTGACCTGATGATGTTAGAGCTTGGGAAGATGAATGTGGTTTCAGCAGGTCACATATACACCGAGGAGCTTGACCAGGTAGGACCCTAAGGCTAGTACTAAAATTTTAAAATGAAACCTAAAATTTACAGTCAACTAGTGAAGGGAGTCCAATACTGGAGTAATATGAGACTTTCTGTTGGTGCCTGTCTGCGTTTATGTGCCGCATGACAGTTCAGAGTACATGGCCTTCTTGGAGTCCCTGGGCGGGGTGCTTGAGAGACTTCAACACTCACGTGGGCAAGACAGTGAGACCTGGAGGGGTGTGATTGGAAGGAACTGCCTGCCACATCTGAACCCTAGAGTCTTGTTCTGTTACTGGACTTCTGTGCAAACCACAGTTTGTCCATAACAAACACCATGTTCGAACATAAGGGCGTCCATAAGTGCATGTGGCACCATGACACTCTAAGCCACAGGATGATGATCTATTTTGTAATTGTATCATCAGCTCTGTGGCCACATGTTCTGGGCACTTGGGTAAACATAGGGGCTGAGCTGTCAACTGTTGGGTCAGGTGGCAGTGGAGGATGCTTGACAGACCTGGCGCACCCTATTAAGGGATTGTTAGGTGACAATATCACTCATCTGGAAAAAAAACCTCCAAATTAAAAAAAATCATATTTTATACAAAACATCTTTTTTGCTCTCTTATTACTTTGTGTTCTGTTATGAAATATCATCAGTTACAATTTTCATTGCAGTACCACTGATTTTAGGGGAGTGTCAGCACTCCATGGGACACCAACTTGGAATGGGAAATTATTTGTCAATCATTTTATTCACATAAATTTGCATTTCAAACTTGGCCTTTAGATTTCCTTTTAGGTATATTTTATTACCTTATTCCTGCATTCATGGATGTACCATTTGGAAGTTCGCTTTTTTTTTTTTTGATTAACTTTTAATACAGCAGCTAATGCTTCTTTCTTGGATTTTTGGATGCATTTACCATTATTTTTGCAACATTGGCACATTCTATATTCTATTGAAATTTATAGTTTAACTAATTTCTTAGCTAAACCAAGGGAATCTCCATCTGATCAGTGTAATGTGGAGATTAGGAAAATTTAGGTGAAATGAACGACACTAACAGTGACAGAAAAACAAAGACATTTGAAACAGAAATAGAAAAGACAATACCACACAGGAAATCATATTCTTTATATATACAGGGTGGGCCATTTATATGGATACACCGTAATAAAATGGGAATTGTTGGTGATATTAAAGTCCTGTTTGTGGCACATTAGTATATGTGAGGGGGCAAACTCCTCAAGATGGGTGGTGAACATGGTGGCCATTTAGAAGTCGGCCATCTTGGATACGACTTTTGTTTTTTCAATAGGAAGAGGGCCATGTGACACATCAAACTTATTGGTAATGTCACAAGAAAAACAATGGTGTGCTTGGTTTCAACGTAACTTTATTCTTTCATGTTTCCCATCATCATTTTCCAGTGTATTTAAGCCCTCAGTTGCCCTAAGTTTCTTGTCTCGTCATCGTCGAGTCCTTGTGTGTGTTTCCAGTCCAGCTCAGTCATTCAGTTCAGTCCAGTCCAGCTTAGTTTAGCCTTTCATGTTCAGGTCATCCAACCCCTTTGGGGTTTCATCAAAATGCCACTTTGATAAAACCCCAAAGTGCATTTTATCAAAGTTGAGGATTAAAGATGATTTTACCTATTTACAAACGAAGATGTTTACACTGTAACATGCAACCACAGATGTTTTCTGGTGGAATTTATAGCTTGAAATATTCATTCTTTGACTTTGAAGAAAGGATTAGAAAGTGATCAATTTAAGAGCCATTAAAGAGATGATAAAAACATGGGATCTTCCTTTTGGAATTGTTGTAAATCATGATCTTACGGCATAGTTTACAGTTTCTTATTTTTTTATACAATATTCTAGAGGTGTGGTGACAAACTCAGTCCACAATGTCATTTTATTAAAGTTTGTAATTCATATCAGTAATATTTGTCAAGGGCAGTTGCTGTCACTCTGGCTGTATCCCAATTCAGGATCTGCAGCCTTAGGCTGCATTTTAAGGCCGATTACGTCACAGCGACGCAACAAAGGCTGTCCCAATTTGAAGGCTGCTCGAAATGCGGCCCTCAAATGCGTCCTTCATTTCCCGGAATTTTAAGGATGTGACGGTGTAGACTTTGTGGCCCAACATATCCCAGAATGCATAGCACAGCCCGGCCAATTCAGTTTGGAATAATGGCAGTAAGTACAGACGCGGCAGAAACAGTGGCGGAGGGCACCCACATCCATAAATGTACATTACGTCGGAAGTACCGACACAATTGTCAAAATGCAAAAGATAATTGCAGTGTAATTGTACATGTCACGGTGAATTCATCCACAGCCATCACACGTAGGTGACTGTAAATACACAGCCCCGCTGATTTGAAACTGGCCGGTTTTTATATTACCCTGTGAGGGTCACCAACAAAAACCTGAAGATAACAAAATACAAAAATGTAACCGTGTAAATTCCAAATATCTGTGCAATGTGGCAACACATCACATATCTGCACAAGTGTGCCTACGTTGACGGAGACATCTGTTACCGATAACTTATCCAGCCGGCGAGTATTCCAACTCCATTCCAACGTCCCCACCCGCGCTCTGTCGCCACTCAGGTTGAACATGTCACAGAAGTCACCCAAGTAACTTACAAATGTTATTGCTTGGCCTATGACAGTGTTGTACTTGTTCCTGACAAAATCGGCTTGGCTGAGAGTGAAGTTGGGAGTCTGCACACAGCTGAATGTGCAAATGTATTATAGGGTACATCTTTCGCCATCTTACAATGCTGTGATTGCAGCCATTCCCCAACTCTCTGTGAATGGTACTCATGGCCATTGATCACTGGTCTTTGATCAGTGGGTTTTGGTCAGTGGTTGTTGATCAATGGTCATGAGAATTTGCATAATTACGATTAAGGAACTGACCTCCCAGCCCATTGTTCCTTCAGTTGGCTGGTTTCAGTCATTATGCAAATGTACTATTTATAAGATTGGGGAAACCTGCAGTCAGCTGAGACTGAAGAAGTCACTCGGATGAGTGACGAAACGTTTCTCCCACAAAACCCTACGTCCAGATGAACAGAATCAACTTTTGGAGATTTACTTTCCTGGATGATTGAGAATGCATCAAGACAAATGTATTATATTTCACGTCAAACAGAAAAATTATGACACAGAAGTGTAAGATGGTAGAAAAAGTACTCCAATGTCCTGTCATATTCTAGGGAGTAAGGAGGAGACAGCTGAGCTCATCAAACTCCGGGGTGAAAACAAACACCTGTTCACTGGTGCCAGGAACTCAGCCGTTGCGGGTTGGAGGTATAGCAACAGTATGCATGCATAAATCTGTCCTGCTCTGTAGTTGGCACATATTGCACATATTGCTGAGGATCCGGTGCAAGGATTAACATGGATTGACATGTCCTATCATATTCCGTCTACCAGGGCAATCCTGGAGCAGATGGGCCTGGCAGGCCAAATCACCCCGTTGCAGGCGGGAAAAAAAAATGGGACAACCGAAAGAAAAAATACAAAGTATGTGCAGTACCATTGGAATATGAATCATATGAACCTAGTCATGTAAACCTGTACTGTTGCTGTTGCGGTGAACTGCCACTTTGATTCCCTCTGCCTGTTGGATTGCAAGTATCCCGCATCAGGTGAGGGGGTGAGTGGGAAGACCACTGCTGCCACTTGGCCCTGGTTTGTCCCAATGGATGAGGTCCTAGGACAGAGGCCTTCTACCAGGTCTCCAGTCCCAATTGCCTCCATCCAGGAGGACACTCCAGGGCCCAGTACAGCAGTGGGCACCCAAGGGCAGGATGTGGAATGGCGGGAGAATGAGACCCAGCTGGAGGCAAGACCAGAAAAGAGGAAGAGGAACAGGGAGGATGAAGTCCTGGAATTGATCAAAGAGGAAATGAGGCTGCAGAAGGAGATTGAAGAAAGACGTGCGGAGCAAATGGACGGGATCATACGTCTACTGGTGAAGGTTGTGGAAAAACAAAATGAGTAAGGTAGTGTGAATAGGACCCATTGTACAAACTTACAGTTCTCATATTTATGTTTGTGCAGGATATGTGAAATGTGGACGAAATAATTTAAGTTCTGTTAATACAAGTTGCACTTTTGATTTGAATTGTTGAACAAATGTGAAAAATGAACAGAATGTACAAAGTCCTGTGAATAAAAAAAAATTGTTACACTCTGTGAGATCATTATTCAAACTATGTTATCTTATACCCATAGTCAAGGTAGACAGCTGTAGAACATAAATATATTCCTTAGTCTAAGTTGTGTGCAAAATATATAGCTTAGTTTTCCTTATATTTTTAGGTTAAAGAACATGACCATCTTCGCAGTATATTTTTGTAGTATGTTAGACAAATGTTCCAGTATATCTTTGGGGATTAAAAGAATGTGACCATCTTTGGGTTCTGTTAGGCAGGTGGGCGCCACCATTTATCTGCTGTGAATGTTTTACACTGTTTTCTTGTCATGTCAGACTGCTTAAATCATTTCTGAGAATGTTGTGTGCGAAGGACCTTGGGGCCGGTAACAGCAAAAGCAGACAACATTCTGTGCCCCCACCCTTGTAGGGGGTAGAAAGACAGGGAGCCCGAGGTCATAACTTAGGCGCCATGACAGATAAGGGACTGTGAATGTTTAGGTTTACGACCAGGTGGGGGCCAGTAGAAAGTATAAAAAGCTGTGTAACACACCACCATTTTGAGACTTGCTGTGACCCTCTCATGCATCTCTCCCCATCCGGATGGTTTATGCTCATTGTGTGAAAATTGTATGGAAATAAAGGATTGTTGATTGAGCATTTATACACCGAGTATTGTCCTTCCTTCAGCCCAAACATCAAAACATCAAAAGGTAAGCACAGCCTGTTGTATTATGAATAACAAATGTACATATTGGGCTTTCCAAATTAATCTGTTCGCTGAGTTACACGTATTTTCACATTAAATTGTCGGTGTCTGGTTTTCTAGCAAGATACTAAAACCATTCTACGTTGAGACTAGAATTCAAGTGTGTCATAGGAACTCCCTCTAGCAAGATACTAAAAACACACTACGTTGAGACTAGGGCGCAGCCCACTTTACCCTACATAATTAATTTTGTCTATAACTGGCTTCTGTTGCAAGAAATGGGGAAAAGCTTCCAAAACGCGGCCAAAGTGTAGAATATGAAATAGAGGTGAAATAGAGTCTGGCGTCTGGTGCGCTTGCATTTTCAAAGGTGAGCTCAGAGGTTTCCGTGTGTGTTTCTGCTGGTGAGACGCGCTTGTTGTGTTTCTGTGTGTTACTGCTGATGAGACGCGCTTGCTGTGTTTCTGTGTGTGAAATATGAACATGGTGACAGTGACGGTTGATGTGTGAATGAGAGGACATTAGAGCAAAGACACATTTTAGGATCAAAGGTTGATGCCTAGTGGACCTGTGGAAATAATTTTTGTTCATGGTGTGGCAACCCCCCTGCCTGTGGACGCGCAGTCAGGTCCAGCGGCGTCTGGTTAGCCGAGGTGGTGACTTGGGAACTGAGGACTCCCACATAGCTACAGAATAACACTGAAACGTCTGTGTAATCACGGTTTACATTTATTCTGGACTAGAGCAAGACACATTTTGCGAACAAAGGTTGAGTTCTAGAGTAGTAAAAGAGAAAAGGTTCAAAAAGGTTGTATTCCTCGTTTCAGTGGTTGAAATTGTTGTTTGCCTGTCCCCTGACGAGTGTTAAATTAAATAAAGAGGGCATTTGGAGCCACATAGAGATAGACGGGCTGAATTGGGTGTATTACTCTGTGGTGTAAAAAAAAAAAAAAAAAAAAAAAAGGAGAGAGAGAAAGAGAGTTGGAGGTGTGTAGTTTGTGTGAAAGCGCCGTTAGAGTCGGCGTCTCGTCAGAAGTACGGGAGTCAATTAAAGTAACAGAATAAAAGTGTGTTTGTTTTGTGCAGAAATTGCGGCAGGAGGCCAACAGGATAATTTGTGTCTAAAAGTGTGTTTGTGTTGTGCAGAAATTGCGGCAGGAGGCCGTGTCGTGAATTGTTGCAAACGGTGAAGTCATTTGGAGGGTTTAAAGGTGTGTAGTGGTGTGAAAATGTTGGGTTTTAAGTCTAACATAGAAAAAGGGGGTGTGCAGGGTGAGTGGAAAACTTTTGAGAAGCAGAGAGAGGAGTTGCTGAGGGCGCTGCAGGTCATGCGACCTGGGAGTGCACCAGAGAAAAAATTAGAGGTTGCAGCTGTGGCAAAGGAGATCAAGGAGTTGTGTGATAAAGAAGGAGTGATTGGTGAGTTACGAGGTTCATTGGCTAAAGTGCTTCTGGGAGTAGCACAGAAGCGCCAGGAGAAAGAGCATAAACTTCATGAACAGATTGATGCGGCCCCCATTTGGGAGAAATGGAGGCTTAAAAAACAATTGCAAAAAGTGCAGGAGGAGAGAGCCCGCGTAACGGGGTGGGCAGTAACGTGCCAGGGGGTGGAGCATTGGATGAGGGAGCCAAAGGAGGAGTCTGATAAGCTGATGCTGCCGGCTTCCCCGGTGAGGTCATCGCTGACGGCCTTCCCACCTCCCTATCAGGCTCCCGCCCCCCTCTATCCTGTGTTGAGAGTAGAGCAGGACTGTCTCACAGGAGGGGATGGCCAAATGTTAGAGGTTACAGGCGGTTGTGTAAATTGTGAAATACATGTAAAATGTAAAATGAAAAAGTCACCTCACATGAAAAAGTCATCTCATCAGGAAGAGTGTGTTGAAGAGAGAGTTGTGCAGCTGGTTGAAGAGGCTCTAATCACTTTAGAGCATAAACATAACATTTCTAATGAGACGTTAGGGAGTGAAGGATATGTTACAACACAGGCAGGGAAAGGTGTGGTGTGCGGCCCAGAGGAGGACGCGTATGAAGGGTGGTTATCTGGCACCCTCGATGACAACATTCAAGTGAGTGGAGGTAGGAAGAAAAAAGGTGAAGCAGGGCCGGAGCTAGGGGGGGCTTTTCACACTAGGGTAGCTAGAGAAAAGCAAGGAAAAGGCAGAGTAGTCAGATCTAAATTAGGACACGCACCACACCCCATGGTGCGCCGGAGTCAGGAAGATAAAGACCTTCTTGGCCCTCTTGGTGAGTTCCCCCTAGTGGCGACATCCGGAGGTCAACTGAAATATAAGCCATACGGGGTGGGAGATGTTAATGCTTTGATAAGTTTATTACCTCCTATTACTGATGGAGGTGCGGGGTGGCTGAAAGAGTTTGACAGAGCTACGACAGGGGTTCAGTTGGCTTTGGGAGATTTCAGAGCTGTGGTTGCCAGATGTGTTAAAGGTACAGCTCTGGATGACATAGAAAAGATAGCAGGTACTGCATTGATGGTTGACAGCACCCCATTTTGTCGTGTGGTGAATGAAATATCTGATGCATTGCGTGAGAACTATCCCACTCCAAATGCTTCTGCGATTTTGAAGTTATCATGGAAATCTGATCAGGCTCCAAGAGAGTATATAGAGCAGGCTAAAGCTTCGTGGGCCCTTAGAACTGGCCAGCATCCTGGTAGAGAGGGGATGCAACAATTGTGGTTCAGAGAAGCTGTGTTAAAAGGCGTGCCTGAACAGGTGAGAGCGGCCATGTTAGATAACCCAGATATGGAGGGAGCGGAGTCTCACGTGTGGGAGAAACATCTGGTGCACCGCCTGCAGAAAGCTTATGATGAGGCTATGAGTAAAGATGAGGACACTGATAAAATGAAAGAGCAATTGTTGAAATTACAGCCGAGTGAGGCGAGAGTGAAGGCAAATGACAAAAAGAAAGAGGACAAAATAGCAAAAGTCATGGTGGCCCAGGGTCACCAACAAATGGAGACAAATTTAGATCCTAATGTTTTTCCAGCAGACACATGGGGAACTACATGGGGACCAAATTGGGGTGGCCGTGGGGTCGGCAGAGGCAATTGGGGTTCACGTGGTGGCCAACGGGGAGGAGGCGGCGGCATGGGTAGACAAAGGGGTGCGCTCGGAGGAGGTCGCTATGTGCTAGGAAATGCGTGCTTTAAGTGTGGTCAGCCTGGACATTGGGCTCGAGAGTGCCCTGAACCATCTCAACCATGTTATCAGCCACAACCACCCGCCCCGAGGGGGCGCAGACAACATTCAGTTCCAAACACACATATGGCCCCACCGGGGCAGTTTCCGGTGGAAGCCTGGCAACAAGGACACTACTGACACACCCCACAGAGAGGCCTGGGCATAGGGGGAGGGGCAGACCCCCTGGTGCCACTGAGGGTTCAAGGACGTAACCTGCTCTTTTTAGTGGACACAGGAGCTACGGACTCCACCATTCATACGGCTCCTGACAACATCTCACGGTCAGACACCAGCATCAGTGTGATTGGCTTCTCTGGGGTACCAATGATCATGCCAGTAACTGTCCCTTTAAAGACTGAAATAGGACGGCAGTCCTTGACACATTCATACATGGTCTCACCACAAGTTCCAGTCAATTTAATGGGCAGGGACCTGCTCATTAAGCTCGGAGCTACTATCATGTGTGGAGCTGATGGATTAACAGTGACTTTGAAAGATGGAACTGAGTTGTCTTGTTTGCAATCAGGAATGAAAGGACAGTGGCTGTTATCAGAGGACTGTGAACGCACCGCACAGATCTACTGGGCGAGGCTGACCACATCAGATGGAATTCTGGCACAGTACCAACTCTGGCGCCCCTGGGTAATGTCCATGTCTGTTTACTCGACCCCGCGTGACCCCTACCACATGACCTTGTTTTATGACCGCGAGCACACCGAGTGGTATGAGGAGTTGTTTTATGAGTGTTTAGATGAGAAAGCCTGGGAGCTTAACTCTCAGGACATCTATGTTGGCTCGGCTGGAGTGGCAGCGTTTGTGGCACTCCCTGAACACCAAATGAGCTGGTACAGAATGGGGGATGAAGCAGTTCCACACGTGTCGCTGGCAATACATGCGGGTCATCAAGCAAAAGATTTAGGCCCAATGGTCAGAGCGGCCATAAGGGCCACAGATTGGCAACAAACACAACTCACTGATGTCGCCTACTCACTCAGTTGTAAGACTTACAGGATTTCTGTGACAGCCACTGATACGTGTGTTCTAGAACATAAACATTTAAAACGAACGCATGGAAGGGAGAGATCAGATCATGAGGAAGCTGTTAAAGGCCTGGCTGAACTCCCTGACACTTTGTGGTCCAAAGGCCCCACTGACGTGGGTTTAAAATGTTGTTCTCCTGTCACATTTGAGCTAAAAGATAACACACCAATTTGGCGCTCTCAGTACAGACACAGTCAGGAGGCAGAAAACGGAATTGCAGAAACAATCTCAGGGCTTTTGCAGGTGGGTGTGTTAGAGCTGTCTTCTTCTGCATGGAATACTCCAATCCTCCCAGTAGAGAAATCTGGAACGGGCAAATATCGCATGGCACATGATCTGAGGGGAATAAATGCTGTCCTTAAGACACCAACAGTACCTGTACCAAATCCCTACACAGCTTTGACTAATTTATCTCCAGACTACCGGTGGTTCACATGTATTGATTTGGCAAATGCTTTCTTTTGTCTCCCACTGCATCCATCTTTGAGAGATATTTTTTCATTTACCTATAGGGGCCAGCAGCTGCGCTACACTCGGTTGCCGCAGGGTTTTGCCCTTTCACCGGGGATTTTTAATCAGGTACTGAAACACGCTCTCTCTCCCTGTGTATTGCCTGAAGGATGCACACTGATCCAGTATGTGGACGATTTGCTGATCGCTGCTCCAACAGCTGATGCTTGCTTTCAAACAACAATGACGGTGCTTCGCCAGCTGGCCAAAACCAGTTTTAAAGTAAGCAGAGACAAACTTCAACTGGTCAGAACTGAGGTTACATTTCTAGGTCGTGTGGTGGCAATGCAGACGGTGGGCATGTTGGCATCCCAGAGGGAAACAATTATGTCACACCCCCAGCCACGAACAGTGAAGGAAATGTTGTCTTTTCTTGGGCTCACAGGTTACAGTAGACACTACATTCCTGACTATGTGGGCAAAACCAAGCCTTTGAGAGATTTGGTGAAAGAACACGGCATGAGAGACCTGACAGCTAATTTGAACTGGACCACTGAAGCTGAGATGCAGTTTATTGAGCTTAAACAAGCTCTGTCTCGTGCAGCGGATTTAGCAATCCCTGACTATCACTCAGACTTCTTTGTTGATGTTTCTGAAACAAATGGAGTGGTGAATGGAGTGTTGTTTCAGAAAAAAGGGGGAGTGAGACAGGTGCTGATGTATATCAGCATCGGTTTGGATAACATGGAAAAGAGACACCCCACGTGCACACAGCATGCAGCAGGGGTGGCAAAAATCATTCAGAAAGTGGCTCACGTAGTGAGGAGACACCCACTCAAAGTGCTAACTACACACAGTGTGGTGGCCTATGTGAACTCACAGGCATTCACAATGACCCCGTTGAGACAGCAGAGACTGACTAAGATTCTGGAGTCTCCAAACTTGACCTTCACACATGAAGGGATTAACATGGCAGATCAGATGGGAGTGGGAGAGCCTCATGACTGTGCACAGATAGTAGAGGTGGAGGAAAAAGTAAGATCTGATTTGAGAGCAGAACCTGTAGATGGAGCAGAAGATTATTTCACAGACGGATGTTGTTTTAGGGATCAGACTGAAGGTTTGAAAACAGGTTATGCAGTGGTGAGAGGAGTTGGAGACCAGCTGCATGTGGAGAAATCCGGAACACTGGAGGGACTCCAGTCGGCGCAGAGAGCAGAGCTTGTTGCAGTGATAGAGGCGCTGAGGCAGGGTAAAGGAAAACGAGTTAACATTTACACAGACTCAGCATATGTGTTCGGAGCAGCACATGTGGAATTAGGACAGTGGAGAAGGGCTGGGTTTAGAACAGCCACAAACAAACCGATTAAACACGAGGAGGAAATGCGACAGCTGGAGGAGGCTCTGAAAGAACCCATTGAAGTGGCCATCATAAAGTGTAGAGGTTATGATGCGTCTGACACTTGGGTGGCAAAAGGGAACAGAGCAGCTGATGAGGAAGCCAAACGGGCGGCAGGTTATCAGGAAGGAAAACAAATGGTAAGTATGGGGATGGAATGGGGAAACCTGCCAGCCCAACAACGAGAGGACATCGAAAAGGCGCAAAAGGGGGCCACGCCTGAGGAAAAGGCGATGTGGTGAGAGAGAGGGGCCGTACAATCAGAGGGATTGTGGAGAGGCCCTGATGGGCGGCCAGTCCTCACAGCAGAAATGGCCCGAGAAAGGATTAAAGAAGCTCATGGGTTAGGTCATGTAGGAGTAGCCCAAATGGAGAGGGACTTGTGCCATTGGTGGCACCCCTACATGAAAAACATAGTAAGGGAGCATGTGAGAACTTGCTTGATTTGTGGGCAATATAATTCAAAGCCCACAGTGAAACCAGAAATGGGTAAGTTTCCTCTGCCAGAGAGACCAGGCCAGGAGATTGTGATTGATTACACAGACATGATAACTACCGTTCGAGGGTTTAGATATCTGTTGGTGTGTGTGGACACTCTGACCGGCTGGCCAGAGGCGTGGCCGACACGTAGAGAAGATAGTAAAACGGTGATAAAATGTCTTGTGAATCATTATGTCCCCTGGCATGGATTTCCAGAAAAGGTAAGATACGACAATGGCACACATTTTAAAAACAGAGATCTCGCTGAGGTTGAATGTATGCTGGGGTTGCAACATAGATATGGTACCGTCTATCACCCACAATCTCAGGGAAAAGTGGAGAGAATGAATCAAAATCTTAAAAACAAATTGGCTAAAATCTGTGCACAGACAAACATGACTTGGGTTGATGCTCTCCCTATAGCACTCATGAGTGTGAGGTGCTCAGTTAATCAGAGCACCGGGTTTACCCCATATGAACTGCTGACAGGGAGACCGTTTCCAGGCCCTGCAGCAGGTGTAAGAGAAGAGAGGAAACAAATGTGTCTGACCATGTGAAACAGTTTAAAGCACTAAAGGCTCTTGTCTCTAGTTTCACTACGCAGGTGGGAGATCCGACCGGGAAGGAGCTGACCACGCCGGAGGTGAAGTGGGTGTGGCTGAAGGTGTATAAGCGGAAGTGGGACGAGCCGAGGTGGACAGGACCATTCGAGGTGACCACTCGAACCTCTCATGCGGTCCAGCTGAGAGGCAAAGGCGACACTTGGTATCACTGGAGCCGGTGTGCGGTGGCGGAAGAGCCTAGGAGGTCGGAGAGGCTCTTAGGGAAAAAGGGGGACACGGCCGTGACCCTAAAAACACAGGTTTGAGCGAAAAAGGGGCAGAATAATCCCCTGACCTGTGCAACGACCGAAGGGTAGTCTAACCCTGGAGGTTGAAGAAAGGCGAATCGACAACAGGAGGACATCGGTGGCTGCAGCAATAAAATAAAAGTTAAAAATTCCTTAGACAGAGGTTTGATTCCGATTAACATTGAAAAATCCATAAGGTGACATTAAAATGGCTGTGGGCAACTACCATGTGAAAATAAAGCTTTGGGAAAACGGGAGAGTGATGGGGATGTTAACTGTGCTCACTGTTGTCCTGGTAACGATTATTTTCTTATTGTGTGAATTGCCCAGTTTCAGAACTCATCCAACTTCTCTCCCTCCAGCGGACCCTGAGGTGACCCGACGTAAGCGCGATGTAAGTGAGACATCTGATCCTTGTTTATCACATTATGGAGGTATAGAGGTGGATTACGTTAAGGGATCCACCACAGCTTTCACGTTTGATCTTTGTTCGGTGATAAAGTGTGGAGGAGATAGTGCTAGTTGGCGCAACTATGAGATTTGGACTTGTCATGACTTTGAACTAACGGAGGTTTGTCTTCAAGGCCGTCCTACCGCTTTGAGGCGTGGCAAGTGTCTTGATTGGACGATGGTGACGGCCTACATAGGCACAGGTTGGAAGCATGCGCGGAGGTGGAGGGGGTTCGAGATTCAGCGGGATTATAGCAATCCAATTACAATGTCCATTGGAGGGTGGTGGAGGTCGCCTCAGGGGCAGGGTAGACTAGATAACGCGTTTTACTTTTTGTTGGGGGTAGAGGTGCCCGGCAAAGACCCAATGGGTGTGATAAAAGTAAACTTTAAAGATCCACCAGTGAATGCATCCATTCTGTGGCTGGATTGGCTGATCACAAATGCAAAAGAACAAAATGTCTCTGATTGTGTGGCGTGTGCTACTGCACACCCCCACTTATTTACTGAACCAGCTCCCCTGTACCCAGAGGACCCCTGGGGTTTTGATTGCATAATTAGACTTACTCGTAGAGCAGTATCTTCAGTGAAATGTGCTCCTTTGTCCGTTTTGTTTCCTCCCATAGATAATGACACCGTGCCAGGACCGTTTACAGCTAACTACACCTGTTTCAATTTTACAGTAGGCGGCCCGGGTGAGCAGGAGTATGACGCTGGAGAGATCCCGGCTGACTGGTGTACGGCGACGTATCCAGGAAGAGGGAATGTCTCGCGTACGGGCATCACGAATGTTGGCACTTGGGCTCGGGCCGGTTTGTACTATTATTGTGGAGGGGTGAGTCTGTACGTACGCATACCAAAGGAAGCTTTTGGTGTCTGTGCTATGGTCAGATTAGGAGCCCCTCTGCTGTTAATTGGAGAGAGAATTAAACCCACGGCAGCGACTAAAGGTAGTGCACAACTCACAATTAGGCGTAGACGTCACATGTTGTTTAAAAGGTCATCCTGGACTTTTGATTTGACTGCTAACTCGCCCACTTACATAGATTCTATAGGTGTGCCAAGAGGTGTCCCAAATGAGTACAAATTAGTAGATCAGATAGCAGCAGGCTTTGAAAACATTCCCATTGTTTCGGCCTTTTTTCCTGTCACCCCCAACAAAAATGTCGATAGGATTAATTATGTGCATTATAACGTTCTCCGGCTGGCCAATTTGACGCGTGATGCAGTTGAAGGGTTAGCAGAGCAATTAGGTCCAACCTCTCTGATGGCAGTACAAAAAAGGATGGCGCTCGACATGGTCCTGGCGGAAAAGGGGGGCGTGTGTGCTATGTTTGGACAAATGTGTTGCACTTTCATTCCTAATAATACTGCTCCTGACGGCTCGATAACCAAAGCTCTGGAGGGGCTGCGAACTCTGGCCCATCATATGCATGAACACTCAGGTATTGAAAACCCGTTGGAGGAGTGGATGACTTCTGTTTTTGGGCAATGGAAAGGTTTTGTCATGTCAATTATGGTTTCACTGTCTGTTTTCACTGCAGTTCTTACAACATGTGGATGCTGTTTCATCCCTTGCCTCAGGGCGCTGGTAGTTCGTCTTATTGACAGGGCCATAGCCTCGGGACCGGAGGGCCCCGGGGTCATGATGGCTCTGTTGAAGGAGGGCCCTGGGGAGCAAGTCGATGTGGATATTGCAACCCTAGAATGTATGTTGTAAGTGATCTCTCCAAGGAGAGATCAAAGGGGGAGTTGTGAGATCATTATTCAAACTATGTTATCTTATACCCATAGTCAAGGTAGACGAATTATGTTAAACAGCTGTAGAACATAAATATATTCCTTAGTCTAAGTTGTGTGCAAAATATATAGCTTAGTTTTCCTTATATTTTTAGGTTAAAGAACATGACCATCTTCGCAGTATATTTTTGTAGTATGTTAGACAAATGTTCCAGTATATCTTTGGGGATTAAAAGAATGTGACCATCTTTGGGTTCTGTTAGGCAGGTGGGCGCCACCATTTATCTGCTGTGAATATTTTACACTGTTTTCTTGTCATGTCAGACTGCTTAAATCATTTCTGAGAATGTTGTGTGCGAAGGACCTTGGGGCCGGTAACAGCAAAAGCAGACAACATTCTGTGCCCCCACCCTTGTAGGGGGTAGAAAGACAGGGAGCCCGAGGTCATAATTTAGGCGCCATGACAGATAAGGGACTCTGAATGTTTAGGTTTACGACCAGGTGGGGGCCAGTAGAAAGCATAAAAAGCTGTGTAACACACCACCATTTTGAGACTTGCTGTGACCCTCTCATGCATCTCTCCCCATCCGGATGGTTTATGCTCATTGTGTGAAAATTGTATGGAAATAAAGGATTGTTGATTGAGCATTTATACACCGAGTATTGTCCTTCCTTCAGCCCAAAGATTCAAAGAATTGGGAGATTTCAACAACTCCAACTGTATTTGAAGCAGTCAGTTATACTGCATACAACGTCACAATATATGTGTAACTGCATAAGGATAGTCAGTGTGTGAACTGAGGGAATACCATCAGTGCAACACAAAATGACACAAGACACCCAAACACAAAATGACACAAGACACCCAAACACAAAATGACACAAGACACCCAAACACAAAATGACAATCATTCACTAGGACTCATCACTCCAGTCCAGGATCAACCTGAGTGTCCCATTATGCATAGGCACTGTTAACTAGGCCTGTTATGTGGCTGAGCAGGGAGTCTCAGACAGTACTGCTCAATCTGCTGGACCAGGACCACAGAAAGGAATGAGGTGCCTCAAGTGAGACCCTTGGTTTGCATTTTCAGCTACTGAGTGGAGCATATATATCATATACATATCCAGCTTGGTGGCCGGGAGTCATTTAGGGGGTGCTCATTTCCACTGTCCACCACATCATCTCATCACTTGGGTTTACAAGGCTGGTGTAACTGACAGCTGCCATGTCCCTGAGATGTATGGAGAAAGATGTAAGGACAAAGTGCACACAATCCTGTTAATATGGATGTCACACGTAATATTCTAGCACTCTAACAATGCTCTACAAACAGCATACCTGCCTTCTAACAATAATTGTGGTCCAGGGGTACCCCCTCCAGGGCAGACACCTCTGCAGATAGCCGATCCCGCCAGAGAGCACCACTGCTGCCTCCAAACCAGCCTCCCCCTCATCTTGCACGTCATCCTCGGGCTCATCCTCCAGGGCCACAACATTCCCGACACCGAGGCAGATGTTGTGCAGGATGGCACATGCTTTTATGACCTGAAACAGATGTTTTGTGTTGTAAATAACATTAATACACAAACATACACTGTAGTCCCCATTATATCATGATGACTATTATTGAAACACTGCTTATGTATCCTACTGACTTACATGTGGCACAAAGGTGTGGTGCACCTTCTGCGTTTGGAGGAAGATAGCCCAGAACCTTGTCTTGATCATTCCAAAGGCACGCTCTATAATACAGCGTGCCCTGGAATGATGGGAGTTAAAGCGCAGGGCTCCCACACCTTGGACTGGCCTCTTGTAGGGAGTGATGAGGTGGAGTGGATGCTCGAGACATGGGTGCCCTCCATCTGCAAGGATGAAGTGCCCTGGAGGAGGGTAAATGGCCTACCGATGCAGTGGGCTGTTGCAGAGCACCCTGGAGTCATGCACTGACCCTGGCCAGCCCACATATGTATCAATGAAATGGCCCTGATGGTCACAAACCGCCTGCAGGATTATGGACGGGAACAACTTCCTGTTCCTGTAGCACTGAGCGTCAGGACTGCTGGTGGGATTGATGCGGACATGGCAGCAGTCAATTGCACCAGCAGCATTCACAAAGGCCCTGTGGCCTGCCAGCTGTGCAAACCCATTGGACATGGCATCTTGGTCTTCTGGGGTCCGTGGGGGGTGGATGACCTGATGGCGCTTGGCCACCACCTCCTCTGTGACCTTGTGCACGATGCGGTGGACAGTGGAACGGGGTATTGCGAACACCCGGAACACGACCCTGTAGGCTGCTCCACTCGCCAGCCAGAAGAGGAACACAAGGGCCTCGATTGGGGCACCCCAACCATGTCTCCGATCTTGGTTCAGTAGATTCAGCAGCGCACCGTCCGTAGTACGCGTACTGAGCGTATTCCGAAGCGTGCAGTCGCTGAACTGGGACACAGCCTGTCTTTATCATTTCTGACTCCTAAAGGGCTGAAAAACACAGGCTGTTATTGGCTGGCTGACACTGGGATTAATGTCCTTGAAGCAAGCAGTCTTTAATGTCCAGGTTCAGAATGGGCAGGTGAAAAACAGTCCTTTATGCTCTCTGATTTTCAATAAACAGTCCTGATTACTGAGGAAGCAGAGAAAGTGTCTCCATCACTCACCACAGCTGGATGCTCTGAAATCCTGGAAACCAGCTGTGAAGAGGAGCGCTGGCGGCATGAATGCAGTTTAGTAGTCAGGGAACGGGAGACAGGAGGGAAACACAGCTGGGACCAATTACACACATGAGACAGGAAACAGTAAAACAGGACTGTCAAAGTAAAACAGGAAATATAACACTGGGTCCAAAATAACGAGACGTGGGACAGAGTGAAGACACAGAAACAGAAACCAGAACTATATTCACGAAACAAACTGAACTCAAAAACATAAACAGTGAATCAGCTGACCCAGGACTGTGCCAAAAACTTTGGATCCTGGTTAATAAGTTTTATTGTTGAATTGTTTCTGTATTATTTTGTGTATTGTTCTTATAAGCTGTTGTTGATGATTTTTCAGTGAAATATTATTTGTTTTGTTGACTTTGAAGTGCTTAAGTTGATATTTTATAACATTGCATTTAATTTGTTATATTATTGTAGAGTCGATAAAACTGTAAAACGCACAGCTCCTTGCAGCATGGCCTGAGGAGAGGTGGCTGAGCAAATGCACAACACACAACTCACAGTTTTGGATTTCTATATATTGCAGATGTTGCATAAATTGACAGTAAAGAACTCAGAGATCCAGCACTGTCTCCTGCCCCTTATTTATACACAAGAACACAACGCACTGACAGGCGTAACTCACACAAACGGGTAACATGAGACTCATATGCTTTGGACATGTTCACATATACTGGACCCAGAATGATGAAGATGGAGCTGCCAGGAAGGAGGAAAAGAGAAAAACAGAAAAGATTCATAGATGTGGTGAAAAAGGACACGACGGTTTTTCTTTATAAGATTCAGAAATAAAGATAAGATCACGTTTGAATATAATATTAATGTTCTGTAATTACAACAAGTTGTAAAATATTTACAGAGTCAGACAGAGACTGTGCAGAGACTGTAGAAGGACAGAGCAGCAGCAGGGCAGTCCAGATACACTGATGATCCTCTGTCAGATCCAGAGGGACACACAGGGATGATGCTAGACTCTACATTGTGTCTGACAGTGGAGCTCAGAGCAGTTCACTCTGCAGCACTGACAGTCATCTGCACTTCTTCTCATTCCTCTGTCAGTCACTGCTGGATGATGCTGGACTCTCCACTCCACCTCCCAGTAACATGGCCCAGTCAGAGCGGCTCTACACACAAGCTGCTGCTGCTTCAACCTCTCTGGATCATCAGGACACAGCTCCTCCTCTCTCATCACATACACCCTCCTATATGTGTCAACGTTCACCTGCAGAGAGAAGGAGGAAGAGCAGAGGAGATAAACGAGTGTTTCCAGAGACTCTTCATCAGCTGTCAGTCAGTGATGCAGCACATCCAGTGTAAAGAGCAGCAGGGACTTGAAACTTGTTGAAAGGGAGATAAAGCAGCTAAAATCGGGTCTAAAAGTAAAGCAGAGGATGAGTTGAATATAGGACACTCAAGGCTGGCTTGGAAAGGAATGAAGTCCATGGTGGGGATGCAGAACAAGGACCAAAGATGAATGTGATGCTGAATCAGCAGAAGACTTGGACTCATTTGATTCCAGCTTTGATATCATTGATTTCAATGAAGAGCTTTGTGATTTTAGCAAAGGGCTGGTAGCTCTGAGAGTCCCACTGATAAGGTGTTTGTGTGGAAATCTCTTAGTGGGATCAAAGAGAGAAAAAGCCCTGGTCCTGATGCTTTGGGAGGGAAATGATTGAAGTGTGCTGTGAGGAACTGACTGGGAGATTTTCCACACATTTTCCAGTCCTCCTTGGAACAACAGGAAGTTCCCAGCATATGGAGACAAAGGTTAAGTGTCCTATGGCACTCAGTGATGATGGTGCTGTGGGCCCACCACTTCCACCGCTTTGTAAAGGAACTAACTGTAATCTGAAGCTTCAAATGGAACTAAGACTTCCTCCACTAGGTGGCAGTGTCTGATAAGAAAGTGTTAGTGGAGCTGGCCTGGAGTCAGAAACAGGAAAATGCAGGATTTGGGCTGAAATGGGGGGAAAGTGGTTAGCACTAGTGCCTTAAAGCAAGAAGGTTGTAGGTTGAAGCTTGTTGGTCAGCTGGGCCTTTCTGTGGAGGTTGGATGTTCTCCCACAGTCCAATGAAATGCTGCTTAGGTTCATTCCACAGAAAACTGATAGAAACTAACAGTTGATAAAGAATAAAGAGAAATGTGATGATTTAAAGCCTTTGAAGTGGTTCAGATGATCTCTGTCCACTTCTGTCCACTCATTCATTCATTCATGTAAGCTTTCTAATGCAGCTTTGATCTTCACAGTCTGCTTTATGAAACTCATTCTAACCCTGAACGTCAGAGTGTTCCTCCTTCTCTTTCCCATCATTCATGCTGGCAGTGGAGGAGATTTGGATGTTGGACTGCTGTCTGTATGTTTGTGTTGGACTGCTGTCTGTAAAGCAAACGGCCATTTTGCTATGGATTTCAGTGTCAGACAGACTTTAAGGTGGAATGAAGAGTTTGAGAGTTCCACAGTGAATTATGATTCAAAAGTTATTGAATCATTTTCCTCATAAACCAAACAAAATGATTGACAAACATGTTTTTACAAACTCAGAGTTGGACTTGGATGAGCAGATATTTAAAGGCATTTTAGTCTCGCTGTATGAGAGTCCAGTTATTGTTTATGGTCTTTCAGTGTTACACTTTGTAGACACTCCCTGAGCCTCACAGCCAGCTGCACATAGACCAGCTGACATTACCCAGCTTTAGAGGCAGGTATAAAAAAAAAAAAAAATTAATTTTCCCATTTAAATTGTTTTCATTTGAATTAATCGATTTTTAATATAAATGTATTTTGCCAGAATCTCAGGTTAAAGCTCACAAATTATTTCAACAACCAGCAAACAGCTAAAACAGTAAATGAGAGCAGCTAAACACACAAAGATGGAAACACAGAGCGTGGCTCTTTCACTCGACGCCACATACACGGACATGCCGTCGGGGCTGAAAGTCAACAGCTCACAGATCCTGAAGCTGCAGGTTTCATCTCTCTCCAACCAAAACTGACTAAACCAGCAGCAAAAGATCCAAATTCTGCTTCATGTTTGATAAATATGCTCATTAATTCTCTTAAACAATCTGCGTCGCAGATCGTCTGGAGGAGGATTTGGACCCAAACGTAAGCACAGACAATAGCGTAGCTGTGAGAAAATTTATTAACAATGAAAGGCAAAATAAAAACCAAAGCAGAGCATTGCAGGGAGCTATGCTAACAAAAACCTAAACTGGGAACAGCTACAAAATAACAATAAAAAGAACAAAAACCTGCAATGAGAAACTTGAAACATGAAAACCTGAGACGTGAAACCTTAGAACATGGTAAAACACATGGCAGAAATACAGGGGTAGACACACAGACAAACCAGCAACTAACACAGTGAAACGCAAGGCTTAAATACACAGAGGGATAATGAGGGAATAAGACACAGAAGGGGAACACAGCTGGGAGGAATGAGACCTAACGAGACAGGGGGAGCAAAGCTAGAAACACAGACATCAGACATGAACATGAACCTTCTATTATCTATAAAAATAATAAACAAAGCTCCAGAAAATAATCCATGATGCAAAAATAAACCAAAACATAAAACTGAAAATGCTGGGTCAACACTGACCCAGAACTGTGACATTCTCTCTGACTTTGGCTGTTACTGCCTGCACAGCTCTCTCTCTCTCTCAGCGTACTCCAAGAACAGTTTAGCTTCAAACATCTGTTTCTGCATCATTCACTGTTTATTAGCCACCAGTCTGCTGTTGTGTTCAGTGCTGTCGGCCTCTGACAGTAAAGCCTCATTTCTGCTGTTCAATGTAAACTTTTTAAAATTATCACAAATGACAAACTCTCAGCTGTGTCTGTAATCAAACCTCTGTAACTTTGCTTCACTTCAGCAGCATCAGGTCATGTTCACATGTTGATTCGTGGTTTTCTTTAGTTTTTGGTTGACTGCAGAATATTTTGAAGGTTATCTACTATAAAAAGCCAGAACAGGAAAATCTGCTTCATGTGTTTCTGTTTGATACTCAGTTACTTTGACACAAAGGCCTCTGCTGTGATGATCACATCTCTGATCAAGTCTCACAGTGTCAGAACTGATAAATGGTCAGAATTAGAATATTTCTGACTGTCTGTTGTTTGCCGTGACCTTTGACCTGCTAAATAGAGTCAGCTATGGATTATTCATTGTTGTGTCTGATACTTAGAACTGTGAGGATGAACGCTACACAGTTAATCAGGGTCCCCTCTCTCTGAATTAGGAAAGGTGGGCAGGCCGCGTGTGGGCCGCGGCCATACGTTGAGTATCACTGTTTAAAATGTGAACATTGTTCTGCTACAGTCAATGGACTAAACCAGAGAAGAAGAAAACAGACTTTACCATGAAGATCCTCAGTATAATATCAGCCTGATGTCTGCAGTTTAGTGTCAGCACAACTTTCACATCAATATTCATCTCAGCACAACTAAAAAATGCTGTGTTACCCATGTTACCCATGAAAAAAGATTATCATGATCTTTTACCCAGTGTAAGTGAGTAATACAACAAAAAATTTGCCTCCTGTGCTCCACGGTCTTTGTAATAAACTCTGTTTCAGCTTAGGTGGCTTTTTGTTCCAAATAAAGGAAGAAATGTGACTGTTCAGATTGTTAAAAAAGACTTTACTAAAAACATTGGGAGACATTGAAAAAAAAATACTAAAATTTAGGAAATATGCTCATCTCGATGATATTTATTCTACCACCCAGCGAAAGAGGCAAAACTCCAATTTTCCAAAATCCTCTTTAAGCTTCGACTATAAAGGAATATATACCCGTCGGAGCCAGTAGATTTTCCAGACTGCATGCTCCGTATGGCCGTTTCAATTTCAAAATTACAGATAGGTTCCTCCAGACTAGCGATCACATCTTCTCCCAAGGAGGGAATATCAAGTCTTTCAAAAAGGTTTTCTAGCGCTACCTCATCGTTTGCCTGGGAGGAGCTGTATAAAGTCTGATAGTATTTTTAACTTCTGTACCATTGATTCATTAATGCTGTATTCTATCACAGCTGCTCTATTCCCATGTTGTTGCAGTATATTAATGACTAAACTTCTATTGTGGATGGATTATCTTAGTTGTTCTCCTGACTGAAGTTTGGTCCGTTTACAGCATCCTGCCATGCGATTGCATTTGTCTCCAACCATCAGGAACCTTCACGTTAACTTTTATCGAGTGGAAAAAAAGTTAGCGTTCATCCTCCAGCTTCACTGTTTATGTTATGCTAACATAGCTGTGTCGCTAGCGATCACGTAGCACATCATTATATACCAGCTAGCCCAACTTCTGTAACCCTACAAACGTCACATCTGTTTAGTTTCCTGTCTTCATTTATGTTGGAAATGATAGCAGGGCTGTACGTTTGAATTTTTTCAGAAATTTCTCAGTCAGAACCCAGATTTAGAACAGTTTAGGACCCAGATTACTCTCAGATTTACGAGCACCTTAGTCCGACAAATACGGCAATAACGACGGCCCGCTTGCATGTTCTAAAAAAAAAAGTGCTTTGGTGGGTATCTGACGGACAAACACCAAACCAGTTCCACATCACTGAAGTTGCACCATTTTTACAA
This sequence comes from Neolamprologus multifasciatus, assembly GCF_963576455.1. NCBI lineage: Eukaryota > Metazoa > Chordata > Actinopteri > Cichliformes > Cichlidae > Neolamprologus > Neolamprologus multifasciatus. Next base: position 18,394,986 of record NC_140455.1, read on the forward strand.
ACCAATTCTGGTTCATCCGTTTCACTCAATGATCCACTTTCTCCCTTCTCATTCTCCGTTACCCATGCTTTTTTGGCCATATGCGTATGAAAACAAAGGCACTGCGCATGCGTGTTTTACCCATATTCTATCACGATATTTCATTTTCTTATCATTGCCTAACATTGTACCGGTATTACCGTGAATGGTAATTCCGGTACAATGGTAGTTAATCATCCACAACTATTTTCAGTTGCAGATGATAAAGGATTCAGAAAGTTTATTCATGCAGGCCCATATGACAGAGCAAGGGCATAGATTTGGTTTTGGCATTGGTGGGGACGGATGATTAAATCACGAACCGTGCTTGAAAGCCTTGAAAATGCAAGAATTTTAATATTGTCTTTTCAAGGTTTGAAAAGTGCTTTAATTTCAGATCTGGAGCTTAAAAGTGCTTGAAAATGTAATTGTATTTCATTCACCACAAATAACTTTCTGATTGAATAGTTTTATTATTAGATAAAGAAATAAAATGAGTTGCAAAAGCAAAATTTCTCTGCCTGGGCTGCCTTGCACGTCAGTCTGTTTCAATGTGTGACACCGCCCCTCCCCCGAGCAGTTGGAGCTGAGTGCAATAATCATGCCTGGAGCAGTGTTGCCAACTTAGCAACTTTGTCGCTATATTTAGCGAGTTTTCAGACCCCCTAGCGATTTTTTTTAGAAAAAAAGTCGCTAAAAAAAGACGTGAAAGACATTACAAAAATAATAATTGCTAAAAGAAATTTAATTTGTAGTTCTAAATAAATTCTAAATGCATTTAGGACGCTTTTTGCTCACTTTATGTCTCGTCCACGATGTTATTTCTCTCTCCAGCAGCGTAGGTTACAATTACATTAGCATGACCAATTATGCAAATTAGGTGATGACGTCATTTAGCGACTTCTAGCGACTTTTAGGACAACCAATAGCAATTTTCCTTACTGAGGAGTTGGCAACACTGGCCTGGAGGCTGCCGCTTTAATGAAGATTGGCTGGAAAAGGAGAATTACAAATTATGGATAAGAAGAGGTCCGAATCCACACGTAGCCACATGCAAAGTTTGCAAAAAAGATTTGCAGCTTTTCACGATGGGGGAATCTGCCCTTTTGAGTCACATGAAAGGTAGGTCTTAGTAACAATTTCTTTTTCTGTGCACGTTACAGTAATGCTAATTTGTTTATGTTCGCTAGCTAGCGAATCCGCGGGAGAAGTTATTAAAATGGATTGAGTGTGAAGCAGTATGGCAGCGCTAGTATATCATCTAGTTATGTCGTGGTAATTTATGGAATATGTTGCGAATTTAGCTAACATTATTTAGCAGTAGCACGAGTTACTTCCCTCAACTGAAAGCTTTAAACAGTAGCCTGGTACATAATTAGCTAATTCAAGGCATCCGAAAACAGTCTACAAAGCAGCGAAGTCAACACCTAATTAGATGAATACAGGGTTGTTGTTTTTTTATGTATTTTGCAATCTGCAATGTTTTTCAAGTATTATGTTGGTGCCTTGTGTAACGATGTAAAAGAATGAATATGGTTTTGTTGTTGTTAAATTCCTGTTAAACTTGGGATCGCAACCATGGGTTTATTTTGAAACTTTTATTTTGAAAATCCGCAGCGGAAGTCTGCTACCGGTAAACGGGCTTTCCCTAAGCTTATCCGTTAGTAGCAATGAAGCTTTTGCTGTGGTAAGTCCTTCCTCAGCCCGCCCTGACTGAACATGAGTTTAAAACATATTTGAAAATCCTCATTGAAGTTAACATGGCAGTGCATTAACAGCATGAACTGCCCATACAGTAGCATCTGAGTAGATTTCAGTTTTATGATCTTGTTTTGCAATTAACGGGTTAGACGGTAGGAAAAATGGACACGCTGAGCTAGCGGCTAACAGCTAGGAGGAGACTGTCGTGTCTAATAACTTTGAAACTTCTTTTGATAGTTTGGGCGGAATCCTGTTGCTGGAAACCCATGGTTATTCATGTCCCATGTTATTGCAGGTATGTGTATTTTGAAACATGTATTTGGTTGAGCTGCAGGCTAATTCTGTTTAAGAAATACTGCTTGTTAAGTTTTGCCCAGTAGATGGCAGCATTGTTCCATTTACTATTGTACATGAAAGGAAATTTGGCTTTGGTCATTTAAGTGAATTAATTTCTCTTTTGTTACCTAAACCACAATGCAGTAATGTTTTTATTTTATTTTCCGTAATAAGTTTTGTTGCCATTTTATTTTTCAATCAATATTTGTTTTTTTATTTATTTTAAGAAAACTGAGAGTTCCACTATACGATCATTAGCTTATCGTGAGTAGCAATGAAGCTTTTGCTGTGTTTGGGCGGAATCCTGTTGCTGGAAACCCATGGTTATTCATGTCCCATGTTATTGCAGAGACCCACAAAAAGGGGAATAAACCACGCCTGAGCCCTACCCATCTCGAGTCCAGAGAGTTTTACTCATGCAGCACCGGAGATAGAGACTGAGGGGGGTTACACTTGTTGGTGAATCTCAATGCATCCTGTTATTCTATGGCGTTATTTTTGTTCCACTGTTCTGAGCGCACGTAAAAAAAAAAAATGCTAGTCCAAGTGTTGCATTTTGAGGAGAAAATTATCTCCCATTTTGAGCAAAGAGAGGCTAATTTTCAAGGAACAAAATTCATATCCCCTGAATTAAAATGTTCCGTTCTTATTTAAACAGATGACTCTGAATTAAATCTAACATAAAAAAAATATTTAAATTCAGGAGGAAACATTTACATAATATGACCATTTCAAACTCTGCCACTCTGCACTCCTCCGCCTCTGCCTTGTTTGAGTTTTGGACGAAATGCATTCTGGGATATTTGCCTGGTTTTAACTAGAGATGGCACGATACCACTTTTTTATGTCCGATACCAATACCAATATCATAAATTTGGATATCTGCCGATACCGATATGAATCCGATATAGTGTGTTTTTAATCAATAAAACTGTTTTTTTAATATCTTGCTGCATTTTGTATAAGTTCATACTCAAGTTTAAATAAACAACAACACTAAAGCTATTCTGTTATACCTGTATGTAAAAAATACACTGCACCCAAAATATTTCATAGTTCAGCAACGCTGATCAATCTAATAAACGTAAACCTACTCAATCCTTCCTATTCTGGTATTTTAAAGAGCACTTAGCAGAAATATTAAGCAACCTAACTAATAGGGTTGCAAACTCCCAGCAAAAAATAAATAAATAGGAAACCACCCCCCAACCTCTACCTCATGATGCTTAATCGAGGTAATCAACTTTAATTTGATGCAGTGTGGGAAAAAAATGCACAGAAATAAATTATTTTTCAAGAATAATTAAATAGATTCAACATCTTCCTTCAACAGAACTGCAGATTGCACAGATGGTACCTTCCCAAAGGAAAAAGTACTATAGCTTACTAGGGTATATTAGACTTAACAGTTACTATATACAGTAATGGACTTCTATATATTTTACATAAGATTAAAACTTATGTAAAACTGGGTGTAAGATTCAGATAATTATTTATTAAAAGCTAGACATTTTAAATGAAAATAAGAAAGAAAAGTATGTCTTTGTGCCCCCTTTTCCCTGTTCATGCCCTATCTGATCATTAAGTAGTTTCACGATTGAAGTAGCAGCAAGAAGAGGCAGTCGCTCCAGGTATCGATTGTTAAGCTTAACGCGGGAATGCTTTACAAACATTCAGAGATGAACCTACACACTTGCTTTACTTCTCTCTGGGATAACTTTCTCGGAGATGAAATGCTGGTTTGGTAGCGAGGCTCCAAATACACACAGCCGCTCTATCACGTGAGCACACTGCTCCGAGTGCTACGGTTATGAGCAGAGTTACGCCGTGTCGCAAGTTTTGTGAGGTGCTTTTTTTATATTTAATGGATCGGATTACATTTTTTTATTTCTCTCCGATATCCGATCCAGTAATTTACGTCAGTATCGGACCGATACCAATACCTAATATCGGATCGGTCCATCTCTAGTTTTAACTACAGTAGCTAGTGAGCTGATTGGAGACCAAAACAATGAATCTGAAGTTTTTGCATCCAAGTCTGTGATTGGCTGGTTTTGTGGCACAAATATGATGGTGTATAGAAAGAGCTGAACAGGGGCAGAGATGTTGAGAGCGCGAGTAACACTGCGAGCAGGCCCGCAGAGATCTGAGCAAGAGCAAATGCAAAAACTGAGCAAGAGGGGCTGCTATTGTGTGTGTGTGTGTGTATATGGATAATAGCAAACCCTGAACTTTGTTCCTTAAAATTTTGCCTTTCTTTGCTAAAAATAATTTTCTCCTCAAAATGCAACACTTGTACTTGCAAATTTTTTTTATGTGCGCTCAGAATAGTGGCACAAAAATAACACCATAGTATTCAAGAACAACAGGATTGCAGCAAAATATTGTGTAATTGGGGGGAAATAATGGTAATAAGAGGAGCTGATCCATATAGGTTAAAAGAATAGTCACTTTTTTAAGCACTACCTAAGTTACAGTAACAGTTAAATGTCTTTTTTTTAAAAGTTAAACTTGTCTCCTGTTTCTCGTGTGTCATTTAGGAAAGAAGCATCAAAATCTAATGGCAAGGCTTATTAATCGAGGTCCGGCAGTGGGTGATTTTTTCCAGTCAACAAGCCACACCCCAAACAGTAAAGCTAGATCCACATCAACATCCAGCAGTGTAGAGAGTGATAGTGCAGTGGAAAGCGCCATTGTGTTAGAAGCAAGGGTTGCCCTCTACCATCCACAGAGACATTTAATCCACATCCGACTACCACAAAGACAGCAAGCACTATAACATCATTTGTTACATCAAATCCAACTCTAAAAGCAGAAATATGCTGGGCAACAAAAGTTGTAACGAGCCACTATTCCTACAAATCATGTGAGAATGTCGGGGACATATTCAGAAGCATGTTTCCTGACAGTGACATAGCAAAACAGTTTACAGGTGGGGGAAAAAAAGTGGCATACTTTACTGCATTTGGGATTGCGCCTCATTTCTCCTCCTTAATGAAAGCTAAAGCCAATAAAGAATCTGCATATGTACTTCTATTTGATGAAAGTCTGAATAGGGAAATGAAGAAATGCCAGCTTGACATTCACATGAGATTCTGGAATGATAACCAAGTAAAATCACGGTACCTGACATCATTTCTCATGGGTCATCACACTGCAGACCAAATGTATGAGAAGATTGAAAAAGTGTGTTCTGATATGGGCTTCCAGAATCTGATTCAGCTGTCAATGGATGGTCCAAATGTGAATTGGAAGACCTTCTCACTAGCCCAGCATAACATTGAAGAACAAACAGGCAAAAAAAATGTTAAATGTTGGAAGTTGTGGTTTGCATATCCTACACAATGCCTTCAGAGCAGGGTGTGCATCCACAGACTGGGATCTGGCAAATGCTCTTTCAAGCCTTAAATGGCTATTCAAGGATGTTCCAGCACGTAGGGACGATTACACAGAAGTCACTGGTTCCACATCCTTTCCTCTTGACTTCTGTAATCATTGATGGCTGGAAAATGTGGAGGTGGCTGTGCGTGCCCTTCAGATTTTGCCCTTTCTGAAAATGTATATTAGTGCTGCCAAAACAAAAACTGTAACAGAGCCAATTACGAAGTCTTTCAAAATGGCTCAGATGATTCTGAAAGATGAATTCTTCCCAGCAAAGCTCAACTTCTTTATAATGGTAGCTAGGGAAATCATGCAATTTTTAGTGTTATACCAGACTGACAAACCCATGCTGCCATTTATGTGTAGTGATCTCACAAATATCCTGAGGAGTTTAATGGAGAAGTTTATCAACCCAGTGTCATGAAGAATGCAGCTACCCCGTTAAAGCTTCTTCAAGTTGACTATGCTGATCCGATGAACCACATGGATATCACCAAACTGAGAGTTGGATTTGTCACAGAGCGAGCCCTAGAAGAACACATAAAGAACAACCCAGGAGCTGAGAAGCTGAGGCTCGAGTTCAGGCAGAACTGTAAGGTGTTTTTGTTGAAGATGGTCACCAAGCTCTTTGAACGAGCACCCCTTAAATATCTTCTTGTAAGAAGCCTGTCGGTTTGGGATCCAAGGGTGTTCCTCAAGAGCAAAGAGTTAAATGTCCGAAAACTCACCACAATTCTACGAATCCTTGTGGAAGCTGGCCGCATCAAAGAAAAATGCTGTGATAAAATTCTGAGGGAGTTTGGCCATTTTTATGACCACAGCATGATTTCAGCATCAGATTCTTTCAAGAATTTCAACCCACTAAGTGGAAGGTAGATGAATTTTACGATGAACATTTATCCAACAAACCAGACTTTCACCACCTGTGGAAGGTAGTAAAACTTGTCTTGGTTCTCTCACATGGTCAAGCCTCTATTGAGAGAGGTTTTTCCGTTAACAAGGAGGTGATGGTTGAGAACCTTAAACAGCATTCACTGATTGCTCAGCGGGTCATTATTGACCATGTAAACCATGTTGGAGGTTTGCACAATGTAGCCTACACAAAGGAGCTACTGCTCTCTGCAGCTGCAGCCAGGCAGAAGTATCACATGTATCTTGAGGACCAAAGATGTCTAAAGCAACATGAACAGAAAGCACAAAAGAGGAAAGGACTCATGAAGGAGATAACAGAGATAAAAGCCAAAAAGAAAAGAATGGAGGAGGATATGCAGGTTCTCCTAAAGTCTGCTGATCTGAATGCAGAAAAAGCTGAGTTGGAAGGAAAATTGTGCTGTATCTCAAAGTCCAATGGGCTTCGAAGAGCTGCAAAAGAAAGGGCTAAAACTCTGGAGGTTTTGGAGAAACAGCTAACTGACAAACTCAAGGAATGAAAGACACTCCTTAATAGGCCCTACCCTATTTGACCTTACTGTGTATTGTTTTGGTGTGAATAGTACAATAGTACAGTGTTCTGGTTTTGCGGGGGGTCTCAACACATGATAAATACCTTGACAAGTTGATTCATTCATATTCTACATCATTCAACATCTAAATTTATTGGTGAAATGTGCTTTTCTGTTTTTTTTCTCAGTTTATATAATATATGCTTATAGTGCAACATTGACTTTTGGAGTATTTTGTGTGGTACATTTTCTGTATTTCACAAAAGGGGTGGGGGTGGGGGGGCATTTCAGTCAATCCAAGATGATTTTTTTTGCACATAGTGTTACTGAGGAAATGTGAAGCAAAATATGCTTTTTTTTTTTTTTTTTTTTTGGGGGGGGGTATCCCCTACATATGTATGTATATATGCTTATAATGCAGTTTTCCCCCCTACCAGAGTTCCACCATGTATTTTTGCACTATTTCGAATTGTTTTAGCATTAACTCTGTATGATTTCCACAATACTTTAATACAATGCCTACCTGAAAGACAAATTCTATTATTTCTCATTTTTACTGTGAAGTTGTTTGTCAAGTGACATATGGCATAATACAGTCTTTTTTATACAATTTAAAAAATAAAAGTGAAATTAAAAAAAAAAAAAAAAAAACCCTGCAAGTTACAAGTACAAATTTTGACCCTATTTTTCTTCCTTTCATCTGATTGGTCAATGTCATGTCAATCACAAATTTTAACTATCCAATCAGAGAACAGATGGGTTTGGCTGTCGGAGGGGCTCTTTTTTTGAACTGCAGATCCTTGAAGGGTAATACAGTTTGAAGCTGGAGGATCTCTATATAAATATCCGATAGAAGCTAGGTCCCCTAACTTTCAGCAGATGTTGAAACGATAAAGTTGTGGTATATCAGTGGTTAGAAATACCATTATTACTTTAGGATTAGTTTAACACAAAGTCTGCACTGACCCGGGACCATTGCTGTGAGTCACAGTGCGCAGCATAAAGGTCCTTTCTCATCGGACGCAGGATGTGCTAATGCTAACTAAAAGCAAAGGATCCAGAATCTGTTGCGCTGGCTGCTGAGCTCTGTGGGTTTTTGCAGCAGCTTGACCGATCTTTTTTTTTTTCTTCTTTCTATCGGTTTTGTTTTTCTTTACTCGAAGAGATCAAATTATTGGTGGGGACAATTCAATAATTGCTGGATATTGGTGGGGACATGTCCCTTCCGTCCATGCCAAATCTACGCCCTTGTGACAGAGAATATGCATCTTCTTTTTGTTTTCATAATTTACATTTAATTGTGTTGTTGTTTGCAGTGTTTTGTGTTGTTTCCTTTTAATTTCTTTAAAAGGAAAAAGCTGAAAATTTAAATAGTTAAAAGTTGAATAGTTGTTTTTTTGTATTATATGATTTATTTATTACATTTTATGTGGAGTGAATAAATAAAAGTATATTTACAGTGGCACCTTGAGACACAGCACATACAAATTCCAAAACATCAATCAATCAATCAAAGCTTTATTCGCCACATGCAGAAATGGGACCCCCCCCCCCCCGAACTTACACACACAACACATTACAAGACTTTACATGGGGATACAAGTCGGAGATCAGTAGTGTTACAGAAAAACACTGAAATATACACTACAGTGGGAAAGTACAAGAGGAAAAAAAGAGACCTCTACTCATGCTGTGCTTCCATGGTAGGAGAGCATGAGAACAGGAAAAAAAAAAAACTCCTCTGCACAAAAAAGCACATAAATGTCTACAGCACAACTTTGTGAAAGACATGACAAGCCACAGGATTGGGTGGGGGGTGAGGAGTAATCCGAAGCTAACACAGCAGCCGCCCTGCACAGCGCTACCATTCCAGCGCGGGACACAGACCCGCCGTGTTCCCCCGCAGGAAACAAGCATCGAAGGCGTTTTGAAAGGGAGGGGGATGAGTGTGTGCTTATCAGTGTAAGTGTATGTGTGTGCGTGTCCATAGTTCAGCTGAGACAGTGTCCTTCGCCCTGCCAGGCTAAGTAAACAATCTTCCAGCCAACCCAGGTGGCCTTGCATGGAATGGGAAGGAACAGACTAAACACAGTCGTTATCAGGGTGTTGTTTTTCGGCTCCAGCCTCGAGACCGCCACTGGCACCAAGGGGTATCTGCATGAAGTGATGGTGCTTTTTACTTTAGTGCGAACAGCTCATATGAATTTCAAAGCAGTTCTACAACAACACTGGTCTCTCAATCTCCCGTTGGAGAGCCGCGAGCTTCGCCATGTAAAAACCCCGGAGCACGTACAAACTCCAAAGCACATACAAACTCCAAAACACGTAAAAACTCCAAAACACGTAAAAACTCCAAAACACGTAAAAACTCCAAAACACGTAAAAACTCCAAAACACGTACAAACTCTAAAACACATAAAAACTCCGAAGCACGTACAAACTCCAAAACACGTAAAAACTCCACAACACATAAAAACTCCGGAGCACATACAAACTCCGAATCACGTACAAAACACAACAGAAGTGCTAGGCGCAGTGTTGAGCTTTTGTTACCTAGTGGCTACACAAGCCAGGAAGTACCAATGACTGGAGTGTGTGGTAGTAGGGCTGGGCGATATGACCCAAAATTCATATCTCGATATTTTTTAGCTGGATGGCGATATACGATATATATCTCAATTTTTTTTTTAAGCCACAAGGTAAGAACAAAAAGAGAGTTCTTAGTCAAAGCTGTGTCCCAGATGTCACACAGGCACTTTTATTAACATACAGCATAGATGTACATGAAAAACTTACTCAAAAATAAATTATGAGCATTTATTAAATAATAATGCTCCATAAATAAAAGAAAACAATGTTGTTTTTGTGCATAACAAAAAGCTCACAATTGTGCAGTCAAAATGTAAACTAAAATAGGGTGACCATAATAACAAAGACAGACAGATTTCACAGCTGCTCTGTTTCCAAGTTCTACTATGTGACTGACAGCCTGGAGTTTGAAATCCTCTTTGTAACCACGTCGCTGAACAGGTGCCATTTATGGTCCTTATGCAAACACAGTACGGTAATATTACGTTGAAGCACAGTATGTATTACTCTGTGAGGCTCCTCTGTAGCCATAATGCTTCGACAATTAATCAAGCGGTGCAGCTCCGTAGCTTACCAAAGTTGTACTAAAACATTTGACAGATTGCTGAGCGCCGTGTACCACATAAAATCAGTTCACAATCATCAAGCACAACCAGAATTCATATACAAGGCGCACTGTCAACTTTTGAGAAAATGAAAGGATTTTAGGCCGTGCATGGTGTTAGCGTGGTTAGCTCATTAACACGTTGACGCTGTCCAGCCCCACGCACGGGGCGATGCACAGTAATTTGTTAACAGAGATTTGCTGTGTCCATCTTGTCGTTAGTGATGTGCGGATCAATCCTGAAATATCGATTCCTCTGATACCAATCATTTATGTTCTAGAATCGATTCTCACATTAAAATATCGATATTTTAGTAAATTAGGGTAAATTTGTAGTTTATCATTAACAGGAACACAGTGGAAAGAAACTATAACATTCGGATTGTCTACATTCAAAGGAACTATTTCCTCTTCCGCCTTTCATAGTCATTTACGAAATAGGCTGTCTCGCAGCCCCTTGGCGTGCGCACTCACAACAATGGCTGAGTGTAATTGGAGTCATGTGCGAACCTATTTTACCTCCACAAAAACTGAGACGTGGTTTGCGATACATGTGGCAAAAACAGGAGGTGTTGTGGCCACACTAGGGAGACATTCAAAAAGGCTGTTGGGGGGGATAAATACATTTTATAGTGTTTATTTATCTGATGAAATACGTTAAATGTCCGGAAACAGCGGGGGTGTCCAAATTCAGAGGCTGCTTCCACCTGAGGTCCCGGCCTTCGTGGTCGAGAAAGCCGGGTATACGTCACGAGCTCCCTCGGTGGAGTGAAACTCTGCTGTCTGCTCCTTGCTATCTAAAATATAACCGGGCGCTGGCGTAAACTCTCCACCGTCTCACACTTTTGTTTAATCAGTTTTCTGTTTGACGTTTATTCAGCTGTGTGAAAACCCCGGAGGAGCCCTCCCGAGGGATTAATAAAGTTAAATTTAATTTAATCTAATCTAATAACTTTAATCTCAGCCAAACTGATTTACTCACGAACAAATAAAACACTGAAAAAGCCAAACAATAACATTTTTAAGTTATCTAAGTGACTAATATATCATGTTTAACCCGAGTAGCGAAAGACCTCGGGGATTTGAAGACGATGTGTCGGTCGGCTCAGATATTTAAAGTTTACACAGCTACATTCTCACCTGAAAATATGTTAAAAGTTTTTTTGCGACCCAGAAAGAGAAATAAGAGTAATATTAAAACTAAGCAGCTGCCGTCATTGTTGGAAACAAGTACTCTGATGTCCTGTAATCATTATGATGCTATAATTTGAGATACAATAAATAAAATAAGTTTTTGTACAAAGTATCGGTATCGGATCAGTATCGTCAATACCACCCTGAATATTACTTGGTATTGGATCGGAAAGGAAATTGGTGATATCACACATCACTACTTGTCGTTGCCTGCAGGTGAAGAAATGGGGGAGGGGGAGGAGTTGTGTTCAGTAGTGATGGCATTTCCGGCTCTTTTTAGAGATCCGGCTCTTTCGGTTCGGCTCACTAAAAAGATCCGGCTCTTTCGGCTCCGAACCGGCTCTTTCGGCTCCGAACCGGCTCTTCAGGTTGTTTTGTTGCTTTAATTAATTTATTATTAACAATAATATAAAATTATGCACAAAAGGAATTACTGACGTAAAAAAAAAAGTGGTTTTATTTATATATGTTTATATATAAATATATGCCGTGGCCCCTAGAGACAAAGCACGTACAAACTCCAAAACACATTTCTAGCATGAACTTAACTTCCAAAGCAGAGCTACTAGATCACTTAAATTACACAATTGAAAGCATGTGTGTATTGTTTGTGTATTTATACACTGCACTCATATATATTCAAATAATTTTAAAAAAAGTTCATTTACCTGTTACTACCACACACCAAATCGGGTCGTTGGTACTTGCTGGCTTGTGTAGCCACTAGGTAATAAAAGCTCAACACTGCGCCCAGCATCCTGAAGCACTAATGTTGTCTTTTGTACATGTTTTGAGTTTTTACGTGCTTCGGAGTTTGTACGTGCTTCGGAGTTTGTACGTGCTTCGAAGTTTGTATGTGCTTCGGAGTTTGTAAGTGCTTCGGAGTTTGTATGTGTTTTTACGTGTTTTGGAGTTTGTACATGATTTGAAGTTTGTATGTGCTTTGTCTCTAGGGGCTGTAAATATACTTTTATTTATTCACTCCACATAAAATGTAATAAATAAATCATATAATACAAAAATCAACTATTCACATTTCAAATTTTAACTATTTAAATTTTCAGCTTTTTCCTTTTACAAATTTAAAGTGAAACAACACAAAACACTGCAAACCACAACACAATTAAATATAAATTAAAATATGAAAACAAAAAAAAGATGCATATTCTCTGTTATATGGGCCCGCATGAATAAACTTTCTGAATCCTTTATCATCTGCAACCGAAAATACTTGTGGATGATTACTATACCTTTCTAATAGTGATGGGTCGTTCGCGAACGAAATGGCTCTTAGAGCCGACTCTTTGAAGTGAACGACGCGAGCCGGCTCCTTATTGGGAGCCGTGAGGTTTTTTTTGTTTTTTTTTTTCTCTTTCTCTCACCCTCTCTCTCGCCCTTTTTTCCGCTAAACTCCGCACGCGCGGCCTGTACCTTGCGCTGGGCAGAGGGGGGAGGGGCGTAAGTTACACTTGCAGTAGCACAGGACCAGAGCCAGAGAGAAAGAGAGCAAGGGACAACAACGTCACATTAGAAAGGTATAGTAATCATCCACTATTTTCAGTTGCAGATGATAAAGGATTCAGAAATCATGCAGGCCCATATGACAGAGAATGTGCATCTTCTTTTTGTTTTAATATTTTAATATATATTTAATTGTGTTGTGGTTTGCAGTGTTTTGTGTTGTTTCACGTTAAATTTATTTAAAAGGAAAAAGCTGAAAATTTAAATAGTTAAAAGTTTAAAATGTAAATAGTTGTTCTTTGTATTATATGATTTATTTATTACATTTTATGTGGAGTGAATAAATAAAGTATATTTATGGTGGCCCTTAGAGACAAAGCACGTACAAACTCCAAAACACGTAAAAACTCCAAAACGCGTAAAAACTCAGACGCACTTACAAACCCCGAAGCATGTACAAACTCCAAAACACGTAAAAACTCAGAAGCACGTACAAACTCCAAAACACGTAAAAACTCAGAAGCACGTACAAACTCCAAAACACGTAAAAACTAAGAAGCACGTACAAACTCAGAATCACGTACAAAAGACAACAGAAGTGCTCCAGGATGCTAGGGTGCAGTGCTGAGCTTTTGTTACCTAGTGGCTACACAAGCCAGGAAGTATCAACAACCGGATTTGGTGTGTGGTAATAACAGGTAAATGAATTTTATTTTTAAATTATTTGAATAAATATGAGTGCTTGGCTATAAATACACAAACAATACGCACATGCTTTCAATTGTGTAATTTAAGTGATCTGGTTAGCTCTGTTTTGGAAGTTCAGTTAACGCTAGAAATGTGTTTTGGAGTTTGTACGTGCTTTTTGGAGTTTGTATATGCTTTAGAGTTTGTACGTGCTTTGTCTCTAGGGGCCATATATAAACATATATAAATAAAACCACTTTTTTTTACATTAGTAATTCCTTTTCTGCATAATTTTATATTATTGTTAATGATTAAATAATTAAAGCAACAAAACAACCTGAAGAGCCGGTTCGGAGCCGAAAGAGCCGGCTCTTTTTAGTGAGCCGAGCCGAAAGAGCCGGATCTCTAAAAAGAGCCGGAAATCCCATCACTACTTTCTAATGTGAAGTTGTTGTCCCTGGCTTTCTTTCTCTCTCTCTGTTCCTGTGCTACTGAGTGTAACTACTGCCCCTCCCCCCTCTGCCCAGCGTAAAGCACAAGGCTCGCGTGCGGAGTGAAGCGGAAAAAAAAGTGCGAGAGAGAGGCTGAAAGAAAGAAGAAAAAAAAAAACCACGTGACGTCTCGCGATAAGGAGCCGGCTCGCGTCGTTCACGTCAAAGAGTCGGCTCTAAGAGCCATTTCGTTCGCGAACGACCCATCACTAGTGTTGAGTGAAGGAGAGAGGCGAGGCCGAGTAACGTTGCGTAGAGACAAAAGTGGACGAAAGAGAGGCAAACTTGCGGCTCCACAAGTATAATTATAACGTAACATATACTATATATATATATATGAGTGCTTGTGTATAAATACAGAAACAAAACACATATGCTTTCAGTTGTGTAATTTAAGTGATCTAGGTAGCTCTGTTTTGGAAGTTCAGTTAACGCTAGAAATGTGTTTTGGAGCTTGTACGTGCTTAGTCTCTAGGGGCCACTGTATATATTTATAAATAAACATATATAAAAAATGACTTCTTTTTTTTTTTTACATTAGTAATTGCTTTTGTGCATAATTTTATATTGTTGTTATTAATAAATTAATTAAAGCAACAAAACAACCTGAAGAGCCGGTTGGAAGCCGAAAGAGCCAGTTCTCTAAAAATCCCATCACTACTGTATTAACAAACATGCCATATTGCCCAGTTTAATTTTCTTATCATTGTTGTGAGGAGACCATGAATAGCATTTGCATTTTCTGTTGTACACTTCCTTTGCTGTTATGGAGTTCTTGTTATGGATAAAAAGTGTCTTTTCTTTTGTATTAAAATAGCTGATAACTATTTGCTGATAGCTGCCAACATCTGCGAACTAATATAATTCTATAAAGTTGTTCTATATAGTGTGTAACTGTTAATATAGAGCGTTATTAAATTTATTGCTAATACAATCATATGGCACATTGACTTTTGAGGAAATTTTAGATGGCACTCGTCATCAGAAAGGTTGTCGACCCCTGGTTTAAAATAAGTAACGAAAAAACTGACACGATCACATAGAATTAAATCAACAACAACCAAAATTCTCTGGCATCACATTGTTACTCAATTTTTCTTGTCTTTTTTCTCTGTCTTTATAATGCCTTTTTTCTTTTCTTGATGTCTTTAAGTGGGATCCAAAATGGAGTCTTGCTACTTCTGAGCTTTTTTGGATTAAACAACTGTCTTCTTTTTTGGGTGCGCCACTGGAGACTCGAAGCTAGTCCCAAGGGGCATCTTCTTTTACTCTGTTTCTTTGTTTTCAGCTGTTCCTTCTGCTCTCAAACTGTCTTTATTTTTATCTGCAGTCTCTGTTTTGTTCATGCTCATCTTTGCCTGTGTCCTGTGCGTTCAAAGTGTTGTTTGGTTCTCTAGTCTCTCTGTGTTGCCCTTCATTAGCTATGCCATATGTCCTTAATGCTTCGTCTTTATCTGTAATCGCTGTCTGTGCTCTTTTCATCCTCTGTTGTATCTTCTGCTCTCAAATAGTTTTTTTCTTTAGCTGGGGTCTCTATCTGTGGTCCTGGTTCATTTTTGGCTGCATCCTCTGTGCCCAATGCCTTGTCTTTATTTGTTGCCTTTATGATGCCTATTTTCATCTTCAGCTAAGTCTTTTGGGCTCAGTCCTTGGTCTTTTTCTTTGGTCTCTCTCTGTGCTCTCATTCCTTCCTCTCTTGTGTCTTCTGCTTTGAAATTGTCTTTTTCCTTGGTTGTAGCCTCTGTCTGTGATCCATGTTAGTCTTTGTCTATGTTCTCTGTGCTCAGAGCTTTGATTTTGTATGTAGCTTCTGTCTGCAGGTGACTAGAAGCTTCTTTGTCTGTTGTGTTCACCAGGGGACCATTTTCATCTTTGTCTTCTTCATTATCTGTAGTGACTGTTTGTATATTTTTTAATTTTAGGAGAATTCCAACATTTATACTTTTTAAGAAGTTCAGTAGGACAAGTGTTCTGTGTCCTTTGTGTCTTCTTTCTCCATGGCTTTTCCTTTTTCTGCAGCATTTTCTTTGTCTTTAGTGGATCCCAATATACCTTCTGCTGTAAGGTCAATGTGTTCACAATTATCGTCACAATCTTCCTCTTCACTACTCGTTGTAGTCCCCATCCCTGGTGTATCTTCATCACCTGTTGTGTCTTCTTCTACCCTCACTTCTGCTTTTCCCCAGCCAGTCTTCATATGCAAGTGTTTTCCAGATGTGTTTCCTACTGTCAGGTCAATAAAGTAACTTCACTGCTACTTTCATCTTTGCTGCTGTCTGTGTCAGTGATGTTTGATTGCTGTTAGGTCCTCCTTTTCACATTTTCCTAATCAGAGAGAAGCTGGTTTTTCCTGGGATGCCAAACTTCCTCCATGCATTTTGAAATAATGTCATCATCTTAGAATAACGCCCTCTATTGGTGTTGGCAAAAATGAATTGTGATGGTTCACCGGTATCTGCAGCAGTACACAAAGCGTTGAAAGCATACATATTCCTCTTTTGTTAGGGGAACAAGTGCATGACCAAATGTTTCTTTAGTCTTGTGCTCTTTTGCTTGTAAAAGAATCAGCAGCTAAATTATGATACACATAGTCATTAATGTTCCTGGTAAAAAAAAAAAAAAAAAAAAAAGCTGAATTGCTACTTACTACACTATTCATCTTGTTGGGACACAATTTGCAAATCTGAATCACTCATTTACCAAAACTCTAATCACATTCTCAACCGCAAAACTCATTTAGCAGTGTGGTGCACTCGTACCCAGAATGAAGCACACAGGCTACAGAAGTTAAACACAACTAATACTGTTGTCATCTTTTACACACTACCACTTAAAATTGAAAACACATGCTGCGACCTCCTCTCAGGGGTGGATCGAGATCAATTTTCTTAGGGTGGCAAAGAAATCAAATGGGGTGGCAAAATCAAAGCCTTTTTTCAAACACATATGCAGGTGGTTATATGTGGTTAAAATGATTCAAATGCAGTAAGTACACATGTTTTTCATATAAATATAGTCTATAACTTAATTATTGTCTGTAGCCCACATAATTACACACTTTAGTTACATAAAACATGTGAGTTATGATTCTATGTACTGTATAGCCTGTATAATAAATAAATATGTAGGCCAATAAGTATAAAGTCCAGAAAGCTACACAACTTGGGGCGGTTCATTTACAAACGCAAATCTAACTTAAGTTTCACACTGTTTTTTGTTAGAAAACAATCACATTGTTACAGCTTAAATTACACAAAATGTCAGAAATCTGCACTGTCATGAACAAAAATCTAAACCTAATTTTTCATGATTTGTTGGACTCTGAGGTCTGAAATTTTTTGACTCCTTTTGAGTTTACATTTGTATTTCACCCTCAAATTGTTTCATTTCATTTTTTCCCCTTGCCTTATTTGGTATCATTCTTTTCAGCTCAACTGAATTTAGTTGTTTTTTCACTGACATACTGTATTAGTATTACTGAGCTGAAATCACACAAAGAACTTGAAATCCTAGTAGTATTTTTTTAATGTAAAAAAAACCCCACAGACATGTTGAGTACATTTTTATAACTTAGAAAATGTTATAAAATGTATGTTTACAAAATGTACATTTTGTAACTATGTTTCATACAACTATGTTTCCTTAGAAAACGCTTAAAACACAAACACGAAAACGTGACAATTAGAATATTTAGAGAAAAAAAAGCGTGGCTTATATATATTATCATAACTCGGGATTTACTGGCCTGTAATTAAAATGTTAAAACTTTGAAGTCAGAACTTTCAATGTGGGCTGAAATAGAGACTCAGCGTGGCTGCAGCTTGTTGCTATGTCAGCTTAGATCAGTCATGTGATTTGGAGGTGCAACGTGTCTGTGGACCACAGAGGGTTAATAACAATCACCTTCATTCCATTTCCAGAGTGAAACATCCAACCACCTGTGTAAAAAGCGAAATTCCCATGGTGTTGTTCAAAATGTGCTTTGGCACAATCATAAACATCGCTTGCTACTGAAAACGAGAAAAAAGACGGTCCTGCTATGGGCTGAACCATTTGTTAATGGTGGAGGGGGGGAACACTATGCAATATATTCAGTTTTATCATTTATATTCACTGTTGACTGTAACTACGCTCAAACTGTTAATTAGGGATAGGTTTTATCTGATACCGGTGCTTAAACGGTGCTCAAACCGGTCCTTAAAGAATGGAGAACAGAAAAATGGTCTTAAAACCTCTCATGTTCAGCTGTTTTTTTGTAAAAAGATAACAATGTTAGCCTTTTCTGCAGCTATGGGGCATATATGGTATCATTCTTGGCTGGAAGCAGTGCTTAAACAATGGAAAAAACACAAACTTTGTCCAAAAACCTCTCGTGTTTAACTGTTTTCCACTTTTTCTTTGGTCATTTTAGCCTTTTTGGCCAGGGTGAAGGGAGTATCTGCCATCAAACAAGAAGACAGCCGCATGTAGCTATGATGATGTTTGCTAGTTCACCTTACATGCATTAATGTAATAACGTGGTTAGCCTACTCAACCTAAATTACACACAAACAACATTAAGCTACTCACACAGAGAAGAACAGCTGCTGCTGCCATCATCATTTCTGCTACACTGGCAGGGCTAGGGGCCAGGACTCTAATCTTTGGGTTTTTGGGGGATGTTGCAAACACCGGGTCCGATAACAGGCAACCCACCCGCAGTAGATGTGCACGGTGTGAGGTCTCGCAGTAAGCTATCAAATACGGCGCATTTCTCAGCTTTTAAAAAAAACGCTATGCGTCGCCAGGTGTTTCATCAGATTTGAGGTGTTACCTCCTTTGCACAGTATCACCTTAAAGCACTTGTTGCAGGCTGCTGAGTTTGCATCTTTTGCTGTGAAGTACAGCCAGACTTTTGACCACTTCGCCTTGGGCATTTTTAATCTGTAGCTCTGCTCTAAAAGAACATACGTACCTGGACCCGCCTACTATCCTCGGAAACGTAAAATGATTGGCTAGAATCTAAAGTGTATGATATCTCAGGAAAAAAAAAGCACCGAAATAAAGCACCGAAATGTGCGCTGCTCTTCGGTCTGGTTACTACCGTTGGATACCGGTACCCATCCCTACTGTTAATGCTATCTTATTTTAATAAACAACACTGTCATATGCAAAACTGGGGTGGCAAGGGATCATTTTAGGGTGGCACTTGCCACCCCATGCCAGCCTTCTAGATCCACCCCTGCTTCCTCTTCTCCTTTTTGATGAATACATGTGCTGCATTGCAGACACAGCATACATTCTAGTATAGAGTATAGAGTTTACTTTAAAAGTTTACTTACTATAGACCTTGCCACACTGCGTGAGTACTGTTGTATTCACGGAGCATGTGCTTTTATTCTACTGCTTGGCAACAAGTGAAAACAGCCATTGTTGTTGTAGGCCCCAACACACCACGAGTCAGGCCTGCAACGTGGTGTTTGTTAACACAGAGAGGCTGTTGCAGTTAAGGTGTGTGCGTCGGTGAGAGTGTGTGTGGGCCCACAATATTATTTAAATATTTGGTTTCAGTTGATGTTAAATACTTTACCATTGCTCAACAAACTATTCATTTTACTTAATTTATTTTGTGTTATTGGAACTTATCCTTACTAAAGTGGAGTTAAATTACAATTGACCTGCTTGTGTGTGGTTCATTTTCCTATCGTCTATTTTAACACACATTTCCTATTACAAGCAGCAACAGGAACCCAGGGCCCCTCTCAATAGAACATTGGACGGGTGTTACACTTGGCTGATAATGAACCACACCCATTTTAACACCTTGGCTATGATGTGATTAGGCACATGATCAATAGTAGGTCAATGAGCCTCTTTATGTGCAACTCTCAGTAGGGTCTAAAATATGAGAATCTCCAGCATTTGGTCTTAGAACTGAAAACGTTTCTTGGATGAGAGGAAACATCTTCAAGAATTTCAAAGAAGTCCAGTTGCTTTTCTTTCCAAGCTCTTTAAATTACCGTAACCTGGACGAGTGAGAACCTACACAGATATAAATGTTTTAGTGGTAATTTTCTAGTACACACATGCTGTCACATGTAGCTATGAGGCAGGCTGAAGGTGGACCCAAATGCAGGACTCCCAAGAGAACACTTAAACTTAAAAAGCGACTTTAATGCAGAAATACCAAAATATTACACTATGAAATTCAGGTAGTGCTGGAGCCAGGAACTAACTAATCTGTACATCAGGGAAGGGACACAGAACACACAGGGAACAAAAACTAGAGACTAGACAAGACACAGGGAAGGCAACCAAACCCTTAACAAGAATAATTGTTAAGGGATACAAGAAGACATTTACTAAGATTCAAGGACTGAATTATTATCCAAAACCTAAAGCTCCAGCATATAACCAAAAACATAATTACATGAAAAATGGTTAAGAAATCTCAAGAAAGCAAGAGCAAAGAACAAATAAACTCAAAACAATGACCCAGGAGTTCTGACAAATACTCAGTTTACTCAAATGCGCCTTAACCTGACAGGCAGGTGTCAGGTTAAATGTCATTCTGACTGGATCATTTAACGCGAGGAGGCTTTGGCTTTAATGTGAACATAATGAGGAACCTGGAGAGCTTGACATTAGCTACACGGAACAACAGGTGGCTGCTTTCCTGCGGTCCAAAGGAATTGACCTGGACTGTAACTCTGTCGAAGCATGCCACCCTCTTCCCAGGAGGAACGGCAACATACCGGCTATTATATTAAGGTTTGTAAATCAAAAGCACAAGATTACGCTGCTGAAACAAGGAAGAAAATTAAAAAGATCTAATGTCTTTATCAATGAACATCTAACCAAACACAATGCTGAAATAGCCAAAAAAGTGCGACACCTTAAGAAGCTGGGAAAAATCCAAAGCACTTGGACGACGAACTGTAAAATATTCATTAAACTAAACGGATCACCAGAGGAAGCCAAAGTTCTGACCATTAAAAACATGGCACATCTCAAAAAATATCAGTGAGCAACACGATCTGGACGGCAAACAAGGTAACAGACAACCACACACTCACTTATGACACACACTGGAAGGAAGAACTCAGATACATCTGGAAGAAACAGCTGCATCAGTCAGGCAGTTGCAGAATATGATCAATTGGAACTGAAAACATTTAACTATATTGATCACAATACACAGGACTTGGAATATGAAATAGATCCAGACAAAAACGCCTTCTCATCTAACAATAACAATTGCTGCTACTATACAAATAAAGACTACAATCAGAGGATTAAAACTGAGAATAAATTATCAATCAACAGACTTTGAACTGGAGGGTTATGAATTCACATTTATAACTAGGCGAAATAAAGGAGGAGGAGGAGTGGCCTTGTATGTGGACAAATCCTTGAAATTTAATGTGGTGGATAAGATGACGATGGGGATTGATAATGTACTAGAATGTATTACAGTTGAAATTTGTAAAGAAAAAAGTAAAAATGTAATAATTAGCTGTATATACAGAGCTCCAGGTAGTAGTATTGAGACGTTTAAAGACTGGATAGAAGAAACATTTATTGAAATAGCTCACAAAAAAGTTTTCATTTGTGGAGACTTCAATATTGATTTGCTAAACCCAAATAAACATATAACCACTGAGGAATTTATAAACACAATGCACTGTATGAACCTATTCCCTAAAATTACTAGACCTACTAGGATCACATCACATTGTGCAACTCTCATAGACAACATTTTTACAAATGACATTGAAAATAAGACTGTAAGTGGACTCCTGATTAACGACATAAGTGACCATCTTCCAATTTTTACAATCTATGATAGGAATTACAAGATCAATAAAATGGACAGTAAAAAAAGAGTACAGACGAGTAAGAACAGAAGAAAGAATGAATGCATTTAAAAAAAAGATTTATTGAAAGAGAACTGGGGTGAAGTATATCAGGAACAGGACGTTAATAGTGCGTATAATGAATTCCTTAGAATATTTACATTACTGTACAATACCAACTGTCCAATAAAGCAATATAGTAGGAAACATAAAAATATGGACTGTCCATGGATAACAAAAGGTCTGCAAAATGCATGTATAAAGAAAAATGCTCTATATAGAGAGTTCTTAAGAACGAGAACTAAAGATGCTGAAATCAGATACAAAAGATATAAAAATAGGTTAACTAATATACTTAGATTTAGTAAAAAGGAATACTATATGAAGCAATTAGATATAAATAGAAATAATAAAAGATTATGGGAAATACTGAACAGTGTTATAAAACATGGGACTGGACAAAAGAACTATCCCAAGTATTTCATTTGTAATGACCATGAAGAATACAATATGGATGTTGTGGCAAATAGTCTCAATAAATTCTTTGTAACTGCTGGACCAAATTTAGCAAGAACAATCACTCATCCTGGGAAAGCACAGGAAAAACCGGATACACTGATAGACAGAAATCCATATTCTATGTTTCACAAAACACAGAAAAAGATGAAGAAGATTTTCCCGGTCTGGCTTTTTGTAGCACATGAGCTTAAAAATATTGTGCAGTAGAACAAAAAAGAAAGAAAACCATACAGTATGAACATTAGTTGCTGCTGCTGAAGTGAAGTGACACCGCTAAGCGTTTTGCAATTTTGCATATTTATAGAAATTTAAATTTGTTCAGTATTGAATAGCAGAAATGAGGCTTTCAGGTCGGAAGCAAGTAAAAAAAAAAACAGCAGCCGACAGCGTTGTAAACAACGGTAGACTAAACCGAGATTTTTGGATGGGAAACTGTTCATGAAGTACACTGAGAGACAGAGAGACAGCTGTACATGAAGCATGATTTTACTGTGGTGGAAGCAAAACAGCAAAAGTCAGAGGGAATTCATGACTATGTTTATGTGAAGCAAAAAGTTTGGATCTTCATTTGCTGTTGGTTCAGTCAATATTGTTTGGAGAGAGATAAAAACCTGCAGATTCTAGAATCGATTTTGGTCGATAAATCGATAATCAAAATCCACCCCTAATAGAAACTCCGTCATGCTAGCTAGTACGCAGTACAAGTTTAACTGACTGTAAAAAGTCAGAACAACAAAAATAAACTACACCTAAACTTGGTTTATATCTGACCCAGAGAGAATGCAGGTGATAACTTCTTAACTGAAGTTCAGTTCACCTGGTAATAGAATTAGTTTTTAATTTTTAATTTCAGGATCACAAAAGAGAACAGGGTTAAACAGCATCACCTGCTTTTGAGCTACAATACAAATGAAAAAGATGCTAAATGCAGTAGTAGTAATAGACTTGGGGTACCACTTTATTATACAACCCATGACTAAGGGGGTAACTCCCCTGTGATTTAATGGAATTTCAGTTCATTTTATTTGAAGTTATGTATTTACGAAAAAAACTTAAAGACATGTACACTATAATTATTTATTTTTCTCTTCTAAAAATGTATTTGTCACCAGATCCTCTTGTGCTGCCTGTCTTTTTCCCCTTATGGAATTATTTGCTTAAATTGTGTTTTTTGTTGTGTGCCATGACATAAAAATAATTCAATTTCACAGGCCCAATAGGATTACTTGCACATAAAATCAAAAACTCACGCACATAGAACTCAGTTTGAGGGATGAGGGAAGTGGAAATACCTGGGGAGACACAGTTGACACAAATGAACATGACGGGGTAAGTAGAAGAAAATACATTGAACATGGAAACACTAGACTCTAAAAAATAAAACAGAAAACGTGGAGAGACGTAGACATGACTCACAAGCTTGACAACGTGGACATAACACAGACATGAAACACATGACAGACTGGACAGGAAACATGACACATAACCAATTGGACATAGATGAAACAAAAACCAGAATAAAACTCAACTAAATCCTAACTAATAATAACAAAATAATAACACAATAACACAAGTTAGTATCATCAACTTAATATAAGAAAATCAAAAATACAAAATAATCTCGAAACATTGGGTCACAGATCAAGCCACTGACATTGTCTGTCGATCTCCCGCTCGCTTCTACCGTCACTTGTGAACAAGACCCCGAGGTACTTAAATTCCTTCACTTGGGACAGGAACTCATCCCTGACCCAGAGCGAGCACTCCTCCCTTTTCCGACTGAGGGCCACGTGAAGTGATATAAGATGATATACAACTATCACTGAAGCAGCAAACTTTGTAAAGAAAAAAAAACTGTCAAAAAACCCCCAACACTTCTCATTCTCTGAAACATTTGGCCACAGCTGTAGATTACACTGTCAGTGCTTGTTCACTCTTGTCAATAATTCTAAATTCTCTTTGTGCAGTTATAGTAGGCAAACAATATCTAATAATCTATCTAAATGACTGCTTTGTCTTTGAAAAGGTGAAGAGCCTGAGGCCGGTGACAGTCCAGTTCCACTCCAAGTACATCCTTACGGTGGCTCACAGGACAAGGCCACGTTCCTGTCCTGCCAGAAGAAAAGAGAAATTTCAGAGTCTTCTTGCAGTTCAACCAAATATTCTGTATGGCAGCTGAATTGTCACCTCCGCATGCAGTCAAGTTACCAAACGTACTTCTATTAATCTGCGCTCGATTACTCTGGAACCGAAACAGGATGTAAGTCCCAAAAAACTGAATATTGGAACTGAAACTAAATTGTAGAACTGAAACTGAATGGTGAGAAGTGAAAATGCAATTATATCTTTGCAGGTGGTCTCCTCTCTACAGGAGCTCACTCTGCAGGTGGGGGAGAGATATAGGAGAGGTAGAGAATGAACTCAACCTGGGTGTCTATTGTCCTGTGTCGTTTGGGAGAGGATTGGATGATGGGGTGGGTGCAGTTTTCCCTGGGGTGGAGTTGGGTGGGCTGCCCCGGACTCTGTGGAGCTGGGCGGTGCTGCTGCTGCGGGCCCCGGTCCGGATGGGCCTGGGCCCCCTTGCCCTGGTGGGTTCCAGAGTGTGGGGGTGCCTACTGGGGTCAGCGGGGGAGCTGGCCCCAGGGAGGGGCCGCTTGCCCCTCCCTTTCTTCCCTCCCCATCCTCAGCTGCCTCCCTATTCCCGCTCTACCACACCCACCCACACACGCAGGGCTTGGGGTGCAGGTATGTCACCAGGGTGCAGGGGAGGCACTCCCCCTCTGTCCCCTTCTGGCCGCCTGTGCCTCAATTTTATTCTGCAACCTAGACATCCACATTACTCACACTCTCAAATAACACATACATATAGGGCCTTGGGGGTGGGCACGTTCTACAGCATCCAGAGGATGGTCGGTGTATTCCAACCCACCTCTGGCGCTGGTGCCCTACCCTCAATTTTAAATGCACATAGACACTAAGGGTTTTCGGGAGGAGCCGGGGTGCTCTCTGAGAGGAAGCAGGCACCATGCTCTCCTGTGTTTTAAATGCACTTTAGAACAGCACACAGCAACACTACATATGAGCAGGCGTAGGGAGGTTTGGGGTCTTCACTCACCCCGGTTCTGTTAGCCGTCAGGGCTGGGGGGCTGGGAGGAGGTGCTGGCCGTCAGATTGGGGTCTGGGATGCAGGGCCTCCCTGCTACTGCAGATAAGGTCCAGGTACCCCCGCCCCCTCTGGGGATATAGAGTATGTTTGGGGAGTGTGACTGTCTGTGCAGTGTCTATTTGTGTCTGTCTACACGTTGGGTGAGTGCTGAGTATTTGGTTGTGTATATGGGGTGGGAATGCACGTTTGTGTCCGCGTGCGCCTGTTCGTCTGTGTCTATATGTCAGGTTGGGTCTTAGACTCAACCTCTCTGGGTACATCTCAGGCCCTCCAAAGTACAGAGGCCTATCTCCCCTCACCACACTCCCTGCCGGTGGCTGATGCCCTCAGACGTTGGTGTGTTGGTGGTCCTTGTCGACTGGGGCTGGGCGCTCATGTATGTACCGGCTCACTCCTGGTGGCCGATTGGCGGGGCCTGGCGCCTGTGGCCCGGCTGGCCTCTGGCCTCTGGGCCTGAAGCTCGGTCCTCTCTGGCACAGCTGGCTGCCGGCAGAGCCCGCAGACACGCCACTTCAACCCCCTCTGGCCTCTGCTCCGTAGCTGCTTGGTGACCTCTCGTTTGGGGCTCTACTCAGCTCTTCCCAGGAGGGTGGCACGGTTCCCCCCCTTTTGGTGGTCCTCCTCGGGTCCTCGTACTTTGGGGCCTCTGGATGTCGGGTGCCTGGATCTCCTCCATACCTGCTTCATGCCCTGGGGGACGGGGCTATGGCTCCCCACACTCCCTAGCAGATCGTTATATGGAGAAACCTTTGGAATACAAGCATGCTGATCCACACAGGTGTACACACGGGTGTTCACAGACACGGACTACACCTTTCTTGGCTGCTGCCTCAAAGCACATTGTGCACTGTCTATCTTGCGTGCTGCACAATAGCGTTTAATATTCAGTATCTACTGTTTTCTACTGCTAGCTAGTTTATTGTGATGGTGCTGTATTTATTATGTTGCTCTTTTTTGTTTGCTTTCTCTTCTGTTTTTTTTTTCTCCATACAGGTGATCCAGGTGTTTTGTTTGTTTTTCTTTCTTTCTTCCCCACTTTCTCACCGTCTCTTCTCCCCTCTGGTTTTCTTTCTCTCCTTCTCTTTCTTTCATTCTTTCTCCCTGTCCTATCCCCCAGTCATGTCTGTCCCGTTTGTAGCAACCGAAAATAAAATAAATACATAATTATAATAAAGGTCAATCAAATGGACCAATATGGCAAGGCCATGATGATCCACTTGGTAAAATAAATCCGCTTGGCATCTTTCTTGGCCTTAAGACAACAATTCTGATGGCTAAAGATCCAAACGGGACCCAAAAAAAAGGAAAAAAAGGGAAAAAAAGAAAATACAATTATTTGAGAGCTGCATTTTTAAAGGATAAAATAAAGTTTCAAAGCAAATGAATTCAGTTTCAGAATATAAAATTCAATTTCAATTAGGTGACAATTCATTTTCAAACCAACACATTAAATTTCAAATTAGGATAATTTAGGATAATTCAAATTCAGTTTTAAAGAGCATTTATTCAAGTTACAATTCAGATTCAATCTGAGCACTTCAAATTTTAATTTAACTTATTCAAATTCAGTTTTTGATGGCACAAAGTTCTGCCCATATGGAGCAACCTCCAGGTACCCACCCAGGGACTCCAAGAAGGCTAAGTACTCTGAACCACCACTCAGCGCATAAGTGCAGATGACGGTCAGGACCCGTTCCCCGACCCAAAGGTGCAGGGAACAAACCCACTTGTCCACTGGGAGAAATCCCAACATACAGGCAATAAGCCGAGAGGATACTAGGATACCCACCCCAGCCCTCCGCCTCTCACCAGGGGCAACTCCAGACTAAGACAGAGTCCAGCCCCTCTACAGGAGACTGGTTCCAGAGCCCAAGCCGGTACCTCTCAACCTCACGCACTAACTCATGCTCCTTACCCACCAGAGAGGTGACATTCCATGTACCAATTGCCAGTCTCAGTAGCCGGGGATCAGTCCGCCAGGGCCTCTGCTCCTGGCTGCCGCCTGGCTCACAATGCACCCAACCCCTACAATGCCTCCTGCGGGTGGTGGGCCTGCAGTTACAAACAGCATCCCTCTTTCCTGATTTTTAGTTCCAAGCACTTCTTATAATGACTTATTACTGGTGAAATTTTGGATATATTAGCTCTTTATAGAGTGAAGTTGCAGGGGAGAACATATTCTATGAGCCTGTCCCAGCCACTGTCTGTTCGGTTCCAGTATTAACAGCATTCCAAATGCTTTTTTTCTGCAAACTGTAAAAGAGAGAGTAAATTCATTGAAAAACAGCAATTTTCCATATTTTTCATATCTTTTCGGAGATAACATTTTTCATTTCAGTTGTGTTGCTAGTAACTGGGAATCAAAACTGTCCTTAGGTCTGCATGCATGCATGGTTGTTTGTCTCTGTGTTGCCCTGTGGTCAAATACTATTTTAATATTTAATAATATTTTAAGCTGTAAAAAAAACCCCATACCTTTTCTTTTTGGTATATGACCTAAAATAAACTTTAGTGAAGAAGAAAAAGTGATAAAGAAATATTCCCTTCAAAATGTATGTTTCCACATGCCAAGCATTAGTCTTGGCTAAATGATTTAATCAAGTAATAGTGAAGCAGTAGAGGCAGAGAGGGTGGCTTCAAGTGATGATGGACCAGAAGTGGCTGTAGGAACTAACTGCGAGAGGGCTGTGGCTGGTTATGGGCCTTCAGGTTGAGGTGACATAAATGAAGATGATAGTGCACCAGACGTTTTTTTTAAACACCAGTGTAGCGTTACATGGCCGATGTTTACTTT
Source organism: Neolamprologus multifasciatus (assembly GCF_963576455.1). Lineage (NCBI taxonomy): Eukaryota > Metazoa > Chordata > Actinopteri > Cichliformes > Cichlidae > Neolamprologus > Neolamprologus multifasciatus. The sequence continues at coordinate 18,423,204 of NC_140455.1, forward strand.
TGAAATTATAACCCCCTTGGAACCTTGAAGGTTGGTGCTTTGGTCCTGGATAGCTGTTATAACGCATGAGCCTAAATAATTGGCTTCCAGCTTTCCTCCTTTCCTCTGCTGATTACTTATATTGGCTCTTAAAACCCTGTCACTGACTTTGAAGTCAGCATTTGTTGTTGTCCTTTTTATTTTGTTCTTTGTCTTTTCCACTGCTTTGCTAACATCCTCTTTCACTAGTTCCAAAAGCTGTTTGTTTTGTAAAGTCCTGTTACAACTCTTCCTGCTCACATATGCTTTTGTCAGCCTGTGAAGCAAAAGGGAATTTTTGCCTTGAATCAGAAATCAATCGGTGTCGTGAATATTGCCATGATTTCTAGATCGGGGAAAGCAAACAACCTCTGGCTAAGCAGCGGGCACAACACAAAATAGGTAACTTGTCAGTCCAGGACTCTGCAGTCTATTTACGCCTACAGGCCAGTCAATGGACACTCTTTCAATGATGAGGATGTACACAGCCTGGACTGGGAGGAAAGCTGGTTTGAGCAGAGAGTCAAGGAGCTCAACTCTCTGTGAATATATTTATACTTTACTATACTATACTATATACTATGCTTATTCGTAATTTATGTCATATTTCTGCTATTAATTGCTTGTTATGGATTTTTTTTTTCCATGGAGGCCATGCCCTAGTGCCCTCTATTGACGAGTCACCAGCAGTGCCTAAACCTAACGCTCACTGAAATTCTTAGGCTTGCACTATTTATCCATGTTAACCAAACACCATATTCAATTTACAGAGCTAACCTTGTATTTCCTTAGGCTACAAACTCATCAAAACAACAAGCATACAATAGTAAACCATAAGCCAGAGAGAGATGGTATATTGCTCAGTGTTATTTACTTCCTGTCTGAAACATTTCCAGGGTGATGTGATTACTGCCAGAGGTGAGGAAATACATTATAAAAGAAGAGAGTGAGGCATTATGTGTTTTCAGTCTCTAGAGTTTATTTATTAATGATATTAATGCAGGACATATAGCATCCTGTAACAATATATCTTTAACTTTAATACATTGGTAGCACTTTCTATTACAGCTCTGTAATAAAGTGGTGACAGAAGGGTAACAAGGGAGAAACAAGAGTATAATAATGTGGTAATTTCTTAGTTGTTACCATGCAATTACCAAAGTAATATAAGTAATATACAAGTAATATCATGGCAGCAACAGTAGTTACAGTTGAGTAATATTACCCTGAAATTTATGTAATAGAATAATAAGAGCCCCAAAACTGGGGGTAATAATATGGAAATGCAGCTCTGTAATAAAATGGTAATAGTAGGATAACAAAGACAAAACAAGACTGGAATAATGTGGTAATTTCTAAATTATTACCACTCAATTACCTCTGGGGCAGTTTCTGTATAATGAGCAGGAAACAGAGCTGCAAAATGCAAAACTGTCTGTTAGAAAGTGCTGCCAATACATTTTCTTTTTTCCATTTTAATGACAGATGAGTTTTCTGTCAGTAGATGATCTATTTTTCTGTTTGTCACTTAGCTTTTATTTTATCACCATAGATGACATTATAATAAGTAATTTTTTAGTCATTTTCTAGTACACATACGCTCCAGTTACACAAGTGTACCTTAAATGGACAAATCTGATTTTACAATTCAACCGTAGAACAACCACAGAAAGACAGTTTTCACCTTAAACTATGATGACTCAAGTGCTTCCCACATACAAAACAACAACAACACAGTTTTAAAATTTATATGAATTCATTGTTTTATATTTCTTTATATTTCTTATGGGGCGATCGTGGCTCAAGAGTTGGCAGTTCGTCTTGTAATCGTAAGGTTGCTGGTTTGAGCCCCAGCTCCGACAGTCTCGGTTGTTGTGTCCTTGGGCAAGACATTTCACCCGTTGCCTTCTGGTGGTGGTCAGAGGGCCCGGTGGTGCCCGGCAGCCTCGCCTCTGTCAGTGCGCCCCAGGGCAGCTGTGGCTACAATGTAGCTTGCCATCACCAGTGGGTGGATGACTGAATGTAGTGTAAAGCGCTTTGGGGTCCTTAGGGACTAAGTAAAGCGCTATACAAATACAGGCCATTTACTATTTTACCATTTACTTTACAAACACAGGCAGGTGACAGCTTAAGTGCCATTCTGACTTGGTCATTTTAACCCAAGGAAGTTTTGACTTCAATTTGAATGTAATAATAATTTAGATTACTGACCCTATCTCAGAAACAGAAGGAATCAATTTTTCACTTCTCATATTTACTTATTTGTTCTTAACCAGGGGACAAATCAGTGCATGTTTAAATGTAATCCAAAAAAATAAACAACTCTTTAACCTCTTCAGTGAATGTCATACTTAAGGACAAAACAGCCAAACAATCCAGACAATTTCAACGCAGTTGGATGTTTGTTTTTGATTTTTGTTTTGATCTAGTGAAGTTTAGTTGGAGTTTTCACTTTTTTTAATGCAACCAGAAAAAATTTCCTATTCTCAACAACTTCAGCCTCCACGGTTTAACAAAGTCAGATTTAGAGGTTCAACTTCTTTTCATTAAAAGGTCTCTACATAAGATGAGTAGAATACTGCATACCATCACATAACACATAAGAGACATAAGACATAAAAAAATGTTTTGCTTTCTAAGCTATGCTTTGTACATTGGAAAGCTAGACAGAAATGCAGCAGTTTCTGTCCTGAATAAAATCCTGCAGCATGCCACATTGCCATTTGTTTGCTCTCTCTCAAGGCAAACATTAGTTTTTTTCATAAATCAAAGTAAAAAAAAGAGGTGATGTCCTGACCAGAGAGTTCTCTTGTGGTCACCTAATGCAATGGTTGATGATCAGAGGACATAGCTGCACGGTGGTTCTCTTCAGTAGCCTTTCATGGCAATGCCTCCTCCAGTGTCATTACGTTGGACCTGATGGATCATGAAGATGGTAATAAGCAGGCCCAGTAGCTATAAAGACAGGTAGATGAACAGGGGGTTAGTTCACAAAACAGGTAGGTGATAATATTCAAAAACTACAGTTCAACAGCACTGGTGGTGAAGCCCGCTGAGGATGACAATGATGTAAATGCTGCTGCTCCAACACGGCAATTACTAGCTTTTACTCAGAAGCTGAAGAGGAATTACCAGCTTTGTTGCTAGTAAAGCGGTCAACATGCTACCTGTATTTATGTGCTACACACTGATGTATAGTCGACACACTTGAGAAGGATTCATGTCTCAGTGCTTGACAGTGGTGTGGCCCAACAAAAAAACAGACTTTAAAAGCAAAAGGATAAAGAAAATATAATTCCTCTCAGTTTAAATATTTTAAATGTTTTGTTTTTTATTGTAAATAAAACATGGGTTTATCAGATCTGAAAATCAAATTTAAAAAGCAAATTAACATGGGAACTTGGAATGTAGTTTTGTGGGTCAACATGCAAATAACTCAACGTATACTATTGCGCCCATACTTGTGTTAATAATAAAGAATTATTACCAGCAAATATCCACTAGAAATGCAGTCATGACCAAAGGTTTTGGCAGTTGAACTGTCTGTTTTTCTTGGGCTTTACCTTTTCAGTTTTTATTTTTATTTTTTCACATTTCTTTGATAGAGTGAAGTTAAGCCTTGAAGGTACAGTAACAACATTACTAAGGAATGAACACTAATAACATTAAACAGTATTTAGCAACAAAAATGTAATCATGTATGCAAATAAGCTAAGATTCTAGCAAATGTCTGAAAAAGCATCTTAGAAATGCAACTAAGAGTTTTTATTTCCAAGATTTTTTTTTTTTAATAAAATAAGATCTTAAAGAACAATGGAGTCACAGTGATATACAGTGATAACCAGTGACAATAAATGAAAACAACAGTGAAGCTTACTGCTGTCACAGCAAATCCAAAGAAGAAGCCCAAAGCGATCTTGAAGATAATGTCTACCATCGAAAACATGACGTCACCGCAGGACTGCAGAAGAGAATGGAAGATAGTTATTACATGGAAATCTATCAGACTGGCAGACTGTAGTGTTTGGATTAGCTGATAGGGGTTGGGGGATTAAATACCTGTGCAAAGACTTGCGGTGGGCCTCTGGTTCCCTGTAAGAAAACAAGAGGATATTGTGTATTCAAATAGAAACAGTTCATTATTAACTTTCAGATACATATTATAAAATATAAATTACTGTAGGGCAAAACACAGTTACATTTGTCAATGTGGAATGGATGGCTGCAAAATTACTCAACTTGTAATTTCAAAGTGACAATCTGACACTAATTTCACGCAAAAAGCTTCTTTAGCACTAGCCACTGAGCATTGTTGTAATGTGTTGTCTCCTTCTTCCGTATGCTCTTCCAGTATTGTTCTGTTTCTAGCCTTGGTGGTGCTGTTCTCACATTGTTCCCCTGCCACACGCCTTAGATGGTTCTGTGGAGAACAGCTGGTTAATTCTCCTGCCTTGCATCTCTCTTGTATACCTCCTCAAGTGGCTGGCCAAGGCTGTGAGTCTTTGCTTGTCAGTTTTCTAGGCATCGGGTATGGACAGTACTTGTTAGGCACCTTCTTCATCACAGCTTTCTGCAGCTCAGATATTTTGCTAACTCTCTTCTATGCTACCTTGATCTTGGCCTCTTGGCCTCTTGTCTCCTTCTCGATGGAGGGTACTGCTCCTTGTGGCTGTTCATCTTGTAGCCAGGGAGCTCAGTGATCACTGCTGCCAGAGAGTAGATCGATTGGTTTTGGTTATGGTCACAGTAGGGATTGCCCGCAGTGCTGTATTCACATATTCTGTTGGCCTTCAGAGGGTATTTCACATAGCCTTGGTAATCGACCAGGTGAGCTGTTCTCGCCTTCAATGTAGCAGTTGTTCTTCATGCTTGGTACCCAATCCAGAGGGTGGAGATGATGATATCTCCCCCCTGACCTAATTTTCTGGCTTCCCCTTGCCGTAGCATTTGCAGTGTACCTTGTCAATCTCTAGTTGTGATGGTAGATTCTTCTTCTGGATGTTAGAAAACTGAGCTACTAGTTGTTTCACCATTAGTGTAGATAGCAGAATTAGTCATTTCCTGATATTCTTTGTTTTTTTCTTAAAATCCAGTTTTATTTTATAAAACTAACCTGAGGTCTGGTTTTGCATGAGCGATATCCTCCATATCCCAGATCTGAAGGACTGCATTCACAGGAATTGGGAATTTCCTCACCCCAGTCGTTAGCGCTCACTATTCCACAGCATTTCATCTGTTAACACATGAGAGAATGACTTCAAATAATTGAAAATACTCAATGAAGTTCTGCACTAATGTAAATGTGTCAATAAAGTAACTATAATGTAATTATTAAAAAACAATTCAGTCAAAAAATAATTAATAAAAGGTTTTCTGTATAAGGTGGAGTCAAAAAGTTACTTGACACCAAGCATAAAAAGAAAAAAATATTATCTGACTAAAATTTCAGTTCAGTCCAGTTCATTTTTATTTCAAACGTGTATATTTGCCATCATTTTGTGATATCATTCCATTCTTTTGTTTGAAAAGGAATAGACAGAAGTATACACTTATTTGGCCCTACCCCCACAAATTTTACATCTCATTCATTTAGTTTTCTTTTAGTCTCAAATTAAACAAATTTGGTTGATCTCCCCTATCAGGGTTGGTCCTTGATCACTTTTGAGTCCTTCCAGTACCACTGCTGTTCAGATCACTACCTGCAAGTCCTGTATTGACTACTTGTACAAGTAAATTTGGGATTTCACCACACACTTGAACAGACATTGGACATGACCCTCTGTATCTTCGCTATTCTAGCTATATTGGCTATTCTGTTCTATTTGATTCTACTGTCATCAGGTTAATAGTACAAAGAACATTACAGATTGCTGTAAGGCTTCAAGCATATCTCTCAGGGATGGTTCTTTCATGTAGGGCTCTGCTAGTTCACTAGAGGTACTGTAGAAGATATTCTTTGTCTGCAAAGAAAAAAATAATATATTTAGTATCACGGTAAACAGATGAGAAGCTATATTATCAACAACACAGACAGAGAAGGACAAAAATCTTAAATATGCAATTAATGAATTATTTACTGGCTTCTTTTAATTCACTGATGAATTTCCCACAAGAAACATTACTAATATTTTCCATACTATCCATTAGGCCCTATGGTCATGTCCAATTAGGACAATTCATTAATACAGGCAATTGTTAATGTGTGTGATAGTGTTATTAAGGTGGAAAGCAAAAATGAATAAATAATTAAAACTATGTTGCTGAGAGAAAGGCAAGGTTGTTTTTTTTTTTTTTAAATTTCAGACACAGACAGAAAAGGAAGGCAACTAGATAACAGTAGTAACTGTAACAGAAACACAGATGTAAAGTAATACAAAGAAAGAGAGAAAATGTGATGAAGAAAACTTGCATCAAGAAAAATTATTGGACAGGCAGAGAGGAGAAGAGATCACCTGGTTTCTTTTGACCGCTACAACGATGCCAAAAATCATCATGATGATCATTCCAATGCCCATAAATCCTGCAAACTGTACATGAAGGAATGTTAAGAACATTAAAAGAATCATCATTTTGTTCTTGTTTTGTTCATTGTGAAATTAAAAGCAACAACAAATAAACAGGTATCACATCATTATCTTGTTTGATGCAGGGGTCCTGTACTTACTATTTTGAGGACGAGGGCTTTCTCAGAGCAGGCAGCGAAGATTCCCAGGGAGGAGACACCGAGGACACCAATGGCAAAAACCCATGACCAGCCCAAGCCTGGCATACCAAAAGCTGACAACTGCTCGAGAAAGAACAGGAAACAACACAAACATTGCAGTGATCCTTACTTCTTGGAATAAGCAAAAGCAAACACAGTTATCAGTAACATGCTAGACATGAATCTCTGGTTCACATCAGATTGAGTCTCCCCACTAATATCTGTGCCATCTAGCCATGCTACCATAGATCATAAGGCAAGCATTTCAAAACCTAAACCAGGCCATGCCAGGACCATCCAGTAAATCACATTCAGTGAAGAGGCCATCCACTGTAGTATCTTCATGGGTTAGAATAAATTTGCAGTTGTTAGGCTTAACTAGCACAACATCAAATTTACTGAAGTTTTAGTAAAGAACAGGTCGAATCAGACAGTGTTAACAGACATTTATAAAACTGTAAAGTTTTAGTCGCAGTCTTCGTTCTGTGAAGCAAAGACAGCAGTGTGTGGATTAGTCATTTTTAAAATGACGTCAACTGTGAGGGTTGTCCACTGGGAGTGCTGTGGAACACACCAAAAGCAGATCAGCAGGCAAAGACATCAGTGGAAACATCCTCTCTGCTTTAAAGCCTCAAACTTTCATTTCTGATTAAGATTATAATTAGGGTGCATGAGGTGACTCTGAGCCATCTCTCAGTTATGCTGCTTTCCATAATGCACTGAGCACTTTTCTGCTGTTCCAGTCCTTCCAGCAGCAATGTGATTTTATTCTGCACATGGCAGCTTATAGAAAACTGTTTATGTAAAATCTATAACTTAAAAATGGTTATTGATATTAAAACTAGTGCTTTTTGTTATAAACACAATAACAGAAAGTTGATATACACTGTGTAGGGCAAGAACACAAACTGGTTCATACTGGAGCATATATATGGATATCAAATTTCAGCTCATTAACAATGAAAATTGTGGAGATTGTTATCGCCCAGATGACTGCCAGACTCACAAGCTACAGGATATGACTGTAAAACCTAATTACAAGTCCTGGAAATGAACTGGAGGAAAAAAAGAGAAAAAAAACTGTAGATAAACAAACAAACAAAAAAACACTATTTCATTTGGTGACAACAATGAGCCAAAACATGTACTCTATTAAAAGGTATAATTTGCTGCTCTGTGTTTCTGGTTTGACAATTTTGTCAGAGCCAAGCTGTTACAGAGAAAATGAGTTGTGAGAGCGTTAACCTCCCCCAGGCAGCATCTGTTCTGTGTTAAGAGCAGAAATGAGAGCCTCCACTACATCTGGATGGCTGCCTGATTCTATATAAACACGCCGAGTCCTTCACGTCGGCTTAATCTAAACATTTCGAAATGAGTGTTTTCCATTTCACATGCGTGCTTTTAGAGAATTATCGTATACACATCATGTCCTGACTAAATCTGGTTCAGGGCTCAATGCAAACCAGCTGCTTTTGTCTTTAGAGTGTTTGTTTCAAAGCATTACTGAACTCTGTTTTTATAGAACTCTGTTTTTTCTTATCAGTACAGAACAAAGATCCAACCATAACCTGTCATGACTTTAAGAGTGGTTCATGATTAAGTCAACACAGATAAACACTTGATTATTGTATCACCTGATGAAGGCAAACTAAAAACACAACTTGTGTTTACCCAAAATAGATACTAAGCAAGGGGGGAATTATTCTGGCTTAAAGCCAGACCTGATTTATTATTCCAGACTTTGACAGGAAGACGGCCACATGGTTTATGTAAGAACATAAGAAAAAACATCTGGAGTGGGAAAGTTGTTTTTATGGTTGGGCTTTCATAGGTTAACCACAAGAGGAGTAGCTGTTCTCTATTACCTATGCTACGTTATGACAGTCAACGGCAGGGAGTTGAGAGTGGTATCAAAGCTGGACACATTAACTAATATCAGTGAAAACAGACTTATGATACTGATTAAGTCCAAAAGTGTCTGTAGGCAGACTAAAGAAATTTAAATAGTGTGCTCCTTGTGATTTTAGTTCTTTGTTGAAGGGTGACATATTATCATTATATTTCCGCTTGGCTTTCTTTCTTTCTTCTCTTTCTCCGTATGTATGAGCCTAATAAAATCAACACGTTGAATAATCAAAGCATCACTGTGGAAATCCCAATTCCACTGAAGGTATTTTTGGCTAAGAAATATGATCCGCCTTTCTTTTATTCTGTGTCAACAGTAATGTAGTTGTTGTTTACCTGCAGAGTCATGGCAGTCGCCCTTACTGCCAGGTAAATCAGCACACATCCCAGGATCTGTGGAAACCGAATCACAGTGTTCAGTTTGTGTTTAACAAAATTAAAGCTCAAGAAAGGGAAGTATGGTGGACTAAGTGTGCTAAAAAAAAAAAAAACATTTAAAATAAAGGCTTTGTAAACAGTGCACTAAGACATAATTAATAATAAAAAGTGATTATCTTATTTTAAAACTGAAACTTGCATGGTTCAGCCAGGGAAAACCTGCCACATTTCAGGGAAAACACCCTTAAAGCACTTCAGCCATTTTACACCTTTAAAGCACGTCAGCCATTTTAGGTTACACAATCTCTCTTCCTTAGATGTGTAATCCTGCATGCAAGAGCTTTTGTCACTTCTACATTGCACAACCTGAGGGAGACAAAGAGCTAAAAACCTGATCAGAGACTTCCTCAGGCCTAGGCATGTTTCTTGGCTGGTGAAAACACCCAAGAAACATGGATCTGAAACTGTTCCAGACCCAGACTATTATTATTATTATAAAAGTAATTTAATATAAGATTTTTGTTTTATGTAATTTGATTTTAAAAACTGTTTTTTCAAAACATTATTACAAGTAAATGTTTGTTTGTTTGCATGTTTTGTGTAAATGGATGGAAATAAAATCAATAAGCATGAATAAAAAGAAAAACCTCTGTGTTAAAAATCGAAAAATAATTATCTTTTAAACCATATTTCTCATTTTATTCTGTTTGACTGCACAAGCTCATTGTTTTTTTGTATTTTTTAAAATCATTTTTAGTTCTCTTACTACAAAGACGTTAAAAGGCTAATCAAAATAAAAACAGCTTCTTCAAACTCCACCTTTTTTTCCCCCACCCTTCCTTTTTTCCATTAGGGTAAGCTAAAAAAAAAAATTAACAAAGGAGAAGAGAAGCTGCTCGGTGGTTGGTTGGTGGACTGAAATATGACCCTGTTTTCTTCTGCTTTGTGTGTATGTGTGTGTGTGTGTGTGTGGGGGGGGGGGTCCCTTTTTACTGGAAATTACTGAACTGAGCAGTTAACCAGATTTGTATTTGATTGCTGTTTTGGAAAAAATATTTTGAACATTGAAGCATGTCTTCATTAATATGAACAAATTTGATGATCATATTTTGTTTTTGTTTTTTTTAGCATAGTACAACAGTTTTAGTTTAAGCTGAAGGTTTTTTTTCCTAGTTCATCCTTTTTTTTAGCATAAAAATCATGTAGGAACTATTCACAGCAACTTCATGGCTTTACTTTGTTTGTTTTTGTTTTTTACAAAGTTTTTTCTTGTTATTTTAGTTATATTTACATATTTGAAATAAACTCTATTCTGTTCTACTCTATAACATAATGTACGTAAAATCGTCCTGGAAAACTGAACAAAACACAAAAATATTTTTTAAAGTTTAAAATTAAATCAGAAAGAATGTTTTGACTTACCATAAACAGCACATTGAAGAAAATAAAAATGCACTTGATGCATCCATTAATTTTCCCCATTTTCACTTTTTAGAGAGTGTCTCACAGGAGGTGAAGCAGTGAGGTTGTAGCTCAGAGTGTAATGATGTACAGGTTTGCGAGCTCTGATAAACTCCCCAGACAGAGAATGTAAGGGGAAGGAACACACAAAGAGCTGCCCTGTAGCCAAGCCCTTGTGTGTACAGGACAGCCTCCCCAGACATGCACTAATAGAAAAAACTAAACTTTAAACTGGAGCTTGAAAACTGGAAACAAAACAGAAAAAAGGCTGATTATAAAACTGCAGTGAGCATAAAGCAAAAGATTAAAGTTCTGTTATTTGGTTTTAATCAGCAGCCCCAAGCTTAGCCCATCGCCTCTCTCATTTGTGGTGCACCTGTAAGGACAACATGCTGAAAGGTTGCCAGTGATTTTTGTTTTTACAGTGACATAAAAAATCAACTTAATTAACTTCTCGTTTGAATAAAAGTTAAATAGCTAAAAGATTAATTTACCAGGATACACACAATTGAAAATGCAAAGAGAAAAACTGTCTGCAGCGAAAAGTGAATATCCTGATTACATTTTACTGGTCTGTGCAAACTCAAGTTCTACCCAGATCATTTAACATGACGATGTTTGGAGACACCCTGGCAGATATGAACAGGAATTTTATCAAAATATAACACTACTGATAAGCACAGCAATGTTCCTGCAGAGGAAGTGAATCTGCTTGGGCAATTTAGTTTTAAGAACACAGCAGTTTTCTTAAATATATGGTAAGTGTTGTTTCTCGCAAATATATGAAAGAAATATTGCATTTCTTGGTTGACTATGCTCAGCAGATGTTTGAAAATAGTGAATGAATCTTTTTGTTTCTTTGTTTGTTTGTTTGTTTGTTATCCTTTTCCTTCCAATAAAGTTTATTAGATTTGGTTAAAAAAAATAGTAAAAGTTGAAAACAGTTGTGGTGATAATTAAGGAAATCATATGGAAACCAGAAAACCAGATGTTATGAGATCCAATCTCAATATCAACAGATGTAGTCTGAAATAACTGAGATTTTTGTTACCTTTTGTCAAACAAAAATATTGAGTAGTACACAGAAAGTCTTAGTCATGGCATCTACTTGCTACATTTACAGAAACAGGTGTTGGCTTGTAGTCTGAAAACTGATAGAGATGTGCCTTATACCTCTGATTCTGCTTTCAGAAACACGTGGTTTCAAAAACAAGTATATGATTAAAAAAAAAAACATGTTCTCAGGAAACACTGGCATGGACTTAGTGGCTTTTAGCCTCATGACATGCACCACATACTAGAGATGGCACGATACCACTTTTTTATGTCCGATACCGATATCATAAATTTGGATATCTGCCGATACCGATATGAATCCGATATAGTGTGTTTTTAATCAATAAAACGTTTTTTTAATATCTTGCTGCATTTTGTATAAGTTTATACTCAAGTTTAAATAAATAACAACACTAAAGCTATTCTGTTATACCTGTATGTAAAAAATACACTGCGCCCAAAATATTTCATAGTTCAGCAACACTGATCAATCTAATAAACGTAAACCTGCTCCATCCTCCCTATTCTGGTATTTTAAAGAGTACTTAGCAGAAATATCAAGCAACCTAACTAATAAGGTTGCAAACTCCCAGCAAAAAAAAAAATAGGGAACCACCCCCCACCCTCCAGCTCATGATGCTTAATCGATGTAATCAAATTTAATTTGATGCAGGGGAAAAAATGCACAGAAAGAAATTATTTTTCAAGAATAATTAAATAGATTCAACATCTTTCTTCAACAGAATTGCAGACTGCACAGATGGTATCTTCCCAAAGGAAAAAGTAGTATAGCTTACTAGGGTATATTAGACTTAACAGTTACTATATACAGTAATGGACTTCTATGTATTTTACATCAGATTAAAACTTTGGGTGTAAGAGTCAGATAATTATTTATTAAAAGCTAGACATTTTAAATGAGAACAAGAAAGAAAAGTATGTCTTTGTGCCCCCTTTTCCCTGTTCATGCCCTATCGGGCCCCCTGGCTAAACTTTGCTAGATCCGCCCCTGCACAGTTACCAGCCGTCAGCTACGTAGAAAACGATCCTGGTCTAGAAAGTAATATTAAATAAATTCTAACAACAGCTTATCAAGCTTAATAGTGCTGCTGTTGTTCAGCCGCTGGTTTCCTCTTTCTGGTGCAAAGTGGGCCAAAAACAAAGAAGACAGACAGACTCCCGACAGAAAAGCCGATCAGCTGATCATTAAGCAGTTTCACGATTGAAGTAGCAGCAGGAGAGAGAGAGAGAGAGGCAGTCGCTCCATATATCTGTTGTTAAGCTTAACATGGGAACACTTTACAAACATTCAGAGATGAACTTATACACTTGCTTTACTTCTCTCTGGGAAAACTTCCTCGGAGATTCAATTCAATTCAATTCAATTTTATTTATATAGCGCCAAATCACAACAAATGTCGCCTCAAGGCGCTTCATAGATACAGAGAAAAGCCCAACAATCATATGACCCCCTATGAGCAAGCACTTTGGCGACAGTGGGAAGGAAAAACTCCCTTTTAACAGGAAGAAACCTCCGGCAGAACCAGGCTCAGGGAGGGGCGGCCATCTGCTGCGACCGGTTGGGGTGAGAGAAGGAAGACAGGATAAAGACATGCTGTGGAAGAGAGACAGAGATTAATAACAGATACGATTCAATACAGAGAGGTCTGTTAATACATAGTGAGTGAGAAAGGTGACTGGAAAGGAAAAACTCAATGCATCATGGGAATCCCCCGGCAGCCTACATCTATTGCAGCATAACTAAGGGAGGATTCAGGGTCACCTGGTCCAGCCCTAACTATATGCTTTAGCAAAAAGGAAGGTTTTAAGCCTAATCTTAAAAGTAGAGATAGTGTCTGTCTCCTGAATCCAAACTGGAAGCTGGTTCCACAGAAGAGGGGCCTGAAAACTGAAGGCTCTCCCTCCCATTCTACTTTTAAATACTCTAGGAACAACAAGTAGGCCTGCAGAGCGAGAGCGAAGTGCTCTAATAGGGTGATATGGTACTACAAGGTCATTAAGATAAGATGGGGCCTGATTATTTAAGACCTTGTATGTGAGGAGCAGGATTTTGAATTCAATTCTGGATTTAACAGGAAGCCAATGAAGGGAAGCCAAAACAGGAGAAATATGCTCTCTCTTTCTAGTCCCTGTCAGTACTCTTGCTGCAGCATTTTGGATTAACTGAAGGCTTTTCAGTGAGTTTTTTGGACATCCTGATAATAATGAATTGCAGTAGTCTAGCCTGGAAGTAATAAATGCATGAACTAGTTTTTCAGCGTCACTCTGAGACAGGATATTTCTAATTTTAGAGATGTTGCGCAAATGGAAGAACGCAGTCTTACATATTTGTTTAATATGTGCGTTGAAGGACATATCCTGGTCAAAAATGACTCCAAGGTTCCTCACAGTGTTACTGGAGGCCAAGGTAATGCCATCCAGAGTAAGAATCTGGTTAGATACCATATTCCTAAGCTTTTCAGCGCCGAGTACAATGACCTCAGTTTTATCTGAGTTAAGAAGCAGAAAGTTAGTGGCCATCCAAGTCTTTATGTCTTTAAGACATTCCTGCAGTTTAACTAATTGGTGTGTGTTATCTGGCTTCATGGACAGATAGAGCTGGGTGTCATCTGCATAGCAGTGAAAATGTATGCTATGTCTTCAAATGATGCTGCCTAGGGGAAGCATGTATAATGTAAACAGAATTGGTCCTAGCACCGAACCCTGTGGAACTCCATAATTAACCTCAGTGTGTGAAGAGGACTCTCCATTTACATGCACAAATTGGAGTCTATTAGATAGATATGATACAAACCACTGCAGTGCAATACCTGTAATACCTACAGCATGTTCTAATCGCTCTAATAGAATATTATGGTCAACAGTATCGAATGCTGCACTAAGGTCAAGAAGGACAAGCACAGAGATGAGTCCACTGTCAGAGGCCATAAGAAGATCATTTGTAACCTTCAATAAAGCTGTTTCTGTGCTGTGATGAACTCTGAAACCTGACTGAAACTCTTCAAATAAACCATTCCTCTGCAGATGATCTGTTAGCTGTTTGACAACTACTCTTTCAAGGATTTTTGATATGAAAGGAAGGTTGGAGATTGGCCTATAATTAGCTAAGACTGCTGGGTCTAGAGATGGCTTTTTGAGTAAAGGTTTAACTGCAGCCACCTTGAAGGCCTGTGGTACATAGCCGATTATTAGAGATAGGTTGATCATATATAAGATCGAAGAATTAATCAATGGCAGGACTTCTTTGAGCAGTTTTGTAGGAATGGGGTCTAAAAGACACGTTGATGGTTTGGAGGAAGTAATTATTGAAGTTAACTCAGAAAGATCGATTGGAAAAAAAGAGTCTAACTTAACATCAATGGAACTAAGAGTAGATGTAGATAATATTACATCTGTGGGATGATTATTGGTAATTTTTTCTCTAATGATAAAAATTTTATTTGTGAAGAAGTTCATGAAGTCATCACTAGTTAACGTTAAAGGGATGGTTGGCTCAAAAGAGCTCTGACTTTTTGTCAGCCTGGCTACAGTGCTGAAGAGAAACCTGGGGTTGTTCTTATTTTCTTCAATCAGTGATGAGTAGTAAGCTGTTCTGGCTTTGCGGAGGGCTTTCTTATAAAGCAACAAACTATTTCTCCAGGCTAAATGATGATCCTCTAAATTTGTGACACGCCATTTCCTCTCCAGATTACGAGTCATCTGCTTTAGGGTACGTGTTTGAGAATTATACCACGGGGTCAGGTACTTCTGATTAGAGACCTTAGTTTTCACTGGAGCTACAGTATCCAGAGTCGTACGTAGTGAGGAGGTGAAATTATTAACAAGATAATCGACCTCTGTTGGGGTAGCGTTCAGATAGCTGCTCTGCTCTGTGTTGGTACAGGGCATTGACGATGATAACAGTGGCTGGATTATATTCTTAAACTTAGTTACAGCGCTTTCAGAAAGACATCTACTTTGATAAAGTCCACTCTCCACTGCTGCGTAATCAATTATTGTAAATGTAAATGTTATCAAGAAATGATCAGACAGGAGAGGGTTTTCAGGAAACACTGTTAAATGTTCAGTTTCTATGCCATATGTTAAAACAAGATCTAGAGTGTGATTAAAGTGGTGGGTGGGTTCTTTTACATTTTGAGAGAAACCAATTGAGTCTAACAACAGATTAAATGCCATGTTGAGGCTGTCATTTTTAGCATCTACATGGATGTTAAAATCACCCACAATAATTATTTTATCTGAGCTCAGAACTAAATTAGATATAAAGTCTGAGAAATCAGACAGAAACTCTGTGTAAGGCCCAGGTGGACGATAGATGATAACAAGTAAGACTGGTTTCTGAGTTTCACAGCTGGGGTGGACAATGTTAAGCATCAGGCTTTCAAATGAATTAAAAGTCTGTCTTGGTCTTTCATTAATTAATAGACTGGTGTGAAAAATAGCTGCCACACCGCCCCCTCGACCTGTGCTTCGAGATTTCTGGTAGTTAGAATGACTCGGGGGTGTTGATTCATTTAAACTAACATAATCATCCTGCTGCAACCAGGTTTCTGTAAGGCAGAGTAAATCAATTTGTTGATCAATTATTAAGTCATGTACTAACAGAGACTTGGAGGAGAGAGACCTAATATTTAATAATCCACATTTCACTGTTTTACTCTTTGGTTCAGATGTGGATACTGTATTGTTCTTTCTTTGTGATTGTTTAAGTTGTTTGTTGCTGGTTTTTAATTTGTTTTTTGTCTTTTTGGAAGCAGACACAGTCTCTATGGAGATGGGTTTTTGGGGGGGTAGCAGGAGGAGAGAAGCTGCAGAGAGGCGTGTAAGACTGCAACTCTGCTTCCTGGTCCCAACTCTGGATAGTCATGTTTTGAGGGGTTTAATAAATTTGTCGATATTTCTAGAAATGAGAGCTGCTCCATCCAAAGTGGGATGGATGCCATCTCTCCTAACAAGACCAGGTTTCCTCCAGAAGGTTTGCCAATTATCTATGAAGCCCACATCGTTTCTGGGACACCACTCAGACAGCCAGCAATTTAAGGAGAACATGCGGCTAAACATGTCACTCCTGGTCTGATTGGGGAGGGGACCAGAGAAAACTACAGAGTCCGACATTGTTTTGGCAAAGTTACACACCGATTCAATATTGATTTTAGTGACCTCCGATTGGCGTAACCGGGTGTCATTACTGCCGACGTGAATTATGATTTTATTGAATTTACGTTTACCCTTAGCCAGCAGTTTTAAATTTCCTTCAATGTCGCCTGCTCTGGCCCCTGGAAGACAATTGACTATGGTTGCCGGTGTCTCTAGCTTCACATGTCTGAGAACAGAATCACCAATTACCAGAGTTTGACCCCCGGCGGGTGTGTCACCGAGTGGGGAAAAACGGTTAGACACATGAACGGGTTGGTGGTGTACCTGGGGCTTCTGTTTAGGACTACGCTTCCTCCTCACCGTTACCCAGCCTTTCCCCAGCTGCTTGGGGTCTGCCGGGGAACAGCTAGCGGGGCCTACGCTATCTTCGGCTGCACCAGCTACAGGGGCCTGGCTAGCTAAGGGTGAGAGCAGGGTGCAAAGCCGAGTCTCCAGTTCACTAATCCTGGCCTCCAGAGCTGCAAATATGCTACATTTGTTACAGATATCATTACTGCTAAAGGAGGCCGAGGAGTAACTAAACATCTGACACAATGAGCAAGAAAGTGCAGAAGGGACAGGTGAAGTAGCCATGGTGCTAACGGGTCGGCTACGAGCTAAGCTAGCGAAACAGTACAGAGACAGTGAGTGAATACTATAAATTAGGTAGTGAGTACACAGAAAGTGTGCTTCGGATGAAGCACGTGAAGATTATACTGTGAAAAAAGAATGTATTTAAAAGTTGTTAATTAAACTGCTAAGCAAATAAGCTACTCAGAAACACCACTGTGTTTGAGCAGGAACAGGAAGCGATACTATACCACAGAGCGAGCGAACACCAAGTGTTCGCTCGCTCGTGCTCTGTAGAGATGAAATGCTGGTTTGGTAGCAAGGCTACAAATACACACAGTGGCTCTATCACGTGATGCACACTTCTGCTACGTGCTACAGTTATGAGCCGAGTTACTCCGTGTAGCAAGTTTTGTGAGGTGCTTTTTTGATATTTAATGGATCGGATTACATTTTTTATTTCTCGCCGATATCCGATCCAGTAATTTGGGTCAGTATCGGACCGATACCGATACGTAATATCGGATCGGTCCATCTCTACCACATACCCAGCCAATCATTAAACAAGGTTCGGTTGCATTTTAGCAAATAGTCCAGATTATTTCCATGTTGGTATACCAAAAGGGGAAAATATTGATGTATAAGGGTATATGTGAGCTTGCCCTTACCCCAAGCAGCAATGAATAAAGCATGATGCTCATTTTGCAAATCCTGCTGTCACGGTTTGCCAGGGCAAGCCGTGGGGAATGTTGGAGAAAGGACCCAAACGCTGGACTTAGTGCAATGAACAGTGCATTTATTTACAGTGGGGGTAAATATACACCACACAATAAGTGTCCCGAGTGCTCCCTCAACTCCTGTGTCGTGCCTTCTCCCAAGTGCTGGTATTCCGTGCTCTCTGCTCCTGTGCCTACGCACACCCTGTGCGTCCTGCAGTCCCGTGTTCCGCTCTCCTGAGGAAAAAACAACAGACGCAGCCGTTATGGCACCAGTCCAGCAGGCATACACTTAACAGTCCTTGAGACTAGTGATGGGTCGTTCGCGAACGAAATGGCTCTTAGAGCCGGGTCTTTAAAGTGAACGACGCGAGCCGGCTCCTTATTGGGAGTCGTGAGGGTTTTTTTTTTTTTTTCTCTCACCCTCTCTCTCGCCCTTTTTTCGCTAAACTCCGCACGCACGGCCTGTACTTTGCGCTGGGCAGAGGGGGGAGGGGCGTTAGTTACACCTGCAGTAGCACAGGAACAGAGCCAGAGAGAAAGAGAGCGAGGGACAACAACATCACATTAGAAAGGTATAGTAATCATCCACTATTTTCAGTTGCAGATGATAAAGGATTCAGAAATCATGCAGGCCCATATGACAGAGAATGTGCATCTTCTTTTTGTTTTAATATTTTAATCTATATTTAATTGTGTTGTGGTTTGCAGTGTTGTGTTGTTTCACGTTAAATTTGTTTAAAAGGAAAAAGCTAAAAATTTAAATAGTTAAAAGTTTAAAATGTAAATAGTTTTTTGTATTATATGATTTATTTATTACATGTTATTACACACATTTATGTGGAGTGAATAAATAAAGGATATTTATGGTGGCCCTTAGAGACAAAGCACGTACAAACTCCAAAACATGTACAAACTCCAAAATGCGTAAAAACTCAGAATCAAGTACAAAAGACAACAGAAGTGCTCCAGGATGCTAGGGCGCAGTGTTGAGCTTTTGTTACCTAGTGGCTACACAAGCCAGGAAGTATCAACAACCGGATTTGGTGTGTGGTAGTAACAGGTAAATGAACTTTTTTTTTTAAATTATTTCAATAAATATGAGTGCTTGTCTATAAATACACAAACAATACACACATGCTTTCAATTGTGTAATTTAAGTGATCTGGGTAGCTCTGTTTTGGGAGTACAGTTAACGCTAGAAATGTGTTTTGGAGTTTGTACGTGCTTTGTCTCTAGGGGCCATATATAAACATATATAAATAAAACCACTTTTTTTTTACATTAGTAATTCCTTTTCTGCATAATTTTATATTATTGTTAATGATTAAATAATT
Source organism: Neolamprologus multifasciatus (assembly GCF_963576455.1). Taxonomy (NCBI): domain Eukaryota; kingdom Metazoa; phylum Chordata; class Actinopteri; order Cichliformes; family Cichlidae; genus Neolamprologus; species Neolamprologus multifasciatus. Next base: position 18,442,505 of record NC_140455.1, read on the forward strand.
AAAGCAACAAAACAACCTGAAGAGCCGGTTCGGAGCCGAAAGAGCCGGCTCTTTCTAGTAAGCCGAGCTGAAAGAACCGGATCTCTAAAAAGAGCCGGAAATCCCATCACTACTTGAGACACTGACATGGAGTCTAACTCAACGAGCCTGATCAGAAGCAGGTGTGTGGGAACCTAGGCGTGACCAGCAGCTGGCAGGGCCACACCCATCAGGCCTGCAGGTGGCTGTCCTTCATCCTCCAGCCACACACACATACACACCAGCATGGAACACAAGAGCACAGTGCAGCAAACATACATCCAATAATAATAATAATAATAATAATAATAATAATAATAATGGTCCACACTGTTCACGGACCCCGAGTCCCCGGAACCGGGTCCGTGACAGTACCCCCCCTCTAAGGGTCGACTCCCGACGACCCTAAAACAAAAACACAAAAACCAAAAACCACAGTACAACCAACCCAGGGCGGGCGGTGGGGGGGATCCAGGACGGAGGGCCCCAAAACCTCCCAAACAGCCACCACAAAAAAAAAAAAATAAATTTAAAAAAAAAAACAAAAAAAAAAAAACCCACACTTCAGCAGTCCAAGCCCCCGGTCCAGTGGCAGCAAACAGTTCTGGCGGCCGACCCGCAGGACGGCAAAACAAGCGGGACCTGCTGTGGTTAGGCAGTGGCAGCAAAACAGTTCAGGTAGCCTACCTCTAACCCCTTGATGGAAAACGCAGCAGCTCCAGCGGGCGGCCATGGGTCCGGCAGCTGCAGCGAAATGGTTCTGGCGGCCTGCCCCGGGTCCGGTGGCGGCAACGGCGCTGCTCCTCCGGCAGCCTGCCACGGGTCTGGTGGTGGCAACGGCGCTGCTCCGACGGCGGCTTGCCCCGGGTCCGACGGCAACGGCGCTGCTCCGGTGAGCAACAGCGAGGTGTGGCACATGGCCTATGACGCGCTGGTCGCTGACGTGGACGCACTGGACGTGGATGGCGTGGAGGGCTCGCTAGACGTGGGTGGCGAGGATGGCGTGGAGGGCGCGCTAGACGTAGAGGTCCCTCCGGCTCGCTGACCTCCGGCTTCGGCTGAGCGGGTCCCTCCGGCTCGCCGAGGTCTTCCGCTGGCTGCGGCGCGGGCTCCTCCCGCTCGCCGGGCTCCTCAGCTAGCAGCGGCGCTGGCTCCTCCGGCTCGCCGGGCTCCTGCTCGGGCAGGGCAGGTCCGGGTGGCGACGTAGCAGCCGGTGAAAAAGATGGCAAAATGGTGGCTGCAAGCAGATGAGACGATGGCGGTGCTACAGCTGCAGATGGTGAAGCCGAGAGTGCTGCGATGGTTGCAGACTGATGGGACGCTGGTGGAGTGGGTGCAGCCGGTGAATAGACCTCCGACTGAGGATGTAGATGAGAGTCTGACTGGACTAAGGACTGAGTTATAGGTAGCTGGGCAGCAGAAAAAAACTCTAACACCAGGCTCTTTAGCAATGGACGCTCTAGCTGATCAGCAGTCACAAAAACATTTTTTAGATTTACACTTTCATAGTCCAATGACTCAGGGTCAACCGTCAGTTCATTTTTATCTTCTGGCCTATCAGAATCTTTAAGCTTATTTCCCATCGTGGGCCTTGTGTTACCATTCACTGACTGGGCGCGGTCCTTGGGTTCAGAAGAAACTGTCTCTACTCTTTGTTTTCTACAAGAAACCTTTTCACCGCCAACAGATTCTGTTTTACTCACTGCGGCTCTTTGTGCGGCTAGTCCAGAGTCAGCTGGTTCTTCCGAAACCACAGGAGTGAGGTGAGCTTCGGTTTGGCGAAGATGACGCCGGCGCCGTCTCTTTCGTGATGGCGGGGCAAAGGAATCTGTCCCCTGTTCATCTGTGACTGGATTAATTAAAATGACAGGGTCCGGTTTATTCACTGTGGTGACCAGCACTGCCGACACAGAGGCCATTGAAGGAGTGAGAGGACTTTGAGTAGGGCGCCGTCTTCCTTGCGGTGGAGGGTCCAATAGGTGAGCAGCAAGCGGCGGTGGGAAAACTCTCCGCCTATTAAGAAAAAAACCAGGCAGCAAGGGCTGCCAGGGAGGCAGCCGCATCATCCTTGCCCGGACAGCCCAAACCAAACAGTTCAAAGCTAGAGCTTGCCCTCAGCACAGTTACAATTTGAATTACATTTTGCAATGTCCGGAAAGCTAATAGAGAAGGTAGTGGAGGAGAGGTAATTGTCAAAAAAAACTACCTGTATGTGTCTTTTGTGTGGATCAACAGCCTGGATTACGCTTCGGCAGTAACCCCAGAGCTGTGTGAGCGATCCCTCCTCCATGGCGACTCCCGAGTCCGCTGGGTCCATGGTGGTTGGTGGGATTATTCTGTCACCTCCCTCCTGAACCTCTCCGAAAAGTCCGCTGGGTCCATCTGGCAGGATCGTTCTGTCACGGTTTGCCAGGGCAAGCTGTGGGGAATGTTGGAGAAAGGACCCAAACGCTGGACTTAGTGCAATGAACAGTGCATTTATTTACAGTGGGGGTAAATATACACCACACAATAAGTGTCCCGAGTGCTCCCTCAACTCCTGTGTCGTGCCTTCTCCCAAGTGCTGGTATTCCGTGCTCTCTGCTCCTGTGCCTACGCACACCCCGTGCATCCTGCAGTCCCGTGTTCCGCTCTCCTGAGGAAAAAACAACAGACGCAGCCGTTATGGCACCACTCCAGCAGGCATACACTTAACAGTCCTTGACACACTGACATGGAGTCTAACTCAACGATCCTGCGCTGGAGGAAGCTCCATCGCTCTGTTAAGTAGCTCCCCCGACGAGCCTGATCAGAAGCAGGTGTGTGGGAACCTAGGCGTGACCAGCAGCTGGCAGGGCCACACCCATCAGGCCTGCAGGTGGCTGTCCTTCATCCTCCAGCCACACACACACATACACACACACCAGCATGGAACACAAGAGCACAGTGCAGCAAACATACATCCAATAATAATAATAATAATAATAATAATAATGGTCCACACTGTTCACGGACCCCGAGTCCCCGGAACCGGGTCCGTGACACCTGCTCCCATTTACATTAAAACAAACACAAAAAGGCTATTGGTATGTGCTTATTTTAGAACTCACAAGAGATACCAGCTCTCCTTACGCTGCAAAAACAGAAAAAACCCATCCAAGAAATTGCTACAATATCAGGAGCAAAAAAAAAAGCAAAATCTACATTTGATACACCTTGAGAAAGAAAGAAAGCACTGGTGAACTCAGCAACCTGAAAACACCTGGACATCCATGGAAGACAGCAGTTTTGGATAATCGCAGAATCCTTTCCATGATAAACAGAAACCTCTTCACAACACTCTCCAGGAGGAAGATGTATCTATATCCAAGTCTACCATAAAAAAAAAGACTGGATGAAAGTAAATACAGAGGATTCACTGCAAGAGGCAAGTCATTCATAAGCCTCAAAGACAGAAAGGCTAGATTGGACTTTGCTAAAAAAAATATATATATATATTAAAAAAAAAATCCAAAAAAGCCAGCACAGTTCTGGAAAAACATTCTTTGGAAAGACAAAACGATGATCAACCTCTATTAGAATGATGGCAAGAAAGAAGTATGGAGAAGGTGGGGAATAGCCCATTATCCAAAGTGTACCACATCACTTATAAACCACAAATAAACTGCAACTGAAAGCTGCTGCAGTAAAGCCTGGCAGAGCATTAAAAAGGAGGAAACCCAGCATCTGGTGATGTCCATGAGTTCAGGACTTCATGCTGTCATTGTCAACAAAGGATGTTCAAGCAAGTGTTAGTAATGAGCATTTTAGTTTCAATTATTTAATTTATCCGATTACTTTTGAGCCCATTAAATGAAGGGATTGTGTTAATAATGACTTTAGTTCCTTACACTTTTATCCAGTCTTTTTGTTCAGCCCACTGAGTTAAAGCTGTAAGTCCACATTTCAACTGCATCTGAGTTAGTTTTAATTTAATATTCATTGTCGTAGTGTGTAGAGCCACAATTAGAAAAAAGTTATGTCCAAATATTTATGGAACTAACTGTACGCATTTACACCCTAAGCTGATCTCTTGATTTGAAACATTGGCCCTGCTTGCAGCAGTGTAACAGCATATGTGTAACAGAAAGAAATTATATTGTTTGCTTTCACTCATTAACTATGAGTGACAGTAAACATAAAAATTAGTCCACTGGAAAAGCCATCCTAGTGACTGCATTACCCAGCTAGCTTGTTTGTACTTAAGGGTATTTCAAATAAGCCATAGCTTCTTAGCCTACAACACCCACTTACTCAGTCCAGCAGTTGTGTAAGTGGAGCTGCAAAAACTTCCCTTTCTTTTCCAAGTGGATCCTGTACAGCCCTAAACAACTGAGAGACACAATCACAATGCCTGTCCTGTCTGAGCATGCCTGAAGCACCTCACACAGGATATAGGAGGCAGGCTAGGTATGCCGGCAGATTACATCCTTTCAGGATGGAGAAACATCAGACCTACCCAGAGCCTGAACTAGACTGCTTACCCAATCTCCCCTTCCAGAGGCAGTGTTGTGAATCAGAACTTGCCCCTGTCCTTATTTATGTGCATATTTGTCATAATTAAATGTTTTGGATCAAACAACATGTAATATTAGGCAAAGACGACTTGGGGAAATACAAAATGCAGTGTAGTGATGTGTCGGTCGCGAACGAAATGGCCGACTCTTTGAAGTGAACGACGCGAGACGAATCCTTATTGGGAGCTGTGTTTTTTGGGGTTTTTTTTGCCTGTCCCGTTTGGCTCTTTTGCCATCAGAATTATTGTCTAAAGGCAAAGAAAGATGCCCAACGGATTTACTTTACCAAATGGACTATCCCAGCCTTGCCGTAATGGTCTATTTGAGTCACCTTTTATTGTTTATTTTATTTTATTTTCACTTGGTAAATACGGAGCAGATTTGACTAGGGAAAAGAAACGGGAGAAAGAAGAGGGAAAGAAAAACAGCGGGGAAGAGGGACAGGGATAAAGGGCAAAAAACAAAAAACAACAAAATAAGCAGACAAAAAATACATATATCAATGACCTGGATCACCTGTTGAGAAAGAAAAAAGAGAAAACAAGCAGAAGAAAAAAAAAAGAGCAACATAATAAACAGCATCATGATGATCTATGTGAATATAACAGTAAATACTAAAAATTAAACATTATTGTGCAGCACATAAGATTGACAGTGCACAGTGTGCTTTGAGGTAGGAGCCAAAAAGGGTGTAGTTTGTGTGTATGAGCACCCGTGTGTACACCTGTGAGCATGACCGCACTTGTATTTAAAATGTTCCTTCATGTAATGATCTGCTAGAGGGTGTGGGGAGCCACAGCCCCGTCCTCCAGGGCATGAAGCAGGTATGGAGGAGATCAAAACTCCAGACATCCAGAGGCCCTCAGAACACAAGAGACCAAGGAAGACCAACAGAGGGGCAGCTGCGCCACTATCCCAGAAAGAGCTGAGGAGAGCCCCAGATGAGGGGTCACTCAGCAGCCGCGGAGCAGAAGCCAGGGGGGGGTTGCAGTGACGTGCCCGTGAGCTCCGCTGGCAGCCAGCTGCGCCAGAGTGACCGAGCCCCAGGCCGAGAGGCTGAGGGCACCCCACCCCCGAAGTGGCCCGAGCAAGCCCCAGGCTAAGCTATGCAGATGACACACAAATATATATCACAATGTCACCAGGAGACCGAGGCCCTGTACAGGCTCTTGGTAAATGCATTGAGGAAATTAATGACTGGTTGTGCCACAATTTTCTCCAGCTAAACAAAAACAAAACTGAAGTAATAGCAGGGGTGGAAGTAATGAATTACAAATACTCACATTACTGTAATTAAGTAGATTTTTTGGGTACTTGTACTTCTATGAGTAATTTTTCAAGTGTGTAATTTTACTCATACTTGAGTACAACTTACACCATGTAATCTACTTCGCTACTTATAAAATCAAAAGTTGCTACTGAATACGCCCACAATTTGAATTAATATTCAAACCTTTCGTCTGCATTTTTGCAGCCAATAAGGCCGTGCAATCGCAACCGCGCCAATTTAAGACGTAAGCAAAGAATAAACTCCGCTGCAGCAGCAGGCACAGGTGTCTAGAGGTGCTAAATGGTGGAGTACAAACTACTTTATAGACGGAAGATTTGGAGACAAAGAAGCCAAAATGGAGACAGAGGACAATACTGTCAACCATGAAAAACAACGTAGGAAAGACGGAGGATGCGTACCTGGAGGAATTTTCATGTACAGAGGAAGAAATGGAGATAGCTTCCAGATGCAGTGCAAACTTTGTTTGACTTCTACAGTCGTTTTAGCTTACAAGACTTCAGCGTCTAATCTAAAAAAACACATTGAGGTAAGGGGTTTTACAACTATACGTGTACAATATTGCCTTCTTATTTTTCATGTGTGTTAAGGTTATTAGTTTGGCTAAGATATTGTCACCGCCATTGGTTAGCCTGATATTAAAATAAGACGGAGCTAGCTAATGTGCGTGTGTGTGCATGCATAATTGAGCTACAATTCGTAGGAATGTTTTAGCTTATTATTTGGATAACCACCGTCATTACAATAAATTAAATTTGTAGTCATTTAAAACTCACAGGCCTACAATCAGCTGCCCTATATTTAAAAAAACAAACAAACTTGAACACAGTACTGAGCTGCATCTCAAATTAATCTTCCAGCTCTCAGCTGACATGTACCAGAGCCCGATAGGTCTATCATAGTCACATGGCTCTTAATCAGTGGGGTTATATGTTTCCCAATATGATATATTTTTTTAAAGAACATAATGTGGATTGTTTTTATTTGTTAGCTGTATGGGCAGCATTTTTGTGTATGTGATCCCTTTTCTTAAATTACATTTGCTATATACACATATTTTGCTCTCTTAGTATTTTTAGGACCTGACTAATACTGAAAACTTTAGGGTGATACTGATAAAAAGGAGTTAAAAATTTAGATACTGATACATTGGTCGATACTCTTTTTACAGATAGTATACAAATTACAGAACTTAGAATGTATACAGAAATTCATGTTTTTTGCAATGATTGTTCAAAATTGGTTTACATTTGTAAATAAATACAGCAATATATCTGCAAGATTTGACCAAATTCACCACTCTTTTATACTATGCTAAACAATCAAAGATTAGCTCAAGTCTAGTTGAATGATGTTTTAAAAATGTGTTTTCCTTTAGTGTTAATCACAGTGATGTTATGAAGTAATGTATGAACCTGATGTATGATAATATTTATCTCTACAGAGGAAACATCCATCGAAGATTGAGCAGTACAATATCACTGTGGCATCAACATCTCGTCAGCGAAAGACCACAGCCACACCAAACAAGCTCTCAGCAAATACACAAGCCAAGTTACCAGACCTGATGTTGAGAGCTGCAAACAAACATGTTCCACAAGCAACTGTTGGCAAGCTTGTCATCAATTTCATATGTGAGGGTCTACAGCCATTTGCAGTGGTAGAACAGCCATCTTTCAAAGAATTGGTTACCACATTACAACCTCAAGCCAAAGTCATCTCTAAACCCACTGTCTGTGCCAGAATCTGTGAAGTTGCTGATCACATGAAGATGACTTTGGTTGCAGCATTGGATAAAGTCAAATTTGTTGCTACCACTACTGATTGTTGGTTAGCTCATTAGAAAAGTTACCTTGGAGTCACATGCCATTGGATAGAGGAAGAGTCCCTGGAAAGAAGATCTGCAGCACTAGCGTGCAAAAGATTGAGAGGGTCTCACACATTTGACATGCTTGCTGGTGCGCTTGATGATATCCATTGCCAATACAAGATTAGAGGCAAAGTTGTAAGAACCACAACTGATAGTGGATCCAACTTTGTCAAGGCCTTCCACGTGTTTGGGGCACAAAATAAAGATTGGTGGCGCTGTCACTTGGTGTTCGCTCGCTCTGCGGTAGAGTATCACTTCCTGTTCCTGCTCAAACACAGTGGTGTTTCTGAGTAGCTTATTTGCTTAGCAATTTAATTAACAACTTTTAAATACATTCTTTTTTCAGAGTATAATCTTCACGTGCTTCATCCGAAGCACACTTTCTGTGTACTCACTACCTAATTTATAGCCAAAGCATTCACTCACTGTCTCTGTACTGTTTCGCTAGCTTAGCTTAGCTCGTAGCCGACTCGTTAGCACCATGGCTACTTCACCTGTCCCTCCTGCACTTTCTTGCTCATTGTGTCAGATGTTTAGTTACTCCTCGGCCTCCTTTAGCAGTAATGATATCTGTAACAAATGTAGCATATTTGCAGCTCTGGAGGCCAGGATTACTGAATTGGAGACTCGGCTTCGCACCCTTCATTCACCCGTAGCTAGCCAGGCCCCTGTAGCTGGTGCAGCCGAAGATAGCGTAGGCCCCGCTAGCTGTTCCCCGGCAGACCCCAAGCAGCTGGGGAAAGAGGGCGGCTGGGTGACGGTGAGGAGGAAGCATAGTCCTAAACAGAAGCCCCAGGTACACCACCAACCCGTTCATGTGTCTAACCGTTTTTCCCCACTCGGCAACACACCCGCCGGGGGTCAAACTCTGGTAATTGGTGATTCTGTTCTCAGACATGTGAAGCTAGAGACACCGGCAACCATAGTCAATTGTCTTCCAGGGGCCAGAGCAGGCGACATTGAAGGAAATTTAAAACTGCTGGCTAAGGGTAAACGTAAATTCAGTAAAATCATAATTCACGTCAGCAGTAATGACATCCGGTTACGCCAATCGGAGGTCACTAAAATCAATATTGAATCGGTGTGCAACTTTGCCAAAACAATGTCGGACTCTGTAGTTTTCTCTGGTCCCCTCCCCAATCAGACCAGGAGTGACATGTTTAGCCGCATGTTCTCCTTAAATTGCTGGCTGTCTGAGTGCTGTCCCAGAAACGATGTGGGCTTCATAGATAATTGGCAAACCTTCTGGAGGAAACCTGGTCTTGTTAGGAGAGACGGCATCCATCCCACTTTGGATGGAGCAGCTCTCATTTCTAGAAATATGGACAAATTTATTAAACCCCCCAAAATATGACTATCCAGAGTTGGGACCAGGAAGCAGAGGTGCAGTCTTACACGCCTCTCTGCAGCTTCTCTCCTCCTGCTACCCCCCCAAAAACCCATCTCCATAGAGACTGTGTCAGCTTCCAAAAAGACAAAAAACAAACTAAAAACCAGCAACAAACAGTACATGACTTAATAATTGATCAACAAATTGATTTACTCTGCCTTGCAGAAACCTGGTTGCAGCAGGATGATTATGTTAGTTTAAATGAATCAACACCCCCGAGTCATTCTAACTACCAGAAATCTCGAAGCACAGGCCGAGGGGGCGGTGTGGCAGCAATTTTTCACACCAGTCTATTAATTAATGAAAGACCAAGACAGACTTTTAATTCATTTGAAAGCCTGATGCTTAACATTGTCCACCCCAGCTGTGAAACTCAGAAACCAGTCTTACTTGTTATCATCTATCGTCCACCTGGGCCTTACACAGAGTTTCTGTCTGATTTCTCAGACTTTATATCTAATTTAGTTCTGAGCTCAGATAAAATAATTATTGTGGGTGATTTTAACATCCATGTAGATGCTAAAAATGACAGCCTCAACATGGCATTTAATCTGTTATTAGACTCAGTTGGTTTCTCTCAAAATGTAAAAGAACCCACCCACCACTTTAATCACACTCTAGATCTTGTTTTAACATATGGCATATAAACTGAACATTTAACAGTGTTTCCTGAAAACCCTCTCCTGTCTGATCATTTCCTGATAACATTTATATTTACAATAATTGATTACACAGCAGTGGAGAGTAGACTTTATCAAAGTAGATGTCTTTCTGAAAGTGCTGTAACTAAGTTTAAGAATACTGTATAATCCACCCACTGTTATCATCGTCAATGCCCTGTACCAACACAGAGCAGAACAGCTATCTGAACGCTACCCCAACAGAGGTCGATTATCTTGTTAATAATTTCACCTCCTCACTACGTACAACTCTGGATACTGTAGCTCCAGTGAAAACTAAGGTCTCTAATCAGAAGTACCTGACTCCGTGGTATAATTCTCAAACACGTACCCTAAAGCAGATGACTCGTAATCTGGAGAGGAAATGGCGTGTCACAAATTTAGAGGATCATCATTTAGCCTGGAGAAATAGTTTGTTGCTTTATAAGAAAGCCCTCCGCAAAGCCAGAACATCTCACTATTCGTCACTGATTGAAGAAAATAAGAACAACCCCAGGTTTCTCTTCAGCACTGTAGCCAGGCTGACAAAAAGTCAGAGCTCTGTTGAGCCAACCATCCCTTTAACGTTAACTAGTAATGACTTCATGAACTTCTTCACAAATAAAATTTTTATCATTAGAGAAAAAATTACCAATAATCATCCCACAGATGTAATATTATCTACAGCTACTCTTAGTACCATTGATGTTAAGTTAGACTCTTTTTCTCCAATTGATCTTTCTGAGTTAACTTCAATAATTACTTCCTCCAAACCATCAACGTGTCTTTTAGACCCCATTCCTACAAAACTGCTCAAAGAAGTCCTGCCATTAATTAATTCTTCGATCTTAAATATGATCAACCTATCTCTAATAATCGACTATGTACCACAGGCCTTCAAGCTGGCTGTAGTTAAACCTTTACTCAAAAAGCCATCTCTAGACCCAGCAGTCTTAGCTAATTATAGGCCAATCTCCAACCTTCCTTTCATATCAAAAATCCTTGAAAGAGTAGTTGTCAAACAGCTGACAGATCATCTGCAGAGGAATGGTTTATTTGAAGAGTTTCAGTCAGGTTTCAGAGTTCATCACAGCACAGAAACAGCTTTAGTGAAGGTTACAAATGATCTTCTTATGGCCTCTGAAAGTGGACTCATCTCTGTGCTTGTCCTGCTAGACCTTAGTGCAGCATTCGATACTGTTGACCATAATATCCTATTAGAGCGATTAGAACATGCTGTAGGTATTACAGGTACTGTGCTGCAGTGGTTTGTATCATATCTATCTAATAGACTCCAATTTGTACATGTAAATGGAGAGTCCTCTTCACACACTGAGGTTAATTATAGAGTTCCACAGGGTTCAGTGCTAGGACCAATTCTGTTTGCATTATACATGCTTCCCTTAGGCAGCATCATTAGAAGACATAGCATACATTTTCACTGCTATGCAGATGACACCCAGCTCTATCTGTCCATGAAGCCAGATAACACACACCAATTAGTTAAACTGCAGGAATGTCTTAAAGACATAAAGACCTGGATGGCCGATAACTTTCTGCTTCTTAATGCTTAACTGAGGTTATTGTACTCGGCGCTGAAAAGCTTAGAAATATGGTATCTAACCAGATTCTTACTCTGGATGGCATTACCTTGGCCTCCAGTAACACTGTGAGGAACCTTGGAGTCATTTTTGACCAGGATATGTCCTTCAACGCACATATTAAACAAATATGTAAGACTGCGTTCTTCCATTTGCGCAACATCTTTAAAATTAGAAATATCCTGTCTCAGAGTAACGCTGAAAAACTAGTTCATGCATTTATTACTTCCAGGCTGGCAATTCATTATTATCAGGATGTCCAAAAAACTCACTGAAAAGACTTCAGCTAATCCAAAATGCTGCAGCAAGAGTACTGACAGGGACTAGAAAGAGAGAGCATATTTCTCCTGTTTTGGCTTCCCTTCATTGGCTTCCTGTTAAATCCAGAATTGAATTCAAAATCCTGCTCCTCACATACAAGGTCTTAGATAATCAGGCCCCATCTTATCTTAATGACCTTGTAGTACCATATCACCCTATTAGAGCACTTCGCTCCTGCTCTGCAGGCCTACTTGTTGTTCCTAGAGTATTTAACAGTAGAATGGGAGGGAGAGCCTTCAGTTTTCAGGCCCCTCTTCTGTGGAACCAGCTTCCAGTTTGGATTCAGGAGACAGACACTATCTCTACTTTTAAGATTAGGCTTAAAACTTTCCTTTTTGCTAAAGCATATAGTTAGGGCTGGACCAGGTGACCCTGAATCCTCCCTTAGTTATGCTGCAATAGACGTAGGCTGCCGGGGGATTCCCATGATGTATTGAGTTTTTCCTTTCTAGTCACCTTTCTCACTCACTATGTATTAATAGACTTCTCTGCATTGAATCATATCTGTTATTAACCTCTGTCTCTGTTCCACAGCATGTCTTTTATCCTGTCTTCCTTCTCTCACCCCAACCGGTCGCAGCAAATGGCCGCCCCTCCCTGAGCCTGGTTCTGCTGGAGGTTTCTTCCTGTTAAAAGGGAGTTTTTCCTTCCCACTGTCGCCAAAGTGCTTGCTCATAGGGGGTCATATGATTGTTGGGTTTTTCTCTGTATCTATGAAGCGCCTTGAGGCGACTTTTGTTGTGATTTGGCGCTATCTAAATAAAATTGAATTGAATTGAATTTAAAATGATGCAGATGAAGCTGAAGATGAAGCAGACCCAGAAACTCTTGACCTGACTGACCATATTGACTACCATGAGGCAAGTGCAATACTTGATGAAGACTCTGGTTTGGAGTATCAACTCCCACCTCATCAGCGATGTGCATGTCACCTGCTAAACCTTGTGGCAACAACTGATGCTGCCCTAGCAGAGAGCATGAATGAAACCTACAAGAGGCTCTCCTGTGCAACCTTTGCAAAATGCCAGGCCATTTGGAACAAAATTGGCCGGTCTCATTTGGCTAATGAAGTGGTAAAGGTCAAGTGTGAGCTACAGATCATTCGTCCCAATGCAACACGGTGGAATTCAACCTACCTTGCCATTGAAAGGATAATACGCATCATTGATGAGAAGGGGGAAGATGCCATCAGGAGCATTTGTGAGGAGTTCAAGGTGAAAATGTGAGTAAAATTGGACACCTACCAATATGGTTGCAAATTTTGTGAATTTTCCTTAATGGATGGTTAAAAATGTGAGCAGACTCTTAATATTAAATCAGAAGGTCCCTATTATAGTCATGGTGGGTTTTGTTGTTGTGTCTTACAGGTTGAGTCCTGCAGAAGTTGCATTCCTTAGGGAGTACTGTACCACCATGAAGCCACTGGTGAAAGCTTCAAACATCCTTCAGTCTGAGTCCACTTCCTTTATGGGATGGCTCCTGCCAGTAATCCAACAACTACTGTCCAAACTTAGCAGGCTAGAGACATTAAGCAAGACATGCGTGCCACTCATCAGAGCCCTGCAAAATGGCCTTCAAAAGCGTTTTGATCGATGATGGAGGATCCAGAGTTGGCTGCAGCTGCAGTTCTCTTACCCAAGTTCAAGACTTCCTGGACTGACAGAGCAGATGTAATAGAGGCTGGTAAGGATTCATGTGATCCCATTTTTGTGTATTTTTTACATTTGAACACATGCTTAAGTGAGTATTTCACCTAATACATTGTAAGTTATTGATGGTCTGTCCTGAATACTAAACAATCCTTTTTGAGAATTTGCCGATTATAAATTTGTGTTCAGGAATAATCACTGAAATTTAAATAATAAAATTGTGTTATCTACTTGCAATTACAGCCTTGACATGCATCAAACAACATATTGAAACGGCAGAGCATGAGAGTGAGGATCAGCAAAGAGAGTCATCTGATGAAGATGAATTCTTCTCCAGACCAATCTCCAGAAGGCTGCAAAGTGCAATTGAGCTTGATGGTTCCCTTGCTTGTGCCACAGACACCATGGAGCTGCTGCACTCCTTCTCAGCCATCAAACCTTTCTCTTAAACTGAACACAGCTCTGCCTGCTTCTGCTGCGTGTGAACGACTTTTTAGCTGTACTGGTCTACTCTTCACAGCCAAACAAAGTCGGATTGCCTCTGTTAATTTAGAAAACCAGCTCTTGCTGAAACTGAACAAAAGGTTCAGAAAGTAAAGTGTGACAGAAATGCTAAGAGTTTAAGACACTTACCTGCCTGTTGTTCAGTGTATAGGGAAAACTTTAAACGGTTCTACGCATGTTCAGAAACACTTTTGTCATTGTTTTAACAAACAAAATTCCTTCTTTTATATCTACATTTATTTACAAAACAAGTTACCTTTCTATACCTTGTTCATCTGAGAAATGGGCTTTGAACATAAATATTTATACTGGTGAATCGAGTTGAATGCCTGCTATTGACAGCATTAAAAAAAAAAGTAATTAATACTCTTGAGTAGTTTTTGAGAAGAGTACTTTGTACTTTTACTCAAGTATTTTTTTAACGCCAGTATTTTTACTTGTAATTGAGTACAATTTAACCAGTGTAACAGTACTTGTACTTGAGTACAAATTTTGAGTACTCTTTCCACCTCTGAGTAATAGTCTTTGGTGCCAAAGAAAAACGATTACAGGTCACCAGAGAACTTCGATCTATACACCTAAAAACACAAACCAGGCAAGAAATTTGGGTGTAGTGATGGATGCAGACCTAAACTTAGAAAAACACATTAAGACAATAACAAAATCTGCTTACTATCACCTCAAGAATATATCAAGGATAAAAGAGCTGATGTCTCAACAGGACCTGGAAAAACTAGTCCATGCATTCATCTTTAGTAGGCTTGATTACTGTAACAGCATCTTTACAGGTTTACCTAAAAAAATCAGTCAGACATCTACAGCTCATTCAGAACTCTGCTGCTCGAGCCCTCACTAAGACCAAAAAAGTGGACCACATCAGTCCAGCTCTGAGGTCTTTACACTGGCTGCCTGTCCGTCATATGATAGACTTTAAAGTTCTGATGCTGGTCTATAAAGCTCTGAATGGTTTAGGACCAAAATACATCAGTGACCTCCTGACCCAGTATCAACCTTCCAGATCCGTCAGGTCATCTGGATCCGGTTTTTTATCAGTTCCCAGAGTCAGAACCAGACACGGAGAAGCTGCATTCAGCTTTTATGCTCCATATATCTGGAACAAACTCCCAGAAAGCCTCAGATCAGCTGAAACACTCAGTTTATTTAAATCCAGTTTGAAGACTCACCTATTCTCACCTGCATTTGAATAAAACACCAAATCCACACTTTTAAGCTTAAATTTCAAAACTTACATTTTAACTACTGATTTTATCTACTGTTCTGATTTTATCTACTGTTTTTTTTAATCAATTTTAAATCATGCTTTGTATTTGTTTTTGTTTTTTAATGTCTCTGTAAAGCACTTTGAATCACCTTGTTCTTGAATTGTGCTATATAAATAAACTTGCCTTGCCTTGCCTAGAAGTCGCAAAATGATGTCATCGCCTAATTTGCATAATTGGTCATGCTAATGTAATTGTAACCTACGTTGTTGGAGAGAGAAATAACATCGTGGAAGAGACATAAAGTGAGTAAAAAACGTCCTAAATGCATTTAGAGTTTATTTAGAACTACCAATTAAATTTCTTTTAGCAATTATTGTTTTTTTTTTTATGTCACAATTCCAACCCTGCTCCTTTACGTGGGCTTGGACCAGCAAAGGTGATCCGAAATAGGCACTCTGGTGGAGTTACTTTGTGTGTGTGTGTTTTTTATGTAGTTTTAAACCTTGTGATCCACAAAACAGCATAAGAGTAAAAGAAGAACTGACTGCGTTACAGTCAGTGCGGGAGTAGCGGCTTCACTCATGCGTGATTCATTTGCAGTTTGGACGCATAGGTGTGAACATCTTCTGCCCTGATAGCAGCTGGGGAGGACTATCCTCTGCCCGTGAGCCCTTTGGAACGGGCCAGGTGCCCACAGCAGCACCCACTGCTTGTTGAGAGTAAAAGCGATACACCCTTTCATGTCAAAAAGGCGTCATAAATAAGTCTCCAATAACACCAGAAAAAGTCTCCAGATTTGTCGCTAGTCGCTTTTTAGAAAAAAGGTCGCTAAGGGGGTCTGAAAACTCGCTAAATATAGCGACAAAGTCGCTAAGTTGGTAACACTGCTTGTGCTTTGCGCTGGGAAGAAGGGGGAGGGGCGGTAGTTACACTCGCGTAACACAGAAACAGAGCCGGAGGGAAAGAGAGAGAAAGAGAGCCAGGGACAACAAGAAGAAACAACATTGTCACATTAGAAAGGTTCAGTAATGATCCACAACTATTTTCAGTTGCGGATGATAAAGGATTCAGAAAGTTTATTCATGCAGGCTCATATGACAGAGAATGTGCATCTTCTTTTTGTTTTGCATATTTTAATTTATATTTAATTGTGTTGTGGTTTGCAGTGTTTTGTGTTGTTTCACTTTACATTTGTTTAAAAGGAAAAAGCTGAGAATTTAAATAGTTAAAATTTGAAATGTAAATAGTTGTTTTTTGTATTTAAAATTAGCTATGTAACAATTTCCTGACTGGCCGATGGCAATGACTTTGTTTCTTGGGTGTTTCTCTTAAGCAGCATCAGCACACAACAAGACAAACTGACCAGTAGCAAAGCCACAGAATGAGACAGAAATATTTGAACTCATCCACCTTGGACAGAAACCACTCCAAACTGGGAGTCAGTACTCCACCCCCCCTTTTTGTTAAGAACCATCACATCAGACTCAGAAATATTCATTTTCATCCCCTTTCTTCACACTCAGAACTTCCCCAGTGTGAGCTGGATGTCAGTAAAGCCAGAAGGACCACATCATCCATTAAAAGCATGTAATAATGAGGTCATCAAATTTAGAAACACTCGTCCGTGTTGGGCAGTGGACTCATAACTTTAACGGACAGAATGTCGCAGCATAAATAAAAGTGAAGAATGACATAATTTGTCTACATTTTTTTCAAGCATCATGTTCCAGTTTTAAAAAATCAGCTTTGATGTTCATTTCTGAACAATAGGAATGCAGGGCTTTTTGTCTTTACACAAGAAGTGCCTTTCCTTAACCCAAAGGAAAGTAAAGAATCTTGAATTTTGCAGTAGTTGTAACTGTATAACTTCCTCAGCAACCAATAGCAGCATAACTTTCAATTCAATTCAGTTTTATTTATATAGTGCCAAATCGCAACAACAGTCACCTCAAGGTGCTTTATACACCTACAATAATACAAAGAAAACACAACTGTCCAATGACAAAATGTAATGTCTTACATAAAGCTGCAGTGATCACACGTGGCCAAGTTAGATAGCTAGCAGTTTTACCTGCCCACATATCTTGTGACACTAGAAAAAACGTTCCTCATGGCTTATATTTCCTTTTAAAAATTATATAATGTTGCAAGCTTGTTGTCTAATGCCATGAGGACATAGAGTCGAATTCTGACAGTGCTGCACATCAGAAAACTTAAAGAGATTGCATGTGACATTACTATAATAATACTCTGAACACATTCATTACCTGCCTAGAAGGTCACACAACTGAGGACCGTTGGGATACACAATTATTTTGTGCTGACTGGAAGCTTTAACCTGTTTTTCCAGAAATATGCAGGTCTGTGCATGAAGAGCATAAAGTTTTAAGAATATTTGTTCTCGACCGCTTACAGTAGGAACCATTATATTCCAGTGACAAAGAGACAGCATGGAGCAGACCACAGTGAGGCTAATGAAAGTGAAAAATGCTAATTTTACACTTTAACAGTTTAACAGTTCAGTTGTTTTTAAATATCCACCAGCTGTGACTGTGTGTGATTTTCATGTGTGTGTCATGAAGCCACAGGATGGTCCTAAAACAAACTCTAAAAGGAACAAGCAAAATACAACAAAAACCAGCCCTAGCAGGTGTTATTCTATATTTTGGATTCTTCTATCAAATCTGTGTATAGACATAGTGTGTAGAGTGTGTAGATTGGATCAAAATGAAGGTCAGTTTTGAAGATGTTCATGGTCTGACCCACGAGCACTGTGTTATGAGTTTGCAGATCTGCATGGGTGTCATGACCTGGCTTGAGTGTCACATGTTTGGGGTCATTTTTCCACTGCAGTTCCTGTGTCTAGGTTTTGCCCTCCAGAGCAGAGTTCTGCTTCTACTTCTGTCTCCTCTCACCTGTGATCCATCAGTAGTAATTAACAGCTCAGATTTCCACCCGCTGCCATCGTCTGCTACCCCATGCTGGCTTCATGTTTAGCTCTTACGTTGTTACTCCTTGTGTTAACCTCACGTCTCCTTGTGTCTCCAGTTTACATTGTTTGGGATCAGCATTCAAACTAACCTATTGTTCTTTTGGTTTTACTGACGCTGGTCTGCCCCCCTAATAATGCAATAGCTAAACACTTACCCTCCTGCATTCTCTGCCCGATGCCTCTCTTCTGTATTCTAATAATAACATTAGCTCAGACACGTCACCTGGCTGCCCTCCTGCTCACCATTTCCCTCCAGATCACTGAAAAAGAGAGAAAAGGTCGGACTGCCGTGATGCTCGCTCCCCATCTTGTTTGATTAAGATTTGTGAGCTTAATAAAGTCTTTCATCTATTGAGTCTGCTTTTGGGTCCACGCCTCAAACTGCCATTCAACCCTCTGAGAGTGGGTTTGGCGTTTTGTTTGTGTTTATCTTTCTTTTTTTCCTTTTAATATTCTCAGGTGGAGTTGGATTTGGTTAGCTCTGCCTCAGGTCTCTGTCTGGTTTTCAACGAAAATAAATGATTGTTATATATAGCAATGAAGCTTTTTTGTTTGTTTGTTTGTTTGTTTTGTTTGTTTTTTGTACTGTCTGGCAGCTTTGCAATCAGAATTGTGATCTGAATGCACTGTGGTGCCTAACATATTTCGCTTTTACAAGAATAGCTACATAGAAAGTAGTAATATACCTGTGGCTTTTTTTTTAGGATTGTATAGGTCACAGGGCTTTGTTATTTAGACATAGATGATTTAATTTAACTAGTTTAGGAGCATTTCACTTTTCTTTTGGCGCTCTGAAAGACACAGGGCCTACAATCAGAAAAATTGAAGAACCTTTAAAAGTGCCCCAAAGAACCATCAAGAAATGGTTCTTTGGGGCACCTTTAAAGGTTTTTCAAATAACCTTTTTTTAAAATGGTTCTTTGAAGAACTATTTTTAAACAGGTCTTTCATATGGTTCTTTAAAGACCCATCTTAAAGAACCCTTTTCTGAGTGGTTCTTTAAAGAACCATTTTAAATCTTTCAAAATAAAATGCATCTTAAATCAAATTAACTAGAGTAGGGTAAAATAAATACAAGCACATAGACATATATTAATGGTTTATTGGCACTTTGTAGTACAGAAAAAGACAAAAAGGCATTTTAACCCTAAGCACAACACCACTACTAATAATAGCATATAAGTCATTTAAACAGTAATAATTAAATATCTTTACTATACTATAAATAAATACATATAAATGTTATACTATAGATAAAACAACAATTATTACATTAGAAATAGCAATACTTTCATAACAGACAATTAAACAACACATTTTCATCAGCATGTTTGCATTTTCAGTAAAACTATTTCAAGAACAATCTTTTTATTTAAATTATCAATGAACTGCAGCCTTAAGTTATGTAAGTTAAGTTTAATGTGGGACTCATGGTCCTTTGTTAGTCCACATTGGGACAATATCAGTCTCTCACCTGCACTATGCTGGCAGTCTAGGAGATATTTAATGCATTTGCCACTCTTTGCACAGCTGCTGGTACAGGTGTAGTCAGAGTTCCCAAGTTGAGAACAAATGCCTCCAAAAAGCAAAATGTATTTTTTAGTTCACTTGGATAGGCAACATTGTAGACATGGTACAGGGAGAAGACAATACCCATCGCCAATGAAATGTCCATTTCCCCACTGTCCAGAATCATTTTTTGTCCATCCATCTGGACATTGACCTCAGTTGAATCACTCAAGGGCTTGCCGTCACTGCTGCTGAGTACGATTGTAGGTATTGGGCTGTGTGTATCCTGAAACAGAAATTAAATTCTTGAAATGAGGACAATAGTTTAAGTATATACAACAGGTGTCCCAATGAAAGTATAAAACTCCTGTAAAATACTGGATTAGTTCAAGACCCCCCCACCACCATACCAAAAAAAATCTAAATTTACCTTATTTATGACGAAGAGATGAGAGGCATTTTCTTTGAAAATAGATGGCAGGAGAAGAACAGCTGTGTTTACTATCTGACCTGGAAAATAAAGAGAAATATGTAAATATTTTCTGGCCAATTTTGTTAATACAAAGCAGTAAAGGCCATATGAGTGCCTTCATCAGAAGTTGAATGTCTTGCAGAACATAAGTAAATGTATACCTAATTAACTTTTCAGTGTAATTCAGTGTAAATGTTATGCATTTATGCAAAACCCCCAAAATGTTGTTCAGTTCTGTAAGTTGCTAGCTTTAAATAATTTGAGTCCTAAAGAACTTGCAGAGCAAGTCTAGCTGCCACTGAACATTTTTTGGGATAAACATTGTGTGAATGACTGAAAATCTTCATAGAGATATATATAGCATCGAGGGTATATCAGTTAAATCTTAAAGTACATCAGTGCAGAGACAAGAAAGGAGAAATGTCAGTCTGTGGATATTGTAAGGGACACTGTGTTTACTAATGTGCTGTATGTGAAACCTTAAAAAGTGTTATCTGAGATAGGAGTTAAAAATGTTTTTGCCCATTATTGCCAAGTGCCCTCACCTTTTTCACCATAAAATGTTATGGCCAATGGTATCAAACGCTGCACTTAGCAGGAAAGATTTCAACTTTTCAATATGAATGAAGGCTGAAAACTGATTAGATTAATGTCTGATGATCTTTTCTCTGCTTCTTCAAGTTTGTAACACTGAACATATTAAAGGATGATTTAAGGTTCACAGGAACCGTTTAACTTTCTTTATACTCTTTCTTTCTTCCATCACTGGCATGTTCAATATGATAACTATATCAGAGGAGAAAATAAACCCTGTGTAGTTTAAAAACTTTAATTTAATCAAACTGAAATGTTGCTGAAGTCTGATGGACGTGTCTTTTAATCTTGTCAACAAAATCTGCCATTTATCATCTTGTAAAATGTTCCCTCTGCTTCTGTTGCACATCTCCCCTGACACTCACCTGTCCTGTGCAGTTGGTCCAACCCCTGCCTGCCTCTTTAAACTGGTGTCTTTAAATCTCTTTATCTCTGTTGTGAACTTCACACAAAGTTTGTGGTAACAAAATCAAACTGATGAAGATCTCCTTTGAAAGATCCACACTCGCGAGACAAAATAAAAACAGACTGCTCAAAGTAAAAGCAGAGCGCTCACAGCTGGTAGTACAAAACACAGTGACAAGCATATTAGATACCCTCACTCCAAAAGCATAAATATGAAAAAAATGGGATCACCAAGAATATCCTAAAAATGGCATTGGATGTTACAGTGAAAAAAACAAAAGCAGCCAAATTTGAATGTACATGTGTTGAAGGTCCGGGTGTTGTTGAATTATTAAACATATTTTTCTTTTGAGCCACAAAAACAACAACTTTAAATTTTCTTCTGCTTGAGTATCGGCCTAGGGTATCTCTACTTATCATTGCTGAGTCAGTTGTCTGTTTGTGCTACTTTTTTCAAGGAGCAGTCGATTATTGGTAAAGGTAACTTTATGTGTTTAGTTACTTACTTAAGTGGAAGTACTGTGGAAAGTTTTACCTTACATACATAGATCTGACAGTACAAGTTCTGAGGTAACTGTTTACAAGATGTTGTATCCTATCCAAAAGTTCTTTGCAATTTTACATTGATAAAACATCATCCTTAACATATTTGACCCGCACTAAGTACTATGGCCATCACACTGTCATTTATAATTGTTTAAATAACTCGTGTCTTAACTCATTCCATCACACAGAAAAGAAAAAAAAGCCACATGGTTCACTTTTACATCACAAAATGTTAGAAATATAAGTCGTTCATAACAACCTGAAAGGTTGGGAGTTTAAAATGCAAACCAATGGAAGCAGAAGTAGAAGACTATAATGTCACAGAGCACACGGTGTCTATTATTGTGTAGACATTTATAAATAAGAGCTTAATAAAGACGCTTAATTTCTTAAGAAATATGCAGGTGGAGTGGTCTTTATCAAAAGTAGAAGTTACATCTGTGGCTAAACCATTGTACCCAAAAACTTTAAAAATCTATAGTTTGTGAGGCTGTGTAAGTAAAGCTTGCTCTTCTGGCCCGTGTGTAACAAACCATCTGTTGAGGGTTGTGGATTTAACACCTTAGCATTGTGAAAGAGGGGAAAACATGCTTCTGGCTGTGCATAAGATTTATGCTTGCAACTTAGAATCTCAGTTCTAAATGAAATTCAGATTTATTTTTTTTTTAAGTATGGCTAATGTATTATTTGACTTCTAAGGCATACACACACACAAGCACAAGAACAACAACACAGAGAAGAAGAAGAAGAGGGTGTAGTTTAATACGCATCATACAAAACGCAATCATTCATCTTCCAACTGTATCTTTCTGTTCTGAATTTAGAGTCCTTGTTTGTTTACTGAGCCATACTTTGGGAGTCATACTGGGAGAAACGGGTAAAGTGTGAGAGACTAAACCATTACACACAAAACTTAAAAAATCTAAAGAGTGTGTGAGACTGCTAACTATGTTGTCCAGCAATAAACTTGTCTACAATGTGTTAGTAAAGAGTGACTTGTACTTCTGTCCTGTTAAGCAATGGTTTAACAAATTTCACTGCAAACTATAAAAGGAATCTGGATTTAAATAGAACATAGTAGTGATGGATTAAGTGCAGGAAACACTAGTATAAGGTGTCTATGGAACAAATCTCCTTCAACATTCGCAATGACCAAAGTGAGGACTACAGACATTTCTCTCAGTTGATTGTGTTTAGCGAAAAAGCAGCTGAGACTGAGACTGCTCCACATTGTTAGTGAGTCAACTCTGGATATCTGTAGGTTTTGTCAAACTTGGAGTGAACAAAAACAGAAAAAAATGCAGACAGTAAAAGTCTGGTTTATTTCATGAATACAATGAAACATTTTACAGTCCACAGAGCAAAGTAGCATACATGATAATGGATACACATAACATGGACAGTGAAAAGTAAAACTCATTGTCTTACCAGTTGTTATATTCTGTAAACTTAAAATAAACCATTAAAATTAGAGTTTGGTGTTTTAAGTCATCCATTACTGAAGTCACACTTTGACGATGCTTCATATCACAGTCTTTATGATGATAAAACATGCTCTTCCGTTAGCAAATGTCTGCGCTGTCACTTGTCATGAAAATGTCCAGAGCCAGGGTTCAAGCTTCCTCTTCAATTACCATTGATCATTAATAGGGACACAAATGATTTGTCACATTATCCCCATAAAGAACATGTCTTTATAGAAGTCATTGTGACATAAATATTTATATTCTTGTTTCGCAATGTGTATGAACTCAAAATCTTCAGAGTTTCATATTTATAAAGTATCGAAAATAATACATTTATACCAAAGTATAAACTACACTTCTTGTAAAAACAAAAAAAAAACTGATTGGAAATGCATTCAAAAGAGCAGGAGCCATGACCTTCCTTCTGCGAGCACACACACACACACGCACATACACACACGCACGCACACAGAAGGGGAGAGAGAGAGGTCATTAATACAAAGGATTGCAGCAGGGTTTGGATTTTCACTCATTGTTGGATTTAATATGAACAGTCACATAAAATTCATTCCAATTTTTCCTTTGCTTCAATTGAAATGTGTCTTTAAATCTAACATACTTTTTATTGTTCAAAAAGTTTATTGACATAGTAAGGAAGTAGCTAGGGAACTCAGTAAGTATGAGCAACAATAGCTTAGGGACACTTTCTCCAATGAAGAGGAATTCATCATCTGTAGTTTGTCAAAAAAAAGTGCCGTTAAAAACAATTCAGCAGATCCTCAAAGTATGGATACAGACTGTTTTCAGCTGTAGAGGTACAGGTATACTTCATGCACTTATCAACATACAGTTTAGAGGCTTGCATTAGAGTGCATTGGTGCTTGGGCATCTTTTATTTAGCACGGTTATACCATTGTGAATTTAGCTATATAAATATTAGGGGTGCAACGATACACAAAATTCACAGTTCGGTTCGATACTTTGGTGTCACGGTTTGATATTTTTTCGATACAAAAAAAAAATGTTCATGCCTATTTGATTGGTCATTTATTAAAATTATAAATATATATTTTAACTCAAAAGTACCGTTTTTAAATTTAATGTTGCTGAAACAACAAAGTAATAAAAAAAAATCTATCTGATCGTGAAATCACTCATTTTTGGAAAAGAGAGTTTATTACAGAGAAATGGCACTTTCCAAAATAAAAGCTATACTATACGCTTCTTCTGGGCTATATTCTCAGCAGCATATTAAACATATCAGGTCCCCATAAGGAGAATCATGAACTAACGGCTGTCTAAATGACTCGGGTAAAGTTTGTAGCATGCATGCTTGTTGTTTTTGTCTGCTTCCACTTGTCTTTGCACTAGGATGATGTCAGCGTAAATGTGCAGTCATATTCATTTTGTTCCCACTAGTGCTGTCAGCGTTAATCTAGTTGAAATGACGTTAAGGCCACAACCGCGGATCGCCCCGTGCGTGGGGCTGGACGGCGTCAACACGTTAACGAGCAAACTACGCTAACGCAGTAATTCCCATCTGCATCTCAGAGCCCAACTGAAACCAAATCCACCTATATAAAAACACCCCATCAGACACACAGTATTTTCCTCAGCACTACACAACTGCCGCAAGGTATATCGTTTTAACTTTTTATTTTTTTGGACCCCAGACACAGCGCAATTGAGCATTGCGTGGCACATCCAACATACTGTTTTACTTTAGTCCATGACGCGCTTACCTTCAGGGTCATACGTCACATGAAAACCAAAATAGTTCCAAACGCCAGATCTGAATGAGGGTGGGGGAGGTTCAATTTGCCATGTTGCAACGAGAGCTTAACTTCTGTCTGCTAGCTTGCCCTGTGCTCAGTGAATCTGCGTTCGACTACTCCGCCTAGGCTGCACTGTCGAGCGCAGATCCACTGAGCGCTCAACGCAGACAGCATCGTCCGAAGAAAAGTTGATAAAATAAATTAAAAATGTTGTATTGTTCGATACATATGCATACCGAACCGAAAGCACTGTATCGAACGGTTCAATATCGATACGAGTATCGTTGCACCCCTAATAAATATGCTCAATATATTGCTATCATATGTATGTAATGCAATTAAAAATTAAAAAGTGTGAAAGGACTGCGGATGTCTTGGAGCAGAGAAACACGCTGTATTGTTGCTTTTCTCTATTGTATAAGCAACGCCCGACTGTCAGAAACGCTCTGTGCGGGTAGCAAAGTCGGCTCCAACGCACATCCAGGTATCTGTGTGAAAGAAAGGTGTCACTGCGGCTAGGCTCTCAGGATAGCCAGGCTTTTATTTATATTTGCATTCTAGTGCGTTAAAACTAGCAGCCTCTGTGTCCCGCTTGGATCATATTTCTGAAAATTCAGATATTTAAATAAAATGGTGAATCAGCTAGTGATGAGGAGCCACTTAGATCCGTAAAATGAGGTTTGATTAAATTAAACTCTTATGAACAGAGATGAATTCTACCTCTCTGCTGATGTGTTCCAAACAAACAATGGCCAAATTGTGTACTAACTACCTCACACCGCTGTGTCTGGGGTCCAAAAAAATAAAAAGTTAAAACGATATACCTTGCGGCAGTTGTGTAGTGCTGAGGAAAATACTGTGTGTCTGATGAGGTGTTTTTATATAGGTGGATTTGGTTTCAGTTGGGCTCTGAGATGCAGATATAAAGAGCAGATTGTAAAGAAAAAGGTGGAAAAACTATGGAGGTTCGGTTAGTCAGTAGGAGGTAATTGCCAGATAAAGGAGCAGTTTGTAAAGAAAAAAGGTGGAAACTATGGAACTACAGTTGGGATGTGCATGCTGGGATGCTCTTGATAAGGAAGCCGATTTTATTGTTTTATGACTTGTTTTGATGACTGTTGAGGCCCTACCTGTAGCCCCCTCTGTCTAATCATCAAGTCTTACTGTTGCAGTGTGTGGCTACTAGATAATTATAGGGATTGTTGCATTAAAGGAACACTGGGGGCTTGATACAGTGTTATTGTGGCTAGTTAAGAATATGTGGTTTTTAGAAGTGAGGGGACGGGGGGGCAAAAAAGCCACAGGTATATTTCTACTATAGAATCGCTGTAGGCTTCTCTTGTTCATGTGAACCTTTTATCTTTTTATTTATTCATTTCTTTTTGTGTTATTTCAAATATTACATTATATGTGGAACAGTGTGACGATATCTAAGGCAAGACAGGCACGAGACAAAAACATGGCATAGAAATGGGGGAACAGAAACAAATAGGAATGCACGATGTATCACCAACTGCTGGATCTGTAAGAGACATTGTCCTGTTGAAAAATAAATAATGGTCCAACTAAACGTAAACTAGATGGGATGGCATTTTGCTGTAGGATGCTGTGGTAGCCTTGCTGGTTCATTGTGCTTTCAATTTTGAATAAATCCCCAACAGTGTCACCAGCAAAGCACCCCACACCATCACACCTCCTCCTTCAAACTTCACGGTGGGAACCATGTATGTAGAGTCTATCCATTCATCTCGTCTGAGTCAAACAAAGACATGGCGGAAGACCAAAGCACAGTTTTCCAGATTTGTTTATTAATTTCAATTAATTTCAATTCCTTGTGTTTCTCGGGAGAAACAAATCTCTTCTGCGTGTTGCTTTTCCTTAGTATTGGTTTCTTAGCAGCTATTTGACCATAAAGGCCAGATTCATGCAGTCTCTTCTGAACAGTTGATGTAGAGATGTGTCTGCTACTGGAGCTCTGTGTGGCATTTATCTGGTCTAATCTGAGATGCTGTTAACTTCCTATTTCTGAGTCTGATGACTCGGATGTATTTATCCTCAGCTAGCGGAGGTGACTCTTTGTCTTCCTTTCCTGGGACGATCCTCGCGTGAGCCAGTTGTAGTGCTTCAGTTCGTAAAGTAATGATGGACTGTCGTTTCTCTTTACTTGATTGGCTCTTGCCATAATATGAATTCTAACAGTTTCAAATAGGGCTGTCATATTTAGAGTTACTTATAATTTTTTCTTTGCTACATAATTCCATATATTGCTTCATATATTCGATGTCTTCAGTTTGTATCTACAATGTAGCAGTAGTAGTAAAAATAAAGAAAAAACAGTAAATGAGGAGGTGTGTCCAAACTTTTGACTGGTAGTGTACACATGCACACACAGACACCATCCAGTTACTCACTCTCACCAACCCACTAGTGACACATAGAAAGACAAAGACACATGTGCACACATTCACCCCCTGCTCCTCTGCGGTGTCGGTCAGCAGATGCCACTATGAACGAGCAGCAAACTGGGATGAAGCCAAAGCACTCCACAAACCGCCTGACAGGATGTGTGAACGGGCTGGTGAACAAGGGGTGTAGAGAGATGTGCCCTCCCCTCCCACTCTGTTTTGACAATGCTATGTTGTGTTGGTGTGTTGTGAACTGTGAGTGGTCTGGATGGGTGTGAATGTATACAACTAGAGTTTTGTTAAAACTGGGATGGGGGGAGCATAGGTGTACATTAACTTAAACTTTATTTACCACTGGCCCAATGACTGGCCAATTTTGCAAGTGCTCTTTAAATGACAAAACTCAAACTGTTTTGGCGAGAAGAGAAGACGAGCAATACGGGAATATTCAGTGTATCATGGTAGCACATGGCATTCATAAGGTACTGCTGTCTGACCAGAGAAATCATCTCCACCTAGATTTCACCATGTGCACTTCATGTTACTTTTGTCTTCAGTCATTTTGGGCTAGAGAGAAAGTTTAAGTGGTTCCTGAAAGATGATAATTATTCTGTAACTTTACAGCCAAAATTTAAAAAAAGACAATTAGGTCTGTGTCAAACTTGGTTGATAAAGGGTCAAAATTGCACATGTGACAACAGTCAACATAGTTTTATGCTTTCTGGAAAAATGATTTTTTTTAAAAAGTGCTCTTTTCACTGTTTCAAAGAAAACTGAATGTACTGTTCACCTTAGCATTTTTATGCTTTAATTACAATAATTAATTAGCAAACTGGGCAGCTTTAGATAAACAAGTTCCTCGTTCTGCAGGAATCTTATCTTTCTTGATAAAGCCTAGACTTTAAGAAAAATGTTTACCTTATGAAACAGTTTTATTTTTAACATGTGAGAGTAAAATATGTAAAATTGTTTAAAATGACTTATGAATTAAAAAAACAACATGTAAAAACAAATTATTATTGTAGTGTCATTAACCCACAACATGAAGCACCTTGAGCACAACTGTTGTTGTGCTTTGTTGTTACAAATAAAGCTGAACAGGAGAGAATTTAATTGTGTTACTTTTATGTTAGTGAGACTGTTTTAAGTTTCTGAAATCTCGTTAGTTGCTTTGAGAAGCAATGTTTTGCTCAGATGACTCATTCAGCAACTCAAAGAACTTGCTGGTGCAGGAAATGGACCCTAAAGGAAAAAAAAACTTGCAGGAAATGTTTTGTATGTTTGCCCTTGGCCAAGTGCCAGCAGGAAGACCAACAACACCCACACAGAAGGTACCGCATAAACAAAACTATAGGCTCTGGGTACAGATTGTTTCTAAATTGGTGCAAGTGGTTGATGGTTGTGTGCTGGACCTTTTCTTTTTTATGTGATTTTCACACTCTCAGCAATCTGCATGAGAAGAGCAACTGCTGCTTTGCAGTAGTAAAAAAAAAAAAAACAGTCCTTCTACAGCAATGTGGAATGAAAGACAGCAGTCAAGCAGTTTTGGTGCTTCAGGAAGCCAATGAAATGGATTGTAGGAGTTATAGATATATCATCAAAAAATGAAACTAAATTAATTTAGGTAAAAACAGGTAATCCAGGATAGTAGCAATTTCTTTTTATCCAGTCCCAACCCACTCTGTGTAACTATTACACGTGTCAGAGACACAAGCTGCTGAGTTGAACTGGCATTTGGTGGCACTCTGTTGTTACATCTCTGCTCGTGTCTTTCTGTATGTCTTGGTTTTATGTGGTTTGGCTTTTTTAATCACTTTCTTCAGAGGTCTACCTGCTCCTTCCTGCAGCTGCTTGGTTTACTTTTTGCAGCTTGTAAGGGGAGAAATTCCTGAACCACGTAATAAATATTATAATAACAATAAACAATAAAAATCAGATTTTTTTATGCAACATTTAATTAAAGGCATGGAGCAATGTCCTGCACACCATGTAACGGGGCGATCGTGGCTCAAGAGTTGGCAGTTTGTCTTGTAATCGGAAGGTTGCCGGTTCGAGCCCCAGCTCCGGCAGTCTCGGTCGTTGTGTCCTTGGGCCTTGGACATTTCACCCGTTGCCTACTGGTGGTGGTCAGAGGGCCCGGTGGTGCCAGTGTCCGGCAGCAGGGCAGCTGTGGCTACAATGTAGCTTGCCATCACCAATGGGTGGATGACTAAATGTAGTGTAAAGCGCTTTGGGGTCCATAGGGACTAAGTAAAAGTGCTATACAAATACAGACCATTTACGTATTTAGAGCATCTTTTCGTAGAGATAAATGTTCTTAAACGTGTTTGGTTGCCTGGATAACAGTAGTCTCAGTCATCTAGATCTGACCCTGAAATGTCGTAAAGACAATAGCAAGAGTGACAGAGACAAGCTACGCTATTTTTCATGTTTATGGTACCATAAATAGAAAAGCTGCTCCCACTCTCATTGTGTTTATGTGGAAACGGATGTCATTTCCCAGGGAATGAAAATACATGACATATCATAGATATGCAGTATGCTGAGAAGCCAGCTTCCTGTAAAATGGCTTCTACATTGTAGAAAAGCTGAACATTTCTAAGCTTTTTTCATTTAAATTACCAAGTGTATTTGTTGTCTAAAGACTGAATTTATTTTCTTAATTACTGCCACAATTCTTCACATCTGATACAAACTGGAACCGTGAGTGAAGTTTGGACCCAAGAGCAGACTCCATTGCATGAACTATTTACATGATTTATTCACATAAATAACAAGAGCATGGATATTAACTGAAACTATAAACGGGGGCGGTTGGAAACCAGGGAATGGAGAAACATTCGGGCACGCAGAACACAAGGATACCACGGGCAGGAACTTCTGCAACAGAGGAGAGAAGTATCACTGGACAGGGAAATGAGAGAAAGGGCTGAGGTAAGTAGTACTTGTGGAAGGCATGTGCTTATTTGTCGATGCAGACCGGTCGGCATAGGAGGGGTAGCCGTGAGAGTGTTCAGGGGATGGTGGATTATGTGAGTGAGATCAATCCAGGTTCCAGGGGGTCCAGAGGGGGGAGAGATCCACCGTTGAAGCAGAGGGCAGGCCGGCCAAAAAGCAGAGTGTGAAATCCTTAATTTGCAAGAAGACAAGAGAACTAGGGTGGAAACAGGCCCAGCGCTGCTGATAAGCACGGCAGGAGATGGATTTGGAGAGAACTGGAGATGCAAAACATGTTAACCCAAAAAAAGGGGAGCATGAATATCGAACACAAGGAAGGCAGAGTTACCACCAAGAGTAGCAAGATGAACCGGCAGAGATTGGCAGGCAGTGCTGTTTTAAGAACAATCCAGATGATGGCCCGGAAACTAGGAACCTAGTTACCTAGTTTCTATGAAACTAGGTTTCTAATGATTAGTTTATTAGTTTATTACCAGGCGTCTGGAGAACTGTGAGACTTGTTGAGGAGGAGGTCTCGTGTTTTTTGTATTACTTTTCCCTGAAACACTCTCTCACAGTCTGTTCTCTAAAACCTAAAAGAGAATTATGGATTTGATCAACTGGTCTCTGAATGCAATTGAAACCCCTTCTCAACGAGAAGTTTGGGCTTGTGTGAGCCTGAGTGCTGAAGATATCTACCTATTCGGAACCATGGTAACAGGGTTCTGGCTAATCGGAGCTGGCTTGGCCCTGACGTATTGAAGAATTAAGAAAGCGGAACGGCTGTTCAAACCCCTACAAGGCTGCCCGCTGGGATTGAAACGAGGGGAAGAGGCGTGAGTTTCTCAAAATGGGCTTATTGAGTGCAGCACGGATAAGATCTTGGAAAGGCTACGGCTGCGGTGAATACTCAGAATAAGATCTCTGAGTGCAGACTGGATTACATCTCGGAAGGGCTCGCTCGGAATAACATCTCTGAGCGCAAATTGGATGACATCTTGGGGAGCTCACTGTGGTCGTGAGTTCTCAGAATCGGCTCTTTGAGCACAAGAATGACAACATCACAGAGTGCAAGTTTGATAACATCAGGCGAAGCTCGCGGATCTCCAACGGGAGATTTTGAGAGACCAGTGTCAGAACAGCTTTGAAATTCATATGAGTTGTTCGCACTAAAGTAAAAAACCACCATCACTTCATGCGGATACCCCTTTGGTGCCAGCTGCGGTCTCTAGGCTGGAGCTGAACAACAACACCCTGATAATGGACTGTGTTTAGACTGTTCTTCCCATTCTATGCAAGGCCACCTGGGTTGCCTGGAAGACTGTTTACTTAGCCTGGCAGGGCGAAGGACACTGTCTCAGCTGAACTCTGGACACATACACACACACGCACACAGACATATATACACATGCAGACATACACTCATCTCCCCTCTCCCCTCCAAACTCCTTCGACGCTTATTCTCTTCCGATGCTGACGGTGGATCAAGGAGACCTGCGCACAGGCTGTCTCTCACCCTTTACCATCCCTGTTGCTTGTCATGTGTTTCTTTGGTGTATTAAGAGTTTTTTCATGTGCTATGTGCAGAGGTGTTTTTTTTCTGTTCTTAAACTGATCTCCCTGTTGGAGCTGGGGGGAGTTATTTTTTTCTCCTTATCTTTCCTCATGTGGTGCATTTTCCATTGTTATACCTCTCTGACCTGTCTTCCCCATGTGATGTTTTTGTGTAATGTATGTATGGTCGGAGGGTAAGATGGCGCCGCCATTGCGTGCAATAGGTCGGCAGCCTTATGAAATTTCCCCTTGTGGGACTAATAAAGGTATATCAAATCAAATGTAGCCATTTAAATTGGCTGCGTTGGATCAAGGACACATCTAAAACCTGCAGGACACCGGCACTCGAGGCCTGGAGTTGGACACCCCTGCTGTACACAAAATGTACTACACGAAAGTCTGAGACATCATTTCAGATAATAGTCAGCCTAATCATAATAATGGTGGTTACATACATGTATTTATATTTGTCTGTAGTCAAAATGCAGAAAGCAAACTGAGTAACTAATAAACAGAGTAAGTAAATAAACTGAAAGAGGCACAATGATTAACACAGACAAAATGGCGAGGAAAGGAGAAGCAACAGGAAAGGGATGACTTATTCTAAAACACAAAGAAAGAAGAAGAACTAAAAACGACAATAGAAAGAAATTTATATTTTATCAGGGCTTGCTCTGGCATTGGAAAAAGAAAGCAACCATGACTCCTGCAGAGTTTGGCAACATCTGATTAGTTTACACACTGGCACATAATTTTAGTTCTAGTAGCCAGATTTTGCTCTGTGAACATTTGCAGAACTAATACTCTGTGACTGATATTTATTAAATCGAACAGGCTTTAGTAATGTACAGAATTATCTATACAGGGTGGGCCATTTATATGGATACACCGTAATAAAATGGGAATAGTTGGTGATATCAAAGTCCTGTTTGTGGCACATTAGTATATGTGAGGGGGCAAACACCTCAAGATGGGTGGTGACCATGGTGGCTATTTGGAAGTCGGCCATCTTGGATACGACTTTTGTTTTTTCAATAGGAAGAGGGCCATGTGACACATCAAACTTATTGGTAATGTCACAACAAAAACAATGGTGCGCTTGGTTTCAACGTAACTTTATTCTTTCATGAGTTATTTACAAGTTTCTGACCACTTATAAAATGTGTTCAATGTGCTGCCCATTGTGTTGGATTGTCAATGCAACCCTCGTCTCCCACTCTTCACACACTGATAGCAACACTGCAGGAGAAATGCCAGCACAGGCATCCAGTATCCGTAGTTTCAGGTGCTGCACATCTCGTATTGTCACACCATAGACAATTGCCTTCAGATGACCCCAAAGATAAAAGTCTAAGGGGGTCAGATCAGGAGACCTTGGCGGCCATTCAACTGGCCACTTTCCAGGAAACTGTTCATCTAGGAATGCTCGGACCTGGCACCCATAATGTGGTGGTGCACCATCTTGCTGGAAAAACTCAGGGAACGTGCCAGCTTCAGTGCAAAAAGAGGGAAACACATCATCATGTAGCAATTTCAAATATCCAGTGGCCTTGAGGTTTCCATTGATGAAGACTGGACCCACTATCGTTGTACCCCATATACCACACCAAACCATCACTTTTGTTGTTCCAACAGTCTTGGAGGGATCCATCCAATGTGGGTTAGTGTCAGACCACTAGTGGTGGTTTTGTTTGTTAACTTCACCATTTACATAAAAGTTTGCCTCATCACTGAACAAAATCTTCTGCGTGAACTGAGGGTCCTGTTCCAATTTTTGTTTTGCACATTCTGCAAATTCTGTGCGCCGATCTGGGTCATCCTCGTTGAGACGCTGCAGTAGCTGTAGTTTGTAAGGGTGCCATTTGTGAGTAGCTAATATCCGCCGAAGGGATGTTCGACTAACGCCACTCTCCAGTGGCATGTGGCGACTGCTACGCTGTGGGCTCTTGCTGAATGAAGTTAGGACAGCCACTGATGTTTCTTCATTAGTGACAGTTTTCTTGCGTCCACATTTTGGCAAATCCAACACTGAACCAGTTTCACAAAACTTAGCAAGCAGTTTGCTAACTGTAGCATGGGAGATGGGTGGTCTCGTAGGGTGTCTTGCATTGAAATCTGCTGCAATGACCCGGTTACTGCGTTCACCAGATATCAACACAATTTCGATCCGCACCTCACGTGTTAACCTCTTCGACATGTCAATGGCTGTGAACAAAGAGAAACTTGTAAATAACTCATGAAAGAATAAAGTTACGTTGAAACCATAAAGAAGTGATGTGTGAGGAAAAAGAAGGTCTTTCTTCACTTCTCTTTATGTTCATCCAACCACAGCTCTCACTGCACGGCAGTTACGATGATAAACATTTGTCAAAGCCAACAAAACCACAACTTTATCTGCTTCCTACTTTCTGCGAAATAAAACATTTGGTGCATAGTCTTTTTGTACAAAGCCTTTCCCTCAGGCATTTTAAACTAAGTGCAAATTTGTAAAGAATTCCTAGAAATGCCAGGGATTTAAGCCTTCCAGGAAAATACATCAGACAAGTTAGAACAACTAGACAAAAAACTATTAAACCCCATCCAGTGGATACAGCCAGACTACTTTCTCACCCACCAAAAAGAGTGCAGCTTTTTTTTTTTCAGAAAATACTGGATTAGTATGGCTTGTTCAGAACGGTTGCCGTAGAAAAGGTCATCTCCCTATAAAGAACATGTTAAAACAGGTTATGTTTCCAAAAATGCAGTCGTTAGAAAACACAAGACCTCTGGAACAAAGACCTGTGCGTTGTGCGCAGGTCCAAAACAAAAAACAAACACACCATGCCAACTTCAGCACACTGGTGGATGGATAAAGATTTGGGTTTGTTTTGCAGGTACAAGAGCTAAGCAGGTACAACAGCTTCAGGACCAGGGCAGTCACTGAGTTGACCACTTAAGAGAGTTGACAGCTAAATTCAAAAAAATTTTTACAGCTAAAAATCTGAAAAGTGTGCACTTGTATTCAACCCCGTTACTGATATCACCAAAACAAAATTCACTGCAACCACCTGTGTGTACTCTGTGTACTATAATCTCAGTATAATCTCTTTAAAGGCCTCAGAGGTTTGTTGGCGAATTATATGTAAAGAAACAGCATCATGAAGCTTAAGAAAACACCAGACAGGTCGGGAATAACGTTGTGGAGAAGTTTAAAGCAGGAATAGGTTATAAAAACACATTTCACGTTTTCCCCGTGATAATTGAAGCGGCCTGTATGACAGTGAATAATTTTCCTATAGTCCCTAAATTAAAGATTTATTGAAAGAAGATCGTTTCATTTTTTGAGCTTGTAGAGACAGGCCGCTGTAGCTGTTGCTTTGAATTTTTCTTCAAGGTCAGAGTGTAAAATTCACACACACACACACACACACACACACACAGAATAAAAGTGTTGAAAAGATGTCTGCTGTTTAAGAGCTTGGTTAAGTTTGCCTTTTTTCCCTGCAGGTGTGTGAAGGAAACATTTGGATCATTGAGAAAATTCAGCAACACCTCAGAGCTGTACCAGAGCTGTAAAGCAGGATTTTGGCTTTTCCAAGCAACTTTAGGGTTAACCCTGGGTTTTCTATGCTAAGGTGTTTGTCGATTTGTTATTGTATTTTTTTTTTTTACCAGGGTAAATCACCACAGTAACTTGTGCTGTGAACCTAAAACACATTTAGGTGAGCTAGTATGAAATCACCACCAACTGACCAATCCCTGAAAGATCCCTCGGACCTCTGTGGGGAAAATGGAGGTAGGTGTACAGCAGGGGTGTCCAACTCCAGGCCTCAAGGGCTGGTGTCCTGCAGGTTTTAGTTGTGTCCTTGATCAAACACAGCCAATTTAAATGGCTAAATTACCTCCTCAACATGTCTTGAAGTTCCCCAGAGGCCTGATAATAAACTAATCATTAGATTCAAGTGTGTTGACCCAGAGTGAGATCTAAAACCTGTAGGACACCGGCCCTTGAGGTCTGGAGTTGGACACAGCTGGTCTAATGCCTTTGTTTCCCTGGTGGAGCTTTATTCTCAAACCCTTTAATAGCACTGAGTCAGCAGCTGAGAGAATCAAAGTAAAACTGTCAGGTGTCTAAGGTTTTTTTCAAGTGGACTCAAAATGCTGGACCAATGGGCTGAAGAAGTCTACAAAATCTTCCTCTTCACACTCTCTTTCAGTAACTTACTCTGAACAGTGCAAGACAGCTGCACCACTTGTAACAACCCTTTTGGGTTATAGCACCACTAAGGGGGGTTGCCCAACTATTGTAGTAGCTATGGGGGTCTCCTAGTGGGTGTGTGTTGTTAGCAGCAGCCATTCCATGCTGCTCATGTTCCATTCTCCAAGAAAACACCTTACTGTTGTAACAAGCTGGCGCAGGCGATACCAATCCCCGCGCATGTATGCTCGGACGAGTACAGCCAAGGAGACCTGGCATTATAAAGTGTAATGTTGCTGACGGCGAATAAAGGTCTGTTATTGGATTTAACCGACTGGCTTCGGGTTATTCAGCTAACCCCACACCACACGCTCGCTGGACCTGCTAGCCGCTCCTTCCTCGCCAGACCGCTGTTACACACTTTGGCTTTATTTTTGTGCCACTATTCTGGGCACACGTAAAAAAAAATTGCAGGTGCAAGTGTTGCATTTTGAGGAGAAATTTATTTTGAGTGAAGAAAAACTGAATTTGAGTGAACGGAATTCATTGCGTGCGCGCTCAACTCTTTCTCTACACCGTTATATTTGTGCCACAAAACCAGCCAATCACAGACTTGAATGCAAAAAAAATCTGATTGGCTGTTTTGGTCTCCAATCAGCTCGAAATGACGAAATGCAATATCCCAGAATCCATTTCGTCCAAAACTCAGGTGTGGCGGAGTTTGAAATATTACTCTGTCTGGGTCACAAAATAAACTTTTAAGATATTTTCATGCCAGAATGGTGCTGTGTAAACTTCAAATATCTGCTCGATTTATCAAGACATCACATATTTGCATAAGTGCTCTAATGTTTTCGGAGATGCCTGTCCTATTAACCTTCATGCTGTACAGCAGCGGTCCCCAACCTTTTTTGTTTATGTCAGACACGGAGCGGCCTTTAAGGTATCGCAGATGAATACAACCACATAAAATCATCCGACCAAGACAAAAACTGTAGTATTTTGTAAATATAATAAACGTGAATGTACTGTGTAATTGTGTAACTTTATTAGCAGCGTCCTCCTGAAAATGCCTTAACATTAAGAGTAACATCCTCCTCTTTGCCGCTTAATGCTCTCTGGTCGCTATGGTAACGTGTAAATACAAGGGAAAGACCCAGGGAAAACGAGTTAACGATAATAACCCTGAAAACCATAAATTTCACAGCGGAGCCTCAACTCTCGTGGCCCGGTACCAAACAACTCACAGACCGCTGCTGTACAGAACCTGTGATGTCCAGACGGTGTTCCTCTGGTGTTCTGCTGTGAAAACTTTTGGGTTTAGGGATTAACATAGTTGCCACGGTTTCCTTTCTTCTCTTATTTGTTGTGTGTGATCAGGACAATTCTGGAAAAGATGGGCCTGCAGGGGAAAGTCACCCCCTTGTAGGCCAGAAGACATGAGATAACTCAAAATACAAAGTACGTATGTGTGTTATCAAGAAGATAATTCTTAAGAACACAAGTTAATAAATAATAAAAAATAATAAAATTTGAAGAGTTTCAGTCAGGTTTCAGAGTTCATCACAGCACAGAAACAGCTTTAGTGAAGGTTACAAATGATCTTCTTATGGCCTCTGACAGTGGACTCATCTCTGTGCTTGTCCTTCTTGACCTTAGTGCAGCATTCGATACTGTTGACCATAATATCCTATTAGAGCGATTAGAACATGCTGTAGGTATTACAGGTATTGCACTGCAGTGGTTTGTATCATATCTATCTAATAGACTCCAATTTGTGCATGTAAATGGAGAGTCCTCTTCACACACTGAGGTTAATTATGGAGTTCCACAGGGTTCAGTGCTAGGACCAATTCTGTTTACATTATACATGCTTCCCCTAGGCAGCATCATTAGAAGACATAGCATACATTTTCACTGCTATGCAGATGACACCCAGCTCTATCTGTCCATGAAGCCAGAGAACACACACCAATTAGTTAAACTGCAGGAATGTCTTAAAGACATAAAGACTTGGATGGCCACTAACTTTCTGCTTCTTAATTCAGATAAAACTGAGGTCATTGTACTCGGCGCTGAAAAGCTTAGAAATATGGTATCTAACCAGATTCTTACTCTGGATGGCATTACCTTGGCCTCCAGTAACACTGTGAGGAACCTTGGAGTCATTTTTGACCAGGATATGTCCTTCAACGCACATATTAAACAAATATGTAAGACTGCGTTCTTCCATTTGCGCAACATCTCTAAAATTAGAAATATCCTGTCTCAGAGTGACGCTGAAAAACTAGTTCATGCATTTATTACTTCCAGGCTGGACTACTGCAATTCATTATTATCAGGATGTCCAAAAAACTCACTGAAAAGCCTTCAGTTAATCCAAAATGCTGCAGCAAGAGTACTGACAGGGACTAGAAAGAGAGAGCATATTTCTCCTGTTTTGGCTTCCCTTCATTGGCTTCCTGTTAAATCCAGAATTGAATTCAAAAGCCTGCTCCTCACATACAAGGTCTTAAATAATCAGGCCCCATCTTATCTTAATGACCTTGTAGTACCATATCACCCTATTAGAGCACTTCGCTCTCGCTCTGCAGGCCTACTTGTTGTTCCTAGAGTATTTAAAAGTAGAATGGGAGGGAGAGCCTTCAGTTTTCAGGCCCCTCTTCTGTGGAACCAGCTTCCAGTTTGGATTCGGGAGACAGACACTATCTCTACTTTTAAGATTAGGCTTAAAACTTTCCTTTTTGCTAAAGCATATAGTTAGGGCTGGACCAGGTGACCCTGAATCCTCCCTTAGTTATGCTGCAATAGATGTAGGCTGCCGGGGGATTCCCATGATGCATTGAGTTTTTCCTTTCCAGTCACCTTTCTCACTCACTATGTGTTAACAGACCTCTCTGTATTGAATCGTATCTGTTATTAATCTCTGTCTCTCTTCCACAGCATGTCTTTTATCCTGTCTTCCTTCTCTCACCCCAACCGGTCGCAGCAGATGGCCGCCCCTCCCTGAGCCTGGTTCTGCCGGAGGTTTCTTCCTGTTAAAAGGGAGTTTTTCCTTCCCACTGTCGCCAAAGTGCTTGCTCATAGGGGGTCATTTGATTGTTGGGCTTTTCTCTGTATCTATGAAGCGCCTTGAGGCGACATTTGTTGTGATTTGGCGCTATATAAATAAAATTGAATTGAATTGAATTGAATTAAATGTGCAATTACTACGAGTTGTTGTGGTGTTTTTATTTGCCTGCTATCATTTTTGATTTCCTCTGCCTTTAGGATTGCAAGTATCCAGGCTCAGGAGAGGGAGTCAGTGGGAAGCCCACTGCTGCTACTTGGCCCTGGTTTGCCCTCATGGATGAGGTGATAGGACAGATGCCTTCCATTAAGCCTCCTACACCCCAGGGCCAAGCACAGCAGTGGGTGACCAAAACTGCAGTGATGACGAAGCGGCTCAGCCACCTTCGACAGGGAGAAAAAGGAAAAGAGACAGGAATGATGAGCTGCTAGACCTCATCAGAGAGGACATGAGGCAGCAAAGAGGGGCTGAGGAGAGGGGAGCAGGGAGAGGATGGACAGACTGTTTTCACTTCTAGAAACATTAGTTCCCAAATGAGTTATGTATTGAGACATTATATGCGTTGCATTAGTTTAAAGGTTTTATGTTATTAATAAATTGATTCAAACAAACAGTAATTGTCACTGAACTCAATTTGATTTACAGGCATTTTTAACATGTATGAACATAATGCTAACTTTGAACAATATTACATGGATATTTATTTGATAGCAATAAATAAATAACAATAACAATTAAACATGAATATTTCAAATACACAGTATGTAAAGATGGAAAAACAATATTTTCAGTTGTTCACACAGGATTAACCTGAGTGACCTGTTCCTGGACCGTTTCTTGAACAACTGTAATAGATTGCAGGAAGTCTCTGGCAGTGTTGCTGAAGATCAGACATGGATGGGGTGCTGCAACTGAGACCTGTGTGTGGAGAATCACACAGGGTGATCTGCAAAGAGAGCTTTGGGATGCTTCCTCCCACTGTCCACTGCATCGTCCATCCACAGGGTTTGGAGGGCTGGCTCACTCGTGGCTGCCACACCACTAAGATGTTTTCAGAAATATGCAAGCAGGAGATGGTGGATGCTATATTATTAGTATAATACTTGTAACTCTGTAGCAGACAACAGTTTGATAAAGTGCTATGTAAAAAAACAAACAAACAAAAGATTAGATTCTATACATTTCAAAGATATTTAGTTTATAGATTTTATATGATACAGTACATGTGTGTTATGCCAAAAAAATGATCGTCTGCCAAAAACTGATTTCTGGTTTTTACCCTAAACTGATTGCTCGTATGTAACCTGCTATAAATAACTTGTTGTTCTATAATACGTGAAACGTGTCAAATGTATCCCTCATTAATGATATCAAGTCACTCTGAGCCACCAGCAACATTCCTGTAACAAGGTAGAAGCTGCAATCAGTTTTTGGCAGTGACTTTTATATTAGTGATGGGTCGGTCATGAACGAAATGGCTCTTAGAGCCGGGTCTTTGACGTGAACGATGCGAGCCGGCTCCTTATCGCGAGCCGTTTTTTTTTTTTTTTTTTTTCTTTCTCTCACCTTCTCTCTCGCACTTTTTTTCCGCTTCACTCAGCATGCGAGGGGAGGGGAGGTAGTTACACTCAGTAGCACAGGAACAGAGCAGGAGGGAGAGACAGAGAAAGAGAGCCAGGGACAACAGCATCACATTAGAAAGGTATAGTAATCATCCACAACTATTTTCAGTTGTGGATGATAAAGGATTCAGAAAGTTTATTTATGCAGGTCCATATGACAGAGAATATGCATGTTCTTTTTGTTTTCATATTTTAATTTATATTTAATTGTGTTGTGGTTTGCAGTGCTTTGTGTTGTTACACTTTAAATATGTTTACAGTTTTTTCTGTATGCTTAAACCCTAACTGTGATTCTTATAGCACAATTTCAAAAACTATTAATACTTATACCAAAATCACTCACCGAGTTTGCAAAACTAAAAGCACAAACACTGCTTTGCACTCAGTTTGCCATTTTGTAACACACATTTTGCAAACCTGTAGCTACAATCCACTGCACAGCACTCTTTTTTGCAGAACTGTAAACACAACTCACTGCTTTACACTCAATTTCCAAATGATCAACACACTCCTAACAAAACTATACACATTTATGGCTATTATTTACACTATTTTTCCAACTGCCTAGCACACTGTCACATGTGAAAACTGTTTTAGATAATTAGTTCACTTTCCAATCAGCCTAAGCACTATAAATAAGCTACAGGTAAGCTGTCCATGTGGAGTACAATGGAGGGAGCAGGAAGAGTGAGAAGAGTGAGAATTAGAGGAGGCCGAAGAAGAGGACGTGGAGGTGAAGCAGTAGGACAAAGAAGACGACAAGGACAAGGACATTACAGTTTTTTCTGATGGCTTTAACCCTAACTGTGATTCTTATAGCACAATTCCTAAAACTATTACAGTTTTTTCTGAATGCTTAAACCCTAACTGTGATTCTTATAGCACAATTCCTAAAACTATTAACACTTATAGCAAAACCACTCACTGAGTTTGCAAAACTAAAAGCACAAACACTGCTTTGCACTCAGTTTGCAATTTTGTAACACACACTTTGCAAAACTGTAGGCACAACTCACTGCTTACACTCAATTACCAAATTTCCAACACACTCCTAGCAAAATTATACACATGTATGGCTATCATTAACACTATTTTGCCAACTGTCTGGCACACTTTCAGATGTGAAAACTGTTTTAGATAATTAGTCCACTTTGCAATCAGCCTAAGCACTATAAACAGGCCACAGGTAAGCTGTCTATGTGGAGTACAATGGAAGGAGCAGTAAGAGTGAGAAGAGTGAGAATCAGAGGAGGGAGAGGACGTGGA
Source organism: Neolamprologus multifasciatus (assembly GCF_963576455.1). Lineage (NCBI taxonomy): Eukaryota > Metazoa > Chordata > Actinopteri > Cichliformes > Cichlidae > Neolamprologus > Neolamprologus multifasciatus. The sequence goes on from NC_140455.1 coordinate 18,484,353, forward strand.
GGTGAAGAAGTTGGAGGAAGAGGACGTGGAGGTGAAGAAGCAAGAGGGTTAGAGGAAGTTAGAGGAAGAGGACAAAGAGGAGCAAGAAGAGGACGAGGAGGGGAAAGAGGAAGGGTAAGAAGAGTAAGGAACAGAATAACTGATGACATCAGAGCTACAGTAGTGGACCATGTCATCAACCATGGGATGACCCTGAGGGAAGCTGGCCAACGGGTTCAGCCTAAACTGAGCCGCTACACTGTGGCAAGCATCATTAGGACATTTCGAAATGAGAATCGGTAAGTACTTTGTAGCACTGCCATACTCTAATGAGAAACACAACAGTACCATACATGCAAAAATACTGAAATTGTTACTTTACAGAATTGCTAGACGTCCAGATGTTGGGGGCAGAGGCAGAATGTTCAATTGACATCTGTACACAGAGAAAGCAAAAGCCAGATGTGTTTTGTATTCATACCATCAGTGTGCAGTTGGCGCATTGTGTGCTTAGTAGATGATGGCTTGTGTGTACTGTTTGATACGAAAACACCATTTTTACGAAGGTGTGAAGAGTTAATCTAGCTGTGTTCGCTTTTGCAAGAGAACTACAATGTTTTGATAATTGGGTGACAGGTTTTCTTATTTGTGTGTAGAGTTTTGCAAAAATAGCCAATAGTTACAAAAAATGTGCTTAAGCAATCAGAAAAAACTGTAATGACCTTGGGGGAAGCTGGCCAACGGGTTCAACCTAACTTGAGCCGCTACCCTGTAGCAGGCATCATAAGGACATTTCGAAATGAGAATCGGTTAGTACAGTCACTTTGCAATAAGATTTGTAGCACTGCCGCGAACTGATGACAAACACAACAATACCATAGATGTAAAAATACTGAAATTGTTACTTTACAGAATTGCTAGACGACCAAATGCTGGGGGCAGAGGAAGAATGTTCACTGCAGACCAAGAAACCCATACAGTCAATATGGTGATTGCAAATAATTCCATTAGACTACGCGAAATTCAGCAGCACATAATTGAGGATGACACCACCTTCCAAAACATACAAAATGTGAGCATTTCTGTATTAGGTCGTGTACTTGCCCGCAACAGAATCCGAATGAAACAAATCTACAGAGTACCTTTTGAAAGAAACAGTGAACGTGTAAACAGCTGCGATATGACTATGTGCAGGTAAGCTATAGTATCATTGATACTGAATTTGGAATTGCATACTGTAGTGCTGTGCATGTGCCTGCTGTGCTGAATTTGTTTTGTCTTGTCTAGAGAGTGATGGAGCTAGAGGCAGATGCCATGGGTCATGAGCAGATTTTTGTGGATGAGGCTGGTTTCCACCTCACAAAGACAAGGAGACGTGGCAGGAACATTATTGGACACCGTGCCATAATCAATGTCCCAGGACAACGTGGTGGTAACATAACTATGTGTGCAGATATAAGTCAAAATGGCAACTGGTTTACAGATCACCCACTCTTCACTGTACTCAACCTCCCCCCATACTCTCCATTCTTGAACCCAACTGAAGAGTTCTTCTCTGCCTGGCACTGGAAGGTCTATGACCGTCATCCCTATCAACGCATAGCCCTTTTACAGGCAATGGAGGAGGCATGTGGGGATATTGACCAGGCATCATGTCAGGCCTGGATACGCCATTCCAGGAGATATTTTCCCCGGTGCCTTGGACTCGAGGACATTGCATGTAAAAATTTTGTGGCCGGACCCAGAGAGACGACACGATGTAGACTGATTTCTTTTTTTTCCTCAGTGAAATTACTGTTTTGTTTGGACTTGGGAATAAACACTTGTGTTTGTTTTGATGTGTGTAAATAAACACCAGTACTTGAAGTTTGGATCCCTCCATGTTTACAGACCTATGACAAAAGTATGAGCTCAAACTGACTTAGCCTACCTTGTGCACTGAGAAAGCAAAAGCCAGATGTGTTTTTTATTCATACTATCAGTGTGTAGTTGGTGCATTGTGTGCTTATTAATATGATGGCTTGTGTTAACTGTTGGATACAAAAATACCATTTTTACAAAGGTGTGGAGAGTTAAGCAAGGGTTATTTGCTTTTACAAGAAAACTACAATGTTTTGCTGATTGGGTGAAGAGTTTTCGTATTTGTGTGTAGAGTTTTGCAAAAATAGCCAATAGTTACAAAAAACGTGCTTAAGCCATCAGAAAAAACTGTAAAAGGAAAAAGCTGAAAATTTAAATAGTTAAAAGTTGAACTGTGAATAGTTGGTTTTTGTATTATATGATTTATTTATTACATTTTATGTGGAGTGAAAAAATAAAAGTATATTTACGGTGGCCCCTAGAGATAAAGCACGTACAAACTTCAAAACACATACGAACTCTGAAGCAGGTACAAACTCCAAAACACGTAAAAACTCAGAAGCACGTAAAAACTCAGTGAAATTACTATTTTGTTTTGAATTGGAAATAAGCACTTGTGTTTGTTTTGATGTGTGTGAATAAACACCAGTACTTGAAGTTTGGATCCCTCCATGTTTACAGACCTATGACAAAAGTATGACTTGAAACTGACATAGCCTATCTTGTGCACAGAGAACGCAAAAGCCAGATGTGTTTTTTATTCATACCATCAGTGTGTAGTTGGTGCATTGTGTGCTTATTAATGTGATGGCTTGTGTTAACTGTTTGATACAAAAATACAATTTTTACGAAGGTTTGGAGAGTTAAGCAAGGTTTATTAGCTTTTGCAGGAAAACTACAATGTTTTGCTGATTTGGTGAGGGGTTTTCTGATTTGTGTGTAGATTTTTGCAAAAATAGCCAATAGTTACAAAAAATATGCTTAAGCCATCAGAAAAAACGGTAAAAACTCCTGAGATTCATAAGAACACTGCAAAGCATGAAATCTGAACTGCTTCTGTAGCTGATTTTGGGCGTGGGAACATTGTATACTTTCATGTTGTCTCCAACATCACAGTAGATAAAGTCAAAACATTTTGTCTTCCTGTAATCAGCTCGCCACCCCTCATTTCTCCTATGAATTTCTGGCATGAGTCCAAATGGCAGTTTAGCTCTAATATGCTGATCTCTCTTTTTGTTTCCTTTGGTTTTTCCTTTCATGTTTTTTAATGACTCAAGATCAGAAGAAACAAACTCAGACTGGAGAATTTAATTTCACACCACACACAACCCACATGCTCATCTGCTGCAGGATTATACACCATTACTGCCACCTTGAGGCTCATCAACTCTCTGAGATAACCCAGGATGGCATTAGCATTATCTGACCAATCCCAATTATGGAAAAGTGCACTAGCAGCAGAGCAGCTGATTTTACAAAGAAAGATAAAAATGCACTTCAGGAGGTTAGACACATGGAAGCAAAACAGCTGCTGGTTGGTATGGTTGGTATTTCCCTCTGTTGTAGTCAAAAATTGTAGTTTCAACACTGTTTGTCTGTCTAGTACAGGGGTGTTAACCCCCCGCCAGGGGGTTTAGTCTGCCCGGGGTTAAATTTGCATTATTAAAAAAAAAGAATAAACTTAATTTTCTTTAAAATCTACAGTTCCTATGTTGTTTGCTAGGGGGCGTTGTGGTTTAGTTAGTTCAATCGCTTTACCCGCTTTTTCTCTTGGAACGGGCACCCTCATCAGCGAAATGTCTTTGTCAAAAAAGAGAAAAGTGGACACAGAGTGTCGGATTTTTCAAGAAAAATGGACTTCTTCCTATATGTTCATGGAGGTGAATGAGAAACCCGTGTGCCTAGTGTGCATGCGGCAAGTTTCGGTGCTTAAGGAGTACAATATTCGGTGCCACTATGAAACTCAACGTGGTGAAAAATACAACAGCTTGCACGGAGAACTGAGAAAACAAGGTAAATGAAATGTTGGTTGGTCTGAGGAAACAGCAATCTGTTTTCACCCAGAGCAGAGAGGTCAGTGATGCTGCGGTGAAAGCCAGCTACGTAATTGCTAGCCAAGTAGCATTAGCATCAAAGCCGTACTCTGAGGGGGAGTTCGTCAAAAACTGCATGCTGAAGGCTGCTGAAATTGGGTGTCCTGAGAAGCGACAAGCTTTTGCCAATATTAGCTTGACGAGAAATACCGTGGCAGACAGGATTTCGGAACAATCGGTAGATTTGGACCGCCAACTGAAACACAATGTGGAGTCATTTCTGGCATTTTCTGTTGCAATTGATGAGAGTACTGATATTACAGACGTCGCTCAACTGGCCATATTCATTCGTGGAGTTGATGATGCTTTGACTGTCACAGAGGAGTTTCTCGAGTTGGTGCCTATTACGGACACCACAACAGCTGAGGACATTTTCCGCTCCGTAGTTGGAGCACTGGACAGGGTCGGGGCGGACTGGTCCCGCGCCGTAAGCCTGGCCACTGATGGTGCGTCGTCAATGATCGGGAAAAAAGCAGGTGTTGTGACCAAGTTCAGAGAGAAAGTACAAGCCGCAAATAGAGGGGGTGATTTTTGGACATTTCATTGCATTTTGCATCAGGAGGCATTATGCTGCAAGTCCTTAAAAATGGATCACGTCATGGAGGTGGTTGTCCGAACTGTTAATTTTATCCGAGCCAGAGGTCTCAATCATCGTCAGTTTGACAGCCTTCTCAGTGACTGTAACATTACCCATGGTCTGCCATACCACACTGAGGTAAGATGGTTAAGCAGAGGTGCTGTGCTGAAGCGCTTCTTTGATCTACGTGGGGAAATCTGACAATTTATGGAGAAAAAAGGAAAACCTGTTAAGGAATTACAGTGCCCACTTTGGCTGCAGGACCTTGCATTTATGGTTGATATTACAGAGCACTTGAATAATCTGAACAGAATGTTGCAGGGACGCAAAAAAGTAACACATAACATAATAACACATTATTATGACAGCATACATGCATTCAAGTTAAAGCTCACGTTATGGGAGACGCAGATAGCAAGCAGAGACCCTGCTCATTTTCCCTGTCTCCGAGATGTGTGCGCAGCAAGTGTTAATCCTGACGTGAAACAGTACAAAGACAAGATTTCAGGGTTGCTGAGGGATTTGAGAAACGATTTCAGGTCTTTAGCGAACTCCAGACAGAATTTGCAGTTTTTCGCTCACCATTCACAGTCAGAGCTTCTGATGTGCCTGTTGACATGCAACGTGATGTAGAATTGAAGGACAAATTTGCCTCTGTGGGCTTGGACACATTTTACAAGTATCTCCTACCACGCTATCCTAAATTGACAGCACTGGCTGCAAAAATGTTGTCCATGTTTGGGACTACCTACCTTTGTGAGCAAGTTTTCTCACTCATGACCATTAATAAAACAAAGCTACGCTCAAAGCTCACACATAAGCACTTAAATGAGATTCTGAAACTGGCTGCTACTCAGGAGATGATGCCTGATATTGATGCACTTGTGCAGGCTAAAAGATGCCAAGTTTCAGGGGCAAATACTGAGCAAGACTAAATTCTATGGAATTCTGCTTTGAACGTTGCACTATAAAATAAACAAATGTGAATATTTGCTCTAGTAATTGCTGTGAAAGTCGGTGGTAGTCAGAAACAGATTTACAAGAGAAGACTATTGTTAAGTAAAATATTATGTCTTATGCATGCCACATATGTTATCTATGTGAGTTTTTTTGTTTACATTTTATGCATTAACAAGGAAGGGGCCAAATTTACTTCATCAAATGTCTGTTTAAAACAGCTACCACTTAAGATTTCAAGTGTGTGGCCTCAATTTATGTGTTCAGAATTGCTTCCTAGATGTGGAAAATGGATTTTAAATTCATTCATTTCTAAATTTAGATGTGTTTGATGTATTTTAACATGCAGGGCAGTGTTTTTAAGTTCCACAAAACTGTTTGTTGACTAAATGTTTTAAAACATTGTGTAATCACTGTGATCAGATTTTTATGTATAATGCACTTAAATAAATGTTAAACTGAGTAAAAGTGTAAAAGGACAATTAATTTAATGTAAAGATTTTTATAATTTATTTTTTCTTTGCACTAATACAAAGAAAAAAAGTGGACTTACTGTTAGTTCTATGTAATTTTGGAATGAGTTTACTGGTCTGGCCCCCTTGAGATCAGATTAAGCTGTATGCGGCCCCCAGACCAAAATGAGTTTGACACCCCTGGTCTAGTACAACAAGTCACACTGGAGTGAAAATATGACAACAAGCTTGTAGAAACTAAAGAAAAATCAGTGGTTGTCTGAAGATTGTACTGATATTTTTTTGTATCAGTTACTGATAAAAAAAACTCAGCATGCAGAACATAGGAGTGGAACATAAAAGGAGGCTTTAATTCTGATAAGACAAAATAACAGAGTCCAAAGGTAATCAAGTCATCAAAAATGTGCACATTCTTACAAAAACCTAAGAGAAGCTAAATCTCTCAGGTTAAAGGCTCAAAAATCTCTAAGAAGAAAAACAGAAATCCCCCAAATTCTCTTAGATTCTCAACAGCACTGGGGGAAAAACAAAAAAAAGATTTTTCCAGAAATCATAATTTTAAGCTAAGAGGGTTTTTTTGTTTGTTTGTTTAGAAAACCAGCTTTTCCTTTTTAAATGTGTCCAGGAAACTATTAACTCATGGGAGAACATGCAAAATCATTCTAGGAACTAATTCAAAGGGTGCTTCTAGAAAGAAAATTATCAATTAACATGGAAACTCCAGTAAAACTTCAAGCTCTGTTAGAATTACAAGTTTCAACAAAAAACAATTTTTTTAAATTTATTGTTCTGACTTGGGATGGCATGTCCCAGTGATACCTGAATGGCTCGCCCTTGATAAGAACCAAAACTAATTCTGTTTTTTCACCCTTTTCCAACTTTAATGGAGGGCGCTACCTTTGGAGTAATGTCCTTCCCAGTTCCAACCTTCTGTCATGGCCTTGGTCTTTAACCCAGTTTTTGAGTTTCTCATGGGCTTGTGATTATTTTTATTTTTTTTACTCGATTTAAGAGATTTTCATACTAGTTTTTTGTATGATTTAATCTTCAGTTTTGCATTTTTTTGTGTATCTGAGTTTGTTATTTCTAGCTCCTGGTTCATAAAATCTTTGTTGTGATCTCCCTCTTGCCTGTGCCATGTTGATTTGATTAATAACTAATATGATGAATAAATCTGCCTTGTTTAAACATGGGTCATGATGTCATCTCTCTTTGCATGTGGCTTCTTCATGTTTCTAAACATAATATATTAAAAATATATATATTCTATATAATAATGTACAACACAATCTTATAATAGGTTGAGAGTATGTCTGTGCTGTCAGGCCCTGCGTATGTGCTTTAGTAATTAACCAGTGGACAGGTACATTTATACATAAAATATTACAACATATGTGTATAGTGTATTTTTTATGTATGTTTTTGATCTGGGGGTAGAACTGCTTGTGGGGTTTTTATTTAGAAATAAGCAGAATGTGCCATCTCCTTCGCTGGCTCCATGTGTCACGGTCCTGGGTCGGATCGACCCAGCATTTTGAGTTCCTTATGTTTTGGTTTATTTTTGTATGATGGATTGTTCTTTATGTTTCTCTGGTGCTTTTTTGATTTTTATTATGAATCGGTGTTTCAGTTATTCTGGTATGTTTCTGCATTATGGTTAAGGTTCGGGTTGCATTTGGTTATTATTGCCGGTTTAGTTCAGCGTCTTGTCTGTCTCACTCTGTCGAGTCTGTGTCCTAGTAAAGTGTGTCTTGTTTTCTGTTTTACTCTGAAGGTTCATGTTCCTGTCTTATGTCAGTGTTTCTAGCTTTGTTCCCCCCGTCTTAGGTCTTATTCCTCCCAGCTGTGTTCCCCTTCTGTCTCTATTTCCTTGATGACTTCCTCAGTGTATTTAAGCCCAGTGTTTCTTCGTGTCAGTGTCGCGTCGTACCCTCATGTTATCTGTGTGTTCCGTCTGCCTGCCTGCTTAGTAGTGATGGCCAAATGAAGCTTTCTGAAGCATTGAAGCTTGTATTGAAAAACGGTTCATTACTCGAAGCTTTTCAACAGAGTCCTCTCTGGTGACATCTGGTGGCCAAAAATATGAAGAGCAGCTTGAATCCACAAAATAAAACCAACTGCTTCATTATGACTGCTCACTCTACAGAGTGGAATTCTGTCTGATATTGGACTGCTGTTGTGTTGCTTTGGACGTGTATTTTTGGGGGGTTAAAAAAAATGTGGTTTATTTGTTTAATAAATAATCTTGACCAGTAAACTCTCTTTGTTCAAACATGCACCATTGTGTGGTCTTTCTTTGCTTGTGACTTTTTGATGTTGGTAAATACAATAATTGAAAAATACCACATTACATATAATATACATATTATAATGTACAACACATTAAGGAGTATGCTTCTGCTGTGAGGTCCTGCCTCCATGCACTTGTGCAAGTGCTAGACGGATATATTTATAAATAATATTATATTAGGGAAATTTTCCCAGACATATTTTTGACCGGGGGGTAGAATTGATTGTGAAATGGAAAGGGAAAATGCTTATGAACTTGCAAATTAAAAACATGATGCATTTAAGGTAACCCTTCTTCATTTTCATTTAAGAAGAGAATTTGTTCTAGTGTGCAATGGCGAACCTGTTTCTTTTGGTGGAGATCATTTCTCCTGCCTTAAGGAAAATTCCTTCACATGGCACAGAAGAGGCTGGAGTGCAGAGAAACTGGTAGAAATGCAGTTTGTGGGGCCCAGTCTACCTGGGCCCCACAAACTATCAGCTAAAGAGAATAAATAGATTAAATTGCTGCACATTTGGCAGACTAACATTTTCAGATTAATTAAACAATAAAATATATATTTAAAACATTACATGTAAAGAGTCAAGTGGAAGTCAAAGGTTTTCTAAAGTTATTTAATGATATTTATATTATGAAAGCCGATTTTTTTTGACATTTTAAGTTTTTTCCCATTATTAGATAAAATAAACACGCACAAAACAAAAGCAAACAGCCAGAACACAAAGCTGTAAAACCCACCCAACTGACCAAAATCAACTCAAAATACTCCCACACAACAGAACCTCCTCTATTCCTCGCTAGCTCCAAATCTCTCAGTGGAATGATCAGTGGTTCGCTATCTGTCACCATCAAAACACCACAAATCCCGCGAATGATTCACTTCCTTATAAACCATTGAATCAGACACCGAAGCAGTTAGGCTCTAAATTAAGCTTCGGACGTCACTGATCACGTGACTCTGGCCAAACGAATCAAGCTTCGACACAGTGCTTCTGAAGCAGTGTGTTGATCTTTTTTGACACACGCACTGAAGCGTCAGCTTCAAGCGGGCCATCACTAATTTTCACCATTCTTTGTCAACAACCTTTTTTTTTCCTGACAATAAGTAAATTGCTCGGGTTCCCCTGTATCCTTTGCTCTCTCCCTGTGTTTGTTTGTGTGTCTCCAAGGTCCTAGGCGGGACTCATCGCAGGTCCCCGCCCTTGATTGAGCACACCTGCACCAAAGCTCCACTTGTTTCTGATTCCCATGTTGACGAGGTCATTCCTCAGTAGGGCTGGGTATCGTCACTGATTTCTAGAATCGATTCAATTCCGATTCACAAGGTCCCGAATCGATTTGATCCACGATTAGATTTAATTCGATTCGATTAGATTCAATTCGATTTGAATCTGGGAAATTTTGACAGTCAGAAATATTATAATTCAGATCAGTACATTTACATATTTTTGTATCTATAAAAAGGAAGCTGACACTTTCCAGACTTTATCAAAGGTGTGAGCATCACAGCAGAGGCCTTTGTGTCAAAGTAGCTGAAGATAAAACACTGAAAAACATGAAGGTGATTTTCCTGTTCTGGGATTTTATAAAAATATTCTGCAGTACATCAAAAACGAAAGAAAACCATTAATCAACACATGAATGTTACCTCTGAAGTTACAGCGGTTTTATTAGAGAGCCTTTTGCATTTTGCATAATTTTAAAAAGTTGAAATTTGTTCAATATTGAACGGCAGAAATTAGGTTTTCTTTTCGGAAGTATGTAAAACGGGAAAAAAACGTCGGCCGACAGCGCTGTAAACAACGGTAGACTTGTGCGTAACAAGCAAGCAAATAATAAAGAAAACAGACAGACAGGGAGAGAGGGAGAGAGAGAGAGAGCTGTGCATGAAGTGTGATTTTATCCTGGTGGAAGCAAAACAGCAAAAGTCAGAGGGAATTCATGACGATGTTTATGTGAAGCGTAGTTTGGATCTTCTTTTGCTCCTGGTTCAGTCAATATTGTTTGGAGAGAGATAAAACTAACAGCTTTATGATCAGCGCAAAAAGGGCGTAAACACACAGCGCGGACCCGCGGATCAGAATCAGAATCTGTCGGCTTTCAGCCCCGACCGTCAGCTGAGAAAGGCGACATCTCACTGATTCTGATCCGCGCTGTGTGTTTACGTCTTTGTGCAAAATCCGTGTACCTGCTCTCATTTACTGTCTTAGCTGTTTGGTGGTTGTTGAAATTTTGTGATCTTTCACCTGAGATTCTGGCATTTTGGGCAAAATAAATTTATATTAAAAAATCGATTCAGGATTTTAATGAATCGATTCAGGATTTTAATGAATCGATTTTACGTTATCCAAGCCAGAATCGATTTTAATCGATAAATCGATTATAAAAACCCACCCCTACTCCTCAGGATCAGTCTTCGCAGCATTGTTAAACAGAAACAGTGCATGGGTGCTCTTTGCAAATGTAATGAGCCCTTTTCACGTTTCCAAACCTTAACTTCATTAGTTGGATGACGTATTGTAGTGCCTAAGAATAAATCAGAGTGAATATTAAAGATTTTATTCTAATCCACCTGTTTTAGGGCAGAGCCTTTAATTATCAAACCCGAGGCAAAGGCCCAGTCAATAAAGGAGTTAAAGAACTATTATTAGCAAAGCAGATGAGATGAGAAACATGCACAACATTATTTCAGCCTCTTAATCACACAGATGTAGCCCACCAAATCATCAAGCACTTAAAAGTATTATTATTCAGTACAGACACTGGGAAATCATCGTGCCACCCCAAATTTGTAGTCCATCACATCAGTGTCGTGGCAGCCATCCTGTTCAGCCATGTTTAGAGTGAATCCTGCCATTCATATCAATATGCTTTAAAAAATTTAATGTTATAATAATTATTATAGAAGCAAGTGTGTGTGTGTGTGTGGGGGGGGGGGGGGGGGGGGGGGGGGTCCAAAATCAACAACAGGACAGCACACAGCTTAGTAAAGTGAAATCATCATCAGTGAATGTGGGTAAAACAAAAGCGTTATCATTTTGGCAATTTTGCCCACACGTCCACTTATTTCACTCACACGTTTCCACTCCTTCATCAGTCTTCATCATAACAACTGCAGATATTGGTAATATGGTTTAAAGGCGATCATTGTCTCTGGGAACGGGGCATGCTCAGTAGAAGCATAAATAAAGTGGCACTTTATTTTCCATAACTTGGAAAAATGCAACTTAAAGAAATGCCCACACCCCCCAAGCCTGAATCGGATAAGCTACAATAACACTATGCATTAACAAAATGAGATGCACTATGCATCAGACTAGAAAAATATTTTTCGGAACCACTATAAAAACTGATAAATTGAGAAGACCTCATTATATCCCAGTAAACATCACTAATGCTGATACATTTTTCACAGTATTCCTCAAGTCATGAGTGATGAGGCACTGTAGTATTAAAAACATATTTAAGAGAGACAGAGATTAATAACAGGTATAATTCAATGCAGAGAGGTGACGAATAGTAAGATGTTCTGGCTTTGCGGAGGGCTTTCTTATAAAGCAACAAACTATTTCTCCAGGCTTAATGATGATCTTCTAAATTTGTGACACGCCATTTCCTCTCCAGCTTACGAGTCATCTGCTTTAGGGTACGTGTTTGAGAATTATACCACAGAGTCAGGTACTTCTGATTTGAGGCCTTAGTTTACACCGGAGCTACAGTATCCAGAGTCGCACGTAGTGAGGAGGTAAAATTATTAACAAGATAATCGACCTCTGTTGGAGTAGTCTTCAGGTAGCTGCTCTGCTCTATGTTGGTACAGGTCATTGAAGATGATAACAGTGGGTGGATTATATTCTTAAACAAAGACCAGTCTAAATGACCAAACAGGTGAGGGTTTTCAGGAAACACTGTTAAATGTTCAGTTTATATGCCATATGTTAAAACAAGATCTAGACTGTGATTAAAATGGTGGGTGGGTTCTTTTACATTTTGAGAGAAGCCAATTGAGTCTAATAACAGATTAAATGCCAAGTTGAGGCTGTCATTTTTAGCATCTCCATGAATGTGAAAATCACCCACAATAATTATTTTATCTGAGCTGAGCACTAAATCAGATGAAAAAAAACTCTGTGTAAGGCCCAGGTGGACGATAGATGATAACAAGTAAGACTGGTTTCTGAGTTTTACAGCTGGGCTGGACAAGGCTAACCATCAGGCTTTCAAATGAATTAAAAGTCTGTTTTTTTTTTTGTTTTTTTTCTGGTGTGAAAAATTGTTCCAATTTGGTTTGGGGGGGGGGGGGGGGGGGGGTAGCAGGATTTGTTTAGATAAGCAAACCAGATTATCTAAACAAATATCAGTCAGGAGAAGACATTGATGATCAAGTGTTGAGCAACATAGACTACTGTTACAGACTGATATGTAACTCACCCATGATGTTCAGTGAAGCTGTAAAGTTACCCAACTCTGAAGAGTGGAAAGCAGCCATGGATGAGGAAATGCAACCCTTAAGAGAGTACAACACCTTTACCCAAACTAGCTTAAAGAAAGCAGTGGGGGGAGGGGGGGGGGGGGTAGATGGGTGTATGTGAAGAGAAACAGTGGTGATGGATCACAGAAATATAAAGCACAGTACTTAGCTAAAGGTTACAACCGGTGTTTTGGAATAGACTATGACGAAACACTTTGTCCAACTGCTAACCTGACAAGCATAACAGTGTTGATGCAGTGTGCAATACAATAGTGATGGGATTTCCGGCTCTTTTTAGAGAACCGTCTCTTTCAGCTCGGCTCACTAAAAAGAGCCGGCTCTTTTTAGAGAACCGGCAAACAAATGTAAAGTGAAACAACACAAAACACTGCAAACCACACCACAATTAAATATAAATTTAAATATGAAAACAAAAAGAAGATGCATATTCTCTGTCATTTGGGCCTGCGTGAATAAACTTTCTGAATCCTTTATCGTCCGCAACTGAATATAGTTGTGGATGATTACTATATCTTTCTAATGTGACATTGTTGTCCCTGGCTCTCTTTCCCTCCGGCTCTGTTCCTGTGCTACTGCCAGTGTAACTACTGCCCCTCCCCCCTCTTTCCAGCGCAAAGCACAAGGCTCGCATGCAGAGTGACGTGGAAAAAAAGTGCAAGAGAGAGAGAGAGAGAAAGAAAAAAACAAAAAAACAACAGCCGGCTCTAAGAGCCATTTTGTTCGCGACCGACACATCACTACAATACAAGAAAACCTGATTTTGCACCAGATGGATGTAAAAACTGCATACTTGCATGCACCAATAGACTTTGAAGTTTACGTTGAGCAGCCGGAAGACTATGAAGTAAAAGAAAAAACAGATGAGAAACTGGCCTATAAGCTGGAAAAGTCACTTTATGGGCTTAAACAGTTGGGCCAAAACTGGTAAAGGACATTACATGACTATTTGACAGAGAACGGTTTCATGCAGAGTCCTGTAGATCATTGTGTTTACACAAGGAAAACAAGAAAAGACAAAGTGATCATGATCACTTCCCTTCACAGTTTTGAAAACTGGAATGTGAAGGGAATGCCAACTGCAAGGTTCAAAATGAAAGATATGGGGAAACTCAAAAATTTTCTTGGTATTGATTTTGAGCAAACCAAAGATTGTGTAAAAATGTCACAAGATAGATATGCAGAAAACATTCTGGAAAGATTTCAAATGCAGGACTGTAAACCAAGATCAACTCTTGAATAAAAGTTGAACTACGATGATGATGCTGAGAAGAACAATGTCAGAATGTACAGAGAGGCAGTAGGTAGCCTCATTTACTTGTCCTCTTGCACACGACCAGATTTGAGTTTTGTTGTGAGTAAGCTATCACACCACTTCAAGGAACCAACTTTGGAAATTGGACTACTGTGAAACATGTTCTGAGGTATTTGAAACATTGAAAAGACAAGACATTGTGCTACAGGAAAAGTGACAAAGATTTGAGAGTACAAGGTCAGTGACTCAGATTGGGCTGCAGATGTGACTGACAGGAGGAGTACTACAGGTTACTGCATAAGCCTGAATAAAAAAGGTACTTTGGTGTCATGGCAAACAAAAACCTCTCCAAAGAACTAGTGGGCTGTTATTTCTGCAACCACCTTGTAATTCAAGCTACAGATGCCACATCTAAAACATTAGGACAAACCCATCCTACTGTCAGTCGGTCAACCTTTACCCTTCAGTCCAGACATTTGGCCCTAAAAACCCATTTATCATGACTTTCTCAACCTTTCTCTCAGCTTCTATTGGTGTTGTGGACCTCCTGTCTACTTCAGTCGTCAGCTGTTTGTTTTTTCAGCAACCATGTTTTGAACCATGTGACCCTCCTCCCACACTGTATTCCATCTGGAGGGATGGGATGTTGTTTTCGTGATTATGTATTTGCTTCTGTCATTCCAGTGTCGGCTGCGACTGCAAACGGCTCTTACAGCCAGATCCTTGACGTAAACGACGCGAGCCGGCTCCTTATCGCGAGCCGTGTTTTTTTTTTTTTTTCCTGTCTCTCACCCTCTCTCTCTCTCGCACTTTTTGTCTGCTTCACTCCGCATGTGAGCCTTGTGCTTTGCGCTGGGAAGAGGGGGAAGGGGCGGTAGTTACACTCGCAGTAGCACAGGAACAGAGCCAGAGGGAAAGAGAGAGAAAGAGAGCCAGGGACAACAAGAAGAGACAACATCACATTAATAAGGTACAGTAATGATAATAATCCACAACTATTTTCAGTTGCGGATGATAAAGGATTCAGAAAGTTTATTCATGCAGGCTCATATGACTCAATATGAAAACATGTTCTTTTTGTTTTCATATTTTAATTTATATTTGTGTTGTGGTTTGCAGTGTTTTGTGTTGTTTCACTTTAAATTTGTTTAAAAGGAAAAAGCTGAAAATTTAAATAGTTAACAGTTGAAATGTGAATAGTTGGGGTTTTTTTGTATTATATGATTTATTTATTACATTTTATGTGGAGTGAATACATAAAAGTATATTTATGGTGGTCCCTAGAGACAAAGAATGTACAAACTTCAAAACAGGTACGAACTCAGAAGCACGTAAAAACTCCAAAACACGTACAAAAGACAACAGAAGTGTTCCAGGATGCTAATTATTGCCAGAAGTTCAGAAATACATTAGAAATACATTGTGGGTTTTCAATTTCTGCAGTTTAATTTGGAATGAGTACAGATTTCACAACATGCTTTCAAAGAGATATCTGTCTCTGCATACATACATGCACAAACACACACACAAAGTCAGAAGTTGGGACACGCCTTCTCATTTAATGTTTTCTACATTGTAGATACAAACTGAAGACATCAAATATATGAAGCAAAATATATGGAATTATGTAGCAAAGAAAAAAAATTATAAATAACTCTAACTATGTATTATTTTTAGATTCCTCAGTAGCCAGCCTTTGCTTTGTTGACAGTGCTGCAAACCCTTGGCCTTCTCTCAGTGAGCTTAATGATGTTTTCACCTGAAATGGTTTTGACAGGTGTGCCTTGTCAGGGTTCATTTGGGGATTTTCTGGCTTCCGTAATGGTGTTTGGACAATCAGTTGTGTAGTGGAGGAGAAAGTGTGACAGAGTGGGGTTGCTTTGCTGGTGACACTGTTGGGGATTTATTCAAAACTGAAGGCACGCTGAACCAGCAAGGCTACCACAGCATCCTGTAGCGTCATGCCACCCCATCTGGTTTGTGTTTAGTTGGACCATCATTTATTTTTTAACAGGACAATGACTACCGTGGAATGGACATATTTTAGCGACCTTTTTCTTGAAGGATGAGGTGCTGGGAATAGAGAATGTTAAACTAACTACCAAGAAGGACAGTGATGAAGTGCTGTGCCAGATTGCCTGGCCTTCAGTCACCTGACCTATACCCAGTCAAGATGGCTTGGGATGAAATGGACCACAGACTGAAGGCAAAAGGGCCAACAAGTGCTCATCATTTCTGGGAAATCCTTCAAAACTGTTGGAAAACCATTTCGGGTGACTACCTCATGAAGCTCATTGAGAGAATGCAAAGCAGTAATCACAGCAAAGGGTGGCTACTTTGAAGAATCTAAAATATAAAACATGTTTTGAGTTATTTTACACCTTTTTGTTTACTACATAATTCCATGTGTTCATTCATAGTTCAGATGCCTTCAGTGAGAATCTACAATGTAAATAGTTATGAAAAAAAAGAAAAGCCATTAAATGAGAAGATGTGTCTACTTTTCACTGGTACTGGTACTGGTTCAAAGAAATCGAGAGACTTTGAGTCCGATTTTACTATAATTGAGCTCTATTTAAGATGACTAAACACTGAAAATTATCAAATAACAAAAAAGTTACAAAGCTTTTCAGAAAATAATTTTTTGCTTTTAAAGCTATGCTTGGTACATTAAAAAACTGGAAGGAAAATAAAGAAATTACTTACAAAGTACATATTACTATTTTTTTCTTTTCTCACTCTCTCTTTTTTTGTGTGAGTAAAACACAGTGAAATAAAAACGAGGTCACATCCTGATCACGACTCCTGTTGATGCACCATAACCCAAAGGCCAGAGGACATGTGGTGTGGTGGCTCCCTTTAATATTTCCTCAAGTACATGGATTCTCTACTGTCGTCACTTTTGACTTGATTAATCATGCAGATGGTAATGAGCAGGCCCAGCAGCTATAAAGACAGAGAAGAAGAATGATCAAAATGTATTGTTTGTATGTACTGCTCCAACACTGCAATGACTGGCTTTTACTCTAAAGCTGAAGAGGAATTTCCAGCTTCATGCTAGTTAAAGTTGAAATCAGGAGGCTAATAAGCTACATAAGATAAATGAGTATTGTAGATTAAATTAAAAAGAAAAACCATTTGAAATGTAAACGTTTTGGCTTATCAAGTTTGCAACAAAGTGGCCAAAAAAGTGGACAATAAAGAGTGTAACACATAGATCAGAATAACATCTTCAAATTCCATATTTTGTTTGATTAGCAGTCCATTGACCAGAGTCAAGTACTATGTTAAAAGGATTTTTCACTGTTGAACAGTTATTGAATGTACAGGTTAACGGAGTCAAAAGTGATTTTGACAAAATCTTAAAGAACAACAGAGTCAGTGACACACAGAGGTAACCATGGCAATAAAATAAAAAAACGATAGAGCTTACTGCTATAACGGCAAATCCAAAGAAGAAGCCAAACACGATGTTAAAGAAAAGGTTCAAAAGTTCAAGGATAATGTCATAGCAGGGCTGCAGAAGAAAAGAGAAAATGGTAATTATCTGACCAGCAGTACAGTGTACAGTGTTTTGATTGGCTGGTAGGTCAGATGATTGAATACCTGTTTATAGATTTCATCTGGGCCACTGGTTCCCTGCAAGAACACAAGAGCAAAATGTGGATGTAAATAGAAACAGTCTATTTCTGTTTTAGGTTGTTTTATTCTGGTGAGATTATACTCACCAGCCTCTTTGTTAGATACTCATGTTCAACCCCCCATCAATGCAAATCTCCTTCAATTCCAATTCTTGTTCATATAATATAATATAATATACCCCTCCGCGAATCACTACCTTATCGTGGTGGAGGGGTTTGTGTGTCCCAGAGATCCCAGGGCCTATGTTGTTTGGGGGCTTTTACCCCCTGGTAGGGTCTCCCATGGCAAATTGGTCCTGGGTGAGGGACCAGACAAAGAGTGATTCAGAAGACCCTTATGAGAATATCACAGAGGGAACAGTTTACCCCGCCCAGGATAAGGTTACTGGGGCCCTGCCCTGGAACCAGGCCCGGGGAGGGTGCCTGAGGGTGAGCGGCCCGGCAGGGCACAGCCCGAAAAGGGGACATGGGCCCATCCTCCTGCAGGCCAACCACCCTCAGGAAGCAGCATAGGGGTCAGGTGCATTGTGCACTGTGCAGCGGCCAGGAGCGGAGGTCCTGGCTGACTGATCCCCGGCAACCAAGACTGGCAATTGGGACATGGAATGTCACCTCTCTGGGGAAGGAGCCTGAGTTAGTGTGTGAGGCTGAGAGGTACTAGCTAGATATAGTCGGGCTCACCTCAACGCGTGGCTCGGGCTCTGGAACCAATCTCCTGGAGAGGCGCTGGACTCTGTCTTAGTCTGGAGTTGCCCCTGGTGAGAGGCGGTGGGCTGGGGCGGGTATTCTAATATCTCCTCGGCTTGCTGCCTGTACGTTGGGGTTCTTGCCAGTGGGCGAGAGGGTTTCTTCCCTGCACCTTTGGGTCAGGGAACGGGTCCTGACTGTCATCTGCGCTTATGCGCCAAGTGGCAGCTCAGAGTATCCAGCCTTTTTAATTCAATTCAATTCAATTCAATTTTATTTATATAGCGCCAAATCACAACAAATGTCGCCTCAAGGCGCTTCATAGATACAGAGTCCCTGTGCGATGCTGGAAGGTGTCCTACTGGCAGACTTCAATGCTCACATGGGTAACGACAGTGTGACCTGGAGGGGCGTGATTGGGAGGACCGGCCTCCCTGATCTGAACCCGAGTGGTGTTTTGTTATTGGACTTCTTGCAAACCAAAGTTTGGCCATAACGAATACTATGTTTGAACATAAGAGTGTCCAAAAGTGCACGTGGCACCAGGACACTCTAGGCCGCGGGTCAATGATTGATTTTGTAGTCGTACCACCAAACCTGCAGCCATATGCTCTGGACACTTGGGTAAAGAGAGGGGCTGAGCTGTCAGCTGATCACCACCTGGTGGTGAATTGGATCAGGTAGCAGGGGAGGACGCTGGACAGACCTGGCGTGCCTAAACGTATAGTGAGGGTGTGCTGGGAACACCTAGCAGAGGCCCCAGTCCGTGAGATGTTCAACGCACACCTTCGGCAGAGCTTCAATAGCATTCCAAGGGAGACAGGGGACAATGGGTCCGAATGGACCATGTTCAGCACCTCCATTGCAGAAGCTGCTGCACTGAGCTGTGGCTGCAAGATGGTTGGTGCCTGTCGTGGTAGTAACCCCCGAACCAAATGGTAGTACCCAGAGTTGAAGGGAGCCACCAGGCTGAAGAAGGAGTACTATTGGGCTTGGTTAGCCTGTGGGACTTCGGAGGCAGCTGACAGGTACCAACAGGCGAAGCAGAATGCTGCTCGGGCAGTGGCTGAAGCAAAAACTCGGGTGTGGGAGGAGTTTGGAGAGGCCATGGAAAAAGACCTTCGAATTGCCTCGAAGAGATTCTGGCAGGAGGGGAATGCGGTGCTCTACCTGTACTGTGTATAGTGCCGGTGGAGCGCTGCTGACTTCGACTGAGAAAATCGTTGGGCGGTGGAAGGAATACTTCAAGGACCTCCTTAATCGTACTGGCACGTCTTCCATGAAGGAAGCAGAGTCTGGGGATGAGGGGGATGACCCGCCAATTTCCAGGGGTGAGGTCACTGAGGCAGTTAAACAACTCCTTGGTGGCAGAGCCCCTGGTGTGGATGAGGTCCGCCCTGAGTTCCTGACAGTTCTGAATGTTGTAGGGCTGTCCTGGCTGACACGCCTCTGCAATGTTGCATGGAGATCAGGGGCAGTACCCCCGGACTGGCAGACTAGGGTGGTGGTCCCCATTTTTAAGAAGGGGGACCGGAGGGTGTGTTCCAACTACAGGGGGATCACACTCCTCAGCCTCCCTGGGAAAGTCTATGACAGGGTGCTGGAAAGGAGACTCCGTCCGTTAGTCGAACCTCGGATATAGGATGAACAATGTGGTTTTCGTCTTGGTCGCGGGACACTGGATCAGCTCTTTATCCTCTCAAGGATACTTGAGAGCGCATGGGAAATTGCACAACCAGTCTATATGTGTTTTGTGGACTTGGAGAAAGCATTTGACCATGTCCCTCAGGGTGTCCTATGGAGGTGCTGCAGGAGTATGGGGTGTCTGGCCCATTGCTACGGCCCATTCGATCCCTATACAACCGTTGCAAGAGCTTGGTTCGCATAGCCGGCAATAAGGGGGACTCGTTCCTCGTGGGTGATGGGCTCCGCCAAGGCTGCCCTTTGTCACCGATTCTGTTAATAACTTTTATGGACAGGATTTATAGGCGCAGCCAAGTGCCGGAGGGCTTTCACTTAGGTGGCTTCAGAATCTCATTCCTGCTTTTGACGGATGATGTGGTTTTGTTGGCTTCATCGGGTGATGGCCTCCAGCTCACACTGGAACGGTCCGCAGCCGAGTGTGAAGCAGCAGGAATAAGGATTAGCATCTCCAAATCTGAGGCCATAGTTCTCAGCCAGAAAAGGGTGGAGTGCCCACTCCGGGTCAGGGACGAGTTTCTGCCCCAAGTGGAGGAGTTTAAGTATTTCGGGGTCTTGTTCACGAGTGATGGGAGAAGGGAGCCGGAGATCGACAGACGGATTGGTGGTGCAGCTGCAGTGGTACCGGCCCGTCATGATGAAGAGAGAGCTGAGCATAAAAGTGAAGCTCTCAATTAATCGGTCGATCTATGTCCCTACCCTCAGGGTCACGAGTTCTTTTGGTCACTTTTGGTAGTGACCAAAAGAACGAAATTGCGGAAATGAGCTTAATTCGAAGGGTGGCTGGCCTCTCCCTTAGAGATCTCCCTTAGAGGGAGGTCTGGGCCTCTCTGTTTAGCCTACTTGTGTCAGGAGATCTACCCATTGTAATGTGGTGATCTTTTTGAGAGATAGCCTTTATTTGTCAGTTGCAGGTCTTTTGCCCACAACCGAGATGACAGACCTTGCCAACCGTACATACAATACACAAACATCACATTGTGGAGACAGGTGAGGCTAGGTAGCGAAGAAAAAACAAACAAACATCGAAATGTGTAACACAAAAGGATAATACAGGAATGCACAGATTTCAACACACCATAGCACAATAAACACAGACAAGCAACATGGGAAAGTGTTCCAGTGTGTACATCTGATCTGGGACCGCTGCAATCTTTGACTGCGCCTCCAGCTGACCCGATGTCCACATCAGAGGGGAGGTAAGCGTTGGAGGTGGTGTTGGATCCGGGGTAGGGAGGGTGATGCGTCAGTGAGTGCTTATCAGTATCAGTATATGTATGTGTTTGCGTGTCCATAGTTCAGCTGAGACAGTGTCCTTCGCCCTGCCAGGCTAAGTAAACAGTCTTCCAGCCAACCCTGGTGGCCTTGCATGGAATGGGAAGGAACAGACTCAACACAGTCGTTATCAGGGAGTTTTTGTTTGGCTCCGACCTTGAGCCCACAGCTGGCGCCGAAGGGGTAGTCGGATTATAATGGTAATTTTTCTTTTGCAACAACTCATGAGAATTTCAAAGCTGTTCTTTAACATTCCGACACTGGTCTCTCAATCTCCCGTTGGAGAACCGCGAGCTTCCCCATGATGGTATCAAACTTCCGTTCCGTGGTGTTGTCAGTCTTGCTCAGATAGCCGATTCTGAGAACTCACAACTGCAGTGAGCTGTTCTACGATGTAATCCAACTTTCGCTCAAAGGTGTTATTTTGAGCAAGCCTCTCCTTGATGTAACCCAATATACGTTCAGAGGTGTTATTCTGAGTATTCACGGCAGCTGTAAGCGTCTCCACGGTCTTAACCATGCTGCTTTCAATGAGCCCGTGCTGAGAAGTCGCGCCTCGTCCCATCATTTCAATCCCAGCGGGTAGCAGTATCTTGGCAATAATCAGGACCACAAGCAGAGGTGTTTTGATTTATTTGGAGTTTGTTTAGTTCTTCCATATCGCCAAGTAAACAGAGGGAGAGGCATAATGGGTGGTCAAGGATTTGGGATATTTTAGTAGTTATTTCTTTCCAGAAGTTTTGTATTGGTGGACAGAGCCAGAATGCTTGAAGGTGTTCATCAGTGGTGTTGAGTGTGCAGTGTGTGCAAATGTCTTATTCACTGAGTCCTATTGGAGATAAAGTATCGGAATTTCAGGAGCGGTACCATGCCTCCAAACGCACTACTTCCAGTTCTCATCTATATATATTCCCCCAGTTCTACAAGCTGTTCATTCTCGTTTACGTGCCCTACCCTCCCTCTTCTTTAACTCCTTCACTTCTGTTTAGTACATGGGGATCTGCTAGGCCCGGGAACCACGACCAGTCCCGTTCGAGGCCTTCCCCAAACCGCAGCTGAATTCACATCCAAGCCATTTACCTATATCTACTAAAACGCTGTCAAATCTAAAATAAGGACGTGGGCCTAGCTAGTGAAGTATGATTTTATATTGTATTACTTGTATGTTGGTGTTGTTAGACATGGTAAAAATGTTATTGCAGACTCTACTCCAAAACTGATTATCTGTCTGGATAATGGAGTCTTTTTCCCATTTGTTAATTTGACCGTGAGGTGCATTATCATTAGAGGATAGTCGTTTATTTGGTTTTAAGGGTGGTTTTTGTGACTTTGCAATTTTATTGATGCTGTTTATTAGTGATGGTTGTCCTACGTTAGTGTTATTGATACTTATTTTGCTTTGATGGAGTGTTTTTGTTGGTTATGTTGAAGAAATTATTTTATGTCAATCTTGTATATGTCAATGAACTGTTGAAATGTTAAGAAGTTATTCTGATCAAAAATGTGGCGGAGGTGTGTGATGCCTTTTTCTTTTCATTTAATGCCTATCAGGGTAATTTATTTGCAGTGATGTAAGGGCTATTCCATATGGGTGTTTGAGTTGTAGGTGAGAATATAGTGTTTTTTATTTTATTAATCTTCCAGCAAGCTGACAGAGTGTTTGCTGTTGCCGGGGTTTTAGGCAGTTGTGATGTCTGATTGTATTCCTGATAAATGGTAAATCTTTGATTAATCGATTTTTATAATCAGATTGTCTTGACCTGGATGAAGGTGATGGGTTGAATGCATCCATTTGATAAGGTATTGTAGTTGGTTATCTAAGAAGTAGTACACTTAAATACACTTTAGAGCAACACGCAGCAACACTACACTTGAGCGGGAGGAGGGAGGTATGGGGTCTTAACACACCCCCGTTCTCTGCTAGCCATCGGGGCGGGGGGGCTGGGAAGAGATGCTGGCTGTCCGATTGGCCTCCCTGCTGCCGCGGAGCCTGGGGCGGTCTGCTTGCCTCCACCCCGGAGGGAAGGGTAACATCTCTTGGGTCTGGGTGCCGTTTCCATCTCTGGGGGTGAGGATACCTGGACCCGGGGTATAGAGTATGTTTGGGGAGTGTGATTGTGTGTACATGTCCATTTACATGTCTGGGTTTATTCCTACGTTGGGTGAGTGCTGAGTGTTTGTATATGTGTGCATGAGGGTGGGAATGCATGTCTGTGTCTGTGTGTGCCTGTTTGTCTGTGTCTATATGTCAGGTCGGGTCTTAGACTCCACCTCTCTGGGAACTCCCAGGCCCTCCAAAGTGTGGAGGCCTATCTCCCCTCACCACACTCCCTGCCGGTGACTGATGCCCTCAGGGGTCGGTGCATTGTTGGTTCTTGGTGTCCGGGGCTGGGCGCTCAGGTCATGTGCCAGGTCATGTGCCAGCTCACTCCCGGTGGCTACTTGGCGGGGCCTGGCGCCTGCTGCTCGGTTCACTCTGGCACAGCTGGCTGCCGGCGGAGCCGGCGGGCACGCCGGTGCAGCCCCCTCTAGCTTCTGCCCGGTGGCTACTGGGTGACCCCTCGTCTGGGGATCCTCAGCCCTTCCCATGAAGGTGGCACGGATGCCCCTCCGGTGGTCCTCCTTGGGCTCTTGCACTCTGGGGCCTCTGGATGTCTGGGGCCTGGATCTCCTCCTCTGTGAGACTTAAATCACACCTTTCTTGGCTGCTACTTCAAAGCACATTGTGCGCTGTCTGTGCTGCACAACAACATTCAATATTTAGTATTTACTGCTGTTTACACTTAGCTAGATTAATGCGATGGTGTTGTGTATAGTATGTTGCTTTGTTTTGTTTTTTTTGCTTGTTTTCTATTCTTTTTCTCTCAACAGGTGATCCCAGAGATATTTTTTCTTCCCCCCTTTTCTCACTGTCCCTCTCCCCTTCTGTTTTTCTTTTCCTTCCTCTTTCTTTCTCCCTTTCCTATCCCTCACTCATGTCTGTCCCGTCTGTAACAACTGAAAATAAAATAAATAATAAAAACAAAGGTCGATCAAATGGACCAATACGGCAATGCCATGATGATCCATTTGGCAAAATAAATCCATTGGGTATCCTTGTTGGTCTTCAGACAACAATTCTGACGGCTAAAGAACCAAATGGGACAGGCGGGAAAAAAAAAAAAAAAAAAAAAAAAAAAAAAAAAAAAAGAAGTAGTAGTTGAAATTTGGTGCTTCTAGGACTCTTTGGACTTTTGACTGTTGTAATGTTTCTAGTTTTATTCTGGAGTTTTTGTTTTTCCAGTAGAATGATGTTATTATTGTGTCCAGAATAATGAAAAAAAGCTTCTGTGGGTTGAATAGGGATCATTGTGAATAAGTAGTTGAGTTTAGGTAATATCATCAACTTTATGGTGTTAATATGTCCTATAACTGATAGCTGTATTGTCATCCATTAATTCAAGTAATCTTTTATTGTTTTTGATAGAGGAGTCTTGAAAACTGCTGATGAATTTGAATGTGGTCACTAGATTGGTTTATAGAGTAGATATAATTTGGAACTGCTTAATATTGCTGTTGTGTGCAATCTTCCCAAATAAAACAGATGTGACAATGGGAGGAGGAAGGAAAGCAAACTAAACAAAACGCACAGATAAAGAAATAAACAAAAAAATGTTAACACTGAAACACATAAAGGCATTGCGTACACAACGTTAAGAGCCTAATGACACATGAGTTCAGAGACAACTGGGTTAACTGTTCTTTTTGGATTTTATCAATTACTGTGGGGGGGAGAAAAAAGATATGAATGGAATGTGAGCAAGAAAGAGGGAGGGAGGAAAGAAAGAAAGAATAAAAGGTAAAATAAATTAGCAGCGACAATGATAACTATAATGATCATTTGACATATAAAAACCAAAATCACAACACATTTAGTCATGAAATTGTTTTATGAACAGGAGCTTTTCAGCTTGAAATTATAGTTCTATTCTGTAAAACCAACCTGAGGCTTGGATTTGCATCTAAGTGAGTCGGATCTTCCATTCATTACATATCCAGTATTTGAAGAAATGCATTCACAGGAGTCAGGGATATTATTACCCCAGTCTGTGGCGTTCCTAATTCCACAGCAATGAAACTGTTAACAAACAAGAGAGTGACTTTAAACAACAGGAAATACTCAACAAAATTCTCCACTATTCTGTTTTTTATCAATATAGTGACTGTAATGTAAATATCATTGCAAAACAATTCAGTCAATATATGGTGCAATCAAAATGTTTTTTGACTCCAATCTTGGCTGATCTCCCCTTTAAGGTTGGTCTTTGTTCACCTCTGTGCCCTTCCAGTGCTACTGTTATGTTTAGGTAACTTACAAGTTCTGTGTTGACTACTTGTAAAAGCACATTTGCAACAAAATCCACTAGGGGCAGTAGAAAGACTACTGTTATTGGGGTAAATAGTGCAAAAAACATTACATTTGACTGTATCTCCTCAACCATACTTCTAATGACTTCTTCTCTTATGTTGGGCTTTTGTAGTTCACTCTGGAAGGCAGTCTCTATCTGGAAAAGAAAAATAACATTTTAGTATAATGGTAGAGAAATGAAGAATATATTCTCCTCAAAACAGACACAGCAGGCTAAAAAGCACAGAGAAAGCAGAGGGAAAGATGAAGCAATAATAATGTTATGGATTATGAGACAGCAGACGCTTAAGCAATAATATGTCCACTCATAATCAAGAGGCCCTTCAATTGTTCCTCTTACAGCAGTTACACTTTCTGATTTTTTTGTATCTTCCTGAAATATTTTGACTGAATCCTCAGTCTCTGAAATGCTGCTTTCTTTCTTTTTAAAGTACCTCTTAAGTCCCAGGGTCATGGCCAACTAGGACGGTTGAGTAAACTGATCACTTGGTAGTGTGTTGGAGAGTTATTAAGACTGAGATATAAAAAGCATACTACAGAAAGAAAATGAAGGTAATTTATCTCCTAAACATAAAAATTAAGTCTAGCGGCAAGATAACAGATGGAAATACTAAATGTAGCTGATCATACAGCAATGGAGAAAACAGCAGAATTAAGAAAGAAAAGACAAGATGACCTCATTTCTTCCTCTCGCTACATTGATGCCACCATAAAACATGATGATCATTCCAATCCCCATGAAGCTTGCAAACTGTACACAAAACAATACAAAGAGCATCCACAGTTATTGTTCTAATAATTATAAAATTAACACAGCATCAGCTTGTTATCTTGTTTGATGTGGGGTTGTACATACTAGTTTAAGGCCGATGATTGACTCACAGCACGTAGCAAAGATTCCCAGAGAGGAAATACAGAGGACGCCGATGGCAAACAACCAACTCCACATCATGCCTGGCAAATCAAGTGATGAGAACTCCTCCTGAATGATAGGAAAGGACACCAATGGATTAATCTGGAAAATTATTTAGTTCTTCAAATGAAAAAAAAATCAAACACAATCATCCAAAATAAAATTTTAGACATGACTGTCCGGTCCATGTTAGACTGACTATCCCATCCCCCCCATGCTACCATAGGTCACACAAGAAGCATTTCAAAACCTGAACCAGGCCATATGAGGACCAACCTGCAACTCACCACCCAGCAAGTAGCATTCCTGAGTGAAGAGGCCAGCTCATTTAATTCAGTTTCATTTTATTTATATAGCGCCAACCAGTGTTGGGGAGTAACGGAATACATGTACCGCCGTTACGTATTTAAAATACAAAATATGAGTAACTGTATTTTGTTACAGTTACCATTTAAAAAGGTGGTATTTAGTATACAGTTACTTTGTTGAAATAAATGGATTACACAGCAGTATTTTCCTGTTTCATATTGTGGCGGGTCAGGACTGTTTGGGTTTTGTTTGACAGCTATGTTCTGTTGTTCCAGGCGGCAGCATTACGTTTGCCATGGTTACAGGGTGACGCTCTTTCTGCGACTGTGTGTTTCCTGGGTGAGAAAGCGCCTTTTTGTTGTTGTTGTTGTTGTGTAAAGCTAATAGGCAGAATGCTACAGGCATAGCTCTAAAGAATGTAGCCTCATGGGCAGTGTAGTCCATGCTGCAGGGAGAATGGACTGTCATACCCGTTATGTGTCTGTGAGCGCGAGGAGGGAGAAAAAGGAGAGCGGAAAAGTACGAGTTGTCATCGAACAAAAACGGGAGCTGGAAGCATGTAAATATAATAATAACCACTGCAGCCAAGAAGAGTGCCTGACGAGCCCAGTTGTAAGTAAGCTATTAAGACTCAACTGTACACCGTGTTCGTGTTTTCCTCCGAAACAATAAGCTCCGTTGGAGCAGCCTTTCAACACCTCTCTCTGTCTCTCACAAGCAAAGTTGACCCAGACAACAAAGTAAAGCTATTTTTCGGCTACGAGCCCAACACGGAACCGACGTATTAGCCAGAGGTCCCTTTACTACGGTTCGGAGCCGCGGACCTTCAGTAACAGTAACAAATCACACAGCAATAGTACATTCATGTAGTTGTAAAAAGCATGATAATATATTAAGTAATCCAAAGTATTCAGAATACGTTACTCTCATTGAGTAACGTAACGGAATACGTTACAAAATACATTTTGGGGCATGTATTCTGTAATCTGTAGTGGAATACATTTTAAAAGTAACCTTCCCAACACTGGCGCCAAATCACAACAGTCGTCTTAAGGCTTGTGTACTACCTTTTTCTGTTAATGCTTTATATGACACTATTGCATTTCATGTTCTTGTACTTCTGTACTAAAAATGGCAACACATTGCAAAACAGTTGGGGTCAGGTAACAAAAGGCTTGACAAATAGTTCGAAAAATAGTATGTAAAAAAAAGAACAACTGGAGGAACATATTTTGTTAACTAACAACAGGTCGGTAGCATGCTGGGGATTAAATGTGGATATATTAAACATGTTAAAAGGAAACATTTTAAAAGAAAGTGACACTTAAAATAATCAGCAATCTGCTTTGTTCTGATTAAAAACTGAAAAATTAATGTGGCTGTTTACCTTATAGGTAGAGGCCTGTAGCAATCCGTAAATCAGCCCAAATCCAACTATCTGAGGAAAGAGACTCAGATCATGTCATCTGCATTAACAAAACCAGAGTTCCTGTATGGTTGCCTAAATGTACCAAGGAAACATTTATTCTTTAAAAGATAAATTCATCAGGGACTTGTTTTAAAAATGTTTCAAATCAAAAGAAACAAAAGATAAACAGTACCACAGAGAATTTCAAGTTTAAACTTTGGTCGATCTGCCCATTGGTTAGGTTTGACCATAGAAAACATTGGGCATGCATATATTTGTTAAAGAATATATGTATGTGTGTGTGTGTGTGTATATAGATATATATGTGTGTGTGTGTATATATATATATATATATGTGTGTGTGTGTGTGTGTGTGTGTGTGTGTGTGTATATATGTGTGTATATATATATGTGTATATATATACTTTTGCACTCAGTGTTTTACTTTAGAATATATACTTAAGAAGAAAAGAATTCTCAGAGTGCTCATTGCTAGAAGCAATGTAAATGTAATTTTAATAAAACATAGTAGGAAATATGTGTGCTAAGCATTAAAAATAAATCCTTATTTATTTGTTCTAAATTATGGAAAAACAGCTTCTTCTAACTGCCCAGTCTTTTAATCATTATGTCTTGCAGCACTGCTTCACCGGTAAGGTAAAAAACAGAAAGGCCTCAGTGGTTCGTAGTTAGATTAAAATATGAGGAAGCTGAAAAAAGTTTTTCCATTTCTGCATGTATGTCTTATTGTTGTCTTATTATTACCTTACAATGTAAAGTGCCACGAGGCAACTGTTCTTGTGATTTGGTGCTACATAAATAAAACAAAATTTAAAAAGTGAACAATTTTCTTTTTTTTTTAAATAAACTTGTGAAAAAGAAATCCTTTTAGTTTCTCTCTTTCCTTCAACATAAATAATAAAGAAAATCAATAAATCAATCATCAAAATGAAATCCTAAAAACAAAAAAATAAAGATTCCACTTACTGCAAAAAGCACATTGAAGAAGACAAAAATGCACTTGAGACATCCATTAATTTTCCCCATCTTCAATTTTTAGAGGTGATGCAGTGAGGTTGTAACCCAGAGTGTAAGAATGTGCGGCTTTTCTGCTGTTTGTGAACACACAGAGTGAATGTGAATTCAGGAAGATGCAGAAGTGAAACACAAAAGGCTTCTCTGAGGACAAACCCTCATATGTATAGTAAGACCTCATAAAACACATGCAGTTAGAAAAAAAACATGCTTTAGTTCTCATGAACTTAATAACAGGAAGCAAAACAAAAACTGAAAGGAAAAAATATATCAAAGAATGATTTCTGACTACTATATAAAGAACACTGGCAAACAGAATGGGGGGGGGGGGAGTAAACGTAATACAGCAGAGATAAGACTGCAGTCCTCCAGTCTTCCATTAAGAGCCTCAACATCGTCTTGGGTTTTGAGAGGTAAAACAACCCCTTCAAGGAATTATGCAACTAAATCAATTTTTCTGCTTCAGCAAGGCATTTAACATCTTGCTATGAACCAGTTGAGTCTCCTTCACTTCATCTAAAATGGCAAGGACTTTTCGCTTGATTCACTGTGGCTGCTCAGTTGACTTTGCATCAGTTTAACACTTGGCCTAGAGAGGTTAAAGCACACAACATTTACTATAGCAGTCGTTCTCAAACTGTAATACGTGTACCACCTACGTCTGGTGGTACGTGGGAAGTCTCCAATATTTTTTTGTTAAGATTAAATAATTGTATATGTCACGGGTGTGCACTAGAAGGGACCCAGATAGCAAGGAAACATTGAATCAACGTTGAGGTGTGACGTTGACCTAATGTCACTCTTGCACCCTTTATTGTTATTGAAACGTCAGTTTTTGATATTGAATCAATGTTGAAAGCTGACATTGATTCGATGCTATATTTTCTAATACTGTTGACATTGAAACAATGTCAGATTGAAACACTGTTGAACTATGATGTTGATTTTCCACCTCTTTCGTACAGTTGCTTTTTATTGAAACAACAGTTAAATCATGACTGGAAATCTACCATTCTTTATAGGTATTTTAATCAATACTAAACTACTGCATGTTTCCATCATATTTAAACCACCTAAACACATAATTGTACTTATTCCTCAAATTGGACACCCTTTATATGTTAAAAAATGTCTCACAATGTATCATGTCAATAGTCAGTTCTAAAAACAGAAAGCATCACACATCATGTAACAGAGAAAAAAAACAAAACAAAAAAAGGTCAATAGACATGTATCGTGTGCAAAATATTTTATTAAAAGACAAAGTTTCCTATTAAGATTTCTATGTTTCACGTCACTTTTTAATTTTTACAATCTGGAGCGTATCTGAGCCATTTCTGGACTGCTTGAGCAAAGACAAACTCAGACATAGAGTTTGCCCCTACCTGCTGCGTCAGGCCATCTAGGACAAAAATAGACACACACACAAAAAAAAGACAAAAAAAGTGAATTAGAGCACATGAATAAGCTCTTGTTAATTGTCCCCAGCAGGGAGAAAGTATGTAAATTCCTAGGCTGATAAACTTGAAAGTCACCAGGCGGAAATCAGCAAACTGCTGCATTTGATTCCCAAAGAGCTATGAGCAGAAAATGTGATATGTCTTGGCATGGTGTGCCGTGTATCCTTTAAAAAAAAAATAAACATGGGGTCCTTGGGCTGTACAAACTGTACAACCCGAGGACAAAACAAGCCGAAGACCAAAGACTCCATCTCCAGATTAACCGGACATGAAAGACTTGTTATTAAGAAAGACAAAGTAATATAGCAAAAACCAGACATAGAAAATGTGAAACACACCCAGCACATCAATTGATCCCTTTATTGTTCACTTTAGGCTCATAAAACTACAATAAACGATAAAACTTACCAAATATGCATCTGCACAGCGCTGTCTCTTCAAATGCCCTTTTTTGCTCTGTCTGGTCCTTGTTTTTTTTCCCTGCCCAGTTGAGTACCGAGGCCAGCTCGTTTGGCGGTGCGGCAGACTCGCACCTCCAGTGTGGTCCCTCCAATCAAGGCAAAGCGTCTCACCTATAGACACATTTTAAGAGATGGAATTAGCGTGTCTCATGTCTTAAATGTGTACACAAGTGTTTAATCAACAGGCATGTTATGTATTTTAATCAAATCTGACAGCTATTACACTTTATAGTTACAAAGTGTACATAACCTTTATATACTTACCATTGCCTTATTTGCCTCCGGTGATTGAAGGGCTGGCCCTGCATTGTTTAGCTCCTCCATGTTGTACAAGGGCAAATCCAGAGGCAATACCCCAGCATCTACCGATTCATTGCAGCAGGGATGGCAGTTGGCTCTGACCTCCTCACGGAGTTCGTTAACTGCTCTGGTCAGGTCTGACAGCATCGTTAACATCTTTTGTGGGGTCACATCTGTTTCAAAGAACAATTCTAGAAAGATTAAAGGCTTAAGCAGTGGGAGGCGAAAAACGAATATATCCATAAGTGATGGTGTAACATTCTGCATTCAAATATTAGTTGGTGTAACTGCTAAAAGTGTTTACTAGTTTTTGCCTGTCACATATATTTGATATTTGTATATGTAGCTTGCCATCACCAGTGTGTGAATGTGTGTGTGATTGGGTGGATGACTGAATGTGTAAAGCGCTTTGGGGTCCTTAGAGACTAGTAAAAGCGCTATACAAATATAGGTCATTTACTATTTATACCATGTAAACTGTGAAATTCCAAGATTTTCAAACTTGCCTTGTAATAGTGGCCTCACAGAGTCTCTGGAATCTACCAAAAAAAAAATCACAACAAGATGACATTCAGGAGTATAAATTGGTGTTTTGAAGATAAGAGTACAATGACATTGTGATGCAGCTTTAAAACTATTTTAAAGCATACCATCTATAGGGAAGACATCGACATCAGACTGCATGCTGGGGAGATTGCAAAGCTGTGTCGGAAAGTCATGTACGCATGCAACGTAAAGTTAGGTGAGCGTGCAATGTACAGTCACGTGGGCATGCCGCGTGAGCATTCGAACTGGGTCTAAAGTTTTGGTTACCTGGAGGGATGTACCACTGTGAGAGGGGTGCTGCGGAATAGTCCAAGTGATCGCTGCTGTAATGTCCCGGTCAACTATACATAAATTGCACGTTGACACGATTTTTTAAAGCTGGTGAACTAGACCAGAAATCATTGATAACAAAAGAACAATAAATTTACTTTCTCCGGTACTTTATACCCACTCAGTTGCAATGCAATTTAACGCTCAACTACAAATCAATGGCTTTTTGATGGTGACGGGCGCGGAATGGTGGTCAACTATAAATAGACATTTTCTCGACGTTGTTGTTGCCACCTGGTCGATTACAAATAGATCAAATATCAATGACAAAAAACAACGGTAAATCAACAACGTCCCTATCGTAAGACCGTCGGTTTACCACAGTGTTTCAATGTTGTTACAACATTGGCATTTCAACCCTGACCGTAATGACGGATCGGATGAAAAATCAACATCAATTCAATGTCGTCTTGCTATCTGGGGAAGCCCATATAAACAGAAGGAGCAATTTTATCAGATCAGGACTTACCCCACAAGGTAAGTCCTGCTGCTCCGTGTTCCAAACATACGGTTGACATCTCTCTATCCTGTGGAAGGCGTCCACCATCAGTCTTGCTTCCCACCGAGAGTGTACCTCCACCTCTTGCGGCTCACTAGACCAACTTCTCCATTCAGCAGCATTCTTCCTCCTCCCGTGCCCTCCAAGCCTGCTTAGCTTACACCAGCTCAGATCGGCTCCCACGCTCACTCCCCACAGTCAGTCTCTTTCCATCCCACCCCATAACATGTACATACTTTATAAATTCTTTACCGCAAGATAACGGAAATTGAGTTTAAACTAGGCCCTGTCTTTTCAAAAAGATATATTCATTTTTATATCAGCCAATAGGCAAGCGTATTAGGCCAGCCTAACTGGTAGCTAAAAGGGTTGACAATGTTAGTCGTGATGGCAAGTGGAGGAATGAAAAATGATGGTACAAAAGTGATACAATCCTGGCTCTAGTATCAGAAGGAGAACTGTAGTGAATATTTTGACCTGTACATCAGAAACTGAAGTCGATGACAATGAACCCAGCAGAGGTGCTAGTAGTAACATTTGCAGTACCAGTGAAAGTTCTATGGTACGTGCTAGCATCAAATGATGCCAAATAGTAGTGGTGCAGCGGATTACGGTTGATCCGTGATCCGTGATCCGAACCGATCCCACTCCACGGTTCGGCACGCACATGATCTGAAGATTCGAAAAAGAAGAAAAAAAAAAAGGTATGTGTATGGTGCACGTGGTGGGTCTGTCAAGTGACAGTTATGGCCAGCGCTAGCTGTCCAGGTGGATGAGCAGAGGAGTTTGCGGTATTTAAGCAGCCCTTTCCTGCCCAGTCCGACCAGGCTAAAGCTATTACAAAAGCTATTGGGGTGTTTAGCTGCAGACGGGAGGCCGTATTCCGTTGTGCAAAACAAGGGGTTTAAACTATGATGAAGGTGCTTGAGCCATGTTATGATATCCCGTTGTGCATCCACTTTAGTGGCAAGAGCAGGAAAAGATTTAAATTATGGCTGAACTGTCCCAGGCATCTTCTATTGCCCTAACCCATACAAATGGGTGGACCTCCAGGTCAACGGAAAGCTACGTGACTGTGACAGCTCATTATATCACACCGGAGTGCGATATAATGAGCTGTATTATTGTAGGGTCTACCTTACAATATAAAGCACCTTGAGGCGACTGTTGTTGTGATTTGGCGGTTTATAAATAAAATTGAATTGAATTGAGTGGTAGATACAAAGCCCTATACTGACCTATATTGTACCATAATTTTTTTTTAATAATTGCGTGGACTGAGCCTAGAGTTTAATGTTTTTAACAGGCAAAACATACTTCAATAAGTAAATAAGTAAATGTTCAATTTTTGTCTTTTTCTTTTTTTACTGATCCGAAAATTGATCCGATCCATGACTTAAAACCGTGATTCGATCCGAGCCGTGAAATTTTTGATCCGTTGCACCACTACAAAACAGTGAGGAAATATGATTTGAATTACATTAAGTTTGGATTCTTTTTGGAGTGGGACAGAAGATGAGCCTACGCTTAGTGTGTGGCGAAGTTCTTAGCAATGAATGCATGTAACCATCAGTGTTGGGTAAGTTACTTTAAATTAGTAAATGGCCTGTATTTGTATAGCGCTTTACTTGTCCCTAAGGACCCCAAAGCGCTTTACACATCCAGTCATCCACCCATTCACACACTGGTGATGGTAAGCTACATTGTAGCCACAGCCGCCCTGGGGCACACTGACAGAGGCGAGGCTGCCGGACACTGGCGCCACCGGGACCTCTGACCACCACCAGTAGGCAACAAGTGGCAAGTGTCTTGCCCAAGGACACAACGACGAGGCTGTCTGAGCCGGGGCTCGAACTGGCAACCTTCCGATTACAAGACGAACATGTTAAAAATAACTGAACTCTTGAGCCACGATCGCCAGCTCCAGGGGAAGAAGTTCCTCCTGCGCACAGACCATGTGTCCCTCACTTGGCTGCTCAGCTTTAAAGAACCGGAAGGACAGCTAGCCCGGTGGTTGGAGACATTGCAAGATTACCACTTTGAGGTTCGTCACTGGGTCGAGGCTCCCAGTTGTTGTAGTTGCGGGTTTGTCTGTGTGTCTACCCCTGTATTTCTGCCGTGTGTTTCTCCATGTTCCAAGGTTTCACATCTGAGGTTTTCAAGTTTCTCATTGCAGGTTTTTGTTCTTTTCATTGTTATTTTGTAGCTGTTCCCAGTTTAGGTTTTTGTTTGCATAGTTCCCTGCAATCAAAGGAGCTTGCAAAGAAAAGCGTCTGGACTTCTTTAAGTTACTTGAAGACGTTTCACCTCTCATCCGAGAGGCTTCTTCAGTTCCAAGGTCAAATGGTGGAGAGTCCCAGATATAAACCTGGTGGGAGTGTCCCCCCACAGAGGGACGAAAGGACCCCCTGATGATCCTCTAATCGCCTGAGCCAAGGTGTGGAACTGGGTGTGGGTCCCAATCAGCCAGAGTTTCGGGTGAGTTCATTGTGAAACCTGGCCCCACCTTATCATGCGAATTCCTGAGGTCAGATGGCCCAGGGTGTGAGTGGGCGTTAAGGCGTCTGGGAAGGGATCTCAAAACTGGATTATAGATGGCAGAGAGTTGGTGTCGTAAACCACCGCCTCTGTTCAAAGATGGTCGCTCACAGTGGACATAGATGGCTTCTTTCACTCCTCTTTCAAACCATCTGTCCTCTCTGTCCAATATGTGAACATTGGCATCCTCGAAAGAGTGTCCTTTATCCTTAAGATGCAGATGGACAGCTGAGTCTTGTCCTGTGGAGGTGGCTCTTCTGTGTTGTGCCATGCGCTTGTGAAGTGGCTGTTTGGTCTCTCCAATGTAGAGGTCTGGGCATTCCTCGCTGCACTGTACGGCATACACCACATTGTTAAGTCTGTGTTTTGGCGTTTTGTCTCTCCACTGCCTCCGTGGTGGGTATCTTCACGTGCATACCCACCACGGAGGCAGTGGAGACTGTCAGAAAACAACTACAAGAAGACAACTCCTTGGAGGACAGGACCAACTTCACACCCGATCAGATTTGCACACTGTTAGACCTCTGCCTCACCACTACATATTTCAAATACAACGAAGGCTATTACAGACAAAAACATGGCTGTGCCATGGGCTCCCCCGTGTCACCTATTGTAGCCAACCTTTACATGGAGGAAGTGGAAAGGAAGGCTCTTGGCTCTTTCAAAGGAAGAGTACCCAGCCACTGGTACAGATATGTGGACGACACCTGGGTCAAAATCAAGACACAAGAAGTGGAATCCTTCACTGCGCACATCAACGCTGTGGATAAAAACATCAAGTTCACCAGGGAAGACACAAAGGACGACTGTTTGCCTTTCCTGGACTGCGCTGTGCACATTGAAGAGAATGGCAACCTCAACATCGAAGTTTACCGG
This sequence comes from Neolamprologus multifasciatus, assembly GCF_963576455.1. Classification (NCBI taxonomy): domain Eukaryota; kingdom Metazoa; phylum Chordata; class Actinopteri; order Cichliformes; family Cichlidae; genus Neolamprologus; species Neolamprologus multifasciatus. The sequence goes on from NC_140455.1 coordinate 18,520,713, forward strand.
AAGCCCACACACACGGACCAGTACCTCCTGTTTGACTCCCATCACCCTCTGGAACACAAACTTGGAGTAATTAGGACCCTACACCACCGGGCAGAACATGTTCCCTCTAAGCCTGAAGGGAAAAAGAAGGAACACACACATGTAAAGGAAGCACTCAAAACGTGCGGTTATCCTAAATGGGCGTTCTTAAAGTCAGCAAAGAGGCACAGAAAAGAAGATCAGACACCAGCGAGGGAGGATAAGAAGGACAGACGCAACAACATTGTCATCCCCTATGTAGCCGGTGTATCAGAGAAACTCAGGAGGGTTTTCTCCAAGCATGACATCCCGGTGTACTTCAGACCCAGCAACACACTCAGACAAAAACTGGTTCACCCGAAAGACAAAACGCCAAAACACAGACTTAACAATGTGGTGTATGCCGTACAGTGCAGCGAGGAATGCCCAGACCTCTACATTGGAGAGACCAAACAGCCACTTCACAAGCGCATGGCACAACACAGAAGAGCCACCTCCACAGGACAAGACTCAGCTGTCCATCTGCATCTTAAGGATAAAGGACACTCTTTCGAGGATGCCAATGTTCACATTTTGGACAGAGAGGACAGATGGTTTGAAAGAGGAGTGAAAGAAGCCATCTATGTCCACTGTGAGCGACCATCTTTGAACAGAGGCGGTGGTTTACGACACCAACTCTCTGCCATCTATAATCCAGTTTTGAGATCCCTTCCCAGACGCCTTAACGCCCACTCACACCCTGGGCCATCTGACCTCAGGAATTCGCATGATAAGGTGGGGCCAGGTTTCACAATGAACTCACCCGAAACTCTGGCTGATTGGGACCCACACCCAGTTCCACACCTTGGCTCAGGCGATTAGAGGATCATCAGGGGGTCCTTTCGTCCCTCTGTGGGGGGACACTCCCACCAGGTTTATATCTGGGACTCTCCACCATTTGACCTTAGAACTGAAGAAGCCTCTCGGATGAGAGGTGAAACGTCTTCAAGTAACTTAAAGAAGTCCAGACGCTTTTCTTTGCAAGCTCCTTTGACTACGATGACCTGGATGACTGAGAACCTTCACAGACAGTTCCCTGCAATGCTCCGCTTTGGTTTTTATTTTGCCTTTCATTGTTAATAAATTTTCTCACAGCTACACTATTGTCCATGCTTGCGTTTGGGTTCAAATCCTCCTCCTCCAGACGATCTGCCACGCAGATCGTGACAAGGTGACAGTCAGCAGAGGGTTAGGACAGTTGTACACCAGTTGTGTATGACAGTTGTCTGCGGTTTAATAGGCGAGTGGGTCCATCACACGCTTCGCCATGTGACTGGGCTGGGCAGACATCTCCAAAATCATTGAAGCACTTTTGGAAAAAGGACAAACCAACCAGATATCTGAAGATTAAACCGCTACAACAAAACAATTTTAAAGGGGTAATAGGGTATTTCAAAGCATGGTTCAGTTATTTTCAACATGTTCATAGTTGTTGTTGAGAAACCCCACCAGGCCAAAGCAATGGTTTTGACTCAATCAGCATTAACCTCGCCTCCTGACTCTGATGGGTGAGGCTGACAGATAAAATTAATTCAAGAACAAAGCCACAGGGTCAGGATTGCCAAAATAAAATAAATAAATACATAATTAAATAATTAAATGTGTCATTAATTAAATAAAAATTGAAATAAAGAAATAATTGATTAAATGTTTTAAATTGAATGAATGGGCATTTAATAAATTATTTAAATATTGATTTAATTAATTCATTCAAATGTTATTAATTAATAAAAAATTTATTAATTATTTAATGGTGTATTTAATTGATTTATTTTGTCACTCCTGGCCCTCCACATAACCAGACCAGAGGCTCGCTTTCCATTCAAAACATCCTCCAGTCAGCTTGGGTCCTCATTCTTCTATAATTCCTCTGCCACCGCAGCCATGACACAGATAAGATAAAATAAAAACTCCATTGATTCCTCTTGGGGAATTTCACTTGTCACAGGAGCAATAAAAAGTTAGGAAAACGGACACAAGAGTAGAAAAAAATATAACATGTAATATCAAGACAAGCAAAAAATACAAATAGAAAACCAAAGATAAAGGTGAATAACAGTGGTCCCTCGCTATAACCTGGTTCACCTTTTGCGGCCTCGCTGTTTCGTGGATTTTTTTGTGCATTTTGCATCCTTTTTTGTTTGTTTGTTTGCATTGTGTTCTGCGTCCTGATCGGCTGTAGACCACTGTCAATCAATCTCCTCCGTTCCGTTTCTTCTGTCCTGTAAAAAATGCATTCAGCTTGTCAAATTTACATAAATCTTTGATTGCTAGCAGTGTGACTCTTAAGTGCTGTACTGTATGTTTGTAGGTTTTCTCCCCAACAAACACAATAATGTTGACGAAATGTTTTTCACCGTTAAAGGAACCTGCGGTAGCACCCAAAAGGCAGGGGAAGATGCTAACCATCGCACAAAAAGTTAAAGCTAAAGGAAGATAGAACTTATCGTACTTTTAACTCATTATAAACAATTACAAAATCCAACAAATAACAAAAATGAACACCAGATAAAGAAAAGTGAATGGTTCAGTCTAAAATGTGCTCCAGTCAGACATTAAACTTCAGTAAAATTATGCAGTAATGAAACTTAACTTTAATATGAGCCAAACCGATTTTCTCAGTTGTAAATAAAAAAGTGAACAAAACGTGACCCAACAGAACCTGAATGAATTATGTCCAGTGTTTAACATCTACTGAAGCAAATTAGTTTGACTTTCATTTGGCCTGCACTACACCTTGTAATATAATTTTAATTGTAATTGTACTATTTGTTCCTTGTTCTGCCCGCAATGCAGTTTTATTGTGAAGCACTTTGATGTACACTAGACTTTTAAATGTGCTGTAGAAATACATTTTGACTTGACACTGACTGCTAAAACTCAGCGAAGGTGTGTGCCGGTGTTGTGCCAAAAACTGATTGTCTGCCAAAAACTGATTTCCGGTATTTGCCAAAAACTGATTGCTCGTATTTAAATTGCTATAAGTAACTTGTTGGGCTATAATATGTGAAACATATGTCAAATGCATCCCTCATGGATGACATAAAGTCATATTGAGCTACAAACAACATTAGTGTAACAAGGTAGAAGCCGCAATCAGTCTTTGGCAGTGACTTTTATATAACCTTTATTTATGCTGTTAAAAAAAGTCTAATTAACATTACAAATGTCTTTTGTAAGAAGTAGTTGGACAGCAGAAATGGCTCAAATATTACAATAGTTCTGTAAAAATATTTAAAGTGGGGATAAAGGACCGGATTGGTTATAATGTAAGTACAATAACACAGAGCTGTAAAGATACTTGAAAAAACAGATAATTTTTTAATTCCATATATAGCCCCTTTGTAAACGCTGTTCACCGAAGTCTATTTACCAACATAGATATTACACATAAAAAATACACGCAAACATTGGAAATCAGTTTTTGGCAGGCAATCACTTTTTGGCACAACACCGGTAACCGGATATCAGCCGCTGATAAAGTGCTCTGTAGTGTCCATCTCCTCCTTTTAAATCCTGTTTGTTATCTTTAACCCACACCATTCACTCTAAAAGAAACACAAGCTCCAGCACTTTTGCGCTCAGAAAACAAACTACATTTAGGTCTACTTAATTTGTGCACAAATTTGCGTTATATTGAGCAGCTGCCCACGTTAAACTGCAACTATCACCAGGTGATGTGTTTCCAGAATCAGCAGCAGGTGTTTAACAGCTGACAGGTGAGCAGGAAGTACTGTATGCGTGTAAACTGAGGGAATATCAAGCTGGTCAGTGGTGCCGTGAGGAAAATGTCAGCTTGTTATTTATAGAAACACAAGACAAGGCAAAATTTTAATTAAAATCATTATTCCTTCATTGTTTTCTGAAGATAATATTGATGCATCTATGCATTTGTCTAAGCATCTGGAACACGGAGAGTGGAATATGTAAACATATCTAACTGGTTAACGTAAAAAAAAACAGTTAGCCTGGAACACCGGGACTGTGAGCTCGGTACACTGTGTCAGCTGACTGTTAGCAGAACTAGCAGCATCACCGAAAACATTGTTGCACTTTTGTTCTATGTTGACAACCTGACCAGAAACCAAAGCAAACCAACAGCAACTTTATAAACTCAAAGCACAACATAGAAGAGCCAACTTGACAGGACAAGACTCGACAGTACACCTGCATCTAAAGGACAAAGGTCACTCTTTTGAGGATGCCAATGTTCACATTTTGGACAGAGAAGACAGATAGTCTGAAAGAGGAGTGGAAGAAGCCATCTATGTCCACTGTGAGCGACTATCTTTGAACAGAGGGTCTGGTTTATGACACCAACCGTCTGTCACCCACTATGCAGTACTGAGATCAATTCACAGGTGCCTCTAACCACACTCACATCTTCTGTCAGGTGAACTCAATAGTTCAAATGATAGAGTGAGGCAAATCTGTTGACTTGCTTTCTAGTCACAAACACTGTTTGTTGTCTCTCTGGAACTTAAAAACTACTTGGTTTTGTGAACTAGTCAACAGGATGAATCGATTACACTGAGATGGTGCGTTAGTTTTTCAGTTAGCAGCACCACGTGCTGGTCATATTCAGGATCAAAACACTGGCTCCATCACAATACTAGCCAATGTATTCATTATATATTATTCATACACCAACATAGTTTTAAGAAGTAAATAGGTCAAGGTGTCCAAATAACAAACAAAGGCACATTCATGAGGATGTGAAATTTTTTTATAGAAGCGAAACTCAATGTGACAAAAAAAAAAAAAAAAAAAACACCCACAAACGAGGTGTTGTATTCTCATGCTGCAGGTGGGTGCGAGCTTTCAGTGGTTGTGTGCTGGATTTTTTTTTTTTTTTTTTTGGTTTGTCACACTGTGAGAAAACTCTGTGGAAGTTTAAAATCTGCAAGATGCAACTGTATGTGCTGCTCTGCATCTGTACAAAAAAGATTCACGGCTGAACTAGAGATGGACCGACCCGATATTATGTATCGGTCCGATACTGACCTAAATTACTGGATCGGATATTGGAGAGAAATAAAAAATGTAATCCGATCCATTAAATATCATGAAAGCACCTCACAAAACTTGCGACACGCCGTAACTCGCCTCATAAAGTTAGCACGTTGGAGCAGTATGCATCACATCATTGAGCGGCTGTAGCGGGAGAACTGTCAGTGGTCTGGTTGAGCATTTGGAGCCCCGCTAACAACCCGGCATTTCATCTCCGACAAAGTTATCCTAGAGAGAAGTAAAGCAAGTGCGTAAGTTCATCTCTGAATGTTTGTAAAGCATTCCCATGTTAAGCTTAACAACCAATATATGGAGCGACTGCCTCTTCTCTCTCCCTCCCTCTCCTGCTGCTACTTCAATCGTGAAACTGAAACGTGAAACCTTTCTGTCACGAGTTCGTCTCTCTTGTTTGTTTTTGGCCCACTTCGCACCAGAAACAGGAAACCAGCGGCTGAACAACAGCAGCACGTTTAAGCTTGATAAGCTGTTGTTAGAATTTATTTAATATTACTTTCTACACCAGGATCCTTTTTTTATGTAGCTGACGGCTGGTAACTGTGCAGGGGCGGATCTAGCAAAGTTTAGCCAGGGGGGCAGATAGGGCATTAACAGGGAAAAGGGGGGCACAAAGACATACTTTTCTTTCTTATTCTCATTTAAAATGTCTAGCTTTTATTAAATAATTATCTGAATCTTACACCCAAAGTTTTAATTTGATGTAAAATGAATAGAAGTCCATTACTGTATATAGTAACTGTTAAGTCTAATATACCCTAGTAAGCTATACTACTTTTTCCTTTGGGAAGGCTGTGCAGTCTGCAATTCTGTTAAAGAAAGATGCTGAATCTATTTAATTATTCTTGAAAAATAATTGGTTTCTGCGCAATTTTTTCCACACTGCATCAAATTCAGGTTGATTATGTCGATTAAGCATCATGAGGTGGAGGGTGGGGGGTGGTTCCCTATTTTTTATTTATTTTTTAATTTTTTTTGTTGCTGGGAGTTGGAACCCTATTAGTTAGGTTGTTCAATATTTCCACTAAGTACTCTTTAAAATACCAGAATAGGGAGGATGGTGTAGGTTTAAGTTTATTAGATTGATCAGTGTTGTGAAACTATGAACTATTTTTTTTTTTTGCATACAGGTATAACAGAATAGCTTTAGTGTTGTTGTTGTTTTTAAACTTGAGTATGAATTTATACAAAATGCAGCGAGATATAAAAAAAAAAACAGTTTTATTGATTTAAAAAACACTATATCGGATTCATGTCGGTATCGGCAGATATCCAAATTTATGATATCGTTATCGGACATAAAAAAGTGGTATCGTGCCATCTCTAGGCTGAGCACAGCAGTGTCCTCAAATAACCACCACTGAATGCACAAAAATGTCCAGCATTGAAAATGATGCAGCAGACCACACCACACGCCGCTGCTGTCAACTAAAAAAGGAAACTGGATCTGCATGTATGAGAGAATCAGTCTGTGGTGGTGAAGTTTTCTTTGGTTGATCTAATATCATCTTAGTGGTTCGAATGCCATATCTTGAAGAACAGCACACCTGTCAAAACATCACAATGAGCAACACTCACACATCGTCACGCTGGAGCATCTCACACTGAAATAAAATGCCACACAAACATTACAGCAGTCTAACAGCTGTTTCCACAATAATGATAAAAGCATCATTCAAAAAAGAAAAATGTATCTCAAATTTGTTTGGGAGTTATGGTGCTGAGTTTGTTAGGCTTAATCAACTCATTTAGCAAATCATAATCCAGTAAACAGAACTGAAGTGTGGCTGAGCAGTGATTGATTTTTTGGATGTGCAGCCGTCACCTGTAATGTGGAAAAGGATCACAACCTCCAAAGTGAGTTTTTAAAGAGTTTTTAATACAGTGTTCCTGATAAAGTGCTCAGTTACTTTATAGATGACTGATATATATGACACTAGATATTGTTTACCTTTAATTTCTTTATCAGAAGTCTAAAAAGAACAAATGTTATGTAGTTTGATAGCAAATACTGTTACACTAAAATATCTTAGAACAATGTCACGTACACCTTTTAAGTACAGTTTACATAATTTATAAATGTAATACATAAATAAATGTATATCTATATGAATCTGATTTTTTCTTTGAAGCATGTTGCCATTTTGTGACTGCAGGAAGGTTAGCAGAGATCATGGCCTTTAACTTCAAGCAGTTGAGGTTTTGGTAAGGAACACTTCTGGGAGACATCATTTTCACATCACAGTTTCTGAACCACAAAGAGGTGCACCTAGACGAGAGGAAGATGAAAGCAGGTCGGTGAGAATTCTTCTAAATCTTTTTGTGTTTTTGTAAGTGGTTACTTAGAAATAGGTCATAGCGTTTACAGAACTCCCACTCTCTGCTAGTCTTCTAAATGTGTCGCGTTAATATAAAAATTACTTAACTATAAACTTACAGAGTGCAGTAAGTTTTTTTATATTTATATAAGATATTTAAAGAAAGACTAATCGATGTTTATATTTTAAACGTCTTTGATTCGATATAAAAAAAACACTGGAGAACAGACACTACATAAAACGACACAGTTGCAAAAGAATCCAATAAAGACATATTAGAAGGGGCTTCCCAGATTAAGAATTTACCAGATACTGATACTTTATCGCTTGCAGGTGGAGATGTGTGCTCTGAAGTTGATTAGGTCACACGTGAAAAACAGGAGTCTGAGTCATTCTCACCTTGAAACTTCAAAGACCCAGTGTGCACAAGAGTACATTAAACCCTTAATGCCACCATCACTCCCTGTAATTTAAGATTACACTTCTTAAATGCTCACACCCAGTGTTTGTCATATTTGAAACATATTTGAGGAAGACAAATTAACTCATGCCAATTAAAATGTCATTGATTCAAAACATACAAGGAGGCTTAATAAAAGCTCTATTTAAAAAAAATTTAATGCTGTATCTATAGCAACTAATACTTGTATTATTAACAACTTCATTAATAGTATTAAAATTTATATTATGCTTCCAACTGGCTTGATAACACGGAGCTGAAATATCACCCACTAATATAGTTTGAATATGTTACAAGTAGAAGGAGTGATGGGAACACTGTTGTCTATAAAAACATTTTTAGTTTGTTTCTGCTCTGAGGTATGCTGAAAAACAGCCCCACACTGTGATGTTCCAATCTCCAGACTTCACAGTTGGTGCGGTGTTTTGATGTTCCTAAGGTAACATACAGTACCTTCTGACCTAACATGGTTTGTGTATTATGACATCCAAAGACTTTAATTTTGGTCTCATCTGACGAGACTATATTCTCCTAGTATTTCACAGGCTGGTTAAATGTTCTTCAGCAAACCTTAAACACACCTCAATGGAGTCTTGCGCGTTGAGCGTGCATACAGGCCATGTCGTTGGAATTGTACCTGTTGACCTTCATGTCTTCCTCTAGCTCTCCACAAACGCTCCTTGGCTCTTGGATAACTCTTCTGATAATTATTTTCACTTCTGTCTGAAGTCTTGCGAGGAGCACCTGGTTGTGGTGGGATTATGACCCCAACAGCGCTCACTGGAACTTTCACTGGTTTAAAAGTTTTGCAACAATAAGGTTGTGAAGATCTTGAGAGAGCTTGTTGGTTTTACCCATTATGAGATGTTTCTTGTGTGACAGCTTGGTAATGAGACACTTTTTTTAGGTCATCAGTTGGGACTGAACCAGCTGATTTCAGCTGGAGTCAACACACTCGATGCATTTTTACACTTCCCTGTCTTTATGTGTTCAGTGCTTTTTCACTATGCCATTTCACATAATTTATGAACATCTAAGGTTTGATTTTTTTGGCATGTGTGGATTGGATGGGTTGTTACCTACATCTGGTGAAAAGTTCATGTCAATGGCACCTTTAGAATCATATTTACTTAGAAAAGAATGTCATAATGATTTCTGTTGTTTCTATTTTCTTTTCCTAAATTTAGTCTGTTTTCACAAAAAAGTGGATTCAATGAATGACATCTATCTTTCACACACACCAGCATAAAAATCAGGATGTTTAGGAGAAATCTAAGGACCTAAGATGGTGTTGGTGTAAATCCAGGATGTTTTACTGTCTCAGGTTTTATGTATGAGTATTTAATTTAAAAAATAAAATCTAGTCTTCTAGGTTTTAAAATCTCGAGATGAAGAACAACATGTCATATTACAGAGTTTTTTTAAAAAACAAAACAAAAAACAAGCAAAAATGTAGAAGCAGTGTGAGAAATAACTTCACCCATAATTCAGTAGCATGCGCTTTGGCAACAATAACTAAGAAATAATGGTTTTCTGCATGACTTTATCAGTTCTCACATTGTTTTGGAGGAATTTCAGTCCACTCTTCTCCACCACTACCTTTAAGCTTTAAGTAGAAATAAGTCATTTGCACTGATATGCTGTATCTGGCTTTCACCAAACAAGGCACTGGGCATTATGGCCAAACGCTTAAGTCTCGTCTGTCCAAAAGACATTGTTCCAGAACTCTTCGGGTTTGCTCAGATGCAACTTTGCAAACCTGAGCAGCTGTCGTATTTATTTTAGACAAAAGAGACTTTCTCCTGGCAACCCTTCCAGACAAGACATGCTTGTTTCTTCCTTTTCTATTTGTAATGTCATATAACCTTTAACATGCTGAGGCCTGTAGATGACTTGTGGGTTTTTTTGCAGTTTCGCTGAACACTCCACGTTCTGAATTTACTGGGACTTTCACTTATTACCTGGCTGGCAACAGTCTTTCTCAGTGTACAAAGATGGGTGTCAAATTGTTTGGCAATGACCTTTTCACCCTTCAAAGACTGATGTTGATGCTTGTAGGTATTTTGTTAACACACACCCGAATGCTCCAGAACAGCAACTGTCTGCTTTTATAGAAGTTCTTGTATTTCCTGATATGCAAAACCTTTGAACTGAAAGGTGTTGAGGGTGTATTTTCCTCTCACTTTGACTGCGTTTGTTTCCTGGAGGCTTTTTTGTAATGAGCTCATTTTCCGAGACCAACATCAACCTGCAGAGTTCATAACTTTAGCTGAAAGATAAACCAAAGTGATATAGGTAGCAACATTTTTCTGGCCATATTGTTCAGTTTGCGATTTGTTAATTTTGAGCTCTTTGGGACTCCATATCAGTGTGTGCAACATTGGAAAAGGTTACCCTTTGAAGACGAAAGTCTGAGCATTGCTTTTGGGTACAAATCATTCATCTTAAAAAAAGAAAACGATGAAAAATCAAGCAGTTTAAAAAAAAGTGACACTTCCAAAACAATCTGTTATTTTTTTGGGAAGAATATCATTTTTGTTTTCTTCTTCTTCTGCAAGAACCAATTCACTCACTGTTTTATATATTTTTGTGTACAATGTTTTTCATGGAGCAGAGATGACTGGAGCAACAAATGCAGTGGGGGAAAAAAATCAGTAGTTCACAGCTGAGACAAAAGAGAGAAAACTTGGGCAGATTTCATCACTGCTATGAGAATATGACTAGATTTTCAGCGTTATCAGTGCTTTTTATTTTTTTTCGAAAAGTCAGACAAACTTGGTTACAGAAATCAGACATGCACAGTATCAATTCAATAAGTGTGTGTGTCTGTGTGTGTGTGTAAAACCCATTAAAACATGGGGTTTTCTTTTTTTTTCTTCAAAAAATAAGAGAAAGAATCGTGTACTCCAGTTTCTCTAATGTGAACATTCAACTGAGTTTCAGTTTTCAGTAATTTTAAATGAAATACCTTTTTTCTGTCTCAGAATTGCCACTGGGGGGCGATGTAAGCACAATCAGTTGAGACACTGAGGCAGTGCTCCCTCATTTAACAAAAATGTTTTAATTTCCCATTTCTAATCATTTGATCATCAAAAGTGCCATTTACTGTTACTTTACACCATAAAGACCTTCTTCCCTGCCAATAGGACCTCTAAATATCATTACACTTTCACACTTAAGTCATCTAAACACGTCACTAATCACTTTTCTGAGATTTTACTGGCTATATTACCGATCAAATGTAATAACTGACTAAATGTGAGGAATAGCCTTTTTTAATAAATTTCGATTTTTCAGCACTTTTAATACAAAAGATTGTTTTACTTCATTTACAAACCAAGAATCTGTTTCAGCAACAAAATTTTCCATTTCCCACGTTTCTTTTCTATTATTCAGTTTAGACACATGTTTTTATATTATTTTTATTTTGGGAATCTATAACTACAGTTCTGCTTCTTAGCAATGTGTTTAACAGCTTCCTGCTTCGATCGAAATCTGACTTCACACATTTTCTTCCCTCTTTAAATCAAATTACAAAATTCACTATTAAAATGTGGCTCAAGGTCTCGGAGGGCTTGTTCTGCACCCACAGAGCATGCTCCGTAGAGTCCTTGTCCACCTGACTAAGTGATGTCACTCTGCACAGCACCATTTAGCAATTATGTGACCCGACTCTGCTGAGCTTCTATATTCATCGTCTTACAGCCGCTTGTGTGAGTCTTCCTCTAAAAAAGAAAATGTGGATTGGACAGCCGTGTTATGAAAAGCGACACCCTGTATTCTTTCAGTGTTTTAACACCTGAAAGTAAACATTTAAACTCATTTTTGATGTTTTACCAATTCACTGCAGTTTAACTTTTGACCAGCAGGTGGAGCCACTGCACCACAAACAGCCAGTCCTGTGTTCCTCCTCTTAGTTTGAAAACATGCTTCAGATAAACATGAAGATTAATGGGGGTAGTATTATATGTATGTGTGTGCGCTTGGGTGTGTGTGCGTTAAACCCCTATTTCCCCCAAATACACAAAAACAAAAATCTGTGTTAAAAGCCTGAGACTCAACTTTCTGTCCTCAGAATGATTTCATGTCTTTTATTAATAATGTTTAGTACAAACACACAAACAGCTGCAGATGGACGTTTATCAACGACAAACTAACATGGGGAGTTATTATCATTAAAGAAAGTGATTTAATCACTGAACACACACTCCTTTTAATCATAAGGACTCCAGGTACTTTTATTTTGGAGGGAACACAGATTAAACAAATTTAAATATGATTTCCCATGCTCCTTAGCAGCAGAGGCGGCGCTGAATGGACACAGCAGATTACAGTAGAGCGGACCGACAGACACTGGAAAATGTGTGTGTGGATATTATGTCTGCAAGCACAGAGAGAAGGTGTGTGCTTGTGTGTGTGTTAGCCAGAGGAGCAGCAGCCTCCAGCGGGCGTGGCCTGTGGTTCATCATCAACAATCTGTACACCCCGCCTACTCGATGCTGATTGGCTGGCTCCGTTGCCCTTCAACCTCTCCTCAGCCTGAGCAGTTTCCATCATCCCTGAAAACACAGTAGACCAGTTCAGAGGTCAAAGGTCAGATCCCGAGTTTAAAAGAAAGGGTTTTTTTTTTTTTTTTTACACCCTGTTTCCTACGGATTTGAATTCGGTGCACATGTTTGCACACCACTCATTTCAACCTTAGAATTATTGACAGAAACTTTGTGACAAATGAACAGAATTCACTCACTGGCCTGTTTGTTCGGTTAACCTGTTTAGTCTGATCACAAACATCTAATCAGCCAATCCTGGACAGAACACTGTTTATAATGCTCTGCACCTGTCTATGACAAAATGTCTAGGGATATGGTTAATGTGATTAACTAATCAAGCGATTTAACAATATGTGTTTTATAATTAAAGTATAAATCATGTCCGCTTTAAACAAAAATATGTTGTAAAAGTTGTTCCTTAAGCCTCCAAAATATAAAGTTAGCTGCTCTTTAATTTTTTTGTATTGTGAAAAAAAATTAAAGATGTTGTCGGTCTTACTTTTACACAGATCCAGGAAGAGTTCCTCGATGCCTTTATTTAGCTTGGCTGATGTGTGGTAGTGTTTGGCTCCCACCGACTCGGCATAACTGCACACAAACATGACAGTGGCCATTAAACTTTGCTCAGACTCAGGACATCGTCACTGCTCACAGCTAAGCAGCTCAGTGTGGAAATTATAAAATAATGATGCTCACTTTAATTTTTCTTCATTATATTTTCTACTAATAATAAAAGTATTATTGACTAATAAGCAGCAGTTGTTACCTCTCAGCCTCTTCCACTGAAACATGTCTGTCTTTGTCCAAATCTATTTTATTACCTGCAAAGAAAACAAACCTTCAGTAAAATGCCCAATTTAAGAATCACTTTAAGGTCACAGCACATTATACTTTATAATCTATGATTAGCAGTTGTAGTCAACCAAAGATAATCATTACCCAGTCAGAGAGTTGCATGCAAAAGTAGTCAATCACATCTCTGAATGATGGACAGGTCTCCATCAGTCTATGCAGAAATTCTCAGAGTTGCCTGCACACAGCCACTTCCACCAGCTCTCCCGGTGGAGCACTAAGGCATTCCCAAACCTGCTCCTGGGTCCGCCCCAGGCTCTCCTTCTAGTTAAGGTGCCCAAAACCACCTGAGCTGACTCCTTTTAATCTGGAGGAGGTGCGCCTCTACTCTGAGCTCCACCTCACCTTGTCTCTAAAAGAGAGTTGTCACAAAAATGTTTTCTGGCACTTGTATCTGTCATCTCATTGTTTCGGTCACTACCCAGAGCTGAGCTGGGAATGTGGATCGACCGGTAAATCACCAGCTTCACTTTCACACTCAGCTCTCTTCATAACAACAAATTGGTACAGCTCTCTCTCCCTCCTTCGCTCACACATCCAAAAATATCCTGAGATACTGAACTCCACTTAGAGCAGCAACCAAGAACCACAACCTCAGACGTGGAGGTGCTCACGCACTTCCCTCCCACTTCCCATCTGACCTCGCCCCAGCGTCAGGTGGAAGTTGCCGCTCAATAAAGTTAAAGAACTACATCATCTGTAAACAGATGAGAAATTCTGTCCAGAAAAACTACCAACGAAAAACAAACAATAGCTACATACAGAGAGCAGCTCTGTCAGAGTCCAACACCTACTGAGAACGAGCATGATGCCAACTGCGCTCTCACTACAGCTGTACAGGGAATATACCACACACTCCTGAACACTCCCCGTAGGAGGTGTGTGAGTTCACAAATTACAGAATGATTGTGGACTCCCACAGATCCTCATATATCCTCATGAGGATGAAGAGCTTTCGCAGTGTTCCACAACAGAGACAGAAACCACATTGTTCCTCATAAGTCTGATGTGGTCAGACATTCATTCAAATTCTTGAAACCAAAGCTACAGTGAGCACTTTCACTCTCACAGTCATTTATTCCACTGATATAAGCACTGATCATTGCTCCCTAAAAGCTCTCCAGCTTCTTTTTGCTTCCTCACAAAAGTTAATATTTAGTGCTTAGGTTCACTTTTAGCTCTGACTGGGTCTAGGGGCCACCGTAGATATTTATACATATATAAATAAAACCATGTTTTTTTAACGATCAATAGATCTATCGATAGATCTATCGATAGATCGATAGATCGATCGATAATAAATTAATTAAAGCAACAAAACAACCTGAAGAGCTGGTTAGGAGCTGAAAGAGCCGGCTCTTTTTAGTGAGCCGAGCCAAAACAGACGGTTTTCTAAAAAGAGCCGGAATTCCCATCACTAGTCTCCACCAGCTACTGACGAAAACATGTACCTTCTGAAGTACACAGAGGTTTTTATAGAAGTACAACACTGAAAAATATTTATAACGCTGAGTGTTAAAGCTGAGAAGTTATTTTCTCAGCTACTGATAGCTGCATGCAAATCCACCCGAGCTGAATGTGATATCTATTTATAGATGCAAACACCCACAGTAATGATTTGAATATTTCTGTGCAGGCATCTGAACTGTGAACTGGATGTAACAGGTACGTTAACGATGCAGTGCTCAGCTCAGAGGGAGCACTTTGAAGACCGGCCTAATTAAAAGCAAAATCCAAATTTCCAAACAGCAGATTTGATAACTGTACAATGGGGTCCAAACACATGACAAACGCAACATCACCAACATAATCCAGTTACAACTGTACAAATTGCCCCCATGAAGCCACACACGGACTAACAACATCATATATTTAGCAGCTATGGCAACAGGAGCAACAGAGGAGGCCCAAACGTCCAGTGTGCGTGACATGAAATCTTAAAAACAAACGCTGCTCATGAGGTTTATTTTCTGTTTTCCTCCTCAGCTCATGTGTTCACATGAACCACACAATTTACCAAACTCCCAGCCAACCCTTAAATCTACTTCTATTTATCTATATAACCACATCAGAAAAAAAAAAAAAAAAAAACAGTGTTGATGCGAGAGAGACGAGTCATGGCTGATATTTAAGTCAGTGTGCTGCTGGTGACACCTTTAAGGATCATTTCACTTAATTTCAGCCAGCTTCCTTTTAATACAGGGATGTCAAACTCCGTTTACGTGGTGGGTTTGTTTTGTAATAAAAAATAACCAGAAAACATTTCAATAGTAGATGTGATCTATGATATGATGATTTATCAGTTACTTTATTACTGTGATATGATCGGGTGTGGGAGTGATGTTGGGCATCAGTGGGAAAAGCTGTAAAATTTATGAAATACAGTTTAAAGTCCAAAATGTATGTCCTCCTTCACACTTTCCTGCTGGGGCGATCCCGGCCCCCAGGCCTTATGTTCGCCCCCTTGTTTTAAGGTGTCTGTCTACAGCAGGGGTGGGGAAACTCCAGGCCTCGAAGGCCAGTGTCCTGCCGGTTTTAGATGTGTCCTTGATCCAACACAGCTGATTAAAAAGCTAAATTACCTCCTCAACATGTCTTTAAGTTCTCCAGAGGCCTGGTAATGAACTAATCATTTAATTCAGGTGTGTTGACCCAGGGTGAGATCCAAAACCAGCAGGACACGGGCCCTCGAGGCCTGGTCTACAGGGTGAAAATGAAAACCATTGAGTAGGTACCAAACCATGCAGTTCCTCGAATGTCCACTAGAGGCTCCCATGTTACAATTTCCAGCTTTACAGCAGAGATAAATATGTTTACAGCCCAACACACAAACTGGACTCTAAAGGTCGTTTCTTTTCATATCTTTATAACTCCTTAATTTGTATTTTTTAAAGGCTTAAAGTTTGTATTATTAGGGGCGTGGCCTCTTTGACTGACAGCTACAGCTGTTCTAGCTGCTAGCTGTCTGCTAGGCTTCACCTCAGCTAACTGGACTCCCTGAACTGGACGCCTGGACCGTGTTTCCATTATCCTTGCTAAAACAGTGGACTGTTTTGTAACATTACAGGCTTTGATCTTTAACAGTTACCCATGACTAAGAACCTACAGAAGCAAGACTTCCCACTGCAGAAGCCTTGAGGGAAATGCTCAACATCAAAAGCAACCGTTAAAACTCACAGACGGGACTCTGATGAACTCATTTTTCAATAAAAATCACTGAAGACAACAATCAGAACTTTTTAGTACATCTGTCATCAACACCACAAACAACAAAAGCTTGATAAACTCAAACAAAGGTATTTTCAAAAGTACTGTAGTAGAAACATAACAGCATTCCAGGTATCAAAATGTTGGCATTTTACTAAAGTAAGTGGAAGACCTGCCAGATCAGACTCTCCATAGACTCAGAGGCAAAAACTAAGGAGTAATTTTATCTGCTCAATATCTTCTTTGAATCATTGATAGTGAGCATGTAAGCCGTCCCAGGCGAAGACTCCTAATGTAGATGGGCAAAATGCAGGCAGTAATCACAACCCTACAGAGACACAACACCTATTTAAAATGAACCAAATCTCCTTTGCACCTTTAATAATCAATATTTTTGCCCACTTGGTTTTCATTAACTTATTCTTTACTTCCATTAAAAAAAATTAAACCAGTTCTAATTTTCAGTAATCTTTGTGTTCATCTCTTTTAGCTCCCTTTTGGGTCTCCACCACTTTCTGATAACTTACCTACTATACATAAACAAATCTCGTTGCCCAACATTTTCCTCAACTCTTTCACCCAGTTCTTCACCTGCAACGACAACAAAGCACTCAGGTCAAATAAACCCTTCATAAAACCAAGATACAAATAATGAAGTAATTATAATGCAGACAGGAACTGAAAGAGCAACATTATGATCATAATTAACATTCTGAGAAACAAAGGGTTTAACATCCAAAGACCGACAGACAGACTAAACTTTTTATTTGTAAGATGTTTCAATCTTAATGTTTACTCATCTTAAGACTA
Organism: Neolamprologus multifasciatus; assembly: GCF_963576455.1. Taxonomy (NCBI): domain Eukaryota; kingdom Metazoa; phylum Chordata; class Actinopteri; order Cichliformes; family Cichlidae; genus Neolamprologus; species Neolamprologus multifasciatus. The sequence continues at coordinate 18,537,992 of NC_140455.1, forward strand.
GAAATACTCTGACTGCACTTTTTAGTTCTGATTACCAAACTATAGCCGGGCAATTCAGAGTAGGTCCTAAAAGTTTAAATTAAATACCATTTCTTTAATGAACATTTCAGCATTTGTCCATAACAAAACACTGATTGTTTTGGGTCGAACTTTTTCAATCCAGAGGGTCAAGTGATCACCAGCAGCCATGTAAACTGTCTTTTACTTTTTGTAAATTATTTAAAAAGAAATTTTACTTCCTGGATGAACTGTAAAGCTTCTATATAGCTGCTCCAAGGTTGTGGATAAAAGGACACAAAACTGGTTATTTGTTTGTTACGAGTTTAGCTTCCACTGCTGTTTTGTCATTTCCATAATGACATGTTGTCGAGAGTCTGCTTTTACGATGTTGGATCATCAAACTTTAGTTTTCAAAAGTACCTTCTGAAAGGAGTCTTCGTCTGTTATGTCGTACACTAGTATGGCTCCATTGGAGTCTCTGTAGTAGATGGGACCTAAGGCGTGGAAGCGCTCCTGACCCGCTGTGTCCTGCACAACCAGACAACGTTAACACCCAAAAACTTTACTCAGAAGATCAGGAGAACAAAAACTACTTTGAACGCAGCCTTACCCATATGGCGAGGTTTACTCTTTTTCCTGTGATGTTCAGCTTCTTTGTGAGGAAGGACGCCTGCGTAGGAAGAGGACAACATGATTATTTTAATAATTTCACAAACTCAATTTGAATAAGATTCATCTCAGCAAAATAATATTGAAAGGTAGCTCAACAACTAAAAACAAAATAAAAACTGGATAAAATGTTAAATAAGATACTAAACAAAATAAAGCAGCAGAAAAAAAGTTCAATAAATTTCCATTAAACTAAATAAAATAAAGTATCTCACCAATTAAAAATGCTAAAATATCAAAAACACAAGACAAACAGTTTGTCATGTAAATGTAAATAAAAACAGAATGTAATGACTTGTAATTCCATGAATCTCAATTTACAATAAAAGAGAGAAACGTTTAAACTGAGAAAATGAAACATTTTAATAAAAAATATGAACTCATTTTGAATTTGATACCAGCAACATGTCTCAATAAAACTGGCATGTTGCCCACACTGCAGCATCCTCTCTTCTTTTAACTACAGTCTGTAAAACATCTGGGCTGCTGCTGTTGCTGCTTTGCCATATTTTTCATTTCGCAATGCTGTTTTCGGCTGGTGTAAGGTCCTGACTGCAGGCAGGTCTGCTGAAATATGAAGGCCTTCCCTGCCTGGACGGGAGCAGATGCTCTGTTATCTGTGTACACCTTTCAGCATTGATGCAGCTGAATGGTTCATTTTCTCATTTTAAACTCTTATATGTGTCCTATGCTCTGTTGTGAATAAAACATGGGTTCATGACATTTTCTAATTTACATTTTACACTCTCACACTTTTTTTTGGACTGGAGATAGTAAAACATAAGCGCTAGAAACTAAAATAGAAACTAAACAGTAGAAAATATGCACAATAAATTGGTGGATGGTGAAAAAAAATAAAGTCTGAGATTATTTTAGCAGATAAATCCCCAAACATATTCTGAAACCGCCTCAGCTCTCTGCACGTGCCCTTTGACCAGAAGTTAAACCAATAATTTACGAGCATCTCTGCTGAAATCAGCCTTCTGCAACAACTTTTGTAACTTCCCACATTTTACCACAAAAACATCTGCAAGTTTTATTTTAACCTGTCAACTGATTTCTGTTGACAGTCTGCGCAGCAATAAACCAAAGACCAAAGTCCTGCCGAGCAGCAGGCTGTGGCTTTTCCCCTCCGTCCCAGTCACATATGATTTATTGAAGCGTTCTCTGGGAAAGTCAAACCCGAAATTAAGATTTCAACATCAGCAGCAGAATTTACGTGATGGCTGGACGGAGCAGAGGGGAGAGATTTATGGTGGAGAGGTGAGAGGAAGGCTGAGAGTGGGGCTGTGACAGTATGTGATTAAGGTTGAGAATTAGTGTGTAAATGTGACGTCGGTCAGCTGACTGCACTGCTCCACGAGTGCTCTGACCTCTGAGGTTTAAACCAAAGCTAAGGAAGCCCAAACGTGCCAAAAATGAAATCAGTAACTGATTCTAATTCCCCCGACTGTTTACTTTCATATTCAATTTTCAACCAGTTTTCCTTTTATGTGCTTTTTCTGTTTACTTCCAAAAACTGTCTGTTACATGACTGAAATGCTAAATCCAGGGTTGGATAAGGATTCAGACAATTATCAGACCAGTTAGTTGAAAATGACCACAAGTGTAGCCAGTTTTAATATAAAGTACTGGTTCTGGGTAAACCTACAGCAGATGAAACAAACAGCAGGAACTGGTTTAAACTCCCTAACATCAAAGATGTCCATCAGCGGCACTGCTAATAAACATCTTTAAATCCTTCTGAACTGAGAGGATGACTGGAAAATGCATACACACAGACACTTTTCTTCACAGTCCCATGACAAATCATGACAGTTCGATAATGCAGAGCTCGTGCTGGCGAAAACAAACCATCAACAGCCTCTGGAAGTTTCTCCTAATCCTCTCATCTAAAGAACGCTGAGATGCTTCGTTTGACACTCATGCTGTGCTGACGCTTTAAGCTTCAGTGAGATGATCCTTCATCCACGGTCAGCAGACTCTGCAATCAGCTGGGATGCCCCTTTGTGCGTCACATGAGAGTGGGCGTAGACCTGAGCCCTGCAAGTGTGATGCCGAGGTTCATTCACATGACCATGTGACTGCGACGCTGTCAACAGAAAACCTGGAGGGCTTGCTGATCCTCGTCCTCATCAAGGATCCTCCAAACAGCCGAGGCCACGAAGCAAACACAAAGACGGCATTTTTACTCTGCGGCGAACAGAGTTTGTGGCGAACCCACATCCTTCCCCAGCCTACATCCCCCACAATGCCTTTCAGCAACTCCACACATCCTCATTAAGCAGAGTTTAAGTAAGAGTGAGAGTAACATCTACAGTATAAAGTTCACAGAGGGAGAAAAAGTATTAACTACTGCCTGCAAAGAGAGCCTAACGGGCTCAGCTGTGAGTTAAATGTTAGTACTGAGGTGGTCACTGTGTTCACCGCCTCCAGGTGAATAAGGTTCTGCTAGTCTAACGCCTCTCTCCATCTCTGCACTTTGCTATAAGTTGAGCACTAAGCATCAAACCCCAAGTGGGTGTGTGACATGATCTTTGCGTATCAGGTGATTCTTCCGCACGTATTTAAGGTTTTGTGAGCGAGCTAGTGAAATGTTATGTGTAGTTTTAAGAATTGTACACACAGAAAGGTTTTTGAAAGCAAAAAGCTTATCTGATTTGTGAAGCTGAAATTAATAAATTGTGCGTAAATGATCAGTAATTATTCAGGTTTGGATGAACACATTTGTGAAATTGTTTTAGTTGAGGGCAGATTGCTCCGCATTTCTGTGTGGATTGAGCGCGAGTGCATGCGTAAGTCCTCGAAAGTTACACAAATCGTTGCACACATTTATAAAGCTTACGCCTATGCTTGTGGCTCACATCGTACAATATTGCAACACTTCGCTCTATGTAATTTCACTCTATATTTCACAGTCGTGTTCATCTTTGGAGCCACATACTTAAGCAAGCAGGTTTTCTCAGCATATGAAGTCCAAACAGCGCCGTTTCCTCACTGATGACACTCTGCAGTCCTGCGTGAATATTAAAGTGACTTCTTACAGTCCTGATATGGAGAAGCTCTGCAGTGATGTTCAGAAACAGAAATCACACTAAACAGTGAGAAAAGTATCATTTAATATGCTTTTATTTTGAAATAAATATCTATATATTGTGGACCCTGAGCTGGACGGTTGATTGATCATTTCACACTGCCTGCGTGAAATGAAGGCATAATTCCATACAAATAGTTTTCATGATTATTATTTATATTTGTAAGTTATTCAGCCACTGCTACGTTTTATTTATATGAAACTGGCCTATTTTTAATTGATTAATTTTCCACAAGGTGTGAACTCAAATAAATCTCCCAAATGTTGTATTTAAAATCACACCTGCACATGGAAGTGTTGTTTTTTTCCTCTTCGAAGCATTTGTTAAATAGTTCTTAAAAAAAAAAAAAAAAAAGGTCCTATTATTCTAATTATCCCCCCCCCCTACCCACACACACACACACACACACACACACACCTTCAATTTGCAGTGGGGAAAGCTCAAAGTGACTCAAAGATGAAGGAAAGAGTGTCCACTCAGCAGCGTGGAGATAAAGGTTTCTGCCTTCGCCTCACAGGGTCTCACCTTTGCTGCTTTTTCACACTTGCCGGTCAGAGCACAACTACACACCAGGAAAACTCTCACCCACCACCTCCATGCTCAATAAATCTATAAAGTTCAAAGGTAAATTAATAAATAAAGTGTGGTGAATCCATATCAACGGTCTAATCCTGACTCAAACAGCTGGGACAGGTATCAGCAGACGACGGCCAGAGGACTGCTTGTAAAACAGTAGCAGCCACACGGAAACCTGCAGGACTTTCCTGCTGTTTCCTTTGAGCTTCTGCTCCTTGGTGAGATGTTGCTGGAAGCTGAGCAGCGCATTTACACCCGACAGCAGAGCAGATAGAAATCGCTCCACAGGTGAGCGAAGCAGTCCCACATGCCCAGACACATCTGCACTGCAGGAGTCAGTTGCACGCTGATGGTGGAAGAAAAGCAGCGAAGTTTCAGTTTCATTTGACTCTCAAATCATCATCGTATGCAACAAGAAATGAGGGAAAGAAATTGTGGTCTTCTGCTTCTGTTGGTTTGAAGTCCTTTAGAGGCAGAAACATTTTATCCCAGGTTTCCAAAAGCCTCAGATTCTAAATACACAGAAACTAATTAATTATTGTGGAAAGTCAAATCACAAGGATTTAGTGTTCAGAGTTGCATATTGACAACGTTTCATCTCATGAATCATGACACACCGCTCTCCCATATATAACCTGCTTTTACATATCGGTATTGTATCAGCAAAACTGGGTCTGTATTTACTTGATATCAGATCAATACCGAAATTTGCGGTTTCACACAGCTGTATTAAGAATCCGAGACCTCACGTGATCATACTGTATCATCTGGTCAATCACAAGGTCACCCCTACCCTAAATCAGCCCCATCTTACTGGTCCTTTTGGACTCTAATGTGGCCTTTATTTACTAAACGAATATCATTTTGAATTCAGTAGAACGTTAATCTACAGACTGACATTATAAAGTCATCAGAAACGTGTTTGCAGAGCTCAAAGAGGACACTAGAGGAAGGACTGTTTTCTGATAGACTTCTACATAATCACCAGGAGGCTCCACCCGCTGGTCACTAGAAAGAATGCAGGTGAGAGGCACTTCAGCTTCAAGTCAAGTAAGCTTCCTCTCCCTTCCCCCCCCCCAAATCCTTCACCTGTACAAGCTTTTGTTTTTATAATCAAACAGATCGTGCAGGTCACTTTCACTTGTTTCACCCATGTCTCTTCATCTCCTCACCTCTCTTTCCTCATGCTTCCTGTCTTTGCTACACCACTAAAAGCTCTAAAATGCTCTGTTGGGGGTTCCTGTGGGGCCACAGCTACTCTCTTTTGCCCCTGGCCCCCCTTGGAGATTAAAGCACCCGTGGTGATAACAGTGAGTGAAGTCAGGTGTATCAGATGTATTTCTGGCTGTTTATGACCGTAAATCTCCCGGAAAAACACCTGACTTTCCCCTCCGTCATCGGATCCAGTTACAGCCACAACACCGCCGATATTTCGCAATAACTCCGCTCCCCCGGTAGGCCCGGGTCAGGAAACACAAGACTCCCCTACACCTGCCACCTGCAGCGCGCGATGACAGGCACGAGCCCGGCTCCTCCGCCCCTCTTACCTGTAGAGTTGTGATGTGTTTGTCGTTGAATTTGTTCTCGCAGTATCTGAGCACCAGCGACGTCTTCCCCACGCAGCCCTCCCCGAGCAGCACCACCTTGAACGAATAGGTCTTGCCGCTGTTCGCCGCCGCCATGGCTGGCAGTTAAAACTCGCACAAATCCTCCGCTTTTATCCGCAAAACGGGCGTTTTAAGGCTAGCGCTGCTAATGCTAACCCAGTCGGAAATGAAGTCCTGCGCAGCTCACATCGGCTTCCGACTTCAAAAAAGGAGCTAAAATCATGAGAGGGACAGCTCGACAGCACACACGGACCCGACTTCTACCAGAATCTACTCGCAGCTCGGAGGGAAGCGAGTCCAAACCCAGAGACAGATCGCGTTTCACCCTGTGGCCAAAGCCTGATTTTCACCCAACTAATGGCGTCTCTCTCAGCTAACAGTTAGCCGGCTAGCTCAACCAAAGATCGTGTCTGCTTGGAGGAGGACTCACTGAGCACCTTTGTTTTCGTCCTGTTGTCTGTAAAGACACAACGCAGGGAGAGCGATGGAAATATAACATTTAAGGAATCAAAAGAAAGATAGATACCAAAGTTTGGGGAAAATAGAACGTTCAACTTAAATGTCTTAAAATAGAAGACATTAAAACTTTGAAAATAGAAAAGCTTTGAATTGAAAAAGTTAAAATTACAAATAACGATGACAAATGGATAAAAACGTAAATGGGAAAAATAGAAACAGTAGAATTAAAACTTCAGAGAATTTAACATGAGAGAAGCAGGTGGAAACTGATTTTAAAATGTCGCAGCAGGCTGCTGCCCCTTCCTAAGCCTGGTTCTTTTGGAGGTTTCTTTCTGTTAAAAGGGAGTTTTTCTTTCCTGCTGTCGCCACTTCTCTGTGTTATTGTAGGCTCTTGATCTCATAGAATAACGCACCTCAAGATGACTGTTGTGATGTGGCACTTTTTAAAACAACCTTATAGAAAGTCTAGATATCAGAGGAAAAATAAAAGTAAAATTGATATGAACATGAAAATGTGAAATGTCATGACAGAAATAAAGTAAAACATGACTGTGTTGTGTCAAAATAACCACAGAAAGAAGTCAAAATAAAAAAAACAAATAAACGCTTGGGTGGTATACAGGAAAATCATCCTAAAGGGAGCAGCTGAAAGAAGAAGAATCATCTTTAGGAGTCTAAACGGTCTGATAATCCTCAAACATTCAGGGGGAAAAAAGAAATTAAAAACAAAAAATGAAAACTAATTAAATAGGACGCCAAAATAATTACATAAAATATCAAAACAGTAAGAGTAATTTTGATATTTTATTCAATACCTGTGTGTGTGTGTTTTGTGGGTATGGCAAATGCTATCATTTTTCTGTAAATAAAATTTACCTACGGGTACAAATAAAGTAGCCTTGAACCTTTAATGTTAAAAAAAAATACAGAAAAGGAAGAAGACGATGTAAAAATTACATAAAATATACATTTTTGATTTGTGAATAATTTTAACATTTTACTTCTTTATTTCATATGTTTTATTTCTGAACCTTTCTTGCCGTATTTGTCTCTGGATTTGTGAACTTCCTTCTTTGCTGGTCGATCGGCACTGCCTGGGCCTCTGAAGCAGCAGCAGAGTGAGAGCTCCTTGCTGCAGAGTCACATGATGAGCTCCGTCAGCGCTGTTGGCTCGTCACAGACTGTAAAGCATATTTATGTTTAATATTTATATCCAGTCTGTGGTACAACAGTCAACTCCTGAGCTAAAAGGGAAAAAAAGAGAGCTTTTTACAGAACAAGTCAAAAATATGAGACAGAAACTACAGAATTGTATTCAGTGTCCTAAAATTATGAGAATAATAATTTGTAATGTTTTGCCTTTTTTAAATAAAAAAATTAGATAAATTATTTAAAAAGTGATAATTTCACATAAAAAGCAATATAAATAGCTGAAATTTTTTGCAAAGTAATTATCAGTTTCTACTGCTCCAATCAAAGCTATAAAATAGTCTTTAAATATGACATGAAAACCATTACTGTCGACTTGAAAATAAAAATGGTTAAAAAATGTTAATTTTTTTGTGTGATTTGGTTAGTAATGAACCCAAACTCATTTTTAGATGGAAAAAGTCAACAGTTGTGCTTAGTACAAATTATGAGATAAAAATGAAAATGTTGATCTGCTAAGTGATATTATAAGAAAAATATTAAGCATTTTTATCTTGAAAAAACTCATGTTGAATAAAATCGACGAGAAAGTTCAAAGATCAAAGTCAGATAATAAGGTTATATGTTTATCTGTATATAAAATTTAAAAAAAAATCAAACATCTAATAACTCCAACATCCAGCATGCTTTGCTTCTTTTATTTTTCATGTAAACCTCAGATGATGAAATATAAAGAGCTGTCATGTGGAGTTTTACAGCCCTGACACGAGCCTGGTTTTCCTGTTGGAAGCCTTCAAGGAAACAAAAAACAACTTGTTTTTCCGTCTCTGACTGCAGTGAAGCTGCTTAGCCACTAGAGGGCAGAGTCTCATTGAAAACAGGAACAGATTCATGTTTAGGCGGGTGGAAGAAAAGAACAAAAGCTGCAAAACAACCTCAAGTACAAAGAAGCTTAAAAAGACCAGAGACAGGCCCAGAGTGACCACAGAGAGGAAACAAAGCATCAAACACAGCAAACAAAAGAGGGATACATGCAAAATGACACAAAGAAAAAACCAAATGACCAAAAAAAGGTTTCAATAAAATATGGAAATAAAACAAAAAGAAAAAAACAAAAACTGAAACATCACACAAACAGAACAGACAAGACAAAAATATCAACAAAAACCTGAAAAACAAACACAAAAGAAGCACAAATGACAAAAAAAGAGATGCAGAATGTTCAGAAATATACTGAAAATGACAGCAAAGACACAAAGCGATGCTAAAGAGAAACAAAAAGCTGCAAAAAATATGCAAAGCAACTACAAAAAAAGAACTTGAAAGAAAAATGAATGCAGCCAAACCACAAGGAAACAGACAGAAAAGAGATACAACGTAGACACAAGGTGCAAAATTATCGAACATGTCATCACAGAAATAAAATAAACAACATGGAAACTGAAAGATTAACATGAGTTTGTATGTCAGGGAGTCTTTCGTTTAAACTAGGTGATTTATCACTGTGGTCCAGACAAAGTGAAGCAACCTGGTCACAAAAGAAATAGTTTCCTTCATAAATATTTCATTTTTTTTCTTGCAAATTTACATTTCTGAATTTTCCCCCTGAGTTCTGTTTTTTGTCATTTAAATAATCAGAAAGACAGAAATCTTTCCTGCTTTCACACAGGTTTCTTCATACTGTTGCATCATGTTGTATGTGTGTGTGTGTGTGTGTGTGGTGACAACTATTATATGTCAGCTTTACCTCACCCCCACCCCTTTGTGTCTTATTTCCTTGTAACTTGCAGCAGGATCTCAGAACTGCTAACCATTAACATCAAATTAGTGTACAGGTTTACCTGACTTTGTGAGGACTTAAGTTGTTTTCAGGCCTTGTGGGGACACGTGAGAGATCAGACTTTTCTGATCTCAGGGTTCATGGAAGGCTGAATTACCAGGAATCCCTAAAAGTAAATGGTAATGGTAAATGGACTGGTTCTTATATAGCGCTTTTCTACTCTTCTGAGCACTCAAAGCGCTTTACACAACTTGTGCATTCACCCATTCACACCCATTCGCACAAGCACATCTCTCTAAGTGCTTTCTAGATAACATTCACACACATTCATACTCCGATGGATGCATCGGAGAGCAATTTGGGGTTAGCATCTTGCCCAAGGATATTTGGCATGCAGACTAGGGGAAGCCAGGAATCGAACCACCAACCTTCCGATCAGTAGATGACCTGCTCTACCACCTGAGCTACAGCCACCCCGCTAGCCAAAAGTCAGGCTAGCATTACTCTGCCTGGATATACTGAACAAGTATATCATCAGATTACTGACCATTTTATTAGGTACACCTTGCTAGTGCTGGATTTGATTGTTTTTTTGCCTTCAGAGCTGCTTTAGTTCTTCATGTTGGAAACATTTCTCAGAGATTTTGGTTCTTGTAAATGTGACAGCATCACACAGTTGCTGCAGATTTGTCAGCTCCACATCCATGAGTGAATCTCCCATTCCAACTCAAATCTCAAAAGGTGCTCTGTTTGACTGAGATCTGCTGACTGTGGAGGATATTTGAGTACAGTGAACTCATTGTTCAAGAAACCAGTGATAGATGATTTGACCTTCGTGCTATGGTGCGTTATTCTGCTAGAAGCAGCATCATTAGATGGAATGTTTTGGTCTTCAGGGGATGGAAACCAAAAGCAGCCTGACCTTTGACAGAAGGTAGGATGGATGCTTTCTTGCTTGCCCCAAATTCTGATCCTACCTCCTGAATGTCGCAGCAGAACTGGAGACTTACTAGACCAGACAACATTTTTCCATCTTCTAGTCTCCAGTTTTGGTTAACCTGTGAAAACTATAGTCTCAGTTTCATGTTCTTAGCTGACAGAAGCACCACCTGGTGTGGTCTTCTGCTGCTGTAGCCTGCTTCAGTGGGTCGTCTTGACCATGTCTTTATGCCTAAAGGCTTTGAGCTGCTGTGATGTGATGGTAAATCATATATTTCTGTTTACAAGCAGCTGAAAAGGTCTACCTAATAATGTAGATGGTTGAGTATATATGAGAAGAAAATAAACAAGAAATAAATCACAACATTCAACCAATTTATTACATGTGAAATGTATGTTTTTACTCAAAAAGCTGGATGATTGATTTATTGACCACAAAGAGACACAAATCAAAGCAAACACCCTCCAATAAATATAAAATAAAAGAAAGAGACTAAGAAGACAAAAAATACACAAATTAGACAAATGAAAAGCAAAACAACCTGAAAAGAATCTGACAGCAAATCAGAAAGGAAATCAGTCTGTTATGGCTGAGTTTAATTACTTTAATTACAATGCTGTGACCTCACTGAGCCTCTCCATGCAGAAAAAAGGTTTTTTTCTAGCCCCTCGTCAAGTCAAGTCAAGTCAAGTCATCTTTATTTATATAGCACATTTAAAAGACATCAAGTGTCGGCCAAAGTGCTGAACAGAGGGATAATATAATAAAAGAATTAAAATAGAAAAAAAACATTTTTTTAAAAAAGAATTGTAAGACATGTAATATCAAAGCGATCCGAAAGCCTTGGAAAATAAGTAGGTCTTGAGATTCGATTTAAAGACTTCCAAGGATGAAGAGAATTTTATGAAGGGGGAAGACTATTCCAGAGTCTCAGGGCGGCAATGGAGAAAGCCCTGTCACCTCTAGATTTGAGCTGGAAGCGTGGAACTGATAAGACCATCTGACTGGAGGAGCGCAGAGATCGAGTGGGTAAGTGCAGGCTAAGAAGATCTGAAATGTAACCTGGAGCCAAACCATGGAGGGCTTTGAAAACAAATAATAAAACCTTAAAATCAATTCTATGTTTAACTCGTGTTCTGGTTGAAGTGCCCCAAAAACCTCCAAATACAAAATACCTGAAACCCTCATTATGGTGTATTCCAGTATTCAAACATCATCTTTTCTAATCACAGCTGAACAGTTTTATTTATTTAAAAGTAATCTCCTGTCCTGATGTGGGATTCAATAATTCACCAAAAGCTCCAAAACTACACTATTTTCCATCAAAAATCTTCCATTGGTGTATATGAATCAGTTGACAATCAGTTCATGAAATTTAACCGTGGCTCTTTATTATGAAGGGCCCAGAGATAATATATTCAAGTTTAAAGACCAACAGGTATGAAATCACTGGCTACAAGCTAATCGATACTCCAGAAAATAGTGTCACCATTCCCAGAAGAGCATTCAGACCTCTGTGCACAAATAGCAGGATGATATATATATTATTCAACAACTTATACTTAGACTAAATGAACTCAGTATAAGGTGAATGCATACTAAACATTTCATTAAATGTTTACATTGTATTTATAGAATGAAATTAAATGGAAACTTTTACATGTGATTGAATTAGTTAAAGTCAAGCTATTTTTTAATGTTAAGTCTCTGTTTTTCCCAGAGGAGCATCAGTAGGAAATACAGATTCTCAGATGTGACTTTATTCACTTTTTTGTTTTTTCTTGTTGACTACAATTTCTTTTTTATAATAATGTTATCTGAAATCTTTAATATGTGATTAATCTTTAATCCTAGAACAGGACACGTCTTTATACTTTATTCACCTCATATGAAATTTGCACTACATTTGAATTCAGTTTTTGTTTAATCTATTTAATCTTTACTCTCAGACCATTAAAAGTCACAGTTCAAAGAATACAAACTACCATATGCACATCTAAATAATAATTTAATGAGGTAATAATTATAACATATCAGATTTTATGATTTGTAATAACAGGGCTGCTACACTCTGTTAACATGTACTGTCAGCTTTCTTTAATGGCTTCAAATACTAATATTTTTCCAGTTTTAGTGCGCACATGTTCATACAGCATTTTGAATACTAAACTGCCATTTGGTGCTTTACCTGTTACTAATACTCATACAGCTTATTTGCCAGAAGCTGTGTTACTTTCCGTCTGTATTGCGTTTATAATCGCTTCATATTTTTCTAATATTGTTCTTTTCTCTTCCTTGCTCTACTGCCAGCACATTTATCCCTCTTTGTGATTGGTCAGGTGCTGCCAGCACCACCCCTTTCTTGTAACTTAACCATTGAAACCTGGGCTGACTTACAGAGTTGACATGTGACCTCTGAGCCTGATTGCTGATATCAGGTTAAGTAAAGGTAATGAAAGCTATGCTGGCTATGATGAACCTGCTTTGTAGCACAGGGCTCTGGAATATGAATAACAAGATTACTTGCTGAAACTGTTTTTGTGCACCCCTATTTTTTGCAGACAGGTTAAAAAAAATACTGTGATTAACAGCTGAAAAACATTAGCACTGTTCAGTTATTTGTTATAGATATGTTTTGTTTCAATGGAATGAAAAAATAGCTACAATAAATAAGCATATCAACATCAGCTATGAGACAAATAGCTGTTGGGGGGGACTAAATAGGTCGCCACTCTGTTGCAGAGCGAACAAGCTAGGCTTGTTGGTGGGACTGCAGGCCAAGAGCAAAGAGCTGGAGAAGATGGTTCAGCTCATTATCAACATCATTTAAAAAAAACCTGCAAGTTTATGCATAAAATACATGAAATTCTTTAAATGTCTTTCATGTTTCCACAGCTTATAAGAAGTGAGTTTCAAATGTGAGTGCAGGTTTCCTCTGAGCACTTGGGGGAGGATGCACTAATCAGATGGATTTTGGGGTCCTTTCTGAGGAAAATTTAAACCTCAGACTCTAATTTTTAACAGACTCAGCTTCATTAAACCATTTGAAAGGATTCGGTTTAATTGAGTTTTATTTATATAGCACCAAATCACAACATCAGTTGCGTCGAATTAAGACCCTACAATAACAGAGAGAAATCCCCAACAACAAAATGAAGAGCCCGATGAGCAAGCACTTTCCTGACAGAGGGAAGGAAAAACTTACTTTTAACAGGAAGAAACCTCTGGCAGAGCCAGGCTCAGCGACTGATTGTGGGTGTGAGGAACAGTTTCCTAGGTCTTGGTATAAGAAGCATGCTACTAAACAATAGTTAAAACAGTAGAAATAATAAGAATAAATACTAAAGTAAATAAAAAGTAGATAATAAATGTCCTATATCAATTTGTGGTGGAAATTACTTTTTTATGTGAAAAAAATTGAAGTTAATCCTCTCCTGTACGTTTTTATTGGGGGGGGGGGGGGGGGGGGGGACATGCATGTGACATAAATAATGAGGGACATGCTCTGTGGATTTTAATATTTACTTGTTTTTTCGCTGCTGCTATAAAATCACGGCACACGCAGGAGTAGAGACACACCGCCTATATAAAGTGAACCACGGTTTACACACTCCTCTAGAGTGAGTGGAGGGACACACACACGTACACTCTGGCTGTGCAGCTCCACGCGTTCAGCCTGGAAAGCGACCAAACTTCAGACAACCTGCACTTTTATTCCACTCTTCAAATCCTCTTTGTGCTCCACTTTACATCCGGATCAGAGGAAGTTAAAACTGAGCGGTTTCCAGTTTGCCTCTGGTGAGTAGGGACCAAAAACCACCACAACGTGATCCGGATCCCAGGCTGCAACTTTATATTTCCACATCACTTCTGACTGAAACTTTCACCCTGCGGGAACAGACCACTCAGGACATGCTAGGGTTTGTGCCTGTCCTGGCCGCCTTTGCGCTGCTCTCGGTGGGCTTCAGGAGCGCCGGGGCTGAGCTGGAGATGCGGAGCTCCGCCGTGCCTGCGGTGCAGAGAGCTGCAGCTGGGGTGAACAGCTCCGGGGACGAGGTCGGGGGACGAGGGCGGCCAGGGCGGCCAGGGCAGACCAGCTGCCCTGGCCGCTGCCGGTGTGAGGTGGACGGGCTGCTGCACTGGGTGGACTGTTCGGACCTGGGCCTCCGGGAGATACCGAGCAACCTGAGCGTCTTCACATCTTACCTGTAAGTCAGCAGCGAAGGTTTTCGTTTGTCTTTAAGGTAACCTGTTGATCCAAAGTCTGCACAAAGTAAGTGTTGTGTGTGTGTGTGTGAGCGTGCCTGCGCGCGCGCACGGGTGATGTTATGTAGTGGTGAGAAACGGAACACCTGTCCTCTGTGCCTGTTTTTCGGGTGCATGTCAGGTGCTGTGGTTCATGATGTTTAAGGAAAAACATTTAATCTGCAGAGACCCAGAGTGCATCACTGAATTTACACCTGGAGACAAAAATAATTTCCCAAATTCAGCCACAGCCCCAATGAAGCTGCAGTTCCCCGAATGCCCACTTGAGGCAGTCTCCAGCAGTGGGTCAGTCCCCATAGATTCCCATATTACAATGTCCAACGTTAGAGGAGAGAAAACACGTTCACAGCCTGATACAAAAAAAACCTTTGTTCTCTTCACTAACTGCTGCAGTAGGATTATTTTTTATATAACTTAAAGAATTAAAATTTGAGTAAAAGCCATTACACACCGAGGACAAACAGGGACACGACATTCAGAATTTTTCAGATCTGAACTTGTTGCATTTTTTACAGAAAATTCACCCTCAAAAAACACACACTGTGAAAAAAATGAAGTGGACACCAAGCGATGAAGAGCTGGTCCTGATGTTTCTAAACAAGAAAAGGAAGAGACTGAGATTCTGGGTTCATCTAATTCTCAGGAGAAGGCAGAGGTAGGGTCAGTTTCATGGTTTGACCCAGGAGTTGAATCTGTGTTGCACAGCTGCTTTTGTGCACATTTCAGGATGTTGTTGGGGCAGTATGAACTCTCGTTAGCAGGGTTTGGACCACATCAGAGAAGGCAGAGAAATCATTTCAGAGAGCCTACTGACCTGAGCAGTGTCTATGTTTATGTCTAAGGTTCAAAAAATAATAAATGCCGCAAATTCATCCATCAAAATTACAGCGGTGTTGTGAACAGCTGCATTAAGAATAGGTGAGTCCAAAAAATATTTTTATGCTTGAAATATTACATGGATTTTATGAGTCCGGCCTTAACACTTAAAAGTTGTCTTAGCTGAATCTATAACCAGGTACGTTGTGGAGCCACATGTTGGACATATACGTAGTTGTTTTGTATTCTTTACAACCTACACTCATTTTGTGTAAAACGTATGTGTAATGTGAAGGTCACAAACCAAAGGCATCAGTCAAATAATAATGTTGTTACACTTGATGCTGTTCTCCATGCACCTTAGAAGAAGGTGAAGTTTTGCCAAAAAATAAGATCTGGCTTCTGCTTTTTAGTGTTCCCTTTTGCTACAAGTTTGTTTTGTTTTATATATATTCCAGAAATGGAAAGTATACAAATGAGACTGTGTAAACAAGCGCACCCTTTCTAGAAGGATCTATTTGAAGTTTATTGTAGACATTGCACAGACTGCAGGGTAAGAGTGCCAATATCAGGACAGGTGTTATTTCGGAAACCGTTTTCAGCCAAGACTCATTGAAGAAGCTCCTGGAGTTTTTCAAGTGATTCTATTCTTTCTACGTTTACACAAATTTGGAGAGGTTTCAGCAGTTTTACAGGAGCTCTGATATTTCAGGTTTCATTCTTTAAAGGCATTTAAGAGATTTTTAATTGTTTCAGGAACCCGTTGAAGGAGTTCTTAAAGTTTTCTAAATGGTTGTGCTGACTGGATAAAATAATTGGAGGATCGACAGATTATCAACTTTGAAGAGTATAAGAACAGTTTTAATAAGGTTTTTGGGGGTTTCTGGTCCAGCTGGTCTCAAAACCTTTGAAGAAGATTACCTCGTTTATCAGGAAGTTTTCCCATGGCAATACCTAGGAATGTATTGGAGTTTTTTCTTTGCTTCTGTGATCCTTAAAAGAGACTTCTCAAGTACATCAGGGATATCAGGGAATTCTTGTAGATGTTTTGATAGTTTCTCTGAAGTTTTAGGATTGTAGAATTCTAACATACATTTAGAGATGTTGAAGATTCTTTAAAGGACTTTTAATTTATTCCTCTACAGGCAAACTGGAATGTGTGGACTGACAATGTTTCAAGGGTGTTTTTTCTGAAGACAATTTGGTGTCTTCTGATAGAGGATTAACAGATCCTTGAGTTTAGCCCACAAATGTAGAGTTTCCTGGAGGTTTTGAGAAGGTTAGAGGGATTTCTCAAGAGGTGCAGCTGGTGAAAGAGTTGCAGAAGCTCCAGGCGTTCTTCAGGAAGTTTTGATTGCGGATCCTGCACATGAAGGTAAATAAAGAGGTTTGATGTTTAAGGACGTCTCGTCACATTCAGTGATCTCTAAAGAGGCTCCTGGGACAATTCAAGCTGTTTCATTGTTTTTGAGGAGGGAGTGTTCAGGTGTGCTTAGAGACATTTCATTTAGTTTTACAGAAACGCTAAACTTTCAGGAACACCTTAAGGGGTCCTTAAAGATTAATGGAAGCTTGGGTGCTATGACAGCTTATTGGATCGCATCCTAATAAAAGCTAAAAAGCCCAAAAAATGGACTCAGTGGAATTTTAAATGTAGACGACTGGGAAAGTCTTTGAAGAATACACCCCAAAAATGAATGTATACAAAAAGTTTGATGTTTGATGCCTGAGGACTTCTTTTCAGCTTCAGTGAGTCTTAGAAAGTTATTCTGGACTTTTGAAAGAGGTTCCACAGGTTTTTTGAGGCTTCTGGTGTCCTCCGGGAAGACATTTTATGGCTGCTTAAAGAAGTTCTGCAGATTTCTGTGGCCATTTAACAACAGTATTTGTGAAGTTTTAGTGTTTCTACTTGAGTGTAAACTACTGTTAAAGCAAGACACTTAAATGAATTCAAATCCATTTCACCTCACAGCAGGTCATCGGCCTCGATACAAGACTTGTTTCAGCTTCTGCAAAAGCATTACGTCATTGTACTTTGTGTGTGTGTGGAAGGAAAACCTGCTCGTCTTGGCTGTAGCTGCAAAGCAGCACAATGTCCAGGATTTAAATTTCACTCTCATTAAAGAAAACCTTCCCCTATTCAGAACAGCCGTGTGTGTGTGTGTGTGTGCTTCACAGTGAAAGCACTTTCCTTACAGTTCGTCCACGACAGGCAGATGGACACACACAAACCCACTCACACAGCGGCTGCCAATCAAAGAGTCTTTGTGTCTTTATTAAAGCTCCAATCAGGAATCGAATCCAACAAAACATCAAGGAGTTCCTGTGTCTTTCTTTGTTTTGGAGACTAACCAGATAAATTTTTACATTTTTGTTTTGGTGCAAAAAAATAAAACAAAACCCTGCATCCACAGAAGGGACCTGCTCTAAAAACCTAAAACTAAACGCGAGTCATTAGTTTTATTATTACTAAATGTAAATGCTGTACTGGAAATCAAATCTGCTTAATTGATGAAGAAATTACAAAGGAATAGTCCACACCTGTCCAAACAGTTTAAAGTCAACTGCTCACTTCCTATGGTTCTTTGAAAAGAATATGCATTAATGTAATATCTTCAAATGAAACCTTCAAACTATAATACATTTGTGATATAGTCCTTTTTTCTGGCGTTAAACAAATGTGTCCATTTCTATTCTGTTTTTGATATTTGTAACTGAGAAAATTGGGGACATTAGCCCACTTTAAATTTTTTTTCCACATATCAAACAAGGATCAACAGAAAATACGTTCTGTCTGAAAGTCAGACGTGGGGAGAGCAGCAGTGCGACCACATCAATGACATTGATTAATTCGGAACAGCATGAAAAGGAGGAGCCAGATGGAAGTGGTTTGCAAAGTGGCTTGCAGATGTGCCGCAACTGTAGGTGGTCTAAAGCAGCCTAAATATGCCCACGGTATAAGATTCACCGACTGAATATGAATATGTGAATATGTAAAAGGCTTAAGACTGATGGTGTTTGTGGCTTGACTTGACCTGAACTAACACTACGCTCAGTTTATTAATAGTAACTGGTATGAAGAGAACATGCCCCAATTTAAAAACTTGGCCAATTCAATGGCCAATTAGCATATGTCAGCAGAATGTTAGCAATATAAGGACAAAATCAGCTTCACTTTAAGACAAATTAAAGAATAATAGGTTGACCAATTGCATTTATTTCCAGAAAAGGTTTTAAAAATTCATTTTTTTTTTTTTTTACGAAAACCTTTTTGGGGAGGCTGCTCTCTCATAAGTGTCCTCTAGGTGAATTGAAGCGCTTAGACATGAATAGCCTCTCATAAGTTGGGTTTGTCTTAAATTCAGTCCTCCTGAGCACGTGCTTATAGTATACAAGAAGCTGTAGAACACCATCAAAGAGAAACAACTATACTCAGCTTTCTGTTATCAATTTCATGCAACAAATCCTGAAAGCAAAAGTTTTGATTCGAACCAGAAGACAAACAGTTGATGAGTTTGTTGTTGTCTATGATCAGGACTTGTTATGTCACTTTTTTGAAATCAGAAACAATCAATTACAATATGCCCTCCAATCAGCTCGAATGTCCTGTTGTGATTTTGTGCCTCCTGGTTTGTTGTGAGAACTTTAAGGGACCTTCTGAGGAAAGCAACTGATCTCAGAGTCGCTTTACAATCTCCTTCAGTCTGTCTGTCTGTTTGACCGCCGTCAGTCTGAATACTGCCATCTGTCAATGCCTTTGTGTGTGTGTGTGTGTGTGTGTGTGTGTGTGTGTGTGTGTGTGTGTGTGTGTGTGTGTGTGTGTGTGTGTGTGTGTGTGTGTGCATACACTTGCTGCATGCCTAAGCAGAGCTGCCTGAAGTCTGAATGGGGCTGGAAGTCTCTATTCTACGTGTGACTGACAGCAGCAACACAGGAATGCATTTAGCCTCAGTGTGATGAATGGACTGATGTATATATGAAGGATTCTGTAGCCACGCCCCTTCTGGCAGCCATATTGGACATCCCGAGCCCTGAGCATATAAATCATGTCTGCACTTTCCTACACTAACAGCTCTAAAATTAAATGAATTTCCAGGTAATGCAGATGTTTAGCAAGAGTGAACTTCCTGACCTTTCACGTGACATCACAGGAAGGTAGGTAGCCCGTTTACAGTCCTGAGTGTTTGCACGTCTGCACTAGTGGAGTCTTAGTGTGAGGGAGCTCCATTGGTTTGAGCTCAGCTGTCATCGGATGGTGCTTGTGGACGCCACGGTCCACTGCACACTCACACAGGTAGTTAAGAGAGGACGTGACAGACGGGTAAATGGACTACCTGTCTTCCTGTGGGGGTATGGGAGAGGTCAGGCAGACAATAGAAAGTGATACTGAAATAGCCTTAAGCTATCAGAGATTACTGATTTAAACTCCACAACTGTGAGGCCACAATAAAAATGTTGGGCTCCATCAGCGCTTGGACATTTCTACTCCTAGATCTTAAAATCTGAGGTCAAAACATCCCAGCAAGTAAGCTACACTGATATTACTGAAGCTGTTTTAAAAGGCTGCGTTAAATTGCTAAATGTAGGCACAATGAATGTGGTTCCTTTATCTCGCTTTGGACACTAAAAAAATGGTAATGAAAGGATAAGATTACACTGTATATTGAAAAGATGAGCTCATTTTGATTCCTGTAGTCCTGAAAACTTAGTGTTCGAAACTTAGTGTTAACTGCTTGACAGCTCAGGACCTGTTGGTCAGATTTTTCAGCTCTTTAATCCTCTAAATGTTTTCAGTGGGTGACATGTCTGGACTGCAGGCAGCTGGTTCTTTACCAGTTGTCTAAAACAAGTAGAATATATTTTTACAGTCTTGCTTTTCGGAGAAGACAAAGGTTTATTTAGTGGTTTATGTTCCACCAAACTTTGCACATCTTTCACTATTAATGGTGCCTTCACAGACTCCCTTTGGCTTGTGTTAAACTGTCTGATGGGATTATGTTGCTGAAATAATAAAAAAATAAAAAAATAAAATGGATGACAGCATGTGTTGGTCCAAGAAACTGTAGACCATTCAGCATTAATGGTATTACCAACATGAATGCTGGATTTGAACTGTGGTGTGATTGTTGCGCTTTTCTTAGATGTCCTAAAAGAATCTCCGGTTTTTTGGCCAGACTACAGGACAGTTTTCCACTTTGCCATCTTAAATCAGTTTTTTCCCAGGAAAGACGGTTGGTGACATTTCTGTATCCTATTTTAAACTTGTAGGAGGCTGTGGCTCAGGAGGTAGATTGGATTATGTCGTAACTGGAAGGTTGGTTGCTTGATATTTGGCACATTCAGTCCACATGTTGAATTGTCCTTAAGCAACTCCATCCCTTAAGCTTAAGGGATGGAGTAAAGTGTTGGACAAATGAGGCTTGTAGTACCTTTTCATGTTTAATTTGGGATGCAGAGATGAACTGTGTTCGATGATGATGATGGTTTTCAGAAGTGTTCCTGAGCCCATGCAGGAGTTCCCACCACAGAATCAGGTCTGTTTTTAATGCAGCGCTGCCCGAGGACCCAAGGACCCAAGGACCACCAACATTTAACTTGCAGCTTTGTCTCTTTGCACAGAAACTTGTCTGAATCTTTGTTATTACGAACATTTACTATTTTTTAAATACTTATAGCTTCAAATGATTTGGAAAACATCCTGTTTTTATCCTGTGGTGAGAGATTTGATTACAGGTACAGCCTGGTCCTGACTGCTGTTTGCATCTTTGGTAAGAAGAAGCAAACACATTCTTGAAGCTGTGATTGCAGCTTTCCTCATTGCTGCAGCTTCACGTTGTTGCTCTCTCTTATCTCTGCTACTACGTTAAAAACACGGATCGTCACACCTTCAGACTTTTGTACTGTTTCTAAAGCTCTGAGCAATTTTGCTACACAGTGGACTAGAACTAATGTCTTAGACAGATAAACTCTTGATGTCTTGATTCATAAACATTTGTTCTTATTTCACTGACTGAGCAGCTCGTTTTAGGCGATCATCTGCGCCTCAGGTTACCTTCGTGGACACACAAACACAGATCTGACAGAGCTGCTGTTTATCTTGAGGTATCTTTTCCTTTTGGAGAAGACGACACAGACTGATTGGACCGACCGGGGAATAAACCTCCTGATGTTCTCTCGCCTCGGGGGGCCCCCCGCTGACCCACCCCCGAAAGACTGAAAGAAAGGCAGAAAGAAAGAGCAAAAAAAGACAAAAACTGGGAGAGGCCTCGCTGTCACACTACGCCTCCAAACTACACAGTTCCCTTTTCTTTTCTTTCTCCAGAGTTTGTCTTTCTGCAGCCCGCCGACATTTGAATAATCGTCTGATATCCATCAGTTTGAGCCTGAGGAGACGGAAAATAGACAACACACACACAAAGCTTCGTCCACCACAACATCGAGAGGGAAAAACACACAACATGGATAATGTATTCGTCTTTTCTTTCATCCTTCTGTTCGCCTTGTTCTTCATATGTGCCTCTCTTTCTCCTCCAGAAAAAAAACAACTCAGAAAATATTCAAGCGTCTGCCTTAAAGATCTTTTGGAAAAGTTTTGATCCAGTACTTTAAATTTACAGTATCAACAGTTTGCTGTACTTTAAGGTCCAGAAAAAGTCAAAGATCCTGAAAGAGTTTCTGGGAAGTTCATAAAGTATTACAATTTATCTTCAAAATATTTCAGTGTAATTCAACATTTTCCTTAAATTCTTGACTTTATGCACTTTAGTGCCCCAAAAACCCTGCAGTTACTAAATTTTTATTAATCAATCCAATCAAATCCAATTCAACTCTATTTATAGAGCAGAGCAAACACCAAAGTGCTAAAGTGCTCTCCAAGACAGCAATGAAATACAAATTTAAAAAAATATTTAAACAAAAAGAAAAAAAACAGTAAAACATGTTTTGTTTATATTAAAAATACTTTCATCTCAAACATTTAGAAAATTCCTATTTAGAAAAATAAGATGTGCTTTTAAAAAAATAAAATATATATATTATTTTTTTAGGAACTTATTGTTATAGAAATGTACAAGTTCTAACTTGTACATTTCAGGTTTAAAGGCAGATTTAAAGGCAGATTGGCATGATTTTACATTGGATATGCAAAATATCTTCAATCAGAACATAAATCTTATTTTTTTTGCAGCAAAAACATTCAAACTTTTCATAAATCTCTTTAAATGTGTTTATTTTCTTTCTATTATCCATGAAATAAACATAATTTTGTATATATTTTGCAATAAAACATATAAAATATATACAGATATAAAAAACAGTATTTAATTTCTTAAGTCTAATTTCTAGATATACTTGATTTTGAATTTATTTGTAAAATATTTCACCTTTTTTAACTATTTTAAATGTTATTATTATTATTAATATTATTATTATTATTATTATTATTAGTAGTAGTAGTAGTAGTAGTATAAAACAACAATGATAATAATAATATCATTGTTGTTTTTGTTATAAATTCCATAATAACTTTGTTTCCGGTATTTGACAGAAACGTTGACTCAGAGTGCACAGGAAACTTGGCAATTTCAAAATAAAAGCTCTGGCCTTCAGTCAGACAACAAACACAGTTTGTAGTTCCTGTGTATGTTTATACTGTCAGCATGCTAATCAGTGCTAGATGTTTACTTATTGTTAAAGCACAACAATACCTACTCCCATTGTCATCATCTTCTCATCTTCATTGCAAAGTCGTGTGTGTGTGTGTGTGTGTGGTTGGGTGTGTATTCTGTGAAGGAAATCAAAACATACAACACACTGCTGTCTGTCTGCTGCTTTCAGTCAACTTTCTTTCGATTTCGAATCTGTGTGGCAGTGAAAACAGCCTCTGGACCTCGGTCATCAGTGCTTTCTAAATAAATGATTCCACCTGTAAATATGCTGCTTTTCTTGCTGTTACTCTGAGTGGAACATTTTTCTATGATGGCGTATTAGATAACTACAATAATAAATGGTAGAAATGATTGAACTGGTGAGGCGGTGGGTGCTGTTCCATGGGTTTTCTCTCAGTGTGGAGAGGAAAGAGTCAATTAAAAAGAAAACATAATGTTTGCTGTGTGAGTCTGTAGGCTGAGGTGCAGTGTCAGCACACCCTCTGGAACAAACAAGCAAGACTAAAACTATATCATTGTGCAACTATCTCTTCATCTGCAAACCTTCTTCACTTTCAATAGGAATCTTACACACATGCAGATTTATTCATGTACAGTACAGTCACAACAACAACGACAACATCAGTGACGGCACGCACAGCAACAACACAGCAGTAATTCCTCTTTTCCACGAGCGTCTACAAGACTGTACTCGGTTTAGTTCGAGTTTGCCATCACAACTGAGTACCAACTCAATGTATAAGCTGTATGAGCTGGTGCTATAGCAACGCAAAAGTCCCGTTAGATCATTTTTGTGCAACATAAACACAAACACAACAATTGAGGAGATCATGGCGATTGTACACTGACTGCTAAACCGGTGGTAAGCGTCTGTTTCTCGACATTAGACTGTTGGTTTGCGTGTAGCTCTCATGACTCATCTAGTGATGTTACTCCCTGGCAGATTTTTGTCATGCGTTGTGTTGATGTCACAGTTTTGGCTTGACTCAGCTTGCTTGGAAGCCTGCCCAAAAAAAGTACCTGGTACCAGGTACTACCACGTAATGGAAAACCCTAAAAACCGAGTCAAGGCGAGCAGGTGTTCGAGGAAAGACATGTAAAGGTGACAATGATTGTTATGAACTGATGGTTTTGTGTTTTGTTGCAATTTTCTTTAAACAACAAAAAACAAACCAAAAGTTACCAAACTAATAAACTTATCAAGTAATTTTCATTAACAGCTTTTTCTTTTTCATGCTCCAGACTTGATCTCCACTGACGGTCAGTGTCATGTTGCGCTAAACATGTAGTGACCCTCCAGAGATCCTTAAGATGGTGCTGATGTGATAACATAATACGACAGCATATGGTGCTCCATGTCTGTGCCAAGAGCTAATGGTGATCCAGCAGCTAATGTTACAGAGGAGAGACCTTACTGTTTGATAATATGGAGATTCATGAAAGTAAAAAACTGTTCTGAAAATGTACTATTCTTAAAGTTGAACTTTTGTATTAAGCAAAAACCTTGTTAACTCATTCATATCTTCAGATTCCAATCTGCTTTAACTTGTTTGTTGCCTTAGATGTTCCTATTAAGCATCTCTTTAAATGTAACCCTGTGAACCAAAAGGCTTCTGAATACTCTAATCATCAGGAACCTCCGAGACCAAAAAATACAGCCAAATGTGGAAATCCCAAAACTCGCAGTTCCTCTAATGTCCACTTGAGGCTCCAAAAGTGAGTCACTTGCACACCCACCTCTAGCTCTACACACACCTCTAGCTATCGAAGCACAAAAGCCACACCCAGCTGCTGTTCCAACCTCTTGTTTGTGAGAAGGAGCCAATCAGAAGAAGTTGTTCTAACAAGTGAACAAATGGCAGTATAACTGCTTCTTTCAGACAGTGGATGAGCTGAGGGGCTAAAATCAGGCTCATTATAAGATGAAAAAGGATTATTTTGAAATATGAATCATACAAAGCTGCTCTAATAGAGCCCAAGTATTAAAAACATTTAAAGCTGGAAATAAGCAGCTTTAAGTTAAATCACATTTGCAATCATAAAGAAACACATACAGTGATTTCTGTTTATGTTAATGTTCCGTATGTGAGCGCATGCAGAGGCCTCCGCCTGACTAATGAACAGCCCGGTGTGTCGAAGCACGCTCACACGCAGCCTACACGGCTACATATTTATCTTTATGAATGAATGAGTGAATGAAATGTGCTGGGGTTTTTGTGAGCGGCAGTAAAAGCCAATCAGCCATAACGCCGTTAGTCTGCTCAAGAGTAAAGGAGCATTCTGCTAAAATAAGGCTAAACAGAGGCGCTCTGTGTGTGTCTGTCTGTGCGACCAGACTACCTGTGGACACACATTAACAGGTTTTATGGAGTGTTGAGAAAGTTCCTTAACAACCGGTGTATTCAACCTGCAGACACACCCTCTCTCTCTCTGTGTGTGTGTGTGTGTGTGTGTGTGTTAAAGACAGAGACAGTCTGTCTCGGCTTCCTTTCAGACCCGAGCCCTCCTGGAAAGACGCTACCTGCCGATAGTTATCAGAGAGCAGAAAATAGACGGTTCAGATAAGAGAAGAAAAGAAAGGAGGAAGAACGTCATGGCTGCACACAAACACAACATACAACAAACGGTGTCCCTGTCCCTGCAGCCAATCACAAGCACCGATGTCGGCTTGTTTTGACTTTGCTTTTGAGCCCTGGAGCCGTAAAAGTTCCAAAAATATTCACGACAGCGCCCCAAACGTGAATTGTCGAGCAAAAAAATAAATAAATAAAAAATTAACCAACATACTGATGATTTTTTTTCTGTTTCTGCAGCCTTGCTAGTAAACAGATGAGATCACATTCCTGACATAGTGTTGAGGTGTGTGGACGCACAGGTGTCTATGCGTGGGTTATGATAGTGATGTAGTGTGTGGGGGTTTTTCTTTTGGTTGTTTGTTTGTTTCTTTTCGGTAATTCTGTGAATGCGTTGTGTCCTTATAATCAGATTGTTTCTCTTGTAGTCATTTGCTTCTCTTTGTCAAAAATCTTTAATTTAATTGTAATTTATTTTTCTGTGTTCAGTTTTCATCTGTTTACAATTATTTTGTGTCTTAATGGGTGATTTTCCACTTTATGCGGTAGCTTTTTTTTTCTCTTTCAGAATGCCCCAAATGTTTTTTTTTATCAGCCTTTGTGTTTGTTTGTTTATTCATTTATTTTATTTTCAGGTCCATTTCACTCAAAGAAAATACTTTTACTGGAGGCTTGTTTTATGGTATTGGTGTTTGGACAAAAACTTTAATTAAGACTTCATAACATCTGTGTGAGGGTGAAATATTTTGACTCGCCAATTTAAATTTAATTAAAGTCTAAAACTACATCTTCATTAAAGTCTGAAGTCACTTCTCCAGGCTCAGGCTGAAAGTTGCTTGGATGAGGGATGAAGTGTTTCTCCCACTGAAATTTGTGTTCAGGTGAACTGAATCAACCTCCTTGGATTTCTTTACCTGATTTATTCATCACGCATCAAGAGATTAAAAGTTATTGATATTAACTTAACAAAATAGCTTTAGCAAACACGAGTTAAAGCAGCTAGCAAGCGGTTGGACTAAAGCTTTGTCTGAGAGTGTTTATTTAACTGTAGCGCATAAATATGAAGATCATAATACAGAGACCATTACTGTAGATTTCTGTGAGTCTTTTTTTAGTGGGAAACAACACAGATCTTTGTACAAATCAGAGCTGTCACTAGTGATTCAAAGTTCTTGAGCTAAGATAACGTGAAGGAACAGGGAAGATAAAAGTGTTTGAGTTTGGCTGAGGTCACTGTGAGCAAGTGTGGAGGAGGGAAACCTGCTCCTTTCTTTCCTCCTGCTCTCCTGCCCTCAGTGTTTCCAGTAATTTCTACTCCTGTCTTGTTTCTCACTCAGGTGTGTGTTGACTCATTCCTTTCACCGGCCTTTAAAGAGGCGGGAAGTCCTGCATGGGTGTGTTTATGTGCTTGTATGTCTAACTCTGTGCAACACTGCTACACTCATGTCCACCTCCATGTTTTACCCTGAACTCTGCTAGACTGGATTTGTGTGATTCAAATTGCAAAATAATCCTTTTTAATCTTATACTGGGCCTTTGTGCAGCCCTTCAGTTCAGATCTTCTGTCTGAAGCGATTTGTTTTAGTGCTTCCTATTAAAGCCATCATTCTTCTGATTGGCTCCCCTACATTAACAGGGGGACATTAGTTTGGGTTCAGCATGAGGGGTCTTCACAAATGTGGAAATGTATGCGTAACAGGGCTCCCAGAGGTTGTCAGACTAAATGTTTTTACATGCGAAGGGTGTTGAATGGTTCCTGTGTCTGAACATAAACAGGTCTCTGTGGTTCTTTAATAATTCATAAGTCTAAATTCTGTTTATTTTCAACGTGTGTCATTATTTTTACAGTCAACACTGATTCATTAATATGTATTGGATGACTTTTTATTAGTTTATGCTCTGTTTTGTTTCTGTACTTACAAATCCAGGTGTGTCAGTCACGTCTGAGCCAAAAGGTCAGATGTGACTGACTAAAGCTAACGACACTAACAGTCTCTCTCTCTCTCTCTCTGTGTCTCTGCAGTGATCTCAGTATGAATAATCTGACTGTGTTATCCAGCGGAGCTCTGTCCAACCTGCACTTCCTGGAGGAGCTGTGAGTCACACAAACACATGGCCATGTTTTCATCATTTCAGAGGGCCTTTACACAACCTCTACTTACTTGAAGTCAGTGTAGACTCAGAAGAAGTCTTGCCATTTCGAAACAATGGAGAAGATTCAGCATATATCACAGAGGTACAAGTGCAAGGTGACACGATGACACCTCTAATAGCTGCTCTAAAAGTAGAAGCCTCTCTAAAAATGGTCCAGAGGTGCACGAAAAGATGACCTTGAACCAACAATCAGGCTAACTTAAATCAGGCTTGTAGCTTTTAAGAACCTGTTCTCAGAATCTCCTCTCCACACCTTGTATATGTTTTCTTCTTTATCATCCTTCAAGTCTCCACGCATGATCAGATATCTTACAAACTCTTGTTAGTGGGCGATGGACTGAGATGGATGAAAGTGAGGGTGTCTGAGCGGGCGTTGAGCTCATGTATCTGTGAGGAGATGATATGTAATCCCATCTCTCCTCACCTAGCAGCCGCCACGTCCTGTACGAACATTTCCTTAAAGCTGGGGAGCCGAGAGACAGCGAGGCTGACCTCACAGGGACCTGAACATGACTCTGACTGCTGTTATGCTCTGCTGCCAGCTGTATGTGTCTGTGTGTGTGTGTGATATTTGTCACCGCAGCGTGAGAAACGTCACTGCGGCGATAGGACACCGCACAGATGCATGCTGGGTGTACGCAGACTGGCTGAACTTTGTGTGGCCCCTGAAAAACATACACCTACAGGACCCACTGTGGATCAGTGTTTTGCTGCTGGTTTGAAATGAAAGCACCGTGTGTGCTGGAAACACGGATCCCCAAACACACCTGATGTCTGACTGTTAACTTGTCTAAAAGATGATGCTCAGTGCGAGTCTTAAAGCTAAACTTGTGAGTTTTTGGAAACAAATTCATCAGTTCATCTTGCAGACTGTATCCAAGCAGCTCTAAATTTTAATTGCTTAGGAATGGCATCTTCTAAAGATGAGATGAGATGCTGTCATATTCAGCATATAAGATGTCAAATTTTGCATTAAACTCGGAAATGTTTCAAAATATTAAGATAAATGTCGGTTGCAGTAAACCCTGCAAGCTCAAGGATTTGCTGTTAACATCCTCACCTGGACTGCGTTCTGACGTCCCGTCTGAAGAAGTAAAACAACAAACAACAGGCTCATTATTGGGGAAATACCCACAGCGGAGTATGAGTGCTACATTAGGAATGAAAAGGATTTTTTTTCATTATTATTATTCATTTTGAGAATGGTAAAAAAATAAAAAATAAAAATAAAAAAAAATGGTAAAATGGACTGGTTCTTATATAGCGCTTTTCTACTCTTTCTGAGCACTCAAAGCGCTGTACACAACTTGTACATTCACCCATTCACACCCATTCGCACAAGCACATTTCTCTAAGTGCTTTCTAAGTAACATTCACACACATTCATACTCCGATGGATGCATCGGAGAGCAATTTGGGGTTAGTATCTTGCCCAAGGATACTTGGCATGCAGACTGGGGAAGCCAGGGATCGAACCACCAACCTTCCGATCAGTAGATGACCTGCTCTACCACCTGAGCTACAGCCACCCCACCCTAGAATAAATCAAAAATTTTAAGATTAAAGTTTAAATGGTATTTTGTAGAGAGTATAGCAGCCGTGGCAGCTGTTTGACTTGAAACAATTTTAACTTCCATATTCCCACTTTATTCTCAACATGAACAATAATAATTTATCTTAAAACAATGTTCTTAATGTCTAATACTCCTTTGTAAATACCTCCACCTACAACAGCAAGCACCAAAAGCACTAAGGGCCCACTGCCAAAGTGTAAAAGAATAGTAAAAGCCCTCTTTTTGAGACACTTTGTTAGCATGAATGCAGCAGCTTTGATTGGTTGGCGCTGTAATCATCTCTGATGGGGGTGGACACGCTGAAAGGTGATGGTGGCACTTCATCTGAAGTTTACTTGGAACAATGAAGAGGACTCCTTTTCTCATACATGTTTCATTTTCATATTTGGAGGATGTTTATAGGCTGACATGGTGCTTTGGGGTCACCCTGTGTAAAAGATATTCATGGCTGTCCACAAAAAACATTCACTTTGGACTCCTCATAGAAACATTAAAAAATATTTTTCATTTGTAAACACATCCATCATTTAGTTCATTTTTATGCTAATTTGGCCAAAAATGATCTGAAGTCAGTAATGCTTATAATCTCTCTCTCTGTGTCTCAGGCGTTTGGCGGGAAATGATCTGACCTTCATCCCCAGAGGAGCATTCACCGGCCTCTACAACCTCAAAGTGCTGTAAGTTCACACATATTTCCTCACTGGCATGATGCCTCAGCAAACATACACATTTTATGATTGTTATGTGAATATGTTCCTAAAAGAACATCCTGGTTAAACACTAAAAAAAAAACATTTATTGGTTTTTGGTGTTTAACCTAGACTGTTTAATCCCATTATACTGTCTCTGCTGGGCTATTTTTACTGGGCTATTCTCTAAATGTATTAAGATCTGTTCCTTCAAACTTGATCTTGACCTTTAAACGTCCTTTGAATTTGTAAAGATTGGCCAAGATGCATCAGAGAGCTTTATTGTCATTGTGCAAGCAATGAAACTGCACTGGAGACTTCACACATGTTCAAAGATAAATGGGACTGGAGTAAGATAAGAGCTGTATACGGTTTACATCGGGGTGCATAAAGCATCAGTGATAAAGGTGCGATCTAACAGATTACGATTGTTTAAACCTGATAAAGGTCCTCAGAAAGATAGCAACTCAACCCCACCCTCTCCACAACCCTCACCCACCTCCTACCCCCCGGACACACACACACACACACACACACAAACACTGGAATATTGTGTGGTATGTTTACTGGTGCTAATCATTCACAGAGACACTTTGAAGATTTCATGTGTGTCTCGGTTTAGTGCACAGTTTCTGCAGTTTGGAACAACACTTCTGTTCCCTGTTTACATTTTACACATTCGCTCATACCAACACATTATTCTGTTGTCTTCTATTCTTCTCTCTGTTCATTTCTGGGTCAGTTAATTTTCTATTTTATTGATCTGTAAACATTGGGACTGTTGAACTCCTGTTTTTGCAGCACTTTATAGTACTGTCTTTTTAATATTTCTAAAAGCTACAATCATGCACATTATTATTCTTGAAACTTGGTATTTGGTAAAGCATTTTTCTACTTGAACTGAGCACACAAAGGGCTTTTTAATTACAAGCCTCATTCACCCAATGTCATACACATTCATGCAATTGTTTTTTTATGCCTATGCACCTTGACACACCCACTCACACGGATTAATCGGGGACAACTCAGGGGTCGATAGCTTGTCCAAAAAGACTTTGACATGCTGGCTGAAGTAACTAGAGATTAAACATCTCACCTTCTGATTGAGAGACGTCCCGCTCTTCCTCCTGAGCCACAGCTGGCTGTGTTTTATGAATGGACGTTTCACATTTTTTGTTTTATTGTAAGACTTCATAAAATAATTGGGATTGACCAACACAGAAAGAAAGCAAGAAAATAAGTTTCCAGGTAACACAGAAACTTCTAAAAGATTTACAAAACAAATTCTGCAATAAATGGAGTTCCACAGGGTTGTGCACTAGGGCCTATTATATTTTCATGGGCCAGTAACTTCTACAATCTAAAGAGCCATTTTGAGCTAATTTTTTTTGTCCCCAAAGTCTGTAGGGAGCCTCAAAATATATTTGAGTCTTGTATTGAAGCCAACACAACATGTCAAGACTATCAACATAAAAAAATATGCAAGCATATACAGGCCAAAACAGAGTAAGCGGTCTATTTTTAGTCACTCTGCAACCAGGAGCATTGGCAGTGAAAGCTGCAGTTTTGAAAGGCATAGACAATATTTTAGATAACACAGAATACATGTTTGTTTGCTATGCAGATGACACCCAGGTATGTTTATCTATGAAGTCTGATTTATTACTTAATATACAAACATGTCTTGAAGAAAAGGAGGACATATCCTTTAACAAACCAATATTATAAACAAAAATATTTTTTAAAAATCACAACAGAAAGTGTAAAAATAGTCATTCACCACTTTTAATCTATTTCCTTAATTTCCAGACTTTATGCTAAGATTACTGGCTTCTGATTATCCTGTAGATATACATGCGACTCTAGTATTTCCCAAAATGTGGTCCTTGTAAACCATCTTTGTGTTGTTTTGTTGCATTTAACACTTTTTGTTAAAGTTTTGATTGTGTTTTTACAGGATGCTTCAAAACAACCAGTTGAGATCTGTTCCTGCTGAAGCCTTCAACAACCTGCACAACCTGCAGTCACTGTGAGTCACATTTCACTTTGTTTTTTTTAGTTTCGTGTATTTGATTATGTTAATTCTTACTTTATAAATATACCGTGCCATTTTACTGACCACACGTTTTATCTTTTATAAATACTGTGTATTATTTTAGTTTTTCTTAAATTCCTTTGTGTGCTATAATCATTTGTCTTATGTAAACCTAATTTTGAATCTATGTTTAATATAAATATACCTTTAACCTAACTTTAACCCCAAGTTAAACTACACCCTCTGTCTTCGTGCTATTGATGTATCTTATGGGAACATTTGTTAAAATATGTTTTTAAGTCCATGCGATATTAAAATGGCTTAATTTTCCTACAAAAAAGGAATAATACACATATAGACACACTAATCCAGCGGTCCTCAACCCAAGTCGTTTGGTACCGGGCTGGGAGAGTTGAGGCTCGGGTGTTTGTTTATCTGTTTTTATTGTTATTTTTTTATCGTTTTTATTGTTAACCCTTTAAACCCTAACCCGTCACCGGTGACGGTTAGCATTTTTAGCAAGGGTGGGCAACTCCAGGCCTCGAGGGCCGGTGTCCTGCTGGTTTTAGATCTCACCCTGGGTCAATACACCTGAATCAAGTGATTAGTTCATTACCAGGCCTCTGGAGAACTTCAAGACATGTTGCGGAGGTAATTTAGCCATTTGAATCAGCTGTGTTAGATCAAGGACCAGGGTTTTAATAGTTTTGCAATTTTCATTAGTTTTTATTTTTATTTAGTTTTGACTTCAGATTTTCAATTTTATATCAGTTTTAATTAGTTTTTACCAATTGTTTGCTAGTTTAGTTTAGTTTTTATTTTTTTGAAAATCCTTAGTTTCAGTTTAGTTTTGATTAGTTTCAGTTATAGTTTTAGTTGTGTTTGCAATAATTAAGTGTAACAAAATCCCAGTTTCATCATATCAGTCATTCTCTTCTGCTTATCCTTGGGTATGTTGCTATTCTAGCTACCATACCCTGCACCCTGGACAGGTCGCCTGTCTGTCGCAGGGCTAACACGCAGAGACAGACAACTCACATTCCCACCTATGGGTTCTTTAAATAAATAAATAAAGGCAGATGAACAACCATTGATACCAGGCAACTATAAGATGTATATCTTGGCCCCAATGAGACTATTAACTCTTGCAGCACCGGGTGTTCGTAATTTTGGTTCAAGTGAATTGATAAACTTTTTGAAGGTAATTGACTCACACAGTTGTGTAGATATCCCAGTCCTGTTGTCTCGGGATGCATCACGCTGCCTTGCCTGGGGTTAGCTTCTGTTTTCTGGGGATGAGGGTTGAGTGTGCTCCCTTACCTTCTCAAGGTAAGCTAGGTTAGCCTTCTTGTGTGAGCTTTTCAAATGCACTTTAAGGTTTGTGGGATTTTTTTCCCTTTAGAAATGTCACTCATAATTTGTCTGTTTCCACTACAAGACACTTGCTTTATCCAAAACACAGTCATATTCAAAGTAATCCCAAATTGGACTCTGGCGCTTTCTTACGACTTTTCCTGACATGATTCTGCGCGTGGATGGAGCAGCAACACAGACGACTCGACTAACGTACTTGCCACCTGCTGGCATAATGAGACACAGCAAGAAAAAAATCTGGAAACTAAACTTCATTTTCACCCTTGACTATTGTATGACACGCACACATCAATGAAAACTAAACAAATTTTTCTATAAATTCAGTTAATTTTAGTTAGTTTTGTGAACACTCATTCCAGTTTTAGTTAGTTTTCCTTTTTTTGTTTTTATTTTTATTTCCGTTAACGAAAATGTTTTTTCACTTCTAGTTTTCGTTATTTCGTTAGTTTTCGTTAACGATAATAACCTTGTCAAGGACACATCTAAAACCTGCAGGACATCTGCTCTTAAGGCCTGGAGTTGTCTTCCCCTGGTTTAAAGGGTAAATTAGGTCAGGGTTTGAAGGGTTAACTCGGTTTCCCTGGGTCTTTGAATGTGTTATGAACAGAGATGGGCAGTAACACTGTAATTCGACTACTTTTTCAAGTAACAAGTAATGTAAGGGATTACTATTGCAAAAAAGGTAATTAGATTACTGTTA
The DNA here is from genome assembly GCF_963576455.1 of Neolamprologus multifasciatus. Lineage (NCBI taxonomy): Eukaryota > Metazoa > Chordata > Actinopteri > Cichliformes > Cichlidae > Neolamprologus > Neolamprologus multifasciatus. The sequence goes on from NC_140455.1 coordinate 18,572,115, forward strand.
CTTTCCCGTAAGCACGCCACGTTACTGCATTACTAAAACTGTGATTTTTTTTGCAAGAGTGACAATGACGTAAGCGAGTGCGACGTTCGTGGCAACAGCTGTGTGCAGATCAACAAAGAATAATATATCGAGTATGGGAGAGAGTATGAGCATGCAGCGTTTAAAGCGTGGAAGTACTGACCTTACTTTGAGTTTGATTCCGTAAAAAGTGACAAAAACATTAGCGTCCGCTGTTCACTGCGTGGGAAGAAAACTTCTTTTTACAGCGAAAAAATCCTTAACCTCTTAAGCCCCAACGCCCCCTGATACGGGGGCAAAAGGCAGGAGATCAGTTAGGCTTGGGGCTTAAGAGGTTAACTTCCAAGCAAGCACCTAGTGTGCAACGACGTAATGTGAAATTTACAGAGAAACTCGCAGATTCTTCCACTGACTGCTGCGGCACATCTGCACCAGGGCAAACCTCTGCCTGCTATACAGGTGAAAATAGAGCAACAGGACCGCTGAGTCTTTGATATTTTCTGCTGTTTCACTTGCATTTATTTGAAAGACTGAGTGTAAACACAAAAAACTATTTTATTTTATGTGCTGGAATGTGCAGAAAATAGGTTTAAATATTAAACAAATTTCTTCAGTCAGAGAATGGTGCATATAATTTATTTTTTGCTTGATGCATAAAGTTAAAAGACTAAAACTAATAAAACAAGTTTTAAAAAGAGACTTTTTCATTTGATTACATTTTATATGATGGATTATGCTGAAAAAGTAGAATTGGGCTGAAAGATCTATTTCTTTATCACCTATTCAGGTTGTAAATTATGTTTTTAAAAAGTAACTAAGTAACTAAGTAATTAATTACTTTTGAAAATAAGTAATCAGTAAAGTAACGGGATTACTTTTGGGGGGAAGTAATCAGTAATTAGTTACTGATAACTTTTTTCAAGTAACTTGACCAACACTGGTTATGAATAAATCTTCCTCTTTTTGGTACCAGTACTGGTTTTATTTTGTTGTATTTATCCGCGACAGCTTAAAGGCCGGTCCGTGAAAATATTATAGGACATAAACCGGTCCATAGCGCAAAAAAGCGAGCGCTGTGCTAATCCCTTCGTTTCATTTTACTCTTTGGTGGAAAGGAATGTGTCTCACACACACGGCTCAGTATATTAATGTATGTAGTGCAGCGAGTGTGTTCTCTGAGCCTGATAACACACAGTAATTATACTGAAACTGTACCTCTCTCTCGCTGTGTGTGTGTGTGTGTTGGGGGGGGGGGAGGGTGAGAGATAAGGGTATAAGAATGGAGACGTCTGAGTCTTTCTTTTGGTCTAAGGTCTCTCTCATCTATCTAATGGACAATTATGTGAAGTCCCATCCTTCTCTTCTCTCTCCATGTGAACAGAGGAACTACTGTTAGGATGAACATACAGTCAGCTCTCTCTTTATATCTACAGATCTTGCATGTTTATGTTGCACGGCCTGCAAAAGAGCTGTGAGTTTTCTGCCTGAACTCAAAACAGCAAAAGTCAGTAAAAGGGAACTGAATGATATTCAGTAACTTTTTTAAATTAATATTAAACTGATCAACTAGAAAATTAAGACCAGACCCTTAGACATCTCTGTGCCTCAAATATTCCCACACCCAATCAGACAATCACTGAGTTTAATCTGAGCATGTAGCATTAGCAGAATTATCATTTATCCTATATGCAACATCTATATCTGAATCAAACTTCCCTGATTCAGAGCACAAATCAACAGGTGTTAAAGGTAAAATGTTCCATATTGGGAAATATTGCAGCACTGTCTATCAGATTTTATTCATATTATAAAAAACAGGAAAAGCTATACCAAGTATTTATGTATTATAATACTGAAATAAGTTGTATTTATATAGTGCTAAACACAACAAATGTTGCCTCAACCCCTAAATTGTTGTGTAAAGAGGAAACCCCAACAATCAGATGACCCAGTTTATGAGCAAGCACTTGGCAACAGTGAGAAGGCAAAACTCCCTTTTAACAGGAAGAAATCTCTTACAGAACAATGCTTAAGAAGGAGCAGCCATCTGCAACCAGCTGGGGTGAGGGGAAGGAAACAACAAAAGACACACTGTGAAAGAGAGCCAGAATTTAAAATGAATTAGGTAATGATTAAACAGTGGTGTATAAACTCATGAAGAGTGAAAACAGATGAGTGAAGACGAAGTGGTCAGTGTCTATTGCAGCGTAACTAAGAGAGGGTTCAGGGTCACCTGATCCAGCTCTACCTAACAACCTCTCTTTGAGCAACACAGTTAAAAATCAAACAGGGTGGTAAGACTGAAAAAAATGTTTTGATGCTGTAACATGTGTATAGAAGTTAATTAACACATAAACAAGACACAAACAAATTAAAATGGACCTTTAAATGCTTCAGTTCAAATAATTAAGCAATTATTTTTGCGTCTTTGCATTGTTTAATACCACTGCCTAACAAATGTTCAGTCACTCACTTATTAAGGCTTATTATTTAAATTTTCCTGCTTTTTGAGAGCTGTGCCTTTGTCCGACTCACAAAATCCACACAGTCACACTGAGTAATAAGTGTGGTTATTAAAATACCTTCATTTGACCTGAGAGCCAAGAGGCTGGTTGAGTGGTGCTTGAGCAGCCTGCCGATCATTCCTTTGCTGCTGGTCGAACACTTGATTTCTAATGTTCCTCTTGAACAGCTTCAAAGTGAAGTAAAGCCTTCAATTTTGCATTTTGAGTCTCTAAACATAAAGCTTTTATTGTACATCTCAAAAAGTAGATGTTTTCTGTTATTATGTGAATAATTTAATAATAATTTAATCAGTAAAGAGAGTTATTAGTTCTAAAGTGTCTTAATTATGTAACTATAATGCCGCATTAAGTTAAAAATTGCAGAAAGGATGGCTGGGTTTTTTGTACTTTTTATTAAAAATGAGAAATTAGTATGTTATCTGCCGGGTAGAAGTCAAAGGTTCCATCACTGTATTTAGTCATTGTTTTTGTTTTTGTTTTTGTTTGTTTTTGTTTTTACCATTTTTTTAGTAACTGCACTTTTTTGTACTGTATGTTGTTAGTTTCAAGAAAAAAGAAAACTCTTCGATTTAAAAGGCTGTTTATTCACTTTTATGTTTCTACAGTTGATTCAGAAACGTTGCTAGATTTCTAAATACCTCCAAACAGAAAATTTAATTTTGGAGCCAACCCTAAATCTTGTCTTGGAGCAGCTTGAAAACAATTCTTGTCCCTAATTTATTGATTAAACCAATCTGGGAATCTATGGCTATCGTCCCAGTCTCTGGGGACAATGGCCAATAGTTTAAGATTTCTGATGTTTCTATCTGATATCTGGAGCTAGCTAGCCATCCTTTCCTATGTGCAAATATTATATGATCATTGGGTTTTGAAATTATCTCTCGTTTACTGGCAAAGAGCAAAAAACTTTTAGTACCAAAAATCTTACATTCTGCATAATATATACAGTTATGTGTTTGCACCAACAGTCTAGCTAAAAAAATCCAACCTGACTCATTGGCAATATGTATACAGAATTGCTCTGTGAAACTTTTTTTTTTTCCGCCTGCCCCGTTTGGTTCTTTTGCCATCAGAGTTATTGTCTAAAGGCGAAGAAAGATGCCCAACGGATTTACTTTACCAAATAGACCATGCCGGCCTTATTTTATTTTATTTTCACTTGCTACACACGGGACAGACTTGACTGGGGGGAAAAAAAGGGAGAAAGAAAGAGGAAAAGAAAAACAGCGGGGAAGAGGAATGGTGATAAAGGGCAAAAAAACAACAAAACAAACAGACAAAAAATACACATATCAATCACCTGGATCACCTGTTGAGAAAGAAAAAAGAGAAAACAAGCAAAAAAAAAAGAGAGCAATATAATAAACAACATCATCGCGATGATCTATGTGAATATAACAGTAAATACTAAATATTGAATATTATTGTGCAGCACGTAAGATCGACAGCGCACAGTGTGCTTTAAGGTAGGAGCCAAAAAGGGTGTCGTTTGTGTGTGTGAAACTGTGAAACTTAATAAATGCATTTACATATATATGTACACATAACTGTTTGCTTGAATGTACACTTAAAATCAGTGTGTATATCTCTTCATAGCCGACTGGACGCCAATCATATCTCTAGTGTTCCCGCTGGCTGTTTCTCCGGCCTGCGTTCACTGCGTCACCTCTGGCTGGATGATAACTCTCTGAGGGAGGTCCCAGTGGAGGCTCTGGGCGAGCTCCCTGCCCTGCAGGCCATGACACTTGCCCTCAACCACATCAGCCACATCCCCGACCATGCCTTCAGCAAGCTGGGCCGCCTGGTGGTGCTGTATGTATACACAACTTGGGTTATCCAGAGCAAACAAATAGAGTAGAATAGAGTAGAATACCTTATGTGGCACTAGGGTTCCATTGTAGATGGTTGGAATGTGTACAGGACCGTCTTGGAGGACCAGTTAACTAATGGTGTTGGTAGTAGATTTGCTGTTAAACTAGGCTGGTTACCAATGAAAAGAGCTGGCTAAATTTGGTTTATTTATGAGTAAATCCAACAGTGGTTGTCCATAGCAAACATACAAACATACCTAACATTAGATATAGGTAGATAGTTTATTAGTTGGCTAACTTACTCAGTTATTCTGTTATAATTGAGACATTTTTTAGCATAGATCCAGTAGCTGTAATCTCAGAAACTGATTTCTGAGATTTGTATATAAACATAAAGAATCTGTAGCAAAAGGGAGAAAAAGATTTTGCATGGTCAAATGGATTTCTTTTATTTCCTGCTTGTAGGATGATTTTTATTTACCAATCAAGTTTAAGTCAGACAAACACTCTGTGAGGAGATCAAAAGGAGAATCGCATTTACCAAAATGAAATCTTGAAACAACAAAATCACAACAACGGTCACCTTGAGGCTGTTGTTGTTGTAATTTGGTGCTATATAACCACTGACTACCATCTTACAACAATTTAGCTTTAATTTTTTTTATCTTTTTAAAAATGTATCTATATATTTTAAAGTTGAAAATTTTGTAAATGAGTTAAATGATAAATAAAAATTCATTCTTTGCCCATATATCTGCTTCAGATTCAGAAAAATAGTTGTGTGTGGTGTAATTTAATTTAAACTTGTTTCAAAAAGCTTAACTTAAGTTTACTGACCTTAAAACATCAGGATTTAAATCAGATCTATTCTTCATATGCAGGCTTACAGAAACTCTTTTCCACTTTTTGGGTAGTGTTTTTGTTTTTATCTGTGTGTTTTTGTTAGGAGCATTAAGTTCAACCGTGGAAGCGACTGTCCCCGTCCGTCTGTATTAGTTCCTTAATAACATGCAAGCTCTCTGTTTGTGTGATGGCATTCAGTGCGGCAGCATTGAAGTCTGCTGTCATTCCTTTTGTCCAATCGGTTTGAAGCTAATTTGCATGAAATTACCAAAAGAAAAAAACCTTCTTGAGAGACTCCTGGGCCCCTTTGAAAGAACGCGCACACACACGCACACACACACAGTCTTTGTCTGCTTCATTAGTCCATCAGTCTCTCGCTCTCTCTCTCCACAGGCATCTCAACAACAATAGGATCGTTTCCATGGGACCGAACTGCTTCCACGGACTCCACAGTTTGGAGACGCTGTGAGTTTCTGTGTGTACGCTCGTGTGAGTGCGTGTGAGCAGGAGTTGGAGCAGTCAGGGTTGAGTTGGGGTCAGGGTGAAGGGTTAGGAGATGAGAGAGCCTTAATTTTTACATTTGTAGAGGATCCTTAATGGGATTTATGTTCAAAGAACCTGCACTGATTTGGAGGAATCTTTTTTCTTTCTTTTCAAGAGTTTCATCTTTAGCCTACCTTAGCACAAAGATATAAGGAAACAGAGAAAGTACCAGCAAAGCTCCAGAGAACGCCTTAAAGAGCAATGTTAGTACTGCTCTTTAGCGTACATATTTTATTTTGATGTGGTAAGGCAAGCTATGTAAAACTGCCAGTTCAGATCTGACAGTTCAGATCTGTGGCTTTGAAGAGAATAAACAGCTTGATGATCTTTTTTTGATAAGTTGGAGCCCACATCTTGCTGGTGCAAATTATATATCGAATAGTTTGAAAATTATGCCCTCCATCCCTGCATTTATTACAGTTTGCAAAGGCATTCAGTGGGCTGGACTGGATTACCTATAAGGCCAATTCTGACTATCAGGAGATAGTTTGAGATCCCTGCAGTAAGTAATAAATAAACGTTAAACGAAGAAAAAAAAAATTGATAAACCTGAGGGTTTATCAATCAGGTTTGATAAACCCTCAGGTTTATCAAGGGTTTATAAGGGTTTACCTTTATTTTTTTAATGTTGTTTTCTGTTATATATGTATATTGAGGCTCAATGTATATAATGGCACTTTACAGTGGCCCTGTGAGATCAACTGCACTGCAACACCAGCAAATAGAAAAAGGCTGCAAAAACACGTAAAACACAACGGAAGTTCACGTTTCTTCATGTTTGTTCTTGATTTCTTAAGTTGCAGTCTGTTTGATGAGCCGTCATATTTATTTTGTTCAACTTAGTAAACAATCCAAATTATAGACACCAAGGAGACAGGTCAGTCACGCTGATGGAAAAAATAAAGAATCTGGAGCTTTCAGATAAACAATAAGATCCACACAATGGAAAAACATCAATTTTATTTCCTTTATCCAACTCAGGGTCATTGGAGGGCTCAAGAAACTCGAGAGCAAGAATTGATGATGAAGACAAAGATTGAGGGAGAAACTCAATAAAGACCGTGAGCAGGGTGGGAAAAGAACAAAGGAAGGAAGTAAAAACATGAAAGGCTGCTGACTTTCAAAATAAAGGCAGAAATTAACTAATACAGGGAGGAAGACTAAAAATAGGTGGTAAAACCCTCACTTTTATCACAGAAGTTAGACGCTTTATTTTAGATTTATATTCTATTTTGTCATAAACATATTTTTACAACCAACTTTTCCAAGATCAAAACATCTATTTGTGTCATTTGTAGGTATATTATTAATATATAGTACAGTTTACTGATGGCTAGCAGCATCACGAGCTCCACATACAGCTGATTTTAAAAGATCTAAAAAATGGCGCGTGCTTGAACAGAAACACATGTGGGAATTTTCTGAGAAATGCTCGCTCTTAAAATGATCATCAATCTTATTTTAACCCTTTGCAATCCAAGCCAGTACACGCGTGGCGCTTTATGGAGAGATACCAGTTGTTTCTGCCGTCACCAGTAAGCATTTTACATGGAAATATTAAATGGAGACAGAGCAGATTAACCTGTGTGTGTGTGTGTTTATGTTGTGTGTGTGCGTATAATCTGAGGAATGTGTGTGTGGATAGAAATGTTTCTGTTTTCTCAGTCAACCAGAGAAGCAGGTTTAAACACACAAACATACACGGACTTCATTTGGAAATACTTCTGTGTGCGCTTTGCTGGCTCTGTGTGTGGCCTGGGCTGTATGCTAATCATAATTACTATTCATGCACACACACACTCATGGGCAGCATGTGTTTGTGTGTGTATGCGTGTTGGGAGGCTGTGTACCTGTATGATGAGCAATAATAAACCAGAGCAGAGACTCATGTTCATCTGAAGCTACAAACACAGACAGAGAGGGACCAGGAAAACGGATATGAGAGCAGAAAAAAATTAATGCAACCAAGCTCTGATCAGACCTAAAGGAAAACACATCCGGCTTTTAGAAGAACATTCTTTTGCTAACGTCACTGTCTAGTTGTGCTCCATGTTTCATGTAGGCCTCCTCCCTTTTGGCCAAATTAAGATTTTCTGGTTCCAGTAAGTGACGGAAACAGTGGTGAACAGAAAACCAAAATCCAGCTCTCAAAACTTCTCCACAAAAACCTTTGAGACTGTTTGTGGGTAACATGACCCAACCCACAAAAATAAAAACCACCATGCTGACTGACACCTGACAGTCAAGATAATGAGCCATAGCATGCTCTTAATTATTTTCAGTAGAGAAAGTAATATATGTCAATGTCTTAAGGGATCAGTTGGGTTTATTTCAACCTGCTGTATTTCCCATTCATTGGGTCTGTCGTTGAACTCTTCTAGTTCACTGGCTAAGGTTTATCACTCTATGTGCAGAGCTGACCTTTCCCACTGTAAAGGTGTTTATCCAAGAGTCAACCATTCCAGTACAGACTATCTAAAAATGATAACATCCAAAGCTTGTGTCGAGCATGGCTGATGTTCCTAACCCAGATTTGATAATGGTCGTCCATCCTTCCATCCATTTTTTTCCCCATTTATTCATTGGGTTGGAGCTTATCCCAGTTGTCATAGGGTAGCAGATGTCCAAATCTTGAGCTGACTTTCACTAACAAAATTGTCCTAAATTAGAGTTAGCCTTAATGCCTATGATGACTCATAACCTCTCACAGGATTTTTAGCACAGCCTTTAGTCCTAGTTTTGACCGATCATATCCCAGATTAATATTTCCAACGTAATCGTTCATGCCCCTGATGTTACGCTTCAAAACATCGAGAGTTAACATTACAAATTTGACTCAATATTTCCTGTTTAGAGGATAAATAGATTAGCTTACTAAGTGTAGCAAGCATTAGCAAGGCTGGGGCTAATCATGCTAACTGATGTGCATCTATGACGCTATAAATCAAAGTACAAAGTAATAAAAGAAAACACTTGTTACATGGACATGGAAGACACAATTATTCGGAGGCAGAATTTAAGCTAAAATGATATTTGATTACTATTTACTATTTAATGTAACACATTATTTGCTTAACTTCAAGGCAAAGGTTTATTAGTTTTCCTATCTCTGTAAATACATTCATTACAAAAAAACCTAATCAAAATCATTACATCAAAACTAAAATAATATATGAGAGACAGAAACAAGAAGGCTTGATACAAACCCACACACAAATCCAAAAATCCTAACCTGATTGTAGATGTCTGAAAAATCTCTCATCCAATCCCAAACGTCCAAGCTCCGTCAATAATAACCTTGGAAAACAGAAAGCATACCAGTTATTGTTGTTCCTGATCGTCCCCCGGACACACACATGTACTCACACACTCAGAACCAGACGGAAGCAATTTCAATTTAATGGTATTTTTCACAATGTGGCAGCTTCATTCCACACACAGTGGATTTGTGTGTATAATAGCCACCTGCATCCCAGAGATGGATGAGAGAACCTAATTGAAGCCATGTGTGGACTTGAAGAATGCTCTAGTCTCTGCTGGTGATGAAAGAAAAGAGCAAAAGAGGGAGGCACAGTTAAATGTTTCTTTAATAAACTCAAAAGATGGGGAAAAAAAAGATTAAGCTAAACATCAAACTTGAAACACAAACATTTACATGAAACACTTTTCTAATCTAAAGCTGACATTCCCACAGCTTCTTAAAAACTGCTTTTTTTGTAATAGAACCAACATAATTCCCAGTGTAGAGCTGGTTTTCTAAATGTGAAGCAGTTACCAGTCTGGAGATGAAATTTCCAGTTTAGACTGGTGTGACTTTGGTGCTATTTGCTTCCCAACATTCCTTGTTTAAAGCATATTATTCCCCAAGTGCAGGTGTTTACCATGCTATATTCCCAATCTAAAGGTTATCATTAAGAGTACAGAATTATATATAAAGTGTATATATTTCTATATACTTTACACTACAGATGGACCGATCTGATGTATCGGTATCAGTCCGATACTGACATAAATTACTGGATCGGATATCAGAGAGAAATAAAAAATGTAATCCAATCCATTAAATATCAAAAAAGCACCTCACAAAACTTGCAACACGGCGCAACTCGGATCATAACCGTAGCACGTTGCAGCAGTATGCGTCACGTGATAGAGCGGCTGTGTGTATTTGTAGCCTCTACCAAACCGGCATTTCATCTCCGAGGAAGTTATCCCAGAGAGAAGTAAAGCAAATGTGTAAGTTCATCTCTGAATGTTTGTAAAGCATTCCGGCGTTAAGCTTTACAACCGATATATGGAGCAACTCTCTCTCCCTCCCTCTCCTGCTGCTACTTCAATCATGAAACTGATCAATGATCAGCTGATCGGCTTTTCTGTCGCGAGTCCGTCTCTCTTGTTTGTTTTTGGCCCACTTCGCGCCAGAAAGAGGAAACCAGCGGCTGAACAACAGCAGCACGTTTAAGCTTGATAATCTGTTGTTAGAATTTATTTACTTTCTACACCAGGATCTTTTTCTACGCAGCTGACGGCTGGTAACTGTGCAGGGGCGGATCTAGCAAAGTTTAGCCAGGGGGGGCGATAGGGCATGAACAGGGAAAAGGGGGCACAAAGACATCCTCTTCTTTCTTATTCTCATTTAAAATGTCTAGCTTTTATTAAATAATTATCCGAATCTTACACCCAAAGTTTTAATCTTATGTAAAATGTATAGAAGTCCATTACTGTACATAGTAACTATTAAGTCTAATATACCCTAGTAAGCTATAGTACTTTTTCCTTTGGGAAGGTACCATCTGTGCAGTCTGCAGTTCTGTTGAAGAAAGATGTTGAATCTATTTAATTATTCTCGAAAAATAATTTATTTCAGTGCATTTTTTTTCACACTGCATCAAATTAAAGTTGATTACATCGATTAAGCATCATGAGGTGGAGGGTGGGGGGTTCCCTATCTTTTTTTAGTTTTAGAGCCCTATTAGTTAGGTTGCTTACTCTTTAAAATACCAGAATAAGGAGGATGGTGTAGGTTTAAGTTTATTAGATTGATCAGTGTTGCTGAACTATGAAATATTTTGGGTGCAGTGCAGTTTTTGCATACAGGTATAACAGAATAGCTTTAGTGTTGTTGTTTTTTTAACTTGAGTATGAACTTATACAAAAAGAAGCAAGATATTAAAAAAACAGTTTTATTGATTAAAAAACACTATATCGGATTCATATCGGTATCGGCAGATATCCAAATTTATGATATCGTTATTGGTATCGGACATGAAAAAGTGGTATCGTGCCATCTCTACTTTACACTATACTTTCAATTTGAGATTTATCAATACTAATATGGGATTTATGTTCAAATTGAGAGTCCACAATTCTCAGTACAGAGATTGTATTTCTAGCCTAGACTTTGCCATTGCCAGTATAACTGGTGCTTCCTGCTACTGGTGGCCAATTCAATTATTTTTCTAATTCAAACAAACATTTTTCTAATTTATAAACATTTTATTGTCAGAAATATTACAGAAATATTAGTTTTCTTCTTTACTGATGTGAAAAGTAATTAATTCAACAAAGTTCAGCAGAAATTTTTAGCACCTTGGCATTTACACACCAGGGGGCGCTGCAGAAGACGCTACATAAGGAAATCTCTCTTTTTCTTCCTCAGAGATCTGAACTACAACAGCCTGATGGAGTTTCCCACAGCCATACGATCACTCAGCCACCTCAAGGAGCTGTGAGTCTCAACCGACTGATTGAAAAAGGCATCTGTTTATCCACAGCAGACATGGCTAGCTCAGGTTCTCCGGTTTAGCAAATGTTAGCATATGAGGCAAGATGTGGACAGCATCTTATGCTTGACTGTTTCCATATTTGATGAAAAAGAAAAAAGGACAAAATCAATAAAAAAAATTCCCTAAAAGTTAGTTCAATCAATCACGATTGTCATCAAAATAACGAGAAGGGCGAGGGAAGCTTCCCAGCAATCATGATGAAATGAAGGAAGGAACTTTATAATAACACATGGTGGAAACTAATTTCCTTTATCTTCCCATTTAGCGGATTCCATAGCAACAACATCCAGTCTATCCCGGAGCAAGCCTTCACTGGGAACCCTTTACTGAACACCATGTAGGTACAACTAATAACAGATTCAACAGATTGCAATATTTTTTACTTCCTGGTTCCAAAATTAATGAGGATAAAATTAATAATCTGCTAAATTCATCTATTATTTATTATATCCTCAAGATAGTGACAGTCATGGATGATGATCCTTCTTCTTACTCCATCGTCACCTTGATAAAAACTTTGCTGATGAGTTTTGTTGAACTAAACATGATGTTTATGGTCGGTGATAATTATTAGTGATAATAATTTTATAATAATAAGATCATGAAACATGTTTTATTATGCTTTACGGTGGGGCATGCAGAGCCCCTCGGTTTCTCAGTTCGATCCACTGTCATATGAGAAATCAAAAAGTTACAATAGCATGGTGGCTGTCTCCATGTTTATATGCAGCATCTTAAGTAATTTTGCTAACCTCTGTTTTACACTTGTTAGCCTCTCACTGAAGCCTGAGATGAAAAACGTGTTTTTGTGGACGTTTTGCAGATTTTTTTATGACAACCCAATTCACTCTGTTGGACGATCGGCCTTCCAGAACCTACCAGAGCTTCGCATGCTGTGAGAAACACTCAAATTCAACACACAAATAACACAGCACAGCACTTTTATAGATTTAACTAAACCTGTTAAGTGCTTCAGTATGTTTTGGGACTTTTCTGCCTGACAAACAATAGAATAGAGATATTTTTACTTCTGCCTAATCAAGATCAGAGACATAAATAAGTCTCAAAGCAATGAGTCAGTTACAACTACTCAATCTTTTCTAAATATTCTTGAATCCCAATTTAGATTGAACTGTAAGGACCTTCACCTTCACACCAGAAACTCCTTCCAGACATTCAAAGAGGAGACTGGCATAACATAAACTCCTCGAACTTTATGAACCAATAATATTCATAAAGGTCCAAATGATCATTTCTAGACAAACAGACGTAAACTAAAAGGGAAACTGATATCAAGGAGCAATTTTTTAAACATGTCTACATAAATATGGGAACTTTGTTCCATTCTTAGAAGTCAATAAAAGGAGCAGGGAATTTTACCCCCAAAAAAAACAAACAAGAAAACAACAGGTATTTTAGACATCTGTCCAAAACATCTGCAAAACTACATTTATATTGTTACTTATTAGGTAAAAACAAACTGAATTCCCAATTTTATACCCAAATTTAAGCCAACACACTGCACTTGAAAGCATAACATTCAACAAATTAAAATATTTTTTTTTTTCTGTTCAGGAATGCAAGTAAAGTATTTAAATATTTAAGCAAGTATTTAAAAATTACAAAGCTTGTTCATACAGGCTGATTAACAGATTACAGAAACATAAAACATGATTTCAGTAATTGCCAATACTGTGCATTTAGGATAGCTATGGCATATCCTTCCATTGGGTGGTGCGCTAATAAATGTATTAATCACTGTATATCTTCTGTTCGATTGATGGATGTTCATTAAACATGAATAAAGTTCCAAACAAGATGAGTCTATGTGCAATAATGCCCATGACCCAAATTTCTGTCTAACAATCTTGTCACAGATATCTATATTATCAGTATTACATAATTTCTGCTCTGGATTTCCAGTCAACACATTAAGCATGTGAGATAGTTGTTTCTTTTTTATTTCTTTCAACACGGCACCTGAAGACATTTTGCTGGACCCTTCATGCAGCATCACAAGTCCTTAAGTTATCTTTATTTCAGGAAAACAAATTACATTTTTCTGATTTTGTTTTAGGAATATATCATTAGTAAAATCTTTCAAAACCTCAGAAGTTTCAACTCTGCATCAAAGCAAAATGGCATGACAACATAAGATGCTGGACCAAAATGGCTTACATCTGGATGTATGGATGGCATAAAGCAGTAGCTGTGGAGTTAAAGAGATGTCCATCTGTCCTTTCCTTCAGCCACTAAAGACAGGTTCAGTGGTTTCCAATGAACATATCCATAAACTGAGTTAAATACCATCCAAAGCAATGACCGACTGTCGCAGAAGGAGAACACCAAGACTGAAAGGCAAGGTTTACAAGATGGTAGTGAGACCTGCTGTGATGTTTGGTTTGGAGACGGTGGCACTGAAAAAAAGACAGGAGGCCAAGCTGGTGGTGACAGAACTATTGAAGTGAAGGAGGACATGCAGAGGGTGGTGTGGCTGAGGAGGATAGGGGGTTTGGGTGAGAGTGGGTTAAGTGATTCCCTGTGGTGACCCCTGAAGGGAGCAGCTGAAAGAAGAAGAAGCAGCACTGATAAACTGAAGTCGAAGCTTCTGTCTTTGAACCTCACAGATCCGCCCCATGACAGATCCAAGTGTTGACAGCTTTAGATGAGAAATATCAAGTAATCGCTGAGCATATATGACATGCAGACTCAACCTCCCTGTTGCCCTTTTGTTCAGTGCAGATGTTAATTACGCAAATAATGAAACGCAGTAAATCATTTTCTGCTTCTCTTAGCTTAAACGCTCTTTCCGTGTCCAACTCTCAGATCTCTGAATGGAGCTGCAGATCTCACTGAGTTTCCAGATCTGACAGGAACCAAAAGCCTGGAGAGCCTGTAAGTGACACACGCACACACGCACACACACACACACACACACACACACACACACACACACACACACACACAGAGGAATGTTTCATATCCGAGTGTGTTTCTGAGAGCTGAACACCACAAATCACACTGCTGTTATTAATACGCAGCAATTATTATTTTATCTGACAGACTGTAACTTTATTTTTCTGCAGCTCAGCGTGAAATTAAAACCCTTCTTTCTCCTTGTTGTGACCCACTTTTCCGTGTCACAATAAACACCTTGGCTGTGTTTATTTTCTTGTCTTTTTCCATTTAAGCTCATTTCTGAAAGCAGTGTGTATTTAACAGTAACCTCACGCTGAACCAGTAGGTGGAAATAAAAAGTCCAACCAAACAAACCGTCCCACATTCTTCCATTTGACCCTCTCCAGTGTTAACCCCCTCTCCAACATCCTGTTTCATCCTGTGAATCCAAATTCTGCACGTAGCTGTTTTCTTTAATCAGACTTTTCCATATTGATGATTTATTTTTTCATATAATGAGCTTGGACCGCTCACCGTATTATTCATTACTGGATGAGGGAGTCATTCCACCTTAATGCAACTTCAAAGCACCTCAACACATGGCTGTAAAGTGTAATGCACTGTGGACGCCCCTGGACACATCACAATGTTTCTACATGCTATTTAACAAGCATATACAGTTTATTTTACACAATTTACAATACAATATACGCAAACATGTTGTGTACTAACCTGTTTCCAAAGAAAACAAGACTACAATAAATGGAAAATGGTTCAAAGACAACAATAACTTAATTTCAGATTTAATCACTTTCTTAAAGGCTTTACAGGCCAAAAGAATCTGTGTTTGGCAGATTGTTTTTTTTTTTTTGTTGTAACAAACTTTCTAGCAATAAATCTTATAGCACTAGGAAGCCTGTTTATTTCCCCTTTTCCTCTGATGTGGAGCCACATTTTCAAGGAAAATGCATCTGTGGGTTGCCCCCATGAAAAACTCAGATCTTCTTTGCCAATGCCAAACAGCTTATTCTGCTACCGACTCTTGTCTGGTGTCGTTTACTGGATTGGATGAGTGAAGTCTGAAGAAACAATTTGTTCATTAAACAAACAGGTAGCATGTGGAAGAATCATGTGCAGCTACGACAGCCTGGCACCTCCTCGTCATGCTTGTCACAAGCTTGGACACGCACTGCTGAGAGATGACATCCCATTCTTCAACCAGCATTTGCTGCAAGTCGGTCAGTGTGGGTGTGTTTGTCACTCTGACAGGAGCAGCACAGCCAAGCTGATCTCACAAGAGTTCAGTCGGGTTGAGGTCAAGACTGCAGGCAGGTCGTTCCGTCCTCTCCACTCCCAAATTCTGGATGTGGTCTCTGATAAACCCCACTCTGTGGGGGCAAATACTGTCATCTTGGAGTATAGATTTTGGTCCCAGACTGTGGAGATATGGGATTGCTACAAGTTGCAGAACCTCATCTCAATGTCTTTCTGCTTTAAGATTGCCTCCAGTGATGCAAACACCTGGAGTGCAATAAACTCAAAACAAAAGCCAAAAGCAGAATAAGCTGTTTGTAATTGGCAGAGAAGATTTGTCAATTTTTTCATGGGTGCAAACCACATACTCAAGTCTGCTGCTCAACCAACAAATTAATTTTCCTTACAAGTGTGGCACCATTTAAGGGGAAATAAACAGGTTTTTCAACAGTATAACATTTACTGCCAAGAAGCACTGTCACAATAAAGAAATAATCAACCAAACACAAATTTCCTTACTTCTTGTACCTTATTTAATGTTAAAAATTGAAAAATCTAACAGTTTTGCTATTATTTTTTTTTAAACGTCACGATCAGTGCATGAAAAGGCTGAGAAAGTTCTATAATCCTACTTAAAAAACAAATGGGAGAACAGAAACACCACCATTTTGTCCAGACTCCTTTAGGATGGACTGAGGTGATGTGGAAAACTGTCCTCTGCGCTGACCAATCAGGTTCTTTTTGGGAAATCATGGACGCTGCATGCATCCAGATGAAGACCTTGCTTATTTACGCAAGACCATGCCATCCTCCATGATGGTATTGCAGAGGCATTAGTGCCTGTGGGGGGGAGTATCTTGTTCATCCGTGACAGCAGCATTGATGTTGACCGGTTTCTACAGACTTTGAAGAAACATATGTCACCACCCAGATTCCCAGCGTCTCTTCATGAGAAAGACGTGCATATTTCAGGATAGCAATGCCAAACCCCATTCTGCATGTATCCCAGCCCTTTAAAAACATCTGGAACAATATGAAACTAAATATATGACAAAGGCAGTCAAGATCTATGGAGCAGCTAGCTAACTTGCAACAAGCAAGAACTCTTTTTAAAGAAGGTCGAAGGCATCACACTGTGAAATATTCCCTGGCACATTCTTTTTAAACATGTTGCTGATGATAAATTTGTAATATGAATGTAATATCTGTGGGGGAAAAAAACTTTTTTAGCATTTTATCTTTTAGGTTGTTTCAATTTCATAAGATTTCCGCTTATTAGAAACAGGGCTGTGAATACATAACACATTTTTAATGTACTTCTAAATTGCTCCCGTGGAAAACTAGTTCTGTTTTATCTCTCTGTGTGTAGGACTATCACCGGAGCTCAAATCACCTCATTGCCCAGTTCGGTTTGTGAGCAGCTTCCAAAGCTGCAGCTGCTGTGAGTCCAAACACAACAATTACATCCACATCTCTGCATGTCTCTGAACACTGAACTCAGGCAGGTCCCTGAAGGCCCTGTATATCATCAGGGACTATTCATGTCTGTCCATCAAATCATATCTGCTGTTGCTTCATTTATTTCAGATATTTTTTTAAGTCTTGGCTTGTATGCTGGGAGCTGCTGTGATGTGTTCAGTGTGTATAGGAAATTACGGTGCTGACAGCTTCAACTCACTCTCTCCCTCTGCAGCGATCTCTCCTATAATCAAATCCAGACTCTTCCCAGCTTCTCCGGCTGTGAGAGCATTCGAAAAATGTGAGTTTAATGTTCATTTTACATTTAATTAAACTGTTCTTCTTAATGTTTTATTGCCTTTTTTTTTGGGAGAGTCAGATATAGCTTATTTTTTGCCCGTGAAGCCTTTAAGACACAGTTATTAAATCTGAAGTTACCATAACAATCAATAAAGTACAGACAGCTGTGCATTATGGGAATAATTATCACCCTCATAGTCTATTTCTGACCAATCAGGTCATTCAGGAAACACTTGCTGTAAAACAGATTCTTTAGTGATGTAATGGAAACAACGATGGCTAATATGTGTGTGTGCATGTATGTCTGTTTTTGTGAGGACCGCAGTGAGTTCTGGGCCTTGTGAGGACATTTTGCACAGTGAGAGTTGAGAGTTTGTACAGTTCGAGGCTTCAGATTCAGTTTTGGGGGAATATGAGTTAGATCAAGTGGCACCCCCCCACCACCACCACCACCACCACCACCACCCCCCAAAAAAACAAAACTGCAAAAACTGCAAAAACTATCCAACTTTGCGGCAGGAATAAACACATTTATAACCTGCTATTATTTAGTCTGTATAGCTAATTTCACCTTGGAGAACAACTGTATTTAACTGACCAACAGATTACCCTGTGGTTAATTGTACTGGCAGACCATTCATGAAGTCTGTACTTCAGTTTTGGTGAATCACATTGAAGGAATTTATTTTATCTATTAATTAGCAGGTATGTGTGCCCGTGTGAAGCACCCATACAGCTTATGGATACAACTAATCAACCAGGCTAGCTGGCATTTCTCCACACTCCAGCCTTTCATCCAAACCTTCTCCATAAACCATGTTTCATTTACAGTCCGAGAACTCAGGTTGATGGAGCGGCATGTGAATGCATCATATGAGCGATGGTCCTCTCAAAGATAGAAATACAAACATGTGTGTGTTTTTCAGTGATCTGCATCACAATGTGGTAGAAAAACTGGAGGAAAACACATTCGCTGGTCTGCTATCACTACGTTCACTGTAAGCATGCAAACACACACGCGCACACACACACAGGCACATCGCCAATTTAATTGGCCAGCAGATCCTGAGCAGAGATCCCTCTGTAAGTATTTCCAAATGGAAACTCACTTAGTCATCCAGGTGGTCCGCTTGTGGATGGGACAGGTTTGATGCTATGGTTTGGAACAAAGACAAGAATTTGCACAGCACTACACCTGATACTACAGCTCATACTAACACTACACTTAGGACTATTGTAGTTTTGAATATTTGCAGCCTCCAGTATTACAGCATCTCAAACTGAGAAACGAGACATGCCTCTCTTAACATTACTGCTAATTTTATTATGGTATTACAGACGTAAGAGTATTATGTGCACAGTTTCTTTTATTCTGGGATTAGAAACAAAGACCTGCTGTTTCGTAGGCCTGTGGTGCTTTCGCTTTAATCCGAACTAACAGCCTACGCAACAGCAGAGATCAGGTCAGCGTACAAAGTTTACCAACAGATTAAAGTGGAATAAACAAAACTGGACAAAAAATACAGAGAAGGTTATGTGTCTGCACACAAGGTATTCATAGGCTAAAATACAATCATGAAAAATTAAAAAGAAGATGAAACGCATTGATTTTTTGCATGTTTACACAAACCCTGCAGACTGGGTTGACAACCAGAAGAACATCACAGTAAAAAAGAACTTTTTCAATCATCTGTTCAATAAAAATGTTGGTGAGTTCTTTCTGTTAAGGAAAAAGCAACTAAATCTCAGGCACCACGGCTGGTATTTAGCAGAACTAACTTCTTGTAGATTTAACTGACATATTTTTTTATTATCATAAATCACTATTTCTGATCACATGAATGCTGGTTTGTTTTCTGACTTCATGTTTTTCTATCCTGCAGCGATTTGTCCTGGAATCGACTGTCATCAGTGAAGCCAAACTCGTTCTCTGCTCTCCCTGCTCTCACCAAACTGTGAGTTCTTTATCTGTCTGAACATTGGTTAGTAGTTTTGAAACCATTTTTTAAAAATTCCTTTTTTAAAAAATAGATAGTGTAGTAGTGGAGAGTGGACAGGAAAGCAGGGAGAGGAAGTAGACAAAGAAGCGCAGCACAGGTCGGACGCAAACCAGTGAGCTGAACGTGTGCCTGGAAAACCATTTTTGATTGAAAAGTTGAGGAAGCACGTTAAAACAGCTGCTAAATTTTCAGCAAATATGTTCAACTGCCCTTAAATATGTCATTTTAAGTTGAAGATTTGTGGTTTGTGTGAGATTTTAACCTATAGATGTCCAGGAGACGAGAAAATGGCCTATTTACCTTAAATTTATCTGAATTAGTTATAGAATATAATTAACTGGTTTCCACACTGGTTTCCTCTGTTCTTGCAGTGACTTGTCATCCAATAAGCTTTCTTCTCTGCCTCTGAGTGGCCTGCAGAGTTTGACTCACCTGCATCTGGCTGGAAACGAGCAGCTGATGGAACTAATAGCCCAAGAGGATCTGCCTCGAGTCAGGTGGGCATTCACTCATAAACAAAGGAAGACATATTTGTATTAAGAGACGTCCACGTACCACCAGACTGTGATGCAGGACCTCCAACATGGTTATCAGGAAGCAGACTTATCCACAAATCTGTCCTGCAATGCAAACACTGCTGATGTGATTTAGGAAAAGGTTTGAATTAACAGCCACTTTGCTGCTGATTAACTCCTGTAGTGTTTAGATGTCACACACACGCAGATTCACACACTCACTCACACACACAGTGTAATCTGTCTCCTCCATCTCTGATGGAAAGCATCTAAAGGGACATTCCACTGAATAGCAGGTGCAATAAAATGAATTTATTTGAGCCATGTTTGGACAGATAGAGGTGTTTATCACTGTGTGCGTCTGTGTGTGCTCAGGGTGATGGAGCTTCCCTACGCCTTCCAGTGCTGTGCCTTCATCTCCTGTGAGCGGAGAAGTGGAGGTGCAGGAGGTTTGTCCTGGGAGAGAGAGGAAGCAAGAGACTCAGCTGGAAGAGATGCAGCTATCCTTTCCAGCCAAGGTGAACCCCAACACACAATGGAAGTTTTCACCTGAGGAACCAAATGATTACATACACCAACCAGGCATAACATCATAACCACTGACAGGTGACATGAATTATACTGACATCGCTTAATCATGGCAAGTGAACATGCCGTCTTCAAATTTTATGTGACCTCACAACTTACAGGTGTTAAAGGATGCTGCTAAAATCTTGGTGTCAGATACCTCAGCACATCTTCCAGGTTGGGTCTGGGTGATTTTGACAGCAATAGGGGGACAGATGTTATGTTATGCCTGATCAGTGTATTAATAAGAGGTAGACATAACTACTCGCTGGTTTGTGGGCTCCACATTTTAAGCCTCTGCTTTAGCGTTAACTTCATGGAGACGGCTGTCTGCCTCTTTATCTTGAGCCAGAGGTGATCAAGAGGGTGAATTCAGACAACACTAACTGGTTTGCTTAGGAAGCTGCATTCATTTCAAGTAAAAGACACAATTAACTGTACAGCAAACATGTTATTTGTTGGTTAATTTCATTAGAAATTCTCCAAATGGCTCCATGAGCACAAATACAGTCCAGACTGCCAGTTCATGGAATCCAGTTAATGGACCTAGCAGAGAGCTAGCATGTCTCTAAATTTTAAGTCTCAATTTCCCCCGACCTGGAAATTTTTCTATAGATGCCACAACTGTTTAGTAGCACGCTGTAAATGTTTATTACTGATGTAAAGGTTTTTAGCATGGGAGACTATGGGAACTGACACACTTTTGGAACAGCCTCAAGTGGCCACAAGAGGAACTGCAGTTTTCCGCTTCATGTTTCAGTGACAGAGGTTGCACCTTATTTAACTCCTCAGAAAACCCTTCCTCAGGGTACCCCCTTTAAGATGGGACTTAGAACACTGGACAGTGTTAGTTTGTTTCTATTTTTTTGTCATTCAAAACTACAACATGGAGCTTGTTAAGCATTTATAGAAAAAAAGAGGAAGAATCCAGCAGAGATTTGAGGCACTCCTCTACACAGAAGGTCAGCCCTAAAATTTTATTCAGGTCATCATTTTTCTTCATTAGATACAAAACTGTTTAGAAAAAAAAAGAAGCTAGGTCAGAGTGGAAAGCAGGTAATGGATGGGTGGAAAGTGGAAGGTTCCACAGCTTTATGTAAGATTTAATATGAGGTGTAATCAAAATGTCCCATAAAAAAAAAAAAAAAAAAAAGTTTCCAGTTTCAAATTTGGCTGATCACCAGCTCAAAGTTGTTTTTTCATCCAGCTTTGACTTAGGGATGCTTGTTTTTCCACTAAAAGTAGAAATAAAGCCAACATACTGCTGTCCTCACTGTGTCTCTGCAGTAGATCAAGATTGGGAAGATTTCCTGATGGAGTTGGAAGATGAGCCCAAACCCCAACACTCAGTCCACTGCAGCCCGGCACCAGGTACCAAAAACCCCTGTCTGTCAAATTAAAACACAATAAACACACATCTGTTATATAAAAATTAAGGAAACACAACTCTGAAACAGATTTTATTAGTTTTAGAGAATTAAATCAACAGCAACTCTATGATAGCCGAGTCTTTATCATCAGTGCTACATTACCTATGAGGATTAATTACTTAAATCTTTATCTGTGAGAAAAATCTCAGCTCTACATTTCTACATTTTAAAAACACCTCAGTTGCACATAAGAGCTTAGAGGCACAATTCTTTGGCTTACAATCATTTCTGTATATCCATATCTTATATCTTATATCTTTGTTTTAATTTAAAAAAATACTTGTTTTAGATGTAAAACACCAGAGGGCGCTGCAGGAAGGGACTTTTATCATTAAAGAAGCATAAATACTAGTTGTGTGTACAAAAACATTTAAAAGATCGTGTTAATGGTTTATGTTTCCTGCAGGACCTTTCCGTCCCTGCCTCCACCTGCTCGGCAGCTGGATGATCCGTGGTGGGGTTTGGCTTATCGCAGCAATCTCATTGGTCAGCAACAGTCTTGTCGTCCTTTCAGTCTTCTTTTCTCCAGCCACTTCTCTCACTCCCCCCAAACTACTGATTGGCTTACTTGCCCTGGTGAATGGCCTGACGGGAGTGTGGAGCGGCTGGTTGGCGGCAGTGGACACTTGGACATTCGGGAGCTTCTGGAGGTAGGACACCAAACCAGAACAGACTGGGGACTCTGGGTATCACTCGAGGGATTTAGGAGGAGATCAAGGAGAAGGGGGGATATACTGTATATATTAAGGAAATTAGGGATTGATTATTTGGGGAATTTGGGACTACTTTTCCAAAGAGTGTTTTTAATTACCTTAAAAACAGTTGGATTAGAATGCTTTGAAAGCACTGTGGATTACAGGGACCTTGGGCACACTGGAATCCAGACAATGACGTAATTTTTGGGGACTCACGAGACATTGTGGATTTATTCTGGAACCAGGGAACAGTTGATTTCTGAGATTCTCAAAAACAGGCAGGGTAGTGATAGATACAGTGAGAGCACTCTGGAGTCTTAGGACAAGCTTCTCATTCCTATTGGCATGAGAAGCTTGCCAATAGGAACCTTATAGATAAACAATAAAATACATCTATCACATCTGTCAGAGAGACTACCCATCTGTTGTATATAAGATGTAGTGATGAGTACTAAACCTGAGTGTATAGTGGTGAACAAAAACAAAACAATCGAAGATTTTATGAGTGGAGACAGATGTGTTTTGACATTGTATGTTCCAGGTACGGGGCAAAGTGGGAGAGCAGCTTCCTGTGTCGACTCAGTGGGTTCCTTTGTGTGTTTGCGTCACAGACCAGCCTCTTCCTCCTTACCGTTGCTGCTCTAGAGCGATGCGTGGCCACCACTGTAGGACACAGCAAAACTGCTAGCAACAGTGGTGAGGAAACATATATGTAGATCCAGCAGCTTTTATTTACCCTCTACACCAACATTATTGTCTCTACCACCCAAATGTGTCCAAGTCGATTTTTACAAAACAACACTATTTTATATGCCACAGATATAACATATTTTTTATGCACGTTACATAATTTCATGTGAAAAAATTATGTAATTTTTTACATAGATGACACAGTTCTATATGCCAAAACTGTACATTTCATCATATATTCAAAATCTGCAAAGTTTATTTTTATGCAGATGACACTGTTCTTATATCCAAAAACATCAGGCATTACCAAACTCAGAGATAAAAATTAAAGCCACCAAACCCTAATTGAATTTTAAAGAAAGTGAACTTTTATGATTTTGGGGAACTAATTTCACCAAAATGATGACATTTTGTGTTTTGATGCATGCTCCAGGTAAGTAAATCCCAAAAAGCTGATTCTGTTCATCTGGATGTAGCGCTTTCAGATGGAGACTAGTGACCATTGATCAGTGGCCATGAGTACCTCAGAGAGAGTTGGCTGCAATCACAGCATTGTATGATGGTGAAAGAGGTGCCCTTAGGCGCCCTCCTCGACTTAGGTCTTTCCCTTTTTACATAAATTGCCTCCTTGACTCCCCGCTCACACCAGCGTTCTTCCCTGTCCAGGATGTGTACATCCTCATCATTGTTCATTCTGTGGGTTAGTTTCCATCATTATGCAAAGGTACTGTTTATAAGGTTGGGGAAACCTGAAGTCAGCTGAGACTGAAGAAGTCACTTGAATGTGTGATGAAACGCTTCTCCCACTGAAAACGCTACGTCCAGATAAACAGAATCAACTTTTCTGTCCAGGTGACTTTTGGCTTCATGATTAATAAAAAGACATAAAAGACATTCTTTGCTAAAACTCATCTTTAACAGCTCATCAGTACTTTAATTTGGATATTGACTTTAACATGTCTACATGTTTACTGTCTACATACAGTTTTTAAAGCAAAATTTTTTTTGTCATTGATATCCAGCACATATTATTATTATTTTCATCTGCCAACATTCAGACACTCTTAAAAGTTGATTTCTGATTTCACTCTTTTTTTTTTTCTTTTTAAAAAAAAATCCAGGTCACTCTTCATCGCCGTTATCCTTCCGTGTTTCCATCTGTCTGTGTTTCCTGTTGGGCTTCACTGTCACAATGCCCTCCCTGGTGGCCGGACACAGCAGCACCTCTCTCTGTTTACCGCTACCTTCCTCATCATCATCGTCGTCCTTAGCCTTCTCCGTGTCTCTGGTGCTCTTCGACTCCCTCTGCTTCCTTCTCATGACGTTCTTCTACACTCATCTCTACTGTCGCGCCCACAAGGCTCCACCCAGCTCAGAGGAGGAAGCAGCATTGACGCGACATGTGGCTTGGCTGCTCTTCTCTGACTGCCTCCTCTACCTCCCTGTTGCCTTCCTTACGTTCTCCTCCCTCCTGCGCCTACCAGCCGCTGGACCAGAGGCAGCGAAGGGGGTTCTGCTGCTTGTTGCCCCACTGCCAGCCTGTGTCAACCCTCTGCTCTACCTCCTCTTCAACCCGCTCGCCAGGGAGGAACTGGCCGCACTTGCCAAACGCACCTGCAAGGGCGTGGCACTACTGAAGCTCCGCAGGCCGAGAAGAGGAGGAGGCGGAGCTGGAGGTCTGAGGCCATGCACACTGGATTTAGCGTACGACGAGGATGCAGAGAAACAGTCATGTGACTCGACGCAGGTGCTGGTACTTGTCGGAGGTGTCAAAGAAGAAGACGAGGAAGTGGGACAAGGAAAAGCAAAGAGTGGCGCACAACATTTAGCGACACTTCAATAAACTGAACACAAACACAAAAGGTTTCAAGTCTCACTTGACAAAAGTTAAATAAGTAAACATTGTGCCAGCTGGTCATTGCAATCAAAGAGCCCCCTATTAGCTGTAACTAACTATAAAGTAAAGTATTATTAAGTGTAACAGATGACCAAGCCCTGTTTGGATGGGATTTCTTCATGTAGGGAAATCAGCTGATTTAGTGTAACTCGGTCTGAGCAATTTTCTGAGAAAAAATGTGTGTCCCAGGTCCTGTTTTACTTTATCTGTCCTGTCCTAATGGGTTTAAAGCAGTGACCAACATTTAAATACAGTCACAAATTATTTTCAGACACACAACCATGAGAATAATGAAAACTGATGGCTGCAGAGGGCACATCAAGGCTTTGTCAAGTGAGACAAAGCCAACACAAACATATACCGTATGTATAATCCACAGCAGACTGACTGACAGGACTGTGATGCAGCAAATGTAGCAAAGGATGGTGAAAGGAAATGAAGGGTGCTCACCATGAACTCACCACCAGTTTCTGTTGTTGTCTACCTTCTCCACCATCTTTTTTTTTCTCCTGCAGCAAACTGTCCAAGGCAAAGGCAAAACTCTGAAGAAGTACGAATTAGGAAAAGCAGGAGAAGATGGGACCTATGTTTGGTCCGTTAATCTTATTGACCAGGACAGACACCCGCACACAGACACACACGCATTATCAAGGGTATAAATTCAGCAGCTTTTATTTTGAAATATGACACAATTTACAGCGCAGTGTTACCAAATGTTGCCCCGCATGCTTCTGGTAACGGCTCGTGTTTTCGCGGGTGTGTGTGAAAAGTGCAGCGTCCTTGTGAGTGTCGTCACAGTCCATCCTGAAAACAGGCGTCGATGAAAAAACATCACAACTGGTCCTCCAAACGGAGTAAACCATCTCCTCTCCCAATTATGAGTGTTCAAATTTAACATGGTCACATTATGATGTCAGAATACTGAATGTAAGAGTATGAGCAGGACACAAGATGAGCTTCGGGCTGCAGTAAGGGTCATCAAAACATCTAGTGTGAGTTAACAGCCCATGCATGATTCATAATATTCGCACAGTCACTGCAGCTTTAAAGGTTAATGATGCTAGTAAATGAAAGGGGGACACCTGGTGTTTCAGATGCAACTCGCTCTAGATTGTGTTCCAGGTGGTAAGTACTTAAAGATGAAAAGATTTGGGATCATAGGAATAAGAAACAGAAGGTTCATATTGAACCAAGTGTCCTGTGGCAAATGATTCAGGATGGAGGAATGTACCTTTAAGCCCTTAATCCACCTTAAACAGGCTTAATCTGTAAAGCATGCTTTCTTTCTTGATTTAAGCCTTGTCTACTGTCTCCATTTGACACTTTTAACTCTCCAAATGGGTTTACATTAGAAAGATCCGATCTCATGTACCTTCAGTAATCAGGAGCATTTACACTTCTTGTTTTGGACTAAGGAAGCATAATTTTACCCAGATGTACAAAAGTAATTTACTTGAGCAAAAGGATGCTGCATGTGTGTGTGTGTGGGGGGGGGGGGGGGGGGGGAGGTGTATGTACAGTAAATGTGTGTACATATTGTTGTAAATACAAGCTACTGTGACAATCTGTTTTTCTTTCTGTGTAGACTGTGAGAAATCTTTCATTTTTTAATGTTTGTTTATTTTGGCCCAATGTCAACATTTGATTTTCTCTTTAGTTTAATTTATACTGTCATACATGTGCACCTCAATGAGCATTAAGCTGTCATAGATTTCAATCCATGAATTCATCCATTCTTTTTTTCTTTTCTTGTAAGTAATTTAAAGTCAGGTTTGCGGTGGCGACAGATTGACCTCTAAACATCCACCAGGTCACTGATGAAACGCTTACTGCTGGCGTTAGGGTTCGGTTGTAGTTTAGCCGAATGCTAAACAAACTCACTTAAAGAAACAAGATGCTGCCTTTCAAATTAAATGTTTTACATTCGTTCACTTCTGTTTCTACGACTTCTGCAGAGGTGACAATTCCAAATAAAAGTGTCGATGTGAATCTGAACTTAACCCTAAATATTAGACTGTTCACAAGAAGTTAAGCACTACGGTCCAGATGGTCATTCCCAGGTCTAGAAAGTGGTCTGGTAAATCAGAAGTGTTGCCTTTAGGCTCAGATTCCTCTGAACCACAACAGTCCTCTGCATTAGTCCTCTGTACTCTGCCTCCTGTCAACCTCACACTTCATTCTACCCTCATTGTGAAGATCCAGGGAAACTACTTCCACTGAGGCAACAACTGTCCACTGCTAGCTGTCCCAAATCAACTGAATCAATCAAAAAGATCTCATTTGTACTTTAACATTTACACCATTATCCACTGAGCAGTTTATTTGGTTCATTTTCCGTGTTTGGGATTTTTTTTAAAGGTGTTCCCATTTCAAGTAAAGTCTGTAACATTTTGGCCTTACAATTTGTGTAATTTATTTTTTTCATCTCATGTTTCTAAGCAAGCCTTTAAAAATGCTCCTCACCGACCCCAGTTAGCTGAGGTGAAGCCTAGAAGCTACAACCATTTATATCTGTATCCACCTGCCAAAGAGGCCACACCCATAGCAGCCAAAACTTAGTAAGCCTTAATAAAATTTAAACAGGTGAGTTACAAAAACATTCTCCCCACTTAGTTATTATGAAGGGGGAAATTATCTATAGAGACCAACACAAACATGTTTGTTTCTGCTGTAAAGCTGGACGTGTTAATGTGGGAGCTTAGGGGGTTTACTCACTGCTAGAGCCTCTAGTGGACATTAGGGGAACTGCAGTTTTTAGCTTCATCTTTGAGCTTAAGAAGCTGCTACTTGGTTTAAACGTTCAAACAAATGAAATGACTGTGTGTAAACTGGGTTTCAGATAATGATACAGCTGGAAATTTTGGTTGTTTTGATTCGCATGCATCTAAACATTTAAAGTAAGTGTGCTGCATGGTCATTGTCCACATCCTGCATGATCTGCATGAGCTTCTACCCAAATTTAATGTGAGCTTGAGGGTGAAAAACAAGAAAAAAAAACCAATCAATGTGCTGTTTGTGTAAAAAAAAAAGAAAGAAAATATATGGGTGGTGTCTCTGGCTCCGCCCACTTTGTTCAGATATAGCACCAGAGCAAATTTAACAAAAAAAAAAGGAAAAAAGAAACAAAGAAAAGCATGACTGTTTGAATGTGTGCTCTGTGGCAGTTTGACTGCTGCACTTTTCCATGACCAGCACTTAAAATAAATAAAAATAAAGAAGTTCATAAGCTTTGTTAAAACCTGAATGGTTCAAACTTCATCCTTTCACTTGATTTCTGGTTATCTTGTAAACAACTGTAAAATATTTGAGTGTCTTTTGTTTTAATTTGTAAAACTGAGAATGAAGTTTTAGTTTTGTGACATGAATAAAAGTGTGTGGCTGAAACTGCACTGAGCTGTCTCTCTATTTTTTTCCAGAAAGAACAGAACAAAAAAAAAGGCAGTCAAACTGTCTTGAGTATATGTGCATTATTTTGAAACATAACCAAGATAGAAACCTATGGAAACTTATCCTCTGAGTCTCACCTACAGCCACTCAGTCAGAACCTCATGGGAGCCAGAGCAGTCAGATGCAGACCCAGTGGTGGAGTAAGAGCCTGCGAGTAAAGGTGCCACAAACTGTATATAAAAGACAGAAGCCACTGTGTCACCCATGAGATGGCTTGTTGAAGCATCAGTGAAGCTTTAGTGTTTTGGCCAATGCCAAGTGAGATTCTTTAGAACCAGAAGTGATTATATTGCACAGACAAAGATACCTGCCAAATGGTAATCATTAACATCAGAATAAAATCCCAGTTTCACTCACCAGAGAACCAGAACACGGACTTCTTGAACAGTCTGTTAGTACAATAATTTCACAGCAGCCATTATATTGGTCAAATTATGTAATTAAAAATGTTCCAAAAGGCTCTAACAGCACAAACACAGTCCAGGGGTCAAGTTCAGGAACTCCAATTAGCTTAGGTGTAGCATAGCATACAGCTAGCAGCTACAGCTGTCACCACTTAGCTTTCTGTCGAAGAGGCCACGCTCCTAAATTGAAAAAGATGACCTGTGCACAGCTGTTACATTACCTTAAATACAGAGACCAAAATGGTGTTTGTATCAGGATCTAAAGTAGAATATTTTACATTGCAGTCTATAGGGGCTGACTCACTGCTGGAGCCTCCAGTGGTCAATACAGGAAAAACAGTTTTTGGCATTCAGCTATGGAAAATGATGTTAAGACACAAAATTCCACACAATCCTAGATAAATAGATAATAAATCTTCTCAGATTTACTCAATCAAGGGACGATGTGTTGAACCAACTCAGCGCGAGAAACCCAATCAGAATGTTTTTTTAAGACTAGCAAACTAAGCTGTTATGAAGACTTATTTGTGCTTCCGTTAATAATACTTTGTGTCATCAAATTACACGCACCAAGCACGTCTCACATCAGTATCATCTTGTGCTGACAGATACTAAATCCGGTTGTTTAGTTTATTTACTGACGTCTGTAAGACAAAGCAGAAAACTGAAATTTGGAGTAAAAAGCAAAACATTCTCTCTGGAGTCAAGAATAAATCAGCACTTTACAGGGTAGCTGGAGTGATGTGTGTCACACTTGAGCACTTGGTGACATTCTTGATGTTTAATGAATGACTCCACCGCTGTCGCTTTCAGAGAGACTGATGACGAACCTTCACAGCTGACTGAAGACATTGGAGCAGAAGCTGCTGAGGCGTGAAAAGGTCAGGATTCCCTCGCTCGTTTTTAAATCTTCTCCACCGATGTGGAACGATGACTCTATGAGTCTGCCGACACACACAGAGCACGCTGTGCTCCGCCGCGAACCTCTGTGTAATTGTCTAAACCTAAACCCTATTTTTGCGAGAATGAGTCACTGCAGCCTGTTTGACGTTCAGATCACTGACTGATGGAGGATTATGACGATGACGATGATGAGGAGGATAAATCATAACACACAGATTGTGCACTTCTGAAGTTTCTCTTGGGGGATCGGCATTGATAAAAATGCTCACGGGTCACCTTTTAGCCTCTGTAACTTCTTCACTGACCTTACAAATAATCCAGAGCTGCACCATACGTTCATCAGTGAGCAGTTTGTTAGCCACCACACTAAAGCTGTGCCTCAAACAGACTCAGGTAACCCAAACATCCCCTTCTCTGCTCACTGTTGGGTTTCTTTTAATCATACCAGAGGCCCAAAAACTGACTGATAGCTACATGTGGACAAGTAAACCTCCACACTTTTCTTGGTGATTGTTTTTATTTCATTTGAGATAATTTTATCATGTTTTGGTCATTTTGTATTGTTTTGTATCATTTGTTCATAATTTTTCATTGTTTGGTGGTTGTAGCTAGTCTATTTTGCTTCTGATCTAATGGACAGTGATTATGGGATGTTGTAAATTTGAGCACAATCACATTTGCCCTACAATACATATATACATATATATATACATACATACATCTCGTCTCTGGATTCTCTCTTTCTTCTAGTCATTACCACGTCTACAGTTTTCTCAGAGGTTTGTCTACTCACTGATTCCTGTTGGATCCCCAATAGCTCCCACACCTGCTACTTGATACAAATCACCTGCAGTACTCACAGAGGTCAGGACTCACACCAAAGTTGCTCATCCATGTCTTTATGGACCTTGCTTTCTGCACTGGTGCAGAACAGGATGATGGATCAGCTACATAGAGATTCTGATTGGAAGTTCCTGCTTTGGTTGCAAAAACAAGACTACCTCTTAATTAACACACACTTTAACAGTCTTAATTGTGACTCAGCTGGGTAGGGTGGAGATGGAGTTGGCCCTATGGGTTTGTCATAAGATAGATACTAAACTGTGTGTATGTATGCATTTTTGGGTCCACCAGATTATGAAAAGAGATCAATAATTTTAAGACTGCATTCGTCCAGTGTTGGGATTTCTGCTCTGGAAAACTCTGCAGATGTGTGGACATTTAAATAAACAAAGCCTCATTTGCAGATTTAAAGTCAAAATTTCAAAAAAACTAAAAGCGTGTCAGAATGTTGTCAGTTTTCATGGTGATCTGATTTATTGACATTAAGTCTTTTGATGCAGAAGTTCT
Source organism: Neolamprologus multifasciatus (assembly GCF_963576455.1). Classification (NCBI taxonomy): domain Eukaryota; kingdom Metazoa; phylum Chordata; class Actinopteri; order Cichliformes; family Cichlidae; genus Neolamprologus; species Neolamprologus multifasciatus. The sequence continues at coordinate 18,603,449 of NC_140455.1, forward strand.
GAATCTGTGCTGGTGACGCACTTTGTGTTCCTACAAGCTCACCAATGAGAGCATTTTGTGTTTCATTAAAGTTTTCTGTGTGAGTCAGCTGTTAGAAACTTTCTTTTTTTTCCTATCTGCTTTGGAACTCAAACCCATCGGGTGAAGAAAACCAGAGTGACGTGAGTCACACTGATTATTTCTTAAAACAATCACACAATTACCCAGAACAAACCACAAAGTACCGGAGCACTGACTCATCGTGAACTGTGGCTGAGGTGAATTTGTTTAACGATCCCAGTCGATGGCTTACAAACAAACCCGAGTAGATCTTTCGCCTCTAGCAAAAATAGGTGTGTCTGCTGCTTCTCTGATGGATTTCTACTGATTACATTTCAATCTCCACATTTAAGGCTTAAAGGTCACATAATTAAGTAGAAGTAATTGACATAATAACACTAATACTTCTTTTTTGTTACTGAGACCTCCACAGCTCCAAAGTTTAAAGTAAAGGACAGACTGTATATAAAAGATGGCATCACCTTTTTAGTATTTTAACATTTTAAAACTGGACTTGATGGCATGAATCTCATACTTCACACTGATTGACTAACACTTTGATATTTTTGTATTTTACTAAACAAAAATCATGTTGCATACACGAGCAAGTGAGCTAACGCACTCATGAGGAAACTGAATGCTGAGGTCAGAAATCCAAAGAGCCGACGGCCATTTTCTCTTTGTACTCAGAGCAGTTGCCCTCCGCTGGTCATTGGAAATAATGCAGTTTTAAATTCCTCAGCACGTCAGTTCAGTTTAATCTGTGGTTTGCTTTAATCATGTGAAAGCTCGTTTTCATAGGCCTGCCTGTTCTTAAACACCGTACTCATTTTAGTTTATTCTGGGAATGTGTCTTTTACTACTGGCTGCTTCACAACTCGTATGTGTGTACACGTCTTTAATATCTTTAATGTGTCACTTTCCTTTAAATTGTGAAGCAGTTTCCTACTGTGACCATATTTTTGTTGTGCCTGTGTGTGACATTTATCATAATTCTTTTGGAAAAACTTTTCCAGTTACAGGGCAGCATCAAAACTGCTCTTTTATTGTCTTCATGTGTTCACTTTTTTTGTGTTTGGGACCCCTTATGGTTGACTTGTCAGCCTGTGAAGCCACAGTTTGACTGAGCAATTTGCAGTCCTGCAGCACCACCTGCTGGCCAGATGGAGAGGCACTGATCAACTGATGTGAAGCATTTGCTATATATGTAATTATTTATTAGGTCAAAAACGTCATTACTCCATTTTATCATTATCAGACTGATGACAGTTCAGTCTCTACTGCCACCTGCTGGTCAAACAATGACACAGCATGAGCTCAAAAGTACTGTGTGGTTGAAGGTTTCCCTGTTCTTTAACATTCAATTCTTTAACATTCAGTAAAGGAGGGTCAGCCAGGCACTGGACCAAGGACTCACTGCTTAAGTATTAGCATCAGCAGGCAGCCCAAGCCACAGCTGCAGGATTTTCCTGCAAATCTGAGGTTATTTCCACAAAAAGAAGCAGGATGATATTTCAGAGATTTACGGTTTTGTTTTTCTTTAAATAAATCCTGCTGGTGACCACCGAAGAGGTTTTGGATCTTCCCTGAAAGAAATTTAATCTGAATGGTGATCTTGATGTTTTAAACCAGCTTTCTTTAGGGAATTTACTGCAAATCTCCGTGTTTTTAAATAGTTTTAAAATTCCTAAAATGAACTAAATCTATCAGCAAAATGAGAAGAAATCACAGCTTTGACATTATGTGTACAACATGTAAACAGTGTTTAAGAGTCATCAACTGAAGTGTGGCTGGAGTCAGAGGGCTGTAGTTAACTTGGCAGACTGACAGTAGAGAAAGTGTCATGAGGAAATAGATAATGGGCTATTCAGGATAAATTTAAAAGAGAAGCATGTAAAATACCCTTTTTGCTATAGGCTATAGGTTACAGATTATGTAACTCAGACAAATTTGTCTGAACTACATATGTGACACATTTCTGCCTGCAGGTACAGTCACACCACCACCACGCCCCACAAACCCCTGAATTATCGACTCTTTGCGGTCTGAATCTGACGTTTGAAGCCAAACAGCCAATAAACAGATCACGTGTGATGTGTCGGAGGGAATATTTATCAGAGTACAGAAATGTAATTGTTTGAAACTCACACGAACCACTTAATCACACATTATACCCTCAGCTTCGCAGATGTATAAATGCGAACTCGAATTTCTGCACAGCAAAGACAGAAACAGCAGCCTCTGGTGTGTGGATGCTTTCATTCAGCTTGTTAACACTTTTTTTATACCTCCTGTGAAACATCACGAGGTGATGAGGAGAAAGAATACAGCAACATTTACAGAGAGGCTCGGCATGCGTGTGCTTCCAGAATATGACTGGCTGGTTTATGGATGTCCGCCTCTGTCAGGTGTGCGAATGCCTCTTGCCTCTTCCTGTTCAAAGCTCAAAGTCCAGCCGACAGACAGAGACAATCCACACAGCACCGCATACAACCACAAGAAAACATTTTTATTCTTTAAAGGAGGGATTTCCCTCGGCTGCACACACAGAGAAAGACGAGGAACAGTGGACACTTTGGGGAGTCTTTGAGGATCTGAAACATGGAACACTGAATCCGTCCTTACACATGGATTGTACCTGAAGACAGCAGCTTGGATAAAGTCTGAAATCACCGCTGACTGGCGGCCATCTTGCAGACAGGTGTGTTTGAACAAACATGTCCCAGCAGATCTGAGCTGTTTAAACAGGACATTTCAGGTGATTTATTGACTGCAGGTGTCGTCAGACACACATTACCAATAAAAACAAATCAAGTGTGTTCTCAGTTTTCTGCTTTTTTCAGAGTAAGTTGATGAATGAACTGAAATTATAAATACATAATTACAGCAATCATAAATGGATGTATGCTGTATTTGTGTATAGGCTTTCTCTAAGAAGGCCTTTTCCCTGCAGGTGATTAGACGGAGCAGCTGTCCATCTTCAAAACAAAAAACAGGTTAAAGCAGACAGCTTGAATTCAATTCAGTTTCAGTTATACAGCACTTAATCACAGCAACAGTCACCTCACCGTGCTTTTTATAAAAGACTATACAATAATGCAGAGAAAACTATGAGCACTTGGTAACAGTGGGAAGGAAAAACTCCCTTTTTACAGGAAATAACATCAAGCAGAACCAGGCTTCTGTGATTCAGACAACAAATACAGATAAAGGTTAAAGTTGGGAACGATGGTGTGTTTTGTTAAATGTAAAGAAAGTTTCTACCCCGAGCAGTTAAAGCACGTTTAACTACATTCACCCACTGACACACAGTTATACCTAATGGGCTCTCAAACACACGCAGACAAGCATCAAGAGCAATTTGGTGTTCAGGATCTGACCTTCTGCTGGCAGGTCATTTGCTTTACCTCCTGAGCCACAGCTGCCTTTTCACACTGAATGGTGCAGTTAACTAAACTCCCTTGCTGTGTGGTTAATCTGTGCGGCAGGATCTATGTGTGTGGTAAACAAGTAAACAATCTGCCTTTTCTTCTGTCTTTGATGGCAATCATAACATTCATGTATGCAGATCACTAACCAAGCAGTCCACCAGTAGCTCCTAGTGTGGCATTGCATCCTCTCTTCCAAGTCAAGTCATTTCTAGCTCCAAACACCAACATGGCGACAACCAAAACGCTCCAAAAAGCAGGTTATTTACAGTCTGTGCTTCAGGTTTTGCTGCTTTTCAGTTTGAGCTCAGCCTCAAGTATTTTATGTTGTGATCATATTTTGTCTTTTTAATCTCACTATAATGATGCATGCATGTATGTAAGTCTGTATGTACCCTTCCTCCTTCTTGGACGGTGGGCCAAAAAAGCTTTGCACAAACATCGTCAACATGCAGCGGTTATTAACATCTTTTCATTTTCATCATCGCCCTGTTGTTGTGTGTGCTGGTAAAAAATAATAATAATTCAATAAAAATGTACCTTTTTGTTTATTCTCAGTGTGAAGAGCTCTGCTGGACTTTCTCCTCATCCCGCGCTCCGCTGCTGCAGCGCCCCCTACTGTGCTGAATGGATTCTGAAGCCAGCCGGCTGCCAGCCCAGGTCCTGGGAGAGAACGAGGCGCTGCAGCAGTTCTTCAATGGTGGGATATCCTCCTAACATTAGCAGCACGTCACCTGCGAATATCACAGAATGAGTAAAAGCCTGAGGTTTGGATTTAAGGGGTGGGTCGTGCTGTGAGAATCCGTAAGGATGGTTGAGGATTTTCCGGTGAAAGTGCTGATGTCTTTAAGCAGGATAAAATTCTCTTGTGACTTTAAGGTTGGTAATGTAACAGTTCCAGGAACGCTTGATAAACCTGTTATTAAGAGGGTTGTATGGATTTCTAAAGATGAGCTTGGCAGAAGGTTTGGATGAGTTACTGGGAAGTTAAGATCCTCAATAAGGACAGTTCAGAAATTCTTAAGGATTTCTACAGAAACATTCCCATGATCTAAAAGAGTCCTGAAAGTCTGAGCAGTTCATTGTTGTCTGTGAGTTTTATTTCATTTTAGCCTTCACTTTTAGTCTGACCCTAAAAATAGAAACCCACCAACTGTCAGTAGGCAGTGTTGGGGAGTAACGGAATACATGTACCGCCGTTACGTATTTAAAATACAAAATATGAGTAACTGTATTCCGTTACAGTTACCGTTTAAAAAGGTGGTATTTAGAATACAGTTACTTTGTTGAAATAAATGGATTACACGGCGGTACTTCCCTGTTTCATATTGTGGCGGGTCAGGACTGTTTGGGTTTTGTTTGACGGCTACGTTCTGTTACGGTTGCCATGGTTACAGGGTGACGCTCTCTCTCTGCGTGTTTCCTGGGTGAGAGAGGCCTTTTTGTCGTTGTTGTGCTAAGCTAATAGGCAGAATGCTACAGGTATAGCTCTAAAGAATGTAGCATCATAGGCAGTGTAGTTCGTGCTGCAGGGAGAATGGACTGCCATACCCGTTATGTGTCTGTGAGCGAGGGAGGGAGAAAAAGGAAAAGTACGAGCTGTCATCGAGCAAAAACGGGAGCTGGAAGCATGTAAATATAATAATAACCACTGCAGCCAAGAAGAGTGCCTGACGAGCCCAGTTGTAAGTAAGCTATTAAGACTCGACTGTACACCGTGTTCGTGTTTTCCTCCAAAAACAATAAGTTCAGTTGGAGCAGCCTTTCAACGCCTCTCTCTGTCTCTCGCTAGCAGAGTTGACCCAGACAACAAAGTAAAGCTAGTTTTCAGCTACGAGCCGACACAGAACCCACCCTATTAGCCAGAGGTCCCTTTACTACGGTTCGGAGCCGCGGACCTTCAGTAACAGTAATAAATCACAGCAATAGTACATTCATGTAGTTGTAAACAGCATGATAATATATTAAGTAATCCAAACTATTCAGAATACGTTACTCTCATTGAGTAACGTAACGGAATACGTTACAGAATACATTTTGGGGCATGTATTCTGTAATCTGTAATGGAATACATTTTAAAAGTAACCTTCCCAACACTGTCAGTAGGTTAACTGGCCACATGTACAGTACCTTATCTAGTTCCATATTGTCCCAAAGCTGATAAGATCAAAAAATATTGATCAGTGTGTGTGTAGGTGAACTTTATCATTCATGTTATGTGGGCCAATATAGCAGCATGTGTGAAACTGGATGTTATTCAATACCACTGATTATATCAGAGTCATAGAGAGCAGATATTCCTAACACGGTTATTTCAGCCACGCAGCTCTGCTTGTTTATGAGGGGTTGTCAATCAGAGAAAGATGGCTTAAACTGTAGGACGGGCTTGTTTCAGACAAAGGCTGGCTTGAAGGATGGCTTTTATTTTGAACTGTGGATCATGCAAAACTACTGTAATGGAAGGATAAAAATCTGGAGGTGAAAATCTGAACTCTTTAACATTTGGCTTGTGTTTGTGACGACTGTGAAAATGTCATTATAATTTCCTCTGTGTGTGTGCGTGTGTGTGTGCGTGTGTGTGTGTGTGTGTTCAGGTCAGGATATGAGCGGTGTGTTGGACAGCTCTGTCGCGGTTGACACGAGCATGCTGGAGCAGTACCTCAGCAACGATGTGGACCCCATCAGCTTGTAAGAGTCACCCTCAAAGACACATCGACACTTTGAGATCATGTTTTTCATCTGTTGCTCTTTTGGAGGTGAAAAAAAAGGTTTAAACATTTGAAATGTCCTTTAATGTGGATATGAACCTTTTTTTAATACCTCTCTAATTTTGTACTTTTTTACGTATTTTTCTGAGAGTGGCTTTGAGGTACAATTATCCGATTTTATTTCTGTCTGACAGCATGAACTCAGTTCTCCTCCTGTTAGGGTCATGACCCTACAGTTATGATGTAGGGTCTATAAAAGGCAGTCCTGACTTTATTTCAATATTTTAATTGCCTGATAATCATTTGAATATATCTCAGTTACAAAGTTCACTATCAGGTGCAGAAGGTTTCCTCATATTTTGCTGCATGAAACAGCCCCTCCTGAACCTGCAGAAGTAAATATGAATATCATCATTTCTCCCTGGAGGAGATTCTGTTAGACAACAAACATTGAGTCAGTGTTCAGCTGGTTGGTTATCACCAAAGGGAAGGCTGTAAATGCATAACACAATTAAACATTTATATTAAATATGAATAAGAATTGCTCTTCGTCTTGTTTTTTTTCCTCCCAGCATGCTGCCCGAGTCTCCTCCTGATTCGGGCTCAGAGGCCTGGTCACCTGCACAGATTCCAGGTACCATTTACACACATCAGACATGCATTTTTATATGCAATATTTGCATTTTAAGAGACAACAAATTTTGTTTTTTTCACATTCCTTTCTCCCATAGACCGCACGCTGACAAGAGCACTGGTTTTATTAATTATTAATTATTTTATTCATTATTATCAGGATGTCCAAAAAACTCACTGAAAAGCCTTCAGCTAATCCAAAATGCTGCAGCAAGAGTACTGACAGGGACTAGAAAGAGAGAGCATATTTCTCCTGTTTTGGCTTCCCTTCATTGGCTTCCTGTTAAATCTAGAATTGAATTCAAAATCCTGCTCCTCACATACAAGGTCTTAAATAATCAGGCCCCATCTTATCTTAATGACCATGTAGTACCATATCACCCTATTAGAGCACTTCGCTCTCGCTCTGCAGGCCTACTTGTTGTTCCTAGAGTATTTAACAGTAGAATGGGAGGGAGAGCCTTCAGTTTTCAGGCCCCTCTTCTGTGGAACCAGCTTCCAGTTTGGATTCGGGAGACAGACACTATCTCTATTTTTAAGATTAGGCTTAAAACTTTCCTTTTTGCTAAAGCATATAGTTAGGGCTGGACCAGGTGACCCTGAATCCTCCCTTAGTTATGCTGCAATAGATGTAGGCTGCCGGGGGATTCCCATGATGCATTGAGTTTTTCCTTTCCAGCCACCTTTCTCGCTCACTATGTATTAACAGACCTCTCTGCATTGAATCATATCTGTTATTAACCTCTGTCTCTGTTCCACAGCATGTCTTTTATCCTGTCTTCCTTCTCTCACCCCAACCGGTTGCAGCAGATGGCCGCCCCTCCCTGAGCCTGGTTCTGCCGGAGGTTTCTTCCTGTTAAAAGGGAGTTTTTCCTTCCCACTGTCGCCAAAGTGCTTGCTCATAGGGGGTCATATGATTGTTGGGTTTTTCTCTGTATCTATGAAGCGCCTTGAGGCGACTTTTGTTGTGATTTGGCGCTATATAAATAAAATTGAATTGAAAAAAAATTGAATTGAATTGAATTGAATTAACATTTGAAAAACAAACCTGATCAAGCACACATGGTGACCCCTTGATAGCTATTCATAACTGAAATAATAATTACAACACCGCTACAGTAGGGATTTGAAGGTAAACTTTAACAGCCCCTTGAGTCGGCAGAAGCGTTCTTCACTTGTAATCTAATAATCTAGTACAAATTATTAACTCCAACAAGTGTAATGTTCCTCGTTATGTGTGAAAAAACTACAAACCTGTTACCTTGGGAGTGAGTGACTGGTTGCTCTTGTTGTGATGATTGTGCCAGCAAAGAGACCTCCCAAACATCAGGCACATGCACATCTGTGCTAATTGTTCAAGATATAAAAATGACAATGACTTGAGGCTCATAATAATCATGTTTTATCACAAATAATTTGTGAAACAAAAAAGCTTTTGTAAGACATTTTCTTCTCTAATCAGGGAACCTCCGCTACATGTCATCCTATTGGTCCAACCAGCCAACCACGCAGGAGGCATTTCAACCCACAAATGCATCTGCTGCTTCCTCCTCCTGTCACTTTAAGGGTCGACGGCCTGCCCCCTCCAACCCCAGCGAGCTGACTCATGATCAGCTTTGTACTTTGGGACTCACAAACACTTATATCAAGTCTGGGAGTCCACCTGCCCCTCCTGCTCCACCTGGACCACCTGGACCACCTGGACCACCGGCTCCTCTGCAGCAGCACCACACACATAACTCACCTGGACAATCACGCTATCTAAGTTCAGAGAAATACTCGCAATCTTACACCCCACCCACACCTCCTTCTCCACCTTTACCACCTTCAAACACCTACACCACAGCCTGCACTGGACCAGGCTTGCTCCCAAATCTAACCACACCCTCTCCAACCCATATGCTGGGCTCTGCCTCCACACTACAAACCTGGTAAGCAGATATTCAGCTTTATGACGCTATGAGGTCACAATTTTATTTTATAGTAGGTGGAATTGTGATCATGTAAATGACAGTCTGAAGAAATAGTCCTAAAAGTTGACAGCAAGGTAACAGAAACCATGGGATACAATCCAAACCATAAAGATAAAGAAGAAGGCATGGCATGTGTTTTAGAGACAGTCCTGAATTACTTACATTTTAAATCAGTTCTGCAATGACAGAGTGAGTCTGCAAAAGAAGGCTGAGAAAATATTCTTGAATTTAGACTGATTGACAGCCGGAACAAGTGGATGGAGTTTGATCAGTTAAAATAAATATTAAATTATTGTTGAAATGCAGACAGTTTTTGACATTTAGAATTTAATCCCATTAAGTCACAGGATATAGTATGCTACAGTTGCTATTGGTATACACAGAAGACTGTTATTGATATAAAAATGTGTGTACATATTATTGGCATAAAAATGCCACAAAGATGAAGCATGTAAAAAGGAAATAGCAGTGGACCTAAGATTAAGCCATGTGGCACTCCATTGGAGCTTTGAATCTGTCTTCTCCTGTTTCAGCACCTTAGAGAGGAAAAAAAGGAGGAGATCAGAGTCTGAGGAACCATCTGCAGGAGTTGGCACCTCCTGCTCTGATGGTGAAGGAACTCATGGTGGTGTGGGGAGCACTGCAAGTGTTGGTGGAATGGGTGTGGGATCCTATCAACTACTATCTTGGGAACAGTACAGGCCAGAACAGTGGAGCACTTTGCATGACAGCAACTACCAGACACTGTGAGTCAAGGATCAACCCAGTCTCTTACTGCAAAGATAGCATTTCTTGACCAAGGACATAGTTTACCAGCATCACTGTGTTTTAGGTCTCCTCCTGCCTACCACGTTGATACAGATAAAGGCTTCAACTACTCCACAGCTGACGAGTCCTTTGTTTGCCAAAAGAAGAACCACTTTCAGGTCACTGTTCACATTGGTGTGGATGCAGAGCCACAGTACATCAAAACGGCCAGTGGGCCACAGGAAATCGACATTTTCCAGATAAAAGTGTTCGGGGTTAAGGTGTGTATAGATTTACTTTCAGTTAGAGAAGGAAAAATAATTGTGCAGACATTAAACATTAGTTTTAAATCAAAGGAGGTTTACATGCATAATAATACTCTATGAAAATGGTGAAACTCCATTGAGGGGCCAATGAACATTACATGGCTAAGGGTACAAGATAACTTCAGTGGGGTGAAGTCATCCTGTGCCCGTAGGAGAAACACAGCCTCAAAGTATTATGCTCCCACCTCCATTCTGCCAAACACAGTGAGTCGAGTTGATGCCAAAGACCTTGCAGGCGCTGCAAGATTTCAGTCCATTATGGTGTTTTGCTTTTAGATCATTAATAAACTCCTCACCTGTAGTTTTGGACTAAACCACCACCTTTCTTATGATCCATGAGGCAACCTCTTGCATGGAGCTCCAGACTCTGGACATTTGATGGTCATCTTCTATTTATTTGATTTCCAAATAATCACAATAACAGTTGCCAACTTCTCAGCAAGCTTCTTACTGATGCTCTTGTAGCTCATTTCTGCCGTGTTCAGGTCTAAAATCTTGTTCCTACCATCCTTTGACAGCTCTTTGGTCTTGTCCACCCAATTCATACATGCAAATACTTAGTATGCTTTTCGACATTACTCATCTGTGTAATGTTTGTTTGTCTCCTTCTTATCAAAGCTGGAAACTCCAAGTCACCTTGTGACCATTGAACAATCTCAACCTGACCGCAGCAAAAAACCCTTTCATCCAGTCAGGTATGAAACAGTATTAAAGTCCATATTTTTGACCAGATACATATGACTCAACTACTGTAGAAAAGCTTTTCTTTTGCCTGAATAATGTTTGAGCCTTATTGTCTTCATGGAAGACAGTCCAGTATGATGTACAGCAGTTCAATGTTTAAGAAAGCAGCTTGGTGTTGAAGGAGAAAAGCATTTTAGAACATTCCATTTTTTTCCAACACTCCATTTTTCAAGACCAAAACTGTCTTATTCTGAATTCGATAAGCAGAAGACCTTGGATGGATTGATCTGATTTAGGCCTTTTGTTGTCAAATTATTTAGCCTCTTGCAAGCTATCTAGATTACCAAATGGCAGATGATACAGTTAAAAATGTGGCAAATACAGCATTTTAAACATAATGCTATCAAAACTTCCAGGGTCAGTCTACCCGGTGGCAAAATAACCAGAGTAACACTTGGCCGACTGCACTTCAGCGAGACGACGGCCAACAACATGCGTAAAAAAGGCAAACCAAACCCTGACCAGAGGTTTGTAAATGTATAAATATAAAAAAATTAATGAAGGCATAACAGCAGTAGATAACAGTGATAATTGTGTGTGCTTATTCAGGTATTTTCAGATGGTGGTTGGTCTGTATGCTGTAGTCAAAGATGAGAGTTTTCCCCTGACAGCTTTAGTGTCGGAGAAGATTATTGTCAGGGTAAAAAAAATACATCTATGAACCAAAAATTGATAAACCAATAACTCAATGACCGTATTAAAAAGTTTAAGATTCCATTAAAAATAAATAAATCTTTCCCACAGGCATCTAACCCTGGTCAGTTTGAGACGGATGGGGACACAATGTGGCAGCGCGGAGTGGTGCAGGAAGATTTGGTGTGTCAGGGTCGGGTGGGCATCAACACCGACTCCCCTGATGAGGCACTGGTTGTCTGTGGTAACGCCAAAGTGATGGGCACCATCATGCAGCCATCTGACTGTCGCGCTAAGGAGAACATACAGCAGGTGAAAAAAATTTCATTATCTGAATATCTAAATGATGAGTTTTGTCCATTTGTAGCATGTAGCTTTTTCATTTGTGGTTCATGTTTGACTCTCTAGTCTTCTGTAGTAGTATCTACATCAGCACAGAAATCTGTAGAATCTGAAACGACAGTTAAGTAGTTTTAGTATAATTAAAAAAGGCAATGTCTTAAAGACCACCACTGATATCTTTGCCATTTATTCAGTGGTTTAGCTGAATTCTGTTTGTCCTATTGTCCCTCTGACTTTACACATTAAAAATGACCAAAAATGTGTTCCTCTTTTTGCTTATTAGGTCGACTCTGAGCAGCAGCTGAAGAGAATTAATCAGATGAAGATAGTCGAGTTTGATTATAAACCAGAGTTTGCTTCCAAAATGGGAATAGACCACACCCACCAGACAGGTGCTGCAATTCATCATGCTGATCATACCATATGTTTGAATCTTTCTATTTTCCTCTGAGACGAGTGGCCCAATCTTGATGAAACTTTTTGCATAAACATTGCCTAGGGCATTGTGAGTGCCAACATCAATATGGTGTCTACAAATATTTTGTACAAATCCCACAATATTAATATATATTTATATATTTGGCAAATCAATTGAGCACCAAATTGTGACCTTACAACTGCATTCACCATGCACACATTTGGTGACAAGATGACAACAATGTGGTGATAAGAACACAACATTTGGGTGACCATCTTCATGTCATGAGACACTTTATGAAGCAACCCTTTGGGTAGCCAGTCGTCTAGTCTTGGGTCAAGCTCTGTACACCGGTAAATTTACCCCCAAAAATATGGATTTGAATACTATAACAAAATAATATGAAAAATATATCAATATATATACTATATTTATCCATGTGACTTCTGATATTTAGGTATTATAGCTCAGGAGGTGAAAGAGCTGCTGCCGTCTGCAGTGAAAGACGTTGGAGATGTCATCTGTTCTGATGGAGAGAAAATTAATAACTTCCTCATGGTGGACAAGGTAAGAAGTGCTTACATATGAATTTTGTGTATTGTTGGACCCCTAATACACACACACACACACACACACACACATATATACATATATATATATATATGTATTAGGGGTGCAACAATACACAAAATTCACGGTTCGGTTCAATACTTTGGTGTCACGGTTCGATATTTTTTCGATACAAAAAAATGTTCATGCTTTTTTAATTTGTCATTTATTACAATTATAAATATATATTTTAACTCAAACGTACAGTTTTTAAATTTAATGTTGCTGAAACAACAAAGTAATAAAAAAATAAATCTATCTGTTTGAAAAATCACTCATCTTTGGAAAAGAGAGTTTATTACAGAGTAATGGCTCTTTCCAAAATAAAAGCTATACTATACGCTTCTTCTGGGCTATATTCTCAGCAGCATATTAAACATATCAGGTCCCCATAAGGAGAATCATGTGCTAACGGCTGTCTAAATGACTCGGGTAAAGTTTGTAGCATGCGTGCTTGTTGTTTTTGTCTGCTTCCACTTGTCTTTGCACTAGGATGATGTCGGCGTAAATGTGCAGTCATATTCATTGTGTTCCCACTAGTGCTGTCAGCATTAATCGCGTTGAAATGACGTTAATACCACAACACGGCAAATCTCCGTTAACGAGCTACCGCGGATCGCCCTGTGCGTGGGGCTTTACGGCCAACACGTTAACGAGCTAACTGCGCTAACGCACTAGTTCCCACCAATTGAGCATTGCGTGGCACATCCAACATACTGTTTTACTTTTGTCCATGACGCGCTTACCATCAGGGTCATGCTTCACATGAAAACCAAGATAGTTCCAAACGCCAGGTCTGAATGAGGGTGGGGGAGGTTCAATTTCGGGTAGCGTTGAGGTAGTTGCCATGTCACAACGAGTATATATATATATATATATATATATATATATATATATATATATATATATATTATATATATATATATATATATATATATATATATATATATATATATATATATATATATGGGTTTTTTTGGGTTTTTTTTTAATGATACTCTACATTTATGCTACTCTTCAAATACAACCAAATTTAGGTTACTTTAGTGATTTTCAAATCTTACATTGGTTGCATGCACACACAACACAAGGAAAAAAATGGTTGTCATTAGAAGAAACATTTAAGATAACATTTTGAAAGTATAATGGTTGCCTGACAACTACATCCTGCAGTGATCTTAGCAACCAACACTAACGCCCTCCCTCTCCTCTTCCAGGAGCAGATCTTCATGGAAAATGTGGGCGCAGTGCAGCAGCTGTCAAAGCTCACTGACAACCTGGAAACTCGTATCAACGAACTTGAGGTCTGGAACCGTCGACTGGCAAAGCTGAAGAGTCTGACGGGTAGCCTACGATCCACTGGGTATTTACCTTCATCCATCTATCACTTAGAGTTACATCCATATGTATTCAGAGAATGACACTTTTCACACACTTCTTGTGTGAAGAATTCAGGTTTAGGAGATTCAAAAAAACTGTGTTAAGCTGCTTTCATACACAGCTTTCATTTTGTGAGGCTCAAACGGATAAGGATTGTTCTGCTTCGATAAAGATCTTTTGCAGTCAATGACAGTCTGAAGTCTTGAAGCCATGCACATCACCAAATGCTGTGTCTATCAGGGAGAACAGCCCTAGCCATGGAAGAACCACTTCCAGTGGTATGAGAAAGCATTTTACCCCTTCCTGATTTCTTAGTTTCAGCATATTTGCCACACTTGTTCACAGATATTTCAGATGATCAAACAAAATCTAATATTAGACAGAGTTAACCCAAGAAATGTATTGATGCATGCCCAATCATCCAGGTAAGGAAATTTCGTTTTGTTCATCTGGATGTTGCGTTTTCAGTGGGAGAAATGTTTTGTCACTCATCCAAGTGAATTCTTCAGTCTTAAATTGAAGTAGTCTTTGTATTTCAATAATTCTTGAAAGAGTAGCGTAAAATGGCTGACAAGTATTTTTGAGTATGATGGGACAATATTGGAACGCCTATATTTGGGCAGTTTCTGCCATTCTTCTTTGCAGAACCTCTTCGGTTTCATCAGGTTGGATGGGGAGTGTTGGTGCACATTTTCTGATCTCTTCAGAAATGTTTAATGAGGTTTAAGTCGGCTCGGCCAGGACTTTCACAGAGTGGTCCTGAGGCCGCTCCTTTGTTATCTTGGCTGTTTGCTTAGGGTCGCTGTCCAGTTGGAAGATGACCCTTCACCCCAGTCCAAGGTCCAGAGTGATCTGGAGCAGGTTTTCACCAATTCTCTATACAGTGCATTCATCTTTTCATTACTCCTTTATAGTGTCCCACTTCCTGCTGCTGAAAAACATCTCTGCAGCATTACGCTGCCACCACCACGGTAGAGATGGTTTTGGCCAGGTAATAAGCAGTGCCTGGTTTATTCCAGAAAACACTTGGCATTCAAGTCAAAGAGAATTTTGTTTTTCATGGTCTGAGCGTCCTTCAGGTGCCATTTACTGAGGAGTGGATTCTGTCTGGCCACTCATCACCATTGGTGGAGTGCTGCAGAAATGATTGTCCTTCTGGAAGGTTTTCCTCTCTCCACAGAGGAACAAAGCCTCTCTGTCAGAGTGACCCTTGAGTTCTTGGTCACCTCCCTGACTAAGGTCCTTCTAAGCCAATTACTTAGACTGGCTGGTGGTCAGCTCTAGGAAGAATCCTGTTGGTTCCAAACTTCTTCTGTTTTTGAATGATGGAGGCCGCTGTGTTCACTGGAGATTTCCGTGTTGCAGACCTTTCTTTGTAAAAAATTCCCATATCTGTGCCTAGATACAATCCTATCTCAGAGGTCTACAAACAATTTCTTGGACTTCATGGCTTGATTTTTGTTCTGACATTCACTTTCACCTATCAGATCTTATGCAGACATGTCCAATCAACTGAATTTACCACAGGTGGACTCCAAATGATTTACAGAAACATCTGACATATTATCAGGGGAAACATGATGCACTTGAGCTCAATTTTGAGTGTTATGTATGTACTTGTAATATTTGTATTCTTTATTTTAATACATTTGGAAAAATGTCAAGCAAACCTTTTCCATTCAACTAAGTGAAAGGGTTTGTCTTAGCAAACCTTCTTAACTGTTACATTCATGAGTTCAATTTCACAAGTTGTTGAATGCTAAAATGGATCAAAACAGAATGTTACAATATCATAAAATGCACCCTTTAAAGGAAATCTAATATTTAAAAGGAGGCATTTCATAATTTCTCTTAAAATAACTCCATTATGGTTATGTCTAAAGGCAGAGTCATACTACAAAGTATATAGCACCATGGAAAATGACTCATGAAATCTTTATTGCAACATTACTGTACTATATCAGTGCAAAGCACAGGTCAAGGACAACTGAGTTTCTGAAGGCTACTGTGGGTAACACTGAAAGGCATTAATAGACAAGAAATCACCACAGGTAACAGATTATATAACATCCAAGGGATCAGTTACTATAGCTTCAGGTCTTATCTTGGGATAGTTGAAAGGCATCTTAAGAAATGTATATAGTAGTACCTTAAGCCAATATCCCTGAAGAAAGTTGAAGGACTGTCGTTCACCTCTGTACAAAATAACCTCTTAACTTTGCTAAATGTCATGGATACACTCATCACTATTCAAATAAATAGAGTTTATTGTTATAATCTTAAAGGAGCTCTATCTTCCATCCTTCAAGAAGCATGTGGAGGGATGGATTTCAGGAGCAGGAGTAGAGTTTTAATTTTCTTCCTTTTTTTTGCAAAATTTATTCTGTGATTTGAAAATGAAGCAGTGTTTATGTTATTTCTAACAGGAGACCTCAGAAACACAGCAGCATGTCGACAACATCAATACCTGATGCATGTAAGACTGAAAAAGTGCAAAGGGAGGAGAAAAGTCACAAATATAGACGGTGCCTGCGGCATAAAGTCTTCCAGATAAGCGTCTTTGCTCTGCTGGCCACTATGGCTTGCTGGTGAGATATGATGTCACTTAGAAATGATATGTCAAATTAAGAAAGAAAGAAAATCTATATTGTAATGTGTTTGTGTGTGCAGTGTCATCTCTATCACCACTCTATACCTAGTTAATGTGAAGGAGGAAGATTTTGGAACCATTCCTGGAAACAGGTAAACAATAACAGCTTTCATAGTGATTCCTTGTCACTGAAACAGTTCCAAATCACCATCATTACATATGTTGTTTCAGATACACTAAGGCAGTGGTTCCCAAACATTTTTTGCTAGCCCCCTCCCCCTGGTCACTTCATGTGCAGGGCATTTTTGTTTTTCTTTGTTTGAAACCTACTGTGCATTTATTTGAATACTTCCAAGAGAATCATTCTCAGACTGGTTAAACTTCCAGTGGATTTTAGAACTTTCACAGAGAAAGTAATGGAAACCACACCATAACAGATCGATAACTATCCTCTTGTTGTATATAGGTCATCTCAGAGATTCGCCTGAGATTCTCTTGGCTGTTCTGATTGTTTTTGACGCATATATGCTATATGATGACATTTGTTTCAATATGGACATTTATTGAGAGGAAGTCTACCCTCTTCTCTTACGTTAGCCTTGCCATTGTTCCCTAACTAGCCACCAGGTAGCCTCATATGTCAAATGGCCCTTAACTAACCCTCCAAACATAACTGGTATTTTATTTTTTGCCTTCATTCATGTCCATCGTCACAGAAATGCTGTACAGTTTAGTTATTTTATACATATTTTGGTCAGAACGTAATATATCATCTTCAAATTTCTATTAGTTTGCTAGCTTCCCGATAACTCTACTTCACTTTGTAAAGCAAAAAAAATTCCTAAATATCCAGACTTTATTATAGCACCTGGGAAGACAACCACACTGATCATTTTTTCTTGGACTATTTTTAAGTGTCAAAGTTTGTTTGTTTGGCAAGCTCCAGCATTATTTACCCCTTGAAATGACAAATGAAAATGAAGGGAGCTAAAAAGTTCTGAAATGTAGTTCTTGTCAGCTTGTCTGCATTATTATTGTTATGTTAACCAACAAGTTTTATGTTTTTGTGTGTTAGTAATACCACTGAGACTCCTCTGCAAACCTCATCATGGACCAGCACAGGTAATGTGATGCCTTTTAACACTGAGTCTAAAGCCAAAAAGACAAAGACAAATAATAGTGTAAATAGTATTATAAGCATTTAGAGATCAGATAGAGACCTAAATACACTCACCTAAATACTCAGATTAAATTATTTCAGAGCTTTTTCAGTGCTTCTGAATTCCAATAGCAGTGGCAACAGAGAAAACAAAGTAATAATACGATAAATCTCTTCCAGTCCTGCCAACTGGTACTCCTGGCCTCTGGCCCCCTGCTGTGGACTTCTGTGATCTGCTATACTGTGATAAGGTGTACTGCTGCCCTTCATCAACAGAGGGCACCACTAACTCAAACATCAACATCTCCAAATCAACAGAAATACCTGTTATGAAAGGTAAAGTTATTTCACTCTCTAGTTCTTGCTTACGTTAAAAAATAATTTCATCATAGCTGATTTTTGGTTCACCATTTGATATTTCTGCTCCTCAGAAAAAAACATTGAAGATTTTTATGGACAGCTGAAAAGTGCTGGAGACTGTGAGTAAAATTTTATATAGTTTCAATTCATATATTAAAGTTATTGAGAGATCTTTGACTGATTTTAACTTAGAAGGGAAAAACAAAGTGTTATTCAAAAGATCCTTCAACAAGGATTCATGAAGCCTCACCTCGACCAGGGATACTAGTACCCCAGCCTAGGCCTGGGCCTGGCAGTGGGCGAGGGCTCGGTTTCAGAGCACACCGGGTCTTAATGCATGCAACTCCTCTGGGTTCAGCATGAATGCACCAAATGGCTTAATCCTCCTTTAATACTTTGTGGACTGCTTGTAAGCAGATGCCTTGGTGGATCAATCTTCAGTTGCCAAAACTGGCTATAGGGACGTTTGTTTAAATAGTCCGGGTTTCTGATCCTATCGGTATTACTTAGAAGGCAAACAGAGCTTGGATGGAGTGAGGGAGGAGACCCTCCCATCTCTAGCTGCTTTTCAGTCCCGCTGATGCCGATCCTGTTCTCTCTGAAGGCCTGCTTGCTTGCATGGCCTAGCCGTCAAGCCCTCCTCCTTCAGTCCCAATGTTATCAGCAGCTCGTCTCTAATCCATGCATTTGGTAAATAACTGGATTAAGATTTAGCAGGCTTTTTTATGCTAATCTTGAGAGGAGAGAGGCTGGCCACAATGCGTTTATCTCTCTTCCATGTAGATGTACTAGAATAGGAAGGGAGCCAAATCCTTGAAAGTTATAATCTTACACAGCAAAAACGAGCAGAGAAAAAGCCAAAAAATATACCCAGAAAACGAATATAAAACCAATTCGTGGGTCCACAGTGTTTGGGCGGTGGTTGCTCTTCTGCCATCTATTGCTGCAATATGTAACTTAATGCAAGAACTAGAGTAAGAACAACGCCAAATGTTCCTAGGAGCCATTTTTTACATTATTTGCCCACATGCATCCTCCTCTCTCTCCTCCCCTTTCTTGATGTCCACGACATTCCTTGTGCTTTTGGGTTGGGGAACAGTCTTTTGGGCAATAACAGTGAGACTTGGAGGAGTGTGTGCCCTGCCTGATCTGAGCCTGATTGGCATGAGGTTTCATAAGTGCATGTAGCAGCAGAATATACTGGGTCACAGGGAAGATGATGCATTGCCTAATGTTTCTAGTCCACTAAAATAAAGGACGTTTATTACATGTTAAACTTGAACCTTGAATTCCTGGACTTGGATTTTTGAATGCTGTTTCTGGTCATAAACTTCATAATTTTTCATTTATCATCATTTACTTGCATGAGAACTCCAGTCTGGGTGACACCAGTAATGCTCCTATTATTTTCTTTGTTCTTTTTCTTTAAAAAAATAAATAAATTATACATCTGTTTTTCTGTTTCTATCAGGGACAAACACCACTATCCATTCTATCAAGATCAAAGAAAGCCAGCTGGTGATTGACAGAAAATACTGCCTAAGAGACGAATGTGGGTAAGTAGAGAAAGCGAACATAAACACACTGTGATTGTATGCAGGTTATAGACTGTTTAGTATATTCTTCATTTGATAACACTGCTGTAAGAATTGAATTGAATTGAATTAAAAAGGGTGTTTCAGCTTTTGCGAGCTTGTTAAATAACCAGATTCACCATGAGAGCCAAATAAAGTGGACTTTGTCCCAATATCAAACATTTATGGGTTAAATCTCATCCTAAGCCCATGGCTCTTCAAGTGCAGCTCTTGGGCAAATTGGTGGCCCTTGTTAATTATTTGTGTGGATCGTGGGCGTAACAAAGAAAGAATGCACTCCCAAAATCTTCTTTGGCCACTCTACACCTTTGAGCTGTCATTTTAACTATTGCCTTTATTTTCAGTGGTCACGGAATATGAACATGAACATGTAGAGAACCACTAGCAAAATTTAATTTCAAATCTCGTAAATTTTAATTTTAAGGAGTTCCTTGTTATACTTCTATCACCAGCAAGTTGTAAAAAAATCTGTTGAGGTTTTCCTATGTCAACATTTTATTTCTATGGCGCTTGCCAACTGTTATTTTATCTGTACTGTGATTTTGGTATATAATTGCTTGTAAGGTGTCCCTGAGTGCCTTAAAAAGCATGCACAAATAAAATGCTCTTATTATTACCTTTGCTGTTGCAGAGTTCTCCCATAAAGTTCACTTTGGGATTCTTTGAGAGTCATGTCACTCTCTTCTAAAGCACTACGTTAAACGCTAACTGTCTTTATATAGACTCAATTATTGCAAAATAGTTCCACAGTGAAAGTTTTCACACCTTTGTGATGTAACTGTCTCCATCTACTGGACATCCTTCTTAGATCTTTAGCAAGGAGACACTTTTGTAAAAAGAGTGAGAGGACTGTGAAAAGGTAGTTTGTTGTAAGAGAGATTTAAACTTGAGACAGTAAAGTTCTGCGTGATTTACATTTATGTAAATCATATAAACTTAAATGATATTTTAAGAAAACAGGTTGCAGTACTACTTGACTGTGCATGTGCATGTGGAGTGGATGTCGATGTCAAAGTCAAAAAGACCTTTAATCTTAAATGCCAGTAAAATCTCAATTAAATTTTGGCAGGTCCTCAGTAATGATATATGCTACCTCGTGCTATTAATTAAATATGTAGTAAAAATAAATAATGTTATACTTCTGTTGTTTCCTTTAAGCCCCAGTCGATACATCTTCAGAGTTCCTGTCAGTGAGTTTGTTCCTGTCAACATGAAAGTAACCCTGCTCATGAAGTAAGTATCCTAATATACTCACACATGCTATTAAAACATGTATTATTAATATTATTATTCTTGTTATTATTGTTATTATTATTTATATTTAAGCTTAATCTATTCCCTTTTTATCTGCTAATGTTGGAATGACACTATAGATTTTTTTTGCAAATGCCAATTTATATGTGATATTGAGATAAATTGACATAAATGTTATTTTCTGTTTGTGTATATAAATCTGTGTCTGGTTTATGTAGCTCTACAGAGGAGTTGGTAGTCCATCTGTGCAATTTTGATGAGTCCACGGTCTGTTCTGCTCAGCTGGATATCAGCACTGTGTCTGACAGCAGATACCCATCAAATACACAGGTCAGAATCAATAATCAGTTTCCCTAAATGTCACTTATATACAGCATGTAAATATAAATGTAAATGTAAAAGCTTCACACAAAACAATAGGATAATTAACAGTTTTTTTCTTTATTTGTAATTTGAGCTTTTACCTTCTTTAGAACATAAATGCCATTTTTAAAATAAGGGAATCTCTTCGTTGTTTTTCATTAATTTAAGGCTTTTTCATCTTTAAGAATATAAGTTAATATTAAGTATAACTTCTTATCATTTACATTAAATTTGAAAAAAAAAATGTTTTAATGGATTAAATTCATCCAGTTTTTGGAACTTAAATTTAAAAAAAAAAAAAGTAGAATGGTGTGCTCTAATTCATGAAAATTAAAAAAATATATATATATATATATATATTTTAATTATTACCATTTACTATGTCTATGGTATAAATATGAGACAATACAGAAATGTGTTTAATATCTAATTGTTTACTGTGATGCTGTGTATTAAAACACAAAAGCCTGTGTGAAGATGCAAATTAATGGATCATTTTTCATCAGTTTTTTGTTACATTGCTGGTCAAAATCAATCCATCCATTCATCAGTTTTCTTCCATTTATCAGGCCTGGGTTGTTCAGCAGTTAGGCAGAAATTTGTTTTGAGGGTCGCTGAGGTTCCAGTTCACTAACTCAGTCACTGTGGCGGTTAATAATGCAGCAAGTGTGGGGCAATCACTGATGAATAATGAATGTGTGGCAGGTTTTCTTCACAGTGGGATGACAACATGCTAATCACAGTAACACTTAAACCATGATGTACAGAGGACTGTCCAGAAGACCAAACATACGAATGCTTTGTCATACGTTTACATTTATGTCGAGGTTTTTTTTCTTCTAAGTGAGTTTTGAGGCATGAAATGAATCAGTCCTGATTCTGGAATAAAAAAGAAGAAATAAACTTATCTGGATCTGTGAAACTTACTTTGAGTGAATTTTCAGCAGGGCAGCGCTGATGAAAATCAACCCAGCTGTAGAAATCGTTTGATTTTGCCCTTGTTTTAAAGTTAAATACTAAGTCTCTTAAAACTATATATTTATCAAAAACCATTTAATTATTCTCAAAAATTAAGTAAAGCTTCGTCAATAATTCAGAATAATTTCGAACTTCTAACTTTGGGAATGAATTTAGTTCATTTGGGGAAGTTTGAAGCCTTTTTCTTTCTTCTAATATGAAGTGATGAGTTTGGTTTAGGTTCTTAAGACTAAATAAGAATTTTACTAATATTCCTTCCAATCTTACAAAGATATTAAATCTGGGGTACTTTTAGCACTTCTGTATCAATTGGCCCAAATGTCACAAGCCAGACTTCTTATGGTTCATGACAAGTGTAGTGTGGGCATCTGTGGCCCACGCTACACTTGTCAAGGAGGCGAACTGGCAGATGAGTTGCAGCAACCAGGCTCTTAATTGCAATCTGAGTAGGTATGGCCATTTTTCACTTTTATGGGCTAATTCCCCAAATGACAAAGAACTGATCATGAAAACATTCATTCAGGATTAGCTTCAAATAATTGTTTTTCTGACCTTAATGTGACATTTTTTTACTGTTTCCATTGAAAATTAGAGGTTTTGCTGAATAAATAATAACTGCCCTTTTTTGGCCTTTTTTCGGCAGGGGGAACATGAATGGCCTCTTCATGTGGCTCGCCTTTATCAAAGCTGGTATCACTTCCGCTCAACAGTGGCTGTAAGAAACCAAAAATTATTAATTTTTCTTCTATAAAAGACCTACATTTCACTGGTTATGAAACCTTAAAGACACACAGTCCTCTTCTTGCTGCATGAACATGAAAACACTATTTAAACAATCCTCACTTTTACTAAGAACATTGATGGAAACATTAGTGTTATAAAACATTTTATTTTATGTTGCCTGTCATAGAAATTTTCATTATTGATGTTATTTATATAAATATTATCACAGAAACATGGATCCTACAGACTGTTGGGCTATATAATGTATATGCTTATCAATGTCTTTCTTCAGGGTCAAGCAGACTGCAGTACCAACTATCAATACGCGGGGGCGCTCTTCACAGACTACCACTTCTACTTCTACAGACACTGCACGGAATTTTAGAAACACAATTACAGACAAATTACAAAAACATGTTTATGGAATATTTGCTTTATTTCTGCAAAGATGACAATTAGAGAAATCCAAGCATGCTCTAATCAGTTTTGTTTTGGGGGGTTTCGTGGGGTGGGGGTGGGGGGGTAGGTTTGTTATTCTAGAAAAATGGCTGGTTAATTTAAAAACAAAAAACAAAAAAAAACGACAAGTTGAAAACATTAACTTTGACATTGTATTATTTAATGTATTTTACTCTTATCTTTGTTTTATGCTAACTTTTACACAGACTGGCAAACATGGAAATGCCAAAAATAAAAAACATTACAACAACCCATCTTCCAATCAGAGATGGGATTTACTGTGACTGGAGTTCAGACAGGATAAGTGTAGGCGCACATGCGAGGATCATCGAGATTTTAAAAAAAAAATGAAAGTACATTTCTGCCATGTGAAAATTTGTTTTCTATATGCATTTTTAAATTGTCTATTTTTCTGCCTTTTCTCAAATATTTGTTTTTGTTTTTCTTTGATATGAACAGTTTTACCTCCTTGTGTGTGTGAAACTGTTAAAATGTAGATAGATATAAAAAATCCTTATATACATACGACATCCCAGATGAGAATGAATGAATAATTTATATTAAATACTTTGTTTCTTCACATAGTTGAATGTGCTGACAAAAAAAGACAAAAAAATCACACAAAATTTATCAATGGAAATCAAATTTAGCAACCCATGGAGGTCCATATTGTGAGTCACGCTCATAATTAAAATTGGAAGAAAAAAAAAAACACTGCAGGCTGATTCAACTTTGATGTAATGCCCTTAAAACACGCCAAAATGAGGCTCAGTAGTGTGCGTGGCCTCCACGTGCCTGTATGACTTCCCTACAATGCTTGGGTATTCTCCTGATGAGATGGCGGATTATCTGTTGAGGGATCTTCTCCCAAGTCCTGGACTAAAGCATCTGCCAACTCCTGGATCTCCTGCATATCTGTCCCAGATATGCTCAATTGGATTCAGGTCTGGGGGAACGGGCGGGCCAGTCCATAGCATCAATGCTTTCGTCTTGCAGGAACTGCTGACACAAGCAGACAGCAGAACATTCTCCATGGTGTCTCCAGACTCTGTCACATCTGTCACATGTGCTCAGTGTGAACCTACTTTCATCTGTGAAGAGCACAGGTCGCCAGTGGCGAAGATGCCAATCTTGGTGTTCTCTGGCAAATGCCAAACACTCCTATCCTCCTAGTTTACGCATACAAAATGCAAATATGGCCATAGTGTTAACTTGTCTTGGTTTATAACTGTAATTATCATTTCCTAAAATAATAAAAGTTCATTTTAAATATTTAAATATTATCTATAAACCTAACCAAGGAAATGGCAGAATAGCTTGTGATAAAAGACCGAAACACCCTTTGAAGTTGAGGCACACGACGATGTGTCCTGTTGGTAAAGTTTCCGGGCTGCCATTCCTCAAGACTTTCACTATTTGAAGCAATGTTTTATCAGGGATTGTAACACTTAGTTACAAAATGATTATTGAATCATTTAAATATAATGTTAAGTGTTTTTGGAATTCTTAGGTTTTATATTCAACATTCAAGTTTATGGGGATGTGCCACTTTCTATGCATTACCATAGTGTAAATGTGGTCCTGACTTCAACCTGTAATCAAACCTTGTAATTACTGACTTTCTATATTGCACCACTATTGGGTAAAAAATGTAACTTTATGTTTACGGCCAGTTTTAGCTTCACAAATGGGCTCCTCCATCATAAATCCAGCGTGCAGTGTGTATTTACTCTAAAACAAACTGGTCACATTTTGTTGGGAAAAGTGTTTTCCTCTTGAATTCTACGAGCTCAGAGGTAAAAAATGCAAAACTGAAAGTTTCCTACTTGAAAGATGGAAACATGCTAACACAAACATCAAGGAGATGCATTCAAAATTATTAAAGTAATACAAATTAGAAACATCCTATCTCAAAGTGATGCTCATGCTTGCTCGCGTATTTATTATTTCTAGGCTCGACTGCTGTATTTCATCAAAAATATGTAGAGGCCACCTTTAAAAGTCACTGAATGATTCAAAGTGCTGTATGTATGAACATATTTTTTTAAGAGAATCTGGTTTCTTGACCATGTGAGTTCGTTCAGCAGAAAGCACACACACACAAACACACACACACTGATGACTAATTCAGGTGGAGGAGGTGCAGCAGAAACACCAAGCTAATTAGGCATCTGAGTGAACCAGCTCAGCTGCACAGAGGAAGGTAAAGTTGCAGGACAGAGACAAAGCAAAGGACCAAGATGGACTCTCAGCACATTGTAAGTATCTGCTGAGTTGTTTTTCTTTATTTAAATACATTATTTGTGGTTACTAAAAAAATGCTGTATTGAACATTATTTTTTAAAAATTATAAGGAAAACAGAAAGCCTAAGCTCTCAGCTGCTGCATGGGTCCATTGACTTGATTTTGATACTGAATGCATATTGAATTAAGTGAGTTTCATATCATAACAGTTAGTTAAAATGATGATTCCCTCTATTAATAAAGGAAAAACATAATCCAAGCCTATCTGGTCCTGAGTTAAAAATCACGAGTTAAGTGTGATCAACCATATTTGTTTGGATAGTTGAGTACAATTTCATTAGTCACACTTAGATTAGATTACTTAAGTAGAACCTGTGTGACAAAGTGAAGTAGGTTTAAAGATCTCAAAAATCAACACATTCTGTTACAATCTAAACAGCTGAGAAACAAAGTGTTTGATATCTATCAGTCTGGAAAGGGTTACAAAGACCGTTATTCACAAATCAAGAAAACATGGAACATCTGTGAACCTGCCCAGGAGTGACCGGCCTAGCAAATGTAGTCTGAGTGGATCAATGCCTCATGCAGGAGGCCATGACTCAATAATAAAAGAGACTGGGCAAAACTGGCATCCATGGGAGACTTCCATGGAGAAAACCCCTGCTGACTAAAAAGAGCACAAAGCCTTGTCTGACATTACCAAAAAGCATCTTGATGAACCCCCAAGTTTTAGGGGGAAATATTCTGTGGACTGATGAGACAAAAGCTAAACTTTTTGGAAAGTTTGGCTTACATTAAATCGGGAGCAAAACTAACACAGCATTTCATAAAAAGAACATCAGAGCCGCAGTCAAACATGGTGGTGGTAGTATCCTGGTCTGAGGCTGCTATGCTACTTGAGGACCTGCATGACTTGTTGTAATTGTAGAATTCTGCAAAAACGATTGGGCCAAAATTCCTCCACAGAGAGCTCAAAGACTTATTGACTGTTGTCACAAACGCTTGATTGCAGTTGTTTCTGCAAAGATGGCCCAACCTGTTAAAATTTACATCTACATTTTGCATATTTAACACTACCACTTTGTAATGTATATTACACTGATGGTGAGTTCATACAGACTGGTACTCAAAGGCCTTGGGTAACAAACAAAAGCATCAACTGAGGGCTTGTGAGGTCATTCAGGACTGGAGTGACCTCTCTGGGTTAATTTGGTTGGACCAGTGAGGTAAATCTACACAAAACAAAAAAGACAAAAACCAGGTGTAGCGTTCCTGAGCCGATATAACCACCTAATCTCTACTCTGTGTGTGTGTGTGTGTGTGTGGTGTCGTCTGTCAGCCCGGAGACTGATGGACAGATGTCTCCTGTCACCACGGTAACTGACTGTCTCCTTTTTTTCCAGGCTTCCGTCTGTCCTCTGACAACATGTAATTAACTGACACTCTACCCTCTGTGTGCGTGTGTGTGTGTGTGTGTGTGTGTGTGTGTGTGTGTGTGTGTGTGTGTGTGTGTGTTGCAGGGCCGGATCGGAGCTCGACATCTCTCTCAGATTCAGGAGGAGTCGGACAGCAGAGAGCACAGGTAACTGCTCAGGTGAAGAGATACACCACCGAAAGAAAAAAGAAAGAAAAGAAAGGAAATGACAAATTAATCTGAAACAAACGAGTCTGATTAAGAAGCTACCAGCAAAGGTAGGATTATACAAGCAGGTAGAGAGGCTAAAAGGGAAGGGGGACAGTCTTGGTAGTGCGTTCGTGCACGTCATTGTTGTCATCATTTCACATAGGAAGGCTCCTAACTGAGCAAATTGACCTGGGAGTATCTGTATTAAGAGCTGTTTGATTTCTCTAGATGCTAAGGAAAGGTGCATGTGTGCTTCCTTTGTTACCTCCTTTAGCAGAGGATACATGGGAGCATCTTTTGAAGCAGACAGTGCCATCTATCTATTCATAGTGATGCACCACCTGATGATTAATGAAAGCAGTAAGCAAAGCAAAGTAGTGCATATCATGTAAATGTTGAGTATATGTGCGCTTTCCATTTCATAACATAATTTGATGTTTTCAGTTTTTAATAACAGACCATTAAACCCACAGTTGAACTCTGAGCATCAAATAAAATCTGCAACAGAGATTTATATAAGCTCTCTAAATCAAGATTATAAGCAATATTAAATATACTTAAGTTTCCCTGTAAATAAGCTTGCATTAGTTATGTCCCCACAATGGCCTCTTAATTGCATAAGTAATAGTCATATAAAATCCTAAACAAGTAGGAGGATTGGAGTTAGAGTCCAACATCTCTCTAGCAGGAAACATAATAATGCTGATGATTTATGATTTATTTCATTCAGAAATCAGGTTGTTGTTTTTATGATCTGCATGAAACAACGCAGTAAGAGAACACTGTGGAAGGTTTGGGTAGGGTTAGCGTTTATACTGCATGTATTTAATAAAATAGTTTGTTAAAAACACAAAATGAACAATCGATTAGCCTTAAAATGATTAAATAATAGGAATAGAAGGTTCAAATTTCCAAAAGAATAAAAGTACAACTTAGATTTTGGTGGTTAGTAAAGTGGTTAAAAAAAATAAAATAAAATAAGAACTATAAAGTAAAGTTATCTAAACTAAACTTGGATGGAAACATTGCTGCTGGCAATAGAGGACCTGGAAACTCAGTCAGGGCAGTTCAATCTGATAACTGTGTGTGTGTGTGTGTGTGTGTGTGTGTGTGTGTGTGTGTGTGTGTGTGTGTGTGTGTGTGTGTGTGTGTGTGTGTGTGTGTGTGTGTGTGTAAGAGAGAGATAATCTGCACTGAAGCACAACCTTGGCAGAGGGATACTTTACTGTGATCAGACCCACTGTGTAAACAAATCTGAATGGAAACTGGTTTACATGGAGGAGTTTGTGTGTCACAGTGTGTGTGTGTGTGTGTGTGTGTGTGTGTGTGTGTGTGTGCATGTGTGCGTGCGTGCGTGTGTGACTATATGTCTTTGTGAGGCTGAAATCTCATATGTGAGGAGGTTTGCGGACAGACAGGACATTTTTGGACAGGACTGCTGAAAACTATTCACAGCATTTAAATGAAACTTAAAAAAAGGGTGATAATTAAGTTTTAATCTACTTTGTTACGCTTGGCTATTTGAAAATAGGTTTAGCTCTTTTATAAAGATTTAATCTTCAAAGGGCTCTTTGAGAGTTCCGACTTGGTTTTTAGGGTTCATGTTTAAAATCAGTTTTGGTCCTGAGAACATGATATTAACATGGGTCCCCACAAAGATAGGATGGCAAATTTCTGTGTGTGTCTGTGTGTTAATTGCTATGCCAATCAGCACGCGCTGTCAGCTCGACAAGATTAAGACATGATGGGCTGAAATATGAACTCATCACTTTCCCTCCTGCTCTGTCAGTTCCTGTTTCCTGCCGCCAATCATCCAGCAGCAGCAGAAAGGTGAAAGAAGGAAACCACGTGTGGTGGAGAGACAGGAAGAGAGGAGTCCGTCTGATGAGCCGTCCTTGCTGCCTCTGGGCAGCCAACAGGAGAAGCTGGAGGACAACAGGAGTCTGCTGGAGGAGGTAATGTTTACAAAAGATATTACAAATTCACATCACAGCTGTGGTTGATTGTTAGAAGGAGATCAAGATGAAGCAGCTCACCCGCTACAATTTCTTAGGTATATTTAATATAGAAATGCCAGATAAATACTGATTTTAAGACTTAATACTGCACAATGTAAAAAAACAGACAAGACTAAACAATCTAGCTAGCCGTGGCTGTAACATTTGGGTATGAATATATTTAAAGGCAGTCATTTTTAAACCTTATAATTTTTTTTCTTTTTGTTACTTTGTTACTCTTACTTCATAAAATTCGATAGTCTATGTTCTTCAAATTAAAATGGCCAATCACAAGAAAGCGGACAAACTGTGAACTGTGACTTATACACAGTGTTTAGATTTGAAGAGAGATGTGAATTAATGAATTTATTAGTATTTATAAATCATTTTTATCAGCTAAATTAATGTATGAATACCAAAATAAAATACTTTCTTGGAACTTTGCCCAGAAAATGGAATAAACTGATAAGCTAAACCTTGCTAGGAATGTTTCTATGTGTCTAAAGCTTGATTTACATCCTCGTGCTGGGTGATTAGAGTGGGTTTATCTTTCTTTTTTTTTCAGTTAGCTCATATCGAGAAGGAGCTTCGAGATTCTCAGCAGCTGGATGAGGAGCGACAGCGGGAAGCTGAATTCCTCCGTCAACAGCAAAACAAGCTGCTGTGGCAAAACCTCTGTTACCTGAGTCTCAGCCAGCGGATCACCAAGTACGCAAAAATACACAAACACACCCGAGGAGTTAAAGTTATGTAGTATTTTTAGCCTGTTTGCTTTAACCTCTCCACAAAACCCCTCTGCTTTCTGTGAGTACTCTGGTTAAAAAGAGATCCTTTAAAATCCTTTAAAATATTGTAAGAAACAGTCATTTCTGATCAAACTCATTCAACTCTGGTTGACTCAGAATGATTCAAGTAAAAATAAAGATCTGATCCAAAATGTATCAGAAAAGCCTGTTGAGTGTTTTATGTTTTCCTTTTGTTGTTGCTCCTCTATTTAACCCTGCATTTCTCTTCGACTCAGCTTCATTAACCACAAGTTTAAAAAAAAGAAAGAAAAAAAAACCCCTTTGTCAGCTTCACCATCTGATCTTTAAGTGATGACGTATGAACCCTGCTTGCGGGTCCAAATTACTCTGCGTTTATTAAGGCTGTTGTGTTTTTAACATATTTAATGTTTTGTATCTTGTTCTATTTATTTTAAACAAGCCAGTAAAAACAGGCAGTGATCACTTTCTGTCTCTCTCGGTTTTTGTTAGTACTGTTCATTATAAAGTTCAGTTTTTAAAACCTTACAGTGTCACCACAGCCCAGCCCATGCAGCAGTAAATTAATGACTTACCTCATATTGTGGATGGATTATCTCAGTTGTTCTCCTGACTGAAGTTTGGTCCGTTTACAACATCCTGCCATGCGATTGCATTTGTCTCTAACCATCGGGAACCCTCACGTTAACTTTTATTGAATGGAAAAAAGTTAGCATTCATCTTCCAGCTTCACTGTGTTTATGTTATGCTAACATAGCTGTGTCGCCAGCAATCACGTCATCATTATATACCAGCAAATAGTTTACAGAAAATTTCTCTTTCAGCCAAACTGTCTGATCTTTTATTATAACATCACCTTGTACTTACAGCTTTGTTACCGAACCATGGAAGGGCTTTTAACAGAAAAAGACTTAATTTGAAATCTAATGCCTTCTAGTCTGTAGAAAAATGTGGCTAAATCTCACCCACCCCTAGCCCTAGAAAGTTGATATGGTGGATGTTGGAATATTAAACGGTTTTATTGTTGGTAATTTAGAAATTCTGAACAGTTTTTTCAAACCTGAAACATGGCTGGGCTCTGAATTAAAGAGTATAAATGAGTCTAAGAGTAGATTAATTAAAACAGCTGCATTTATCCTGAGACATTTACAGTGTCAGGGATAATTAACTGATGATTAACTTTTTTGAGTGTAATCTTTTCCCTGTATAGACCCTGGGTCAGCAGCTACTTCAAGACGTTTCCCATGCACATCTACTGTCTGCCAGTCCAGGGCCCCAGTCGCAAAGGCAGGAGGTGGGGACTGAAGAAGAGGAGATGACTTACACTTTGTAAATTTGTTGGAAAAATATACGTTTATTTATGTTTTTTATCGTACAAATAAATGTAATTTCCTCATTCTTGGCAAAACTTTCTGATTTATTGTTTTTAGTTTAGTTTAGATACTGATCATTGTGTCAGGTGTGTTGATCATCTAGGTAACATCACGTAATGATAATAATAAAGAACTGGGGAGATTAAAAGTGTTTATTGTCCACTACAGTGTCTTTTATCCGCAACTTTAGGGACTGATGATACCCCTTAGTGCTTTCATTAACACAAAGTACTTCTAAGTGCTTCTAATTTTGAAGTCAAAAGGTGTCTCTGCTTTGTGAACGACCTATTGATTAGTTTTGCTAGCTTTTGCTCACGGGAAAACATATATTATACTTCATATTTCAAATATGATCTGGATATGATCATATACTATGGTCATACCAGAGATAACCTGACCTTTCAGTGTGAGAAAATGAACCTTTCATATACTGCATTTGAAAAGGGCAAGTGTATTAATCTCACTAACACAGTAGACACAAGATAAGTTAGAATTTAAAAATCCCAAACGAAGGTAATTAAACCACATTAAGCATCCTTTGATGAAGACAATGGTTTAAAATCATATATTTGTTCTTCTGTATGATACATACCGTATATGGGTGTAAAACTGACCTGATGTTGGAACGGAGTGTTTTCCGTGATCGACTCTGAATGCAGCACGACGTTTGTACGTCACAGCGTCACACCGTCGTCCCTCCCTTCTTGAGTGTACGTGCACAGCTTCTCCGCTGAATACTAGACATTATGGTGAGCTTTTACCATTGTTTCTTTAATATTTTGGACAGGTCTAAATAAACAGATTCGCTCGTATTTGTCTACAAGCGCTTACAGATTCAGTTCAGCAGCTTCTATGTCATTAGTCAGTTTCAGAGGCAGTTTGGCTCCCCGTTAGCTGGCGGTGCTAACCGGCAAGCAAGCACATGGGCGTTGTGAATGCGCTAGCAGCTAAGCTAACAGCTTAAATGTGGACCTGTGTGTCATTACATAGGTTGTGATGAAGCTGGCAGATGTATGGCAGCGAACGGAGAAAACTAATCTGTATGGTTGCTTTGGTGCCCCTCTGGCTGCTCTTGTTCCTCTCGTTTAACCCGTTAGCATGCTAACGGAGGGTTGGGTGTCATTTGTGCTTTGTGACTGTTTGAGGAACAACTCAGACGCTAATAAATGGTTAATAATTGCGCTATAGGCAGAAACAGTGAACGTGACCGACAAGTAAATGTTTTACCAGCTAATATGAGACAGAGATGTTTAAATTTTTACGTTTTGCTTATTTTCTTATTAATTTGTCTAAAAGCTTCTAGCGGTTTCTAGTGTATTAGGGGCAGGTCTCGACTGTCGCTGCTGCCTTCACGGCCGCAGGAAAAAAATACCCTGTGCACGCCTAGCAGCAACATATAGATATACATGTCATTCAAGTTTGTTAAAGTGTAACAATTTGTGGCTTTTTTGTGAAATGTACAAAAGTTATTGTAATGATCAGTAATCAGTGACTGACTGTTTGATTGTTGCCTTTCTTTGTAGGCGTCCTTATCGATGGCCCCGGTCAACATCTTCAAACATGGAGCAGATGAAGAAAAAGCAGAGACTGCCCGACTGGTGAGTTGCTTTGTATGAGATACATACTCGCCATAAAAAAATGTGTTTATTCTGTTTCAAGTTCAGTTAAACCTTTGAATTTTTCTCCCTCTAGTCATCTTTTATTGGTGCCATTGCTATTGGTGATCTGGTGAAGAGCACTCTTGGCCCGAAGGGGATGGTAGGTTGATTCAAACCTCAAGAGTGCTACTGCAGAATTTTAGTCTAAGGAAACACAAGAATAAGTTGTAATCAGAGGGTTTCTCTTTCTCTTCAGGATAAGATCCTGCTCGGTGGCGGGAAGGGTGGCACAGTGACTGTGACCAATGATGGTGCAACCATCCTGAAAGCTATCGGTGTCGACAACCCAGCTGCCAAAGTTCTGGTTGGTGAGTGGAGACGCTTGACACTTTAAGATCCAGGTTAAAGGTTTAAAAGAAAAAATAAACATTAATGAAGGTTTCTTGGTGCTGAATTTGCACTACCTCACTAAAAGTAGGCTAACAAATAAAAAAGCTGATTTAAAGTAGAGTGTCCATGCTTATTGGTTAAGACACAGTAAAAAAATACTAATTAAGTGTAATTTAGAGATCCTTTGTGATTAAATGATATCACACTGAGACCTTTTATCTGAGGTTTTGATGGGAAAACAATTGTGTTTGCAGACATGTCCAAAGTTCAGGACGATGAAGTCGGAGATGGGACGACCTCCGTTACCGTGCTCGCCGCAGAGCTGCTGCGGGTAAATACCTATTTGTCAGACTGAGATTTCAAAGTAAAGCACACCCTGGTTCCCTGCTGTGGTGGCCATGTGGGCCTTGCTCACAGTCTCAGCTGTCAGTGTTGCCATTTCAGGAGGCGGAGCTTCTGATCGCCAGGAAGATCCACCCACAGACTATCATCTCTGGCTGGAGGAAAGCGACTCAGGCGGCCAGAGAGGCTCTGAGGGACGCAGCTGTCGACCACAGGTGAGGCAAAATTAAGATGTCCGTGTTTGTCTCCTTGCTTTCACCTTCCGCTTTCCCTGCCTCATCATCCTCTCTGGTCTCCATAGCAACGACCCAGCTCGTTTCCAGGAGGACCTGCTGAACATCGCCCGCACCACACTGTCCTCCAAGCTGCTCACTCACCACAAAGATCACTTTGCCAAGCTCGCCGTCAACGCCGTCATGAGGCTGAAAGGCTCTGGAAACTTGGAGGCCATCCACATCATCAAGAAGCTGGGAGGCAGCCTCACTGACTCCTACCTGGATGAAGGTGAGGTCATGCAACGTCACGGATCTCCTGTATCATTCCTGATTGGTTGCAGGACTTTAATGTCTGTTGTGTCTAGGTTTCCTATTGGACAAGAAGATCGGAGTGAACCAGCCAAAGAGGCTGGAGAACGCCAACATCCTGATCGCCAACACTGGCATGGACACTGACAAGATCAAGGTAAAAACACCAGGTCACTGTCAGGAGACGTTGCAAGTTTGTGAAAGAAAGCGAGAGGATCTAAATCGGGTGCTTCCTGTTCCCGTGTGATCGATATCGTGATTGTTTGTGTTTCTGCATCTGTCAGATCTTCGGCTCCAGGGTTCGTGTTGACTCGACGGCAAAGGTCGCAGAGATCGAACTCGCAGAGAAAGAGAAGATGAAGGAGAAGGTCGACAGAATCCTGAAACACGGCATCAACTGCTTCATCAACAGGTACGACTGAACCGCCAT
Organism: Neolamprologus multifasciatus; assembly: GCF_963576455.1. Taxonomy (NCBI): domain Eukaryota; kingdom Metazoa; phylum Chordata; class Actinopteri; order Cichliformes; family Cichlidae; genus Neolamprologus; species Neolamprologus multifasciatus. The sequence goes on from NC_140455.1 coordinate 18,638,196, forward strand.
TGCACGTTTCTGTAACCTGTCAGGTGTTCTGCTTCTGTCCTCCCTGAGGTTTAATCACATTGTTTTTGTTGGTCAGTCTAACCTGAAGGTCTTAGTGATGCTGAACTGTGAAGCCTCTTTTAGTTTTTCATAAAGGGCGTGGCAGCTGCATTATTGCCCAGTCTGGCCCAAACTTCATACGTGTAATCAGAGGTTGATGCAAACACTTCTGTTATTGTATTGTATTTTGCACACCTGTTGCTTGTGAAGCTTGCACACAAGGATTTCACTTCCATGTGCTGTACCAGTGTACCTGCACATGTGATGTGACAATAAAAGTGATTTGATTTGATTTGACACGCCTGCATGCCAGAATTCAGGAGCTGTCACAGCGCCATCTTGTTGTGCACCTCATAGCTGGATTAACACAGCTGCCTAAAATTTGGTCAGGGATGTTTTAAAAAGTCGAAGGTGCTCTTGTTAAAAAAAATGTATTAAATGTGTTTTCCTGGCAACATGTTGGATTTTGATGTGTTCCCATGAAACACAAAGCGGTTCCACAGGGTTTAAAACAGCAGCAGCTATATCTGTTTGGTGGATATGAGGCTACTAATCACTGATGACAGGATCTCCTACACACAATTAGCAAAATGCAGACAAATTTTAAAGACGGTTAAGGCGTTAGTTTTGTGTAAGTAAACCTAAGAATACAGAATCCAATATTAACAGTGTGTAAAATAGTGAGCCATGTTCGTCAGCTTCAGCATGATGACCTCCATGTTTGTTTGAGGCAGTGGTCAGTGGGACAGTTGCTCACTTTATCTCAGCGTCACTCACCCCAGTGTTTGTTTTGTTTTCCCTTCGTACAGGCAGCTCATCTATAACTACCCAGAGCAGCTCTTCGCTCAGGCTGGCGTCATGGCCATCGAGCACGCCGACTTCGCTGGCATTGAGCGCCTCGCTCTCGTCACCGGTGTGTATGCATATACACACAAAAATAAACTGTTCTTTAACGAAAGGCGTGTTTTACAATCTTTTTCATGTGTTAAATACTTGAAAAAATGTGACCTTCACTGATTACTGATGTAATGTGATCAGGTGGGGAGATCACCTCCACCTTTGACCACCCAGAGCTGGTGAAGCTCGGGCACTGCAAGCTGATCGAGGAGGTGATGATCGGCGAGGACACGCTCATCCACTTCTCTGGAGTTGCCATGGGTGCGAACACACACTGAGGACTTGAACTCATTTTTCATAATGACATACTCATCTTTAGCTCCTCCTCTTCCTCAGGTGAGGCATGCACCGTTGTCCTGCGGGGAGCGACCCAGCAGATCCTGGATGAAGCGGAGCGCTCACTGCACGATGCTCTGTGTGTGCTCTCACAGACGGTGATCGAGCCACGCACAGTCTATGGAGGAGGTAGGCGCACATACAGCTGATCTAAAACTACAGCACTGTCCTCATTCTTCACCTACCTTACAGCAGAGCACAAAAAATGCGGCACATGTGGAACATTAAGGTTCTTAAGGATGGGAATTTGTGTTAGCAGCATAATAAAGCTGTTTCTGTCCTGGATGCAGTCTCCACTTTACCATCATGCTTACTGTCTTTAGTGCAATGAAAATAAAATGAATGTTTAAATCCACGCTGCAGAAAGCGCTGCTGTTTTCCTCCTCCGGCAAACGAACTGAAATCAGCTGATTGTAGCACAAGTGGAACCGATAGGTGGGATCTATCAGCAGGCAGACTTACAATTCCGGGGAACTGAACTACTGGGAGCCGGTTCTCAATTCCCATCCCTAATGATGAACTAATACCATCTCACACTTGTGTGTGTTCTGCTCCTCATCAGGCTGCTCTGAGATGCTGATGGCCAAGGTTGTGAGTGATCTGGCCAACAGGACGCCAGGAAAGGAGTCTGTTGCCATGGAGTCATTTGCCAAGGCTCTGAGGATGGTAAATACTAAAACTCAGATTCTACAATTGTAAATTATAGGAATTTCTTTGATTACAACCACATGTGACTTTGATCTCATGTGTCATCATCCGCTTCCTCTTCCAGCTGCCAACCATCATCGCAGACAACGCCGGATACGACAGCGCTGACCTGGTGGCTCAGCTCAGAGCTGCGCATCAGGAGAACAAGACCACATTTGGACTGAGTGAGTGATGCTCACAGACAAGCACACATCACCTCATCTCAGAACTAGAAGAATAATAACTATAATTATTAACAAACACATGTTTGTGTTATTTAAAAAAAAAAAAAAGGTATCAAGGTTTATCCTTGAACCTGTGCTGCTCTACTAACACAGTCAGAACCACAGCTAGCTGCATACCGACTGAATCTAACTTCCTATGAAGATGGGTAAGTGCAGCTAATGCTAGAGAGAAAATATGCATCCTAGAAAGACTAGAACTAATATCATATAAAGAGGATGTCTTGATGCATTCTCAATCATCCAGGAAAATAAATCTCCAAAAGTTGATTCTGTTCATCTGGACGTAGCGTTTTCTGGGAGAAACGTTTCTCCCAGAAAACGCTACGTCCAGATGAACAGAATCAACTTTTGGAGATATAAAGAGGGTGAACATCTTAGAAAGATGGTTAACTATGTGGCTAAAGTGAAGGATGGCCAAATAACTAAGCTAACATTATAAATATCTAACTTTTTTTTAAAAAAATTGCTTATTTATTAAGCCAAAGTCCCAGAAGGTTGGCTACTTGTAGCTAAAGTCACATATAGAAAGCCAATTAAAGCTAAAGTCAAAACAGCATGCCTACTTAACTGAAGTCATAAACGATTAACATCCTACAAAGATGGTCAACTATAGAAAAGGGCATAGAAAGATGGCAAACATTGAAGAGGAATTGAAAGAGCAATTATGTAGCTAAACACGGAAAAATGAGTAACTACAGCTAAGGTTGTACAGCTAAAGACACTTAACTGTTTCGCTAAACCTAAAAATGGCAGACTAAAGTTAATGTCATAGACAGCTAGTATCATAAACATGGTTAACTACCTAAGTAAACTTACGCATAGAAAGCTGACGAAAGACTGTTGTACAGAGGTGTAATATCTTGTTATCTTGCTCGAATGCTTAGCTAAAGTCACAGGATAATGTTGCAGAGACACCTAATCTAGAAAGATTAATAACTATGTAGCTAAAGTCACAGGTGAAAATGCTAACTAAGGCTGTGTGAAATAAAAACGACTAACTGTTTGGCTAAATTCCAAAAAAAGTTAACTAATGCTGCTGTTATAGACAAAAAGCTAATATCATAAAAGGATAGCAACTGAGCTAAAGCCACAAAAAGACAACCAACTACCACTTGCACCATAAAAAGGTAGATAACATCTTACAAACTACCTAGCTTAAATCACATTTTATTGTGAATAATTCAAACTGCTGACTAGCTTAGCATGCCTGTTTCTCCTGTTTTATTCTTGTGATTTGGTGGTTAAGCAGCTGTTAGATTCTAACAGTGTCTGTGTTTCCCCGCAGACATGTCTGATGGCACGGTGGGAAACATGGTAGATCTCTGCATCACAGAGTCGTTCCAAGTGAAGCGCCAGATGTTGCTGAGTGCGTCTGAGGCCGCCGAGATGATCCTAAGAGTGGACAACATCATCAAAGCTGCACCCAGGTCAGTTCAGTCCTTTTCAGATCATCTGCGTTTGTTCGTACCAGATTACAGAAATTTACTCTTCATCTCTGTTCTGTAGGAAGAGAGTTCCTGACCATCACCCCTGCTAGAGGAAGAGGAGGATGAGAAAAAACAAACGGGGATCACTTTAGTTATTTATCACTTCTGTGTAGTTCAAATTACATCAAATTGTCAAATTTTTTTCTCTGTTAAATTGGCTGATGCTAACCACCAGACACAGCTAACATCAGTGGCTCTGCTAATGCTAGCTTATGCTGTGCAGTTTCAGCATAAAGTGAAGATGAGAAGTCTTCACACTGTTTTGTTTTTTATGCTAACATTAGCTGAGCTGTTGGCCGAGGCTGGTTGGTGCCAGCTACGCTTAGGAAAGAAGTTTGAACGTTGTTTTGTTTACTGAATAAATGAACCGGTCGCCTGATTCTTTTGTTGCTGTTATTTATTTAGTTTTTCATTCTTTGGCATTTATATTTAACATTTTCCAAATAATAGAAGTAATCACTGCAACTGAAAAATCTGAAGCAGATTTAATCTTGTATAATTAGTCAAACTGTACATTAGGTTGGTGCAGGTTTCTAGATGTCTGATGAGTTATTCTACTGAGATCAGCAGCTTGGAAACTGTAGGACTATCACTCATTTTCAAGGTAATGCATTTATTGGTTATTTTATTAGTTACATTTCGCTGTTACCTGGCTTTACCTTTGCCTTCAGAACTGCCTCAGATATTTTGGCCCATGTTAACATGATTCCATCGCACAGCTGCAGTCATGCATCAGTACATTTCACATTCATGATGCAATTCTCTCATTCTGCAACATCCCAAAGCTGTTGGATGGCCATCTGGTGACTGTGACATCATCTATGACTGGCTGATGTGACAGCTGTATTAACATGTCGTTGAGCATGTGCACGTAATCAGTACTTTTATATATAAAGATGTAAAATATATACAGATTTATTTATGATCAGCTGTTGTGGTGAGATACTCCAGAAATTGCATTTCATAACCTGGAAATGAGCAAGCAGAAGATCAGGAGTGCTGATTATTGATTGATCTGCAGTAACTTACTGAGGTCAAAGTGACTAAGACCTCAGAGTGTCAACAGTTACTCAATCAGACTTAACCACACAGATGGCTTTTCATAGGAAAATGTTTAACCTTTAAAACTAGAAAAAAAAAATCGCTCATTCGGTGCCAGAAAACACATAAAATGCTACTGTTGTTGTCATAAAGCACACCCAGGGTTTTTTGTTTTTGTTTTTGTTTTTTGTAAAGGGGGTTCTGTAATTTTAGAAAGTTCACATTTACACAAGGAGTGAAGGTCACTTCTGTTTTTTGCTCATTCAGATTGAAGATGTTTAGAGGTATCTGGGATTGTATCTCAGCAAGGCTGTTCTTGGGAGGACGGTAGGTTTGTGAGTCATCTGAATAACAGTGTGAGGGGAGCAGGTGATGCTGAAAAGCCACCCACAGAAAAAACGTCTGCTGGTTAAAATAAGATTTAAACCGCTAAAGAGCAGTTCCTGTAATGCTTTCACAACTCTCCAGTCTACAGTCAAGAATACAATAATCCACTGTGTGTAATGCAGCACTTGGATCTGAAAGTAGCAAGTACCCAATCCTGGAGCTGAAGCTGGTGACAGACGACAGAGAACAGGAGTTTGGAGATCATTAAAAGCAGTATGGCATGTTTAAAGTCAGCTGGAACATTCCCAGTTAGAAGATAGGCGTAATAATGGACAACACTCAGCCCAACAGTTTAAAAATACTAATTTAATATAATATTAGTCTAATAACATCCTGGTAAGATGGTGTCATCCATCTGACCATATCTTGATGACAGGGTGCTAAGTTACCAGCTAAAAGTGCCAGTATACCCACCATGTTACTCGCATGCCGTCTGTGACATCATTACACATCGATTTCTGCTCGCTGTTCTGGCCGCTGAGTCTCCTGAAAAGTAGGTGTCAGCACCAGATGGTAGCGCCACATTAACATAAAGAAAAAAAAACCCGGGAAGATTTAATAACTGGGAGCAAAGCTTTTTTCATCTTTGAATCTCTATGAGTCTCTGAGCGTACTGTACTGATGAATCATTAAAATCAACATTATCTTACACTCGTGCCTTCAACCCAGCGGCAGCAGTAAAAGCACAATGCGCCATGTTACAAAAATAAAGAGTTGTTTAACTTGTTGAAATGGTTGCTATGCATATGATGTCAATTTGATGCCAACTTTATCGTACATCGCAGTTAACAAGCCACTGCAGGGCGGGTATAAAATTTAGCGGGCTTCATTAGTAACATTCAGAAAAATGTTTGGTGCCCTCTGGTGGCCATAACAGAGGTCCAGTTCAGGGACTCCAGCTAGCTGAAGTTAAATCTAGCAGACAGTCAGCAGCTTCAGCCGTGTCACCATCCACCTGTCAGTCAAAGAGGTCACGCCTCTAATAATGCAAACTTTAACTTTATACAATTGAATTTGTAAACCTGTTTAAATTATTTAAACAGGTTTACATATAAAGGGGAAATCAAACGTCTTTTTTTCTGCTGTAAAGTTTTAACATGGGAGTCTAAGGGGCTCAAGTCAGGTTGCTAGTTTAATAATAAAAAATAATACATAAAAAAAGCCTTGACCTCCCAGATTTGGACATATACTGTATTGGTAGCTGAGAGAGCCATGGATGACTTAAATACTTGTTGATCCATGTAATCTAAAATCTTATGTGATCAAATAACTGAATAATAAAGACTTCTTCTGTCTGTTTAAGCTTTTGGGGGTGGACCTTCTCACAGTTTATTCACAGACTCAGATCCAATCAGACTTACAGTTCAGTCTGATAAACGTCCCCATCGGGTGCCAAACAGCAGTCTCTCAGACTGGCAGATACAGACATGTTCAGGCTGCTGCTCCTGCTGTTTTTAACATGGATGACCTCAGCGCTGGTCAGGTAGGACAATTACACCTTTGTTAATATGGTTGTTCTCTTTATATTAACAGCTGTGCAGCCACCAGGGATTTAACAATATAAAGTCTGCTTTTCTTCTTTGTTGTACATTTATCAAGGTGCTGCTTAGTGGACCTTCCTCTGTTGAGCCAAAACTAGGCCAACTGTTTTCAAATCAAAAAAGACAATTTGATATAAAAAGTTTTAAAATTTAAAAAAAAAAAAAAACTTACAGAGATACTAAAATGTTCCATCGTCAGCATACCTCTTAGACGGACGCGCTCAATTCGTACTCGATTGCGAGCTGATGGCCTGCTGAATGAGTTCCTGAAGGATCACGCCCCTGACATGATTAACCGCCGTTACGCTCAGTGCTTCCCGTCCAGCACGCCGTCACTGAGGCTCGGACGCACCAGCGAAAGGATCTACAACTTCATGGATGTAAGAAGAACAACACTGAGAGTCAGGGTTGCTGGTTCAAAGCCTTCAGCTATTATTAAAATATCCAGTGAGAAGTTTTAACCTTGTTACAGTGATTTAAATATTCCTCTAGGGATCAGTGTTGTCCATAAATATGCTGATTTAAGAATGATTATCAGAATTGAGGGAAAGTTGCTCAGTTCTGAAATATCAGTATGTCCTAAGTATGCAACTCAAGTTGGACAGAAGCAGTATTAAGTATTATTACAGAAGCAGAAATAAAATAAGGAAAAAGTGATCATATGTACTGCATTTCCATTCTTTATGTCCTCACAAGATATATGTCCCCAAAGTAAGATGTAGTTATTTCCTACATATAGAAGCGGTAGTGGTTAGCAAATGAAAACAACACAGCCCAGTTTACTGAATAGAAACTAACTTAACTAATTTATACTATCAAAACAAAGGGAGTGCCAAGCTGGCCAAAATATGTTAGCATACATGCTAACATTAGCATGAGCATGTCACAACCGGCTACCTTTTTATTTATCTCAGAATTTTTCAAATTAAAATCTCAGCCACACTTTGTGCCCCTGCTGCGTTTCAGGCTCAGTTTTATGGTCAGATCAGTTTGGGGACTCCAGAGCAGAACTTTTCTGTGATTTTTGACACCGGATCAGCTGACCTCTGGGTGCCATCATCCTACTGCATCAGCGAGGCCTGCGGTAACACCTTACATAGCACCACACAATACCACACAACACCAGTGTTGCATTTGCAGGTCAGGGCAGCCTGACTTTGGTTAATTTTGTTCCAGTCTGATAAGAAGTTCAAAGTCTGTGTGTGTACTTGTATAAAGATGTTGTAGGGACATACATCTGACAAAGGCAAGTCCACATGAAGTAAATAACATGTAATGAATATAAGAAAAGGTAATGTCTGTGTGTGTCTTTGCATTCACAGCGCTCCACAAGCGTTTCAAGGCATTTAAATCAGCTTCGTTCAGGCATGATGGTCGGAGATTTGGGATTCACTACGGATCAGGTCACCTGCTTGGAACTATGGCCAGAGACACACTGAAGGTCCAAAAGCTCTCAAAATTAAAAAGCTAAACTTCAGTATTAAAATTAACTAACAGCTGCCACGATTAATTTCAAAAATATTTTCATCCATCAAACTCAGTTTGGCATTCAGGCACAACTAAAGAAGTACTGTTTAATCTTAATCAACTTGTTCCAGATTGGTGATCTAACCATCCTGAACCAAGAGTTTGGGGAGTCCGTTTACGAACCTAGTGAATCATTCCTGACGGCGAAGTTTGACGGTGTCCTGGGAATGAGTTACCAATCCCTTGCAGAGGTTCTGGGCACCAATGTTTTTGACAACATGATTGCACAGAAGCTAGTGGACCAGCCAGTGTTCTCCTTTTACCTGAGCAGGTGCATTCATATCAGGAGCTCACAATTTCACCTCAATTAGATGCTCATTGTCAGGCTCAGAGGTGCATGAGAGGGAGGATAATTACTTCTTCCTGTCTGTTAACCTCTTACTACCCACCTGGTTGTTGGCAGCCCTGCTGAAAATATGGATGGGTTTACTCTTACATTGTAGATGTTAAGAGGGTTTATTTTTAGAATTTCTGGGCAAGCAACTTTAAAAATCATGCTTTGAAACAGGCAGAAGTTTCACAACAAGTTCTTAAGTATTGATAGAGTTTTGGTTGGTCAAGAGGTAAAGGCAGAGCAAGAGATAACCACAGAGAACTGAAAAGGTCAAGGGTAACCAGGAAGTTCAAAGGGGTTTTACTGTGAGCTGTGGAGATGAGAGTTTTTCCCAAGGTTTCAGTTTTTTAAATAGGGTCTGCCTAGTCTGTGTCTAGGTCCAAGACTTATAGACTTCCTACCATCTACAGTGATATCAGAACAAATCCGCTTGGCTTCGCTGACAAGAGCATCTGGTGAGCGGTGTTTCAGAGATACTTGATGTTTAGGGAGGTCTTATGGCTTCTAAGTATGCTTAAGTACGACAGGGTAATTCTACAATTTTGATCATAGACATGATAGGATAAAGAAGAACAATCACCAGGTGAACCAGGAAGATCCATATGGTTGTAATTATTTAAGCATTTCTCCAGTGTTTCAGGGGTCCAGTCCAAGAGTATCTGGTTAGGCACTCGACAGAGATGCTGTACTTCTTGAGGGATATAAATGCGTTTGTTGTTTTTAATATGAGAGTTTTTATCTTTTGTTTACTTAAATGTGAGTTTTGTGCCCACAGAAAAACTAGCCGTACCAATCCAGCAGGGGAACTGTTGTTAGGTGGAACAAACGAAGCGCTGTATATTGGACCAATCAACTGGCATCCTGTCACTGCCAAGGGGTATTGGCAGATCAAGATGGACAGGTACATTTTTCATATTCCAATAGCACAGTACTTTGGCAGTGTACTATGAACCACTTGCAGTAGGGGAAACGGCACAAGACCGTTACCCTCTCTTGTGAAGACATTCATTAATAGAAACATAAAAAATGCTTAATATTTCAGTGTGGCAGTACAAGGTGTGAACTTGTTTTGTCCAAGTGGATGTCAGGCAATTGTTGATACTGGAACTTCCCTCATTGCTGGACCAACCAATGACATTCTGAGGCTCCAACAGCTGATTGGAGCAACACCCTCAAACTTCGGAGAGGTACCAAAATATGTCATCTCATAGTCTACTGAAAGACGAGAGAAAGTTATGACTTTTTCAAAGAAAATGTTTAACCTACAGAGGGGGCACTTAGACTTACTACTTATTCCTGCTTCAAAAACAATATCAGATATTTCTTGAGAATACTATATGACTACCGTAACTGAATTTTTTCAGCATGTCACTCCTCATTTTGTGTGTTTCAGTTTGTTATCGACTGTGCCAGGTTGTCCAGTTTGCCTCAGGTGACTTTTGTCCTGAATGGAACAGAGTACACACTAACAAGTGAACAGTACATCAGGAAGGTAAGGAAGGCTTGTTGTTTTCTTTAGCTTGTGTTAGAACAGCTGCCAGTCTTCTCTTTCTTTTTTTTCTTTCTTTCTTTTTTTTGATAAAATAGTAGCAAGGGTAATTGTTTTGGCGTATTCAAAAATGCGTATTATTTTATTATTTTAATGATGCACCTGTCAAATGGCTGAAATCAGAGATTGCTTTTTGAAATGCTAGCATTTAAACTTCTGTTTATAGATTCTTTTTTACCTCACCCCTAAAAGAAACAAACAAAAAAAAAAACATAAATAGATCATTAATACATTGAGACTTAAGTGCAAATTTAGTAATTTGGCAGCTATATTTATTTTATATACTTTTATATTTTTACTAACAATTAAAATTGCTTAAGAAATAGAATGTCTTTTTTTATAAATGAAGCTACTTAATAACTACACAATCCACTGTTTGTCATTATCAGGAGACACTTGGCAAGAATGAGTTCTGTTTCAGCGGTTTCCAGGCTATGGACATTTATTCCAGCACAGACCCTCAGTGGATTCTGGGAGATGTATTTCTGACAGAGTACTACTCCATCTTTGATAAAGGACATGACCGGGTCGGCTTAGCACGTGCCAGACACCCTCCTGAACCATAACTTATTGGCGAACTCAACAGTCAATAAATACTGCACAATCGAAAAGCATTTTGTCATTCTCTGGCCTATTATTGCTCTCACATCATTCTCCAAATACATTAAGGAGAAATAACTGTCTAGAAACTGCTGAATATTGCGGACGATACATTAGCCATCACTTCTGCCCCAATGACCACAAAGTTAACATTTTATTTGAAAAGGTACAGTTATTGGAGATTTAACAGCAGCAACAGGGATTGTACATTCATCACTTTATCTACATTTACAAAAGTACGTGTGATTTATAGTAATCACACAAAGAAAGAAGATTTTGTTCTTCTCCCCTAAGTGTTTCATTAAGTGTTACAGTTCCTCTAATGGCCACCAGATGGCATCCAAGAAGAGTTTATTGAAGTGGATGAGAACCCCCCCATTCTTTCAGTATAAACAGCTAACTTGAAATGTTCTCATGTGGGCTGGAAGTTATTCTTCAGCTAGAAAAATCACAAAGATACATAGGCTTGTTTTTTGTTTTTTTTTTGGGGGGGGGGGGGGTTGCACAGGTTTCAACTCTAATAATTGTTGATTATTTTGTCTCATTTTGCCTCATTTCTAATTTTTATAAGGAATCATTTATGGGGGTTTTGTAATCTTTGGAATACCAGGATTAAAGAGTAATTCCAGCAAATTTCTTTTTAATGTGCTATTTAATGTCTCAATGGGCCATGCTCAATTTGCACATTCTGATGCACAAATTCAGGGAATAGAAAATTCACACAAAACACCATATAGTGAGTTAAACAGCACAATTTTTATGCATCTTTATGAAAAACAAAATTACATTTGGACTGTAGATGAATATGCAGATAATTAGCTTAAAGTTCCTGAATTGAGATGGCAAAATGAATGATCTAAGTGATGGATTTCAGTGTTTAACCCTCCAGAGTCTGGCTCATCACCGCAATTCATGATTTCCCATTTTAAATTTGAAGTTCACCATTTAGTACAAGTTGAAGGTAATTTTTACAGTTTTAAACTTGTTCAATTTCCAAGGTATTTCAGTCAAGTAATTAAGATTGGGCATATTTATATTGTTGGATAAAAATATTTTTCAGTAACTGTATGAGAAGATCTGTTTTTTGGTTTTTTGGGGCTTTTTTTGGGGGGGGGGGGGGCACATTGTTTTTGATGTGTGTTACTACAATGATTGATTTAATTATAAAATGATTGATTGCTAGAATGAGGAAGCTTGGGAGAACATTTCTTAAAAAAACACTACATGCAAACATTGTCAGCAGGGTCAGGAGTATTTATCTTTAATAATAAGTTAAACCTCACAGGATTAAAATGGGGGTTCATGCTAGAACTGAAGAATAGTTGTTTGCGGTTTATTTTTTGATAGATCATGGTGGCAACAACTGATAAACCCCAAAACCTAGCTTAAATACATCCCTTAAGAGGCCATGTATATCCTGTTTTCCAAGTATTTTTGGTTAAAAACAACAACAACATTAAAGAGTCTTCTTCTTAGGCAACGTGGGTATTCGTGTTACTCCATTTGGTCTTACTGAACAGCTGAAGTTGTGGCTGGTTCTTATTTCTTTTCGAAACTCTCTGATTGGGAGCTGGTGTTTTTGACCTCTTCATTGTCGTTGGTTTCTTCCTTCTCATCCTCCTGAGTCCCTGTTATTCCCTGGAAGTCGTAATCAGGGTCAGGGAGCTGCAGAGTGTCTGAGGTTGGACCAGGGGATCTCCTGGACTGGAATCGAGCCAGTCCTTTTCTCCGCCGCCCCAGTCCTTTAGGACTTGGTAGGCTGCGGACCGATGCCTTTGAAGTCTGCCTGGAGAACTGGAGTGAGAACTGACGCCCCCGTGGTTTGGTTGGCTGACGATTATGGCCATTGAAAGTTGTCCACCGAAATTCTTTGGGCCCAAGTTGAGTGGGGGAACAACAGAGAGAGGACGCAGTCCTGGAAATACAAAAAGAAAAAAATATATATATATTAATTCTCACCTAAAGGGGAAGTCTAAGATTATAAAATACTGGGGTATAATTATTAAATTTTCAAAACCTTTTATCTTAAAATGAAGTTTGATGGCCGAACATGAATATCGTTAAAAAGGACACTGGCTGATCACCTTAGGGTTTCTGAGCCTGGGGCTTCATCAGTGGGGGAAAGATTCAAGCCATTCTGAGGTTTGGTATACGAATCCACATTCTGGCAAACATCCCCACATAATGGAGGGCTGATGACAAGCTGGGGAAAAACAGAAATGGAGCTTTCCGGTGAGGGTGGGTTGCTGTTGACCTCCCTTAAGGTGGACAAAGTTTCCATGGAAGGCTGAGACATGAACAGCGAGGACAGTGGAACATTGATCCCTGGTCCTGCATTGACCCTGGATTTAGAAATGACCAACAGAAAACATAAAAGATCAGATCATTGTAATCTGTGGACAGCTGGATCTTAATAAATAAATAATTAAATAGAAACCTTTGGTACTATCAGTAGGATACCAGTTACACATCTATTCATACTTTAAATATTCTAATACCTGACATCTGGGAAGAAACTGCCAGTTGCATCACTGCTATGTCGTTTGAAGATGGGTCGAGGGGGTCGGAGGTCAGGAGGTTCCTGAACACTAAGCAGACGGCGGACCCGACCCAAAACCTGCAAACATTAAAAATATACTCAGAATCTGAACTTAAAGACTTTATCATTAGTACCTAATGTCAAAGCTTTAAATTTAACAGGTTTCAAATTGTTCTATATTTTTATTCTTCTGCTGTACAATAGTAGCTTAGTATGATTCACAGTTCAAAAATCATTCTTATGTATCATTTACTGGACTTTGATGGAGTCCTTCAGTCCATCTTACTTATCAAACAAGCCATCCCTTTAAGGTCACCATCCCTATAAGCCAACATTTTTCTGATTGGCTGCCCCTCATAAATTAACATCTTTGACACAACGTGGGTGGGGTTTCTGTGAATCTGATGACCAAAAAAGGAATATCCCTTCTCTGTGACATCAAACAGGTCCGAGTGCAGAAAAAAATCACCAGCAACAAAGCATTTAGAACAATTCAAAGCCTTAGGGTTTACCACACAGGGGTTACGGTATTTTCTGCACTATAAGACGCACTTAAAATCCTTTAATTTTCTCAAAAATCAACAGTGCGCCTTATAATCCAGTGCGCCATATGTATGACTTCTGGTTGTGCTTACTGACCTCGAACCGATTTTATGTGGTATACGGCGCTCAAAAAATCTGTCAAAAAATGTTTTAGTATGACTTTGGTAAGCTAAGAAGCCACACCACTTGATGGATTGTCGGAGCATTATGGCTACCATAGTCAGGAGTTGTGCGGGGTAATCTCGGGTCAAAACACCGTCCGCTTCAGGTCCAAAACACTGCGGCATCATTGAGCGTTACAAACTGTCTAAATTCTTTCATCTTTAATAAAATTATCAGCGTTGCTGCTTTACCAGGTGTAACAATTAAGTTTAATATCCAGGCACCCATCAAAACAGAATATGTAATGTTCTGACTGAGAGATTTCTGAAAAAATTAAAACGTACAGCTCTGCTATCACTTCCAACAGACCCAAGACAGAAAACTAAACAGCAGTGACTTTTGTAGGTTTACTGAAGTTGGACTAGCTGGTACATAATGATGTGCTACGTGATAGCTAGCAACACAGCTATGTTAGCATAACATAAACACAATGAAGCTGGGGGATGAATGCTAACTTTTTTCCACTCGATAAAAGTTAACGTGAGGGTTCCTGATGGTTAGGGGCAAATGCAATCGCATGGCAGGATGCTGTGAACGGACCGAACTTCACTCAGGAGAACAACTGAGATAATCCATCTACAGTACGAGGTTGTCATAAATATACTGCAACAATATGGGAACAGAGCACCTGCGAGAGAATTGAACATTAATGAATCAATGCCGGAAGTGGCGCAAGCAAGAAGAATGAGTTGAGTAAAGTTTGTCTTATCAGACTGTTTTGTTTTGTTTTATGCGCCTTTTAATCCAGTGCGCCTTATGAATGAAAACAGACAGGTTCATCGACAGTGCGCCTTATGGTCCGAAAAATACGGTGCTTGTACATTGGCCTTCCTATTAAAAGGTTGGTTTAATATGAACATCCAACACTGGAATAGGACATATATGGCAAAAAAAACCCAAGGAAAAGTATAACAAATCCAAAGAAAGGCTTAAGTTAAGGCCTCATGATTAAACTGTTTAACAAATAATATCTCTCAAGGTCAACAACCTGATTTACATTTTCATAAGTACTTATTTTTCTACTCTCTGCAGTTTTTATACTTACCTCCTTTTTTCCAGAAATCCATTTTAAATTAAAAAATGAAAGCAATAAACATTTTACCGACTCTTGGCGCCGCGGCAAAGTATAGTCCTGTTGCCGCTGATGGTCGTGGCTAACATCAGTGTCGTCAAACTGCAGGATGTCCGAGAGACTGGAAGAGACATTAAAAAAGAATTTGTCATGCTGATAAAACTTCTCTAAAAAAACAAATTCTATAACAACTAGCACTTCTGTGACAATACACCCACACAGACTGAGCTACAATGTGAAACATAAACTCCAACACGTCCTTCAGGAAAAATGTTTGTTCTCTACAGGATTATAACTGTGCATCAGCCGCTAAACTTGATCCCTGACCCCATGTCGGTGGTGGAGCCAAGAAATGAGGGGATGCAGTAGTCTGCAGCAGCCAGCGTGTATGGTGGCCGTGCATCGCAGTCATTCCAGTAAATGTCTTTGGTCATGTGAGGCATGTTCATGTGCATCTCATCCACTGCCAGGAGAGACACCTGCAGGAACAGGTAAAGAGGAAGGATGAGGCGTGTTCAGTTTTCAAGAGACATTATTTATAAAAATTAATTAAGTAAGATTAAATAGGTAAGAAAATCTACCAATAATTTAACAGGAGAATCTTTCATAGTCAAATCTAATCCGGTTGATTGATTGTGCTTCTTGGAAGAATGGATATACAACTATAAGAAGGAAGAAAACTGCCTAAATCACAACTGAAAAGAGTTCAGCAATATTTTTAATTATTTTTTATACTTAAAGAAAGTAAGGAATTTATAAAAGATGACACAATATGTTGTATTAAATATCACATTTGCTTTTCTTGTTAGTTTATTTTCTAACCTTGTTGTTGTTTCTGATTTATTTTGTCACATTTATTTATTCATTTATTTACTGCTTTCATTTTCTTCTTATTTACCAACTTGTTCAATGTTAGTTTATTTCTTTATTTCTGTTTATTTCTTTATTTTCCCATTGTATTTCCCCAATAATTCACAGATTTTAAACTACTTATTTATTTATTTATTGTTATTATTATCTTATTTTTTCCTGCATTTTCTCTTTTTATCTATGTAAACAAGGGTGTGATTTAAAGTATAATATGGGCTAAATGTTTAGCCAGAATGAAAAATAAAACAGATTATGGAAACAACAACTTTGACCAAAATCAATCAATAAATGGCAAATTAAATGGTCAGTAAATCAACAAGATGTAACACAAAGAAAAATGAATATAGAAGCTCACTGAATGAGAAACATCAAATGTCACATTTTAGGAATCAACTGATGTCCATATATGTTTTTTCTATTATTTTGGTGTCTGTAATGGCATTCTTCATTTGAGTAATTTAGTAATTTATTCATGAATGAGTGAATTGGGTAGTTTTGGTCTTTTATGTGTTTTTGTGATTTCTTATTTGCAAATATATAGTCGTAGTTCTAGTTCTAGCATGCTAATAAAAGTTAGAATTATTTATTCAGAATATTAACTCTTACACAAAACAATGGAAATGTAAAAACTATTTCATTTTGATTTCTATTTTTTTATAAATAAAAAAATCCATGTTGTAAGCTTTGTCATTATGATTTATTTAGTGCAGATTGATGTGGAAATTCATTTAGAGTGAAATGAAACAGAGTAAAAAGTAAAAGTTTACTCTAAAACTTGCTTTCGAGTAGCTTGTGTTTAAATTGTGTGTAGCTGGGCTTCATGTGGCATCATGTGCTTGACTTCCTTGCGTGATGTAAAAATAAAACGAAGTGTGGAAATGTTCCAGAGTATATTTTTGTCCAGCAGGAGAAACGTGTAGGCAGCTCTTTTCCATCTATTCTGTTCTGCTCCTTGACAAACCACAACAGTTTCTCATGTTCCCTTTCCGTCCACGATAAAGTCAAAAGTGTTGGTTCTACCAGAACAGACCCTGAAAATATAAGAGACTTTGAGCCTCCGTCATTGCTGACCTGAAGGTTCCTGTCGATGATCCAGTTTGCTTCAAAGTCATCGTCATCATCACCAAACGGGTTGATCAGCTGCTCTGCTACCTGCCAAACAAACAAACAAACATGTCTGAAAATCAGTCAAACTAAAAACACAAAACTGCCTATATGTAAAAAAAAAAATTACTACTGCTCCTGACAATCGAGATGGCCGTTGTCACTGCTCTGTAGGTTTCCTCGTCTCTGTTTAAGGGATTTTTCAAGATTGCTTGCATTATAGTGATACCAGTATATGTATCTCTAATTTCTACAAATATTGTTTCTGAGAGGATGAAGCAGCTTTAGTTTCTTTTAACATGACACTGAGAACAAAACATTTATAAACCACACCATTTCTGGCTCATCTCCACCAAGTAGATTATTATTAACTTTGTGTTATTTATATAACAGAAATACGTCATGAGATGAAAGAGGTCAGCCACAAATGTACTGATGTCTTTCAAGCAGAAGAAAAACAAGATAGACACATAATTTCCTGCATTACATATTACATGTAAAACACGTATGCAGATAAATAGCTATAACACTAACATGTGTTATTAAATAATTAATCTGAAATATCTCATATAAACTTGGTCTTATTTCCCAATCAGCATCCTCCTTCTGCTTTTATTAATTGTACTCCTTCCATTAAAAATACATTTTGTTTGTGTTTGTCTACATTTGAGTTCCAATTTTGTACTGAAGCATAAGAATTGTGTGTGTTTTTGGCCTATTACTGCCAATCTTATCTCTGCATTTAGTACTAGATAAGTAAGTGCTTGAATTTTTGAATATGCAGTCATGTAGATTACATACATTAGCATATGTTACTCTGTCTCTGTGAAACTGTAGGACACATCTTCCATGAAAAATATCTGTATAAATATATTTTGTTGTATAGCAAACTTGAGGAATAAAGAAGTCCAAAACTAAATTTTACTTTTTAAAGTATTGCCAGAACAGCACAAAAGCCCCTCTGCAGGCTTCCAGACAGGAACCAATCAGACAAAAGTGGGCTTTCACAGAGTCGTGACTTAATGAGACATGAGACACCTGGCTTAATGTCATGTTTCTTGTTTTGCTTGAATTATGAGTCATGCAAAGCTACTCTGGTGGAGTCTCTGACTAAAAATATAAATTCACAAGTTTGTTTTACATATTCACAAATTGTAGGAAAGAATTTATTTGACCTTAAGCCAGCCACAGTAGAAGAAGAACTGCAGCAAGGTGAAAACGGGGACGTACAGGTCAAGGTCATGACCTTGGTAACCACGGGTGTGGTCAAGAAACTGTCGACCAATTAGACAAGCAAAGAAAAAGGTGTAGACAGCAAGAGTGACAACCTAAAAGGAGAGAGAGATTGAGAGTGTTGTTCAGATTCCTTCTTCTCTATGTGGGTGATTCAGAGCTCTGATTCAGTTAGTGTAATGATTATGATGTGATTACATGAGCTACATCCGTATCAAACATGCTGCTGTGGCAAGTACGAAACAGAGAGGACGGACACAGACCTGTGTATAAACCAGAGGGACACCGACCCAGTTGTAGCCAAAAAGAGTCGCACACCAGGTCCTGAAGCGATTCATTTCCTAACACAGAGAGGAAACAGCAGTCTTTCCCCAGCTACCAGCAAACTGTGAATTTCTGTAAGTCAATAGGCTAATTGGAAAAAGAGTCTCATTTGCCATTCTGGGAAAGCTGAGTGTCACATTACCTACATGTCTCCTTTATGTGGTCACAGGCTAACGGGGGTTTTAGGATCTAAACTGGCTCCAAAGGATGAATGAGTGTGGTTTGAGTGCTTAAGAGCTTTTTCCTCTCTAACAGCATATGTCTGTAATCAAATGGCAGCGTTGGAAAAAATATTAAGGTTATCTGATTATACTGATCTTTAATGGCCATACTGTATTGTTTTTTACCATGATGTTATTATGATAATGTAAGATATAAGCATGTAGTTAAATTAATAGTGATACATTATGAGACGTAAGTGGCTGAGCCCTTAAAACCACTGGGAAAGTGTTTACAGAGGTCAGGTCTAATGGCTGGTCTGTTACGCACTTCTACAGGATCAAAAATCTTTTTGCAGCTGTAAACAGTATAAAAGATGGACATAGCTTCTGGGTCTGACACCGGTCAACAAGCATTTTGGTACTGGCATTTTTTCACCTGTGCTGTAGCAGATTTTACTTGCTGATGCCAAATGTAAAAAATGTTTTTGTTTAGCTTGTTGTGTTTTTTAGTTATGAAGTATTGGACAACTTCAATGACTGGGCAGAAACACCAATGCATTTCAGCATTTAAGAAATATGTTTATTTTCCAGAAAAGTGAAGCCAACATTAAGGAAGGTGTTTTTGTTGGTCGTGAAATCCATGAACTGATGTTTGATGACGTGTTCAAAACGAAACCGAAGCCTAATGGATCATCACCACGTGAAGCATTCATGTAGCGTGTCCAGAATTTTCTTGGCAATCGTGGAGCAGAGAAATTATCCACAGCTGAGCTTGTGGATAACGCGCTGAAAGCATAACAGCTAATGAGTGCCAGAATATTAATGAAGATACATGCCTTACATTGTCATCTCAACTTTCTTTCACCAGATCTGGGTGATGTCAGTCTCGAGGCTTCAAAATAGGACTTCCAAAGATAGGATGATGTCATAGAAGCTATGTCCACCCTTAGTCAATTTTGCTTTTTTCCAAACATGAAAAAGATAAAATACCCAGGCTAATATTTTAAGCCCAGAGAAGGGATTTGCTAATAAGTGACTAAATTATACTAATGATGATAAACGTCTTCATGGCAAAAACAAGAACCTGTGGTAGTGGTAAAGTCACTGCGGCGATTTATTTCTTGTGTTTGAATTTATGCTTACAAAATCATAATAGTGTTGTGACTTTATGGAGATTATGTTGCTAAGCAATCTCTATGAAGCGAACCGCGGCGATGCTAACTGCCCTGTTGGCCAACAACAGTGACACATTATTCCTGCAGCGTTCTCTCGCCATAAAAGTGCATTTTTATAGTCACGTTGAGAATGTTCTGCAGGTCGATGCTGTCTTGGATGCGTCCTTCCTGCCGAGCTTTAGACGCCAGGTTGGAGAACCAGACAACAGGGATCCAGTACTTCAGGTGAGGAGAACGAACATTCTCAAACACCTTCCTCTCCTCAGATGTCATGAAACCTACAGATGGGAAAAAAACATTGTTTAAAATAAGTCAGTGTTAGATTCATGTTGATAGACTATTTAAATAAAATTATGGATCATATTGTTCCAAAGCAGTTTCAGACATAACACTTCCATGCAGACAGATGTTTAGGTTTTGTTGACAGAGTATCAGCCCAAAGTGCTTCTTTAATTGGCCAATAACAAGGTAGTCCCTGGAGTGATATCAGGAAGAAATTGAAGTGGCGAGGAGCCGAACTCTGACTTTTATATTTTCTAGTTAAGACACACTAAAATCACAATGTGCTCAATTTGAAACACAGCTGATACACACTAAAATACTCAGGCTCTAACCTGCCTCGACCACATGATCCATGGTCGGGAATCGTTTGCAGACGGCCGTGCTGACGGAGCGGAAGATGAGGAGCGACGTGAGGTTAACGTAACGTACCAATGTCCGGCGCAGCAGGCGGCCATATTCGTCTTTACCCTGAACACAGCTGTAGAAAGATAGAAAACAAAAAATGGAGTTCATGATTATCGTCAGCTAACCACACCTTATTCTTCTTGTGTATTCAGGTGTGTTCCCAAATCACTAAACAAGACAAGGTAGCTTCTAAATAAGTTAATTATGGATTTTTAGTGGCTATATTTGTCTATCTTTGATGTAAAGTCTGTGAGTTCCTGTCTGTGCCTGTAGAGGGCAGTGTTTTTGTAGTGGGTACTTGTGGCCGGTAGAGGGCACATTAGAGATGTAGACTGTACCTGGAGATGTGGAACATGAGTCTGTCCGGCCAGGGCAGGTTAACAAACTGATTCCACCACCGATTCACCACCAGAGTCACATAAAAACCTAAAACATTTATATTCAGTTAACACATAATAATTTGTAATTGTTGTGGTAATGCAACCTATCCAAACAATTGAGCTCTTTTACAGCAGTAAATAAATAATCATGTCATGCTGACTTACAATGATGTTGCTGCAAGCACATTTAACATGAAGGACACATCGTGAGAGGCCCTAACCCTAAGAGTTTGATAGAGATTTTATCAAACTCTTATGATATACTTTAGTATTCAAACACAACACATGTCTGTCAGTCAGCGCTAAGCCCTGTTCTCAGTGGGTAATATTAGCTTGGCGTATCCTGAGATTATTATAATAACACCCTTGTTCTTTGATCCCCTGTAAATCCAACAAACTGTAAAGTGACAGCTAGGTGTTTGTTAAAATCTTAAATCTTAACCACCTGAAATATATGGCAATGACCCAGTGTGCACACATTTACAGACGTGCATAAAGGACACACAGTGGTACTAAATACTGTCAGTGGACTTGAGTCTCACACACAGTTCACAGTTGTAGCTTGAAAACTTCATGTTGCAGTTTGCAAAATACCAGAAGTGTATTTTACGGTGGCCCTGAGAGGCCAAACGGACTGCAACTTCAGAAAACACTTGCAAAAAGAAAAACACTTGCAAAAAGAAAAATGCTGCAAAAAGAAAAACGCTGCAAAAAGAAAAATGCTGCAAAAAGAAAAACACTGCAAAAAGAAAAATGCTGCAAAAAGAAAAACGCTGCAAAAGCACACAAAGCACAATGGAAATAGGAAAAAAGACAACGGAAATGTTTCTGGGGAGACAATAACCAGACGGACCAGTTGCACGAACCAAAACATGTATGTATGGCTGTATCCCAATTCAGGGACTGTTTCCCATTTCAGGGTCTGCAGCCTTAAAGTAAGCAGCCTTAACGGTCCTCAAGGGCCGCGTACTCAAAGATCGCTGTGGCCGGAAGTGCGGGGCTTGTAGGCTTGTGAGATGGGACGGTCTAGCCTCCATCGCGCTGCCCAGGTTGCCTAGTAACCATGATACTAACAGCTGGAAACGTTTCATACAGCTTTGTTTGACAGAAATAAAGGAGAACATATTTTGTACATTTGTTTCTACATGAGCTTTGTGTGATTTGATAAGTATCTGAGGCTGAGACCACAGGACTGTAAAACATGATTGTTGGGCTTCATTTCTGTACTGAACAGTCATTTAAGATTAGCTAGTAAATATCAATTAGCTAATGTTGTTCATGAGACTAAAGTCATCTCACTTTGGTAATGTAAATATAATATGGCCAATATTATATTAATCATTATTAGTTATTACAGCAGTGAACATGAATTCTGTGCCAAATACTGAGCTTCAGTAAAGATTCAAGTTGCATTTATTTATATTTCCTATCACCTTAAATCTTCACTTAAAGACAAGTATCTGTGACAGTGTATATATAGATGTATTATATATAAGAGACAAATATTGTTCTTTTAATATGTTGGCATTACTAAATTTTGCTCAATGCGTATATATGTGTGGAAGAAGCAAATGTACGAGCTGTGATAACTGTTTCTGATAGAATGAAGAGTAGACTGATATATGAAATATTCCTCTATTGGGTGAGAAAATCAGACCATGTCATAACTGCTTTAAGGCATACAGAATAGATATCAGAGCCTTAAACAGGCTGACTTCTGTTAAATGGGTCAAACTGGGCAGAAAGTATACAAACACATAACATTCTTATAGAATATGATGTAACACTATAGATCAACTTACCTCAGAATACATAAAGCATATAAACAATTACAGCAATATGATGCAACAAACACGGCAGTGCTACTAATCCAAAATACTCAAAGCTTCATAGACCTGAAACAAACATTTATTTTTAGCTCCATTCTGCTGCTGATACATACTTTAGGTTTCTGAATATTAAACTTGTTGCTGCCTTTCATAGTGTGTAACTTGAAGGCCCTGAGTACTTTCTCCCACACTGAAAACACTGGGATGATAAAATTATTTGAACATTACCTAATAAGACTGATTCAGGACAGACAATTAGTTATTCTAAACTTTCCTAGCAGTCCTTCACAAACAGGAAACAGTCTGTCTATTCTCTCCATCTGTCAGCTGCTGCTGGCTCTTCCTCCTCCTCTTCCTCACACACTGCTGAGTTTGTCCTGGTGGATCATCAGGGGTGCAAAGCCTCACAGATGATGTGCAGCAGTGGGTCCCTCAGTCTGTCCTCACTCTGGACACTTGCAGTTGTCACACATGGAAATCATGTGACACATGTGTGATAAGCTGCAGGATTCAAACACAGGTGTAACTTATAAACACATGTTCATACTTTTATTCCACAATCAGAGAGAAAGAAAAAGAGAGAGAGTGCAGGACAGACAGACAGGTGACAGTCTCAGGTGTATACACTGCTACAAAACAGCACAAGAGAAGGAGGATTTAGTGTTTGTGTTATTACTATTACTATTACTATTGCTAAACAAGAAGAGTTCCCAGATGGTACAGTGGACACATGTGTGACTCCTGTGATTAAAGCATCTTTCTTTCAGCTTAACGAGTGAACCGTCAGCTCGTTCAAACACACGTTAAAGTCCGTTTGGCTCGACACCACTGAACAGAGGCAGCAATATAACATAGCTAACATTAACAGTGCAGTGAATCCTGCTTGTGCCGTGATATTCAGGACTGCAAACTGAGCAGCATCACTGACTTTCAACTTGTTGTGTTTGTGGATATATGACTGACTTTAATTATCCACAAAATCATCACATTCTCTGTAAGATTAAGGTCGACTATCGAACAGCGTATAAAGTAAAGACTTTAAAACAAAGTAAACGCTGAAAGTACAAACATCGCTAATGTCACATAACTTTGCCGGCATGTGGCCAACAGTAATGTTTTAATGTTCCTCATTATTAAACATTTGCACATAAATAAGTGACATAATATTCAGAACTTACTTTTGAAAGTTTACTCTTTGGCCGCTCCGCTTCCACTTCTTTGAAGTGTCTCCCAGTCCCAGTGCACTTGTTAGCATGTTTTGGTTCGTGCAACTGGTCCGTCCGGTTATTGTCTCCCCAGAAACATTTCCGTTGTCTTTTTTCCTACTTCCGTTGTGCTTTGTGTGCTTTTGCAGCATTTTTCTTTTTCTAGCATTTTTCTTTTTGCAGCATTTTTCGTTTTGCAAGTGTCTTTCTTTTTGCAGCATTTTTCTTTTTTGGCAAGTGTTTTTCTTTTTGCAGCATTTTTCTTTTTGCAGCATTTTTCGTTTTGCAGCATTTTTCTTTTTGCAAGTGTTTTTCTTTTTGCAGCATTTTTCTTTTTGCAGCATTTTTCTTTTTGCAAGTGTTTTCTGAAGTTGCAGTCCGTTTGGCCTCTCAGGGCCACTGTAGTATTTATTTCTTTTTCTGCCACATATCCAGACCTCCGTCCAACATAGTCCAGATATATCCAGACCTCCTCTGAGGTCTTCTCAGCTATCAACAGGTGATATCAGACAGGTGGATGTATGATCTATAGGCTTTACCTCAGCCAAATGAAATTCTTTAATTCTGGACTGTGTTTGGAGCGCTTTTAATACAATTATCTGACAAATAACATGGGTGGCTGTGAGGTTTAGTTTTGGTGAGTGAGATTTACTTGGATGCTACTTAACACTAATCCTCAGCTATCTGTGAGTAACGCACCCACACAGAAAAACAAAAATCTATTGAAACTTGAAAATAAGCAGAGAATCAATGGATGGCATTACCTTGATTATCTCTTATAAAGAGTGTATGTGTCCTCTAAGGACTGATTGGATATATGATGTTTCCTGGTCTATCCAGGGGTTCCCACACAATTTTTCCCGCTGGGAAAACATCCAGAATAAAGCCCAGGATGCCCAAACTATGTGAAGTGACTTTTTTCAGTGCAATGCTACTCTGAACCTGATTTTCTCGTGAGTCCACACTGTATATTAGAGATTCTAAGGTCAATTCACTTACTGCGAGGGCATTTTTACAGTTCATTTACTCTGGTCCAAATCAGTTGATGAGTTTGTGAACTTGTTAGTTTCCTCTATTGTCTGATTTCACACGTAGAAAAATTCAAGTAAACACCACACAAACTAAAATATGTCACTCAAACCACATGGTAGTGTGAAGTCCTCTTATTGGCCATGTGTGCGGAGCGAGAGTGACAAAAACAAAAACAGGAATAAATCACTATTTTCTGGATAATCCTAAAATTCATATTTATCTGGGAAATATTTTGAGCAAAACTGTACTCTGCATACGGCTCCAAGTGTGATTAACATTTTCACATGAGTTTCAAATGAGTTTAATTTAAACAAAACTAAAGAGCACTTGCTGCAGGACACGACACCTATTTTGTTACATTGTGTTGTTGATGTCATCACAGTCATTTAGGACCATGGGTCATTTTTGTCTGGATACTTTGATAAATTGTCAACTCATGCACATACATCTCCTGTTTTTGGCATTTACTTTAGTTACTGACACTATTTGTCTTTTTATTTTCTGGAAAAACCACATTTTAGGAACTGTCAGGTTTTAATCTTTTTTTAGGTTGACAAACATAGTGAATATGCATCCTGGGGTGCTGTGCGTGCATGAGGGTGGAGATCAGCTACACAAACACTCATCCTGCTTTTAGCCTTTTCTCCTCTTTAATGATCCGATTCCATTAGCAGGCTGCTAATGAGGCAACCAAACACCCCCTCTGTTCAGCTCTCTGCTCAAGCAGGAAACACACTTACAGTTATATTTGAGTTTTCATGTGGCTCTTTTTTTATTAGACTTAATTTTTACTTTCAGTTGTTTTTGAATCTCTCCCCATGAGCTGTAATATCCAAACTCAACACATATCCATGAGTCAGCGTTAAGTTCTGTTCTCAGAGGACTATACTATCCAGACTCTTCTTGTTATTAGTATAATAATAACACAAGTCGGCTACGTTCTTCAATCCCCTGAGAATCTCACAAGTCTGTAAGGCATTAGGAATGAAATCTAGGAAGATAATAAAATGTTATGTAATCTCTTCCAGTATCTGAGAATCACTGGTTAAATGATCATAAAGCTTGTTCTTAAAATATAAATATATTAAGTAAAATATAGCAACTGAATATGTTTACTGTATAATTAAGACTTTTTCATCAATGGACAAGATGAATATCAGATATGTAACTCAACCATTCACCACAATGACGTCTACTTTAGTCTCTACATGGAAGTGTTTCTTTCAGAACATGTGTTTTACATGTCATCAATTCAGATAGTAGTAAGCCTTAAGGTTAGGACCTTGTGCAGACAGTGGTGACTGTAGCACATGGTACACTCGACTCCAACTAAGTCCCTGAACTGGACTCTGCAACATGTTTGTGGAGAATTTTTACTGCAGTTATGTTAAAAAAAATTAACAGTTAAAATAACAGTTAAAATAATAATAATAATAATAATAATAATAATAATAATAATAATAATAATAATGCAAAACTCTTTTATATAAGCATTTTTCTAAACAATATTATAAAGTGCTTTACAGAAAACATTTTTAAGAAATTATTAAACACATCTGTCAAAAAGAAAACAACAACAAAAAAGTTGCTCTACCTTCCTGCCCAAAAAATCCACTACAACCACAGCACTAACACACTCACAGTGGCTTTACATTTCTATGAAGTCTATCTTTTAACGGTCAGACAGAAAGGTCTAACCATAAGGTTAAAAATGGAATTAGCCTGTATGTTTCTTTTAAAAGAAAAATACTAGAACACTATTAAACAGAACCTGGGGACAAGGACGCTTTGTACCTAATCAACAGAAATAAAAATAAGAATGAATTTAAATAAAAGTAAAGCTATGGTTTGTCAGCTAACATACCCAAGACGAAGGTGACGGGGATCTGTTCAGCATATTTGTCACAGTACATGGAAAGTTTCTCAAACAGTCTCTTCTGATCCTCGGAGAGCACAATCCTAGAGGACAGAGGAAACCGTCGTCACTGCCAGCAACTAAGAATCTAACATATGAGAAATTCTTCTGAAGTCACTCTTCAGCCGATCAGAAAGTTTCTGAATGAACTACAATAAGCTGCAGGTCTGTTGGCCAATATGTGCTTCTATTCAGAAATACAAAGTCAGATAAATCTTTTTCTACACCGACATTTTCTGATATACTGTATTAGTTATTTAATATAAAACCTTTAATGAAATTGCATAGAAGGCTCACATCCTGTTTGCCTGGATTTAAGCTAAATAGTCAAGTTTCATTTGTAGCATATATAAATGATAACTCAGTCATGTTGTTTGTTTTGTACAACAGTCTCATCAAGTTAATTTATTCTGTCATATTATATTTATAGTAGTGAACTGTTATACTTTTTTTAAGATATTTTGCTAAATAATGTGTTCATTGTTTTACCTGCTGCAATAAAGGAATTCCGCAGGTTTGGCGATGTGAAATAGATCTTTTCTTAAATATATATGAAGATAGTATCAAAAACAAGAGCCGCTGAGACATAGTTTTAGAAAGAGGAGATCGTGTTACTAGGTCCCACCTCCTGTTTTACCCAAGTCTGAGCTTAGCTGTTCTTGTATCAGATTCTACTAATATTTTGTTCTCACAGATTAGATAGCAGGGGAAAAAATGCAGTGGTCCCATGGATCTGTCAAAAAAAATTGTTGAACAATTTAGGGCAACTCATTTAGTGGTTTGTTTTGTATGATTTACGCTTTAAAATAACCCCAGTTCATTATATACTGGTCGCGTGGGCGACTGTGGCTCAGGGGGTTGGGAAGCGTATCTGTAACCGGAAGGTCACTGGTTTGATCCCCGGGCTCTCTGTCCTGGTCGTTGTGTCCTTGGGCAAGACACTTCACCTACCGCCTACTGGTGTTGGCCAGAAGGGCCGATGGGACGATATGGCAGCCTCGCTTCTGGCAGTCTGCCCCAGGGCAGCTGTGGCTACAACCGTAGCTTGCCTTCACCAGTGTGTGAATGCGAGAGTGAATGAATACTGGCATTGTAAAGCACTTTGGGTGCCTTGAAAAGCGCTATATAAATCCAATCCATTATTATCTTGATACTAAGGTTATGACAGAGAGCTAAAACTAAAAACCAAAATAAAAGTTTTGGAAAATAAAAACTTCAGAAAGAGCTGAAAGATTCAGACAGAATAAAGCTCATTTAGCTTCTTCACAAACTTTTGCTCACAGAATATAAACATTAATCATTCACAAGATGAAAAAAATGTTTTTGGCTGGCTCATGTTGCTAACCAAAAAGGGGCAGAGCTTATAACCACTAGAGCGAGGATATATTTTGGCTTCACTTTTAGGGACTCATCCGACATTACATCCAGTTTTGAGTTGTATCAGCCACTCTGGACAGTGTAGCAATATTTATTAGTAACTATGTTGAAATTTACAAGAATTTAAAAGAAACACTTGCATGATGCACAGCTGTAATACGACACTGTCGCTTCCCTTCCTGTGACTGTGTGTGCGTGTTTGACCTGTATACGATGCTGAGGACGGAGTACAGCAGAGCAAACAGGATGAACTCTCGGTACAGCAGCTTGTAGATGCTCCCCTTCCAGCGCAGCAGCAGCTGGTGAAAACCGAAGAAGGTGGCGTTGGCGACTTTACTGGAATAAGTAACCGTCATCCTGAGACTGAGGAGCAGACTAAGACCTTCATCCAATGGGAGCTAGTGGATAGTCCCACTGGTTTTCTGGTTACAGCCTGGATAATTAACACCACCTTAACATTATGAACATAAATGATCACTTTTGCTATTATTGCTGTATTTTACTCACAGAAAAATGTCGTTGCTTCCTCCTCAGCGGTGCTCTTCATCAGGCTTCTTTCCTGATTTCTTTTTGCCAAATGCCAACCAAACACACACTCTTTCTCTATCTCTTCCTTTCTCTCTCTCCCTCTTTTCTCTTCACCATGATGCTGTCCAGTTGCCCAGTAATGCCAGGCAGACACACACACACACACACACACACACACACACACACACACACACACACACACACACTATTCAGAGCTATATTGATGAGCCAGAAGGCTAAATGTAGTCATGTTTCAGCTGTGTGTGTGCCAGCATACATAACATTTGAGGTAAACATGTATAAACAAAAACACTATAAGAGGCAACATGAGGTCATAACGCAGAGTGACAGTGAACAATCAAATAAACATAAATGTTTTAATATGACTGAATAAAATAATAAAGAAAGATTCATTTTAAATCTTTTTTTAATTTGATTATAAAACATTTAAATATCAAACAGCACTAACTTTATGTTTCTAAAGAGGTTTTCCATTTGCCTCGAGTCAGATGAAATTTGTTTAGTGGCATCTAGTGGACACTAGAGCAACTCAACTAATTCATGTTGAGATATATGGAGGGCTCATGGTGCCAAAATAACAAATTAAATTTTTTAAAAAATAGGGTCCTTCGCAGTATCTTAGCTATTCCTAGGACTGCGCTCTTCTGGACAGAGATCTCGGATGTTGTTCCCGGGGTCTGCTGGAGTTACTCGCCTAGCTTGGGGGCCACTGCATCGAGTACTCAGATTACCACTGGGACCACTGTTGCCTTCACCCTCCACATCTTCTCGAGCTCTTGTGCTCCTTATGCCCTACATTGTCTCAGGGACATCGCTGCACAGCCTACACTTGGGGTCTTTCCTGGTGTGGTAAACCCCAACCTTTTTCGCGTTTGTGCTCAGAGCGTGTTACTGTGAGGTCATGGTCAGTATCCCTGTGCTGGCTTTCAGTCCAGGTTTGTCAAGCCACAGTTTCAGATTGAAGAAGTCAATTGGATGACTCATGAAACGTAGTCAGTATCTGTAGCCAGTCTTGTTGATGGGGTTCAGTACAGCAGCGGGATCCAGGCCTGATATGCTCTTCATTTTTTTCGTGTTCATATCATGTGAGACAAATGTCTTGGTGCATGTTCAATCATCCCAGGAAGGAAATCCCAAAAGGTTGATTCTTTTCTTCTGGACGTAACGTTTTCATTGGGAGAAACGTTTCATCACTCACAAGTGACCTCTTCAGTCTAGGTGACTGCAGGTTTTCCCAATCTTATAAACAGTACACTTGCATAATGACTGAAACTAGCACCACTGAAGGAACAAAGGGCTTGGAGGTCAGTGGTTGATCAACAATCACTGATGAGACAAAGCACAGCAGGACAGCTGCTCCTTAAGACAAATATTGTTCCTCTTCTTCTCAGAATCCCAACTGGGAGCTGGTTCCACAGACGAGGGGCCTGAAAGCTGAAGGCTCTGCCTCCCAGTCTACTTGGATGGGAGGCAAACACATGAAACTTAGCACTGCCGTTCCTGAACAAAACACCTCTGCTCCAAAACATATTTCAGAAAGCAGTTGCACATCTTTAGACACAGAGAAGGCCTTCAGTAGAGAAAAACAGCACTGTTTGTTCAACGTGTTATGAGTTCATGTCAGGAAAAACATCACAGAGTTCATGTGACATTAAAAAACCCAACTGCAGGAATTTTACAGCAGAAATATTACCAGTGTGAGGCTTTGCCACTGCTGCTGTTCACGCCTTATCAAACCTTATCCACTAACTGTACAGTCGCACTGTACCTAAAATGTCTGTTTTCTTAGAAGACATAATGATAAATAAATGGTTTTAAAGTGATTTTGTGGATATTTTGTTGACTCCATTTACATATGGGGGGGATTTTGACATATTTTTGTCACTGAAGAGGTATGTGCCACCCTACCTAGACCTTAAGCCTTTCCTTTGGACCTCTGATGAAAGAAATTACTCATAGATTGACGTCTACACCCATTTAATAAAGTAAAAAAGTCAATATTTAAAAAATAATTTTGCTACTAAAAGTCAAACAATGGTTTTGTTGTTTATCTTACTTTTCAGTCACAGACTAAAACATCACTGGGCTGGACAGCCGAGGGTTGCATGTTTGTATGTTTTGAACAGATATTCATCAACAGTTCACTCATTTGCTAAAGGGATTTGCTTGTTCTGACTTGAGAGATAAAAACTTGATTTTTTTCAGCTATAAACATTTTTTTATGATTATTCTGACATCACATAAATGCACAATAACCCTGACCATGTTTTGTTAAAAAAGTGACAATTATCAGAGTTTATAGATGGTCACGTGGATCTGATTCAGAGTCATTGCAGTTTGTATTTTTCATTAGTTATTATTTTTATGAAGGTTTTTTTCATTCAGTTGACTTTTTATTAGTATATTTACTTTTAGTTTTGTTTTCGTTAGTTTCAGAGTAAGCTTTGAGTTTATATTCAGTGTAATGTGGGGATATTTGTTTAGATTTAGTTCAGATTGTAGAAACCTCTGCACAAAGCCTCGTCATGCTTGTTCTACTGAAAAATCGAAGTTAATTCGCTTAGACTGACCTAAAGACCTTTCTCTTGGATCTGAGTTGACCATGGTATCATTGTAAAGGATACAGCAGGGGGTTTTGTTCTATATTTATATCTGTTCTATAGTTTCGCCTTATTCTCATCCATCCCTCCATGTGGAATATCCCAGGAGTCAAATCTTGGCCTTATTTTATTTTCTATGCTGTTTGGGTCATATACTCTACAAACATGTTCATTTCAGCCATTATGTTGATGTTATGCTATGGTCCACTATCGCAAATGTCTTCTATGATGTTTAGTGCTATATGTATCAAATCTTCCTTCATCACACCGAACTTCTCTAAGAAATTAATCAAGCAGAACATTCAAATACGGAAACAAAATTTTCTGTTCAGAAATGCAATTAAATAACTAATTCTACATCTTAGAAACATAAAATGACTCTGATAATGCCAATACTGCCTGTAGGCTTGCCACCCAGATAGACATTAGAAACAGTACTTAAGCTTTCTGTCTTCATCTTTCTAATGGCTGAACAAAAACATCTTTTTTTAAAACATTTTGAATGGGTGGATACTTGTTTAAGAGGAATGAGCTAACTTTTATCCATAGTAAGAGCTTTTTTCAATACAAAAAATTAAATAAAAATCCCTTAACATTTGTCACAAGCTAACATAATTGAATTTTAAGTTTTAAATATAGAAGCAGTTATGCTCCTGTATAAGACCTTGCATGTAGTTATATGTACTGTTTATGTGGTGATTTATTCGTGCATTTATTCCAGAGGGTTTAATATAATATTATGGAAATGCTTTTAATTTTAAGTCTGATGAGACACTTGACTGTTTTAAAAAGTGGAGACTGAAATGAACCGATGACTGTCAAAGTAAGATGTTCCAATCGTGTGAGTTTAAAAGCTGGTGGGGTTCCACGGTTTATTTAACACAGTTTGCAAATACCATTCAGAGTACATTCATCTTAATTATTGATTTTGTGTAAAACATTACAGTGTGGCTGTAGCATAGTGGCACTACGGGAATCCCCCACATGCACCTGCACACATTGTTTCTTTGTTCTGAACCACAGACCACACCCTATCAGCACAATAATCAACTGTATGTGTAAATAACCACCTGCAGTGTCTGAAGAAATGTATCCTCTTTAAGAGTTTTAAAGTCTCTAAAGAACTGAACACTGTAATCATCTGATAGATCTTGAGCCAAATGCATGAAGAGAAAAAGACAAATTTAGCTGGTTGGCCTTTAAAGCACCACACTTTCTTTGTCATCATGCAAACAAAGTAAAATTAGCTGTGGGCTCAAAGTCTAACGAGCTGCTACATAAATGCAGACGCTCACACTGCAGTCATGCTTCCTGCGATGTTGATGCTCAGTTATGAAGAGCCCACCGTTTCTTCTAAGCCACAACATTTCTGGTAAATGTTATAATGCAGCAATGATATCATACTTTTACTTTTACTTTCATTCACCTCTCACACTACATGACATTGGCTCAAAGCCTGTGGGAAGGCTTTGTCAGGGGCAGATCTCCAGTCAAAGGTCGCTGAACTCTATAAAACAGTGCTGATAAGATTCACTGAGACGCAGCTGCATCTACACAAACTGGACCGAGCTCAGAAACACAAAGGAAAGGTGAGTACGTATTAACTGTGGAACATTTTTGTGTGTGAGTACGCGCATGTGTGTGTGTGTCGGTTACTTTGATTCACTGCAAAGCCGAGTTAGCTCTACCAGGGTTAACCTTTTAAGCCCCAAGCCTAACTGATCTCCTGCTTTTTGCCCCCGTATCAGGGGGCGTTGGGGCTTAAGAGGTTAAAAGGTTTAATAAGGATGACAGTGAATCGTGCAGCTGTGATCAGAGAGTTACAAACACTAATCATGGATTCATGGCATGAATTTAAATAAATTCTGCTAATTCTGGTCAAATATCCAACTGTATTTAGGCCAGAATTTAGGTATTTAGGTACTTCTCTATGGTCTTAAATCTGGGATCTCGGCCATGCTTCACTGCAAATTCACTAAATGTTGTCCTTGGTGTGAGCTTCGCCTCCTCCATCATCCTCCTGAACTCATCTTTGGCCTGCATCAGCTTGTTCTTCTTCTCCTTCCTTTCCTCCTCTGCTCATGTCTTCACATATTGATCAAATACCTGTTTCCTTTCTTTGGGGTTCAGTAGTAGGTAACGTGGATCATAAACAATCTTGTGGAGTTCTTTGTCCCAAGTTGAGAATGCAGACACCCCTCTCTCCAACAACATATCTTTGAACTGGGTCATCCTGGCCTCTAGTGGCACTATAGCTCTTTCTCTAGCTGCTCGGAGCTCTGCCTCCATGGCTGCTTCCTTCTCAGAGTCTGCCTCTTTCGTGTCCTCCTTCTTCCTCTTTTTGGCTTTGGTTGGCTCCTCATCTTGATTCTCTTCAGCAGCAATGGATAGTTAAACAAAAAAATTTCTGGCCTAAATACAGAAACAAAAAAGGCAAAAAGTTAAACACTATATTAATGCGAGTGTATGTCTGTATTTGAGCCTGTCTGTATCTTTTGGACTGTGTGTGGATTAAGTCATCAAGGAGGTATGCTGTGTAATCATCCCAAAACGGAAAAAGAACAGTTCGAGGAAACTGTGAAAAGCCCAAAACTGCCCTGACATTCATGCCCATGATGAGTGGATGTAAACGTCTGACCACAAATATATGCACATATTCCCATATTGGCGGTTAAAACACCAAATTCTGGGAATTTATTTTCTTAAGAAACTGTGCTCATCCCTCCAGAAATACTTGGAGAATAAATGCCAACAAGCACTAAACCTGTTCTTGCAGCACATGATCATCCAGCATGTGGTCTAAGATGCTTTATGTTGGGGTTTCCTTTAATTTATCCATCTTATACACATTGCTTTTTACTTTAATTTAGTTTTCTTGTGAAAAACTCTGTTACCAACTTAAACTTTGAACTTTTGAATGAACTTTCATATTTGTTGCTTTCACATTTGATGTGGTTGAGCTTCCTTTTACTGTCAGTTTTGTCTTGTTGACAAAAGTTTGGTACTCTACACTCTTTGCTCATCGGTAAAGTCCCTGCTGCCATATTCCTCCATTCTTATGTGGGGCTTTCAAAAATATTAGTTTTTTATACATACAATATAATCAGGAGCAGTTCTAGTCTGCTGTGTGAGGATGGGCAGCTAGAAATTGTAGGTGTGTAACTTGAGCAAGGCAAAAGACAGTGGTTAGAGCAGCTGACAGATAACTAGGTGGTTTGGTCTGAGTCCCTGTTCAGATGCAGATGATTTTTTTTTACATGATAGGAAAATGACTGAGAACTCATTTGTTTCTGTCCACAAACTGAAGGACTGCAGTCAATGCAGGAATCAGCACATTTGTAAAGGTAACAAAGGAGACAGTTAATATATAAAGGAAGAAGAAAAAAAAACTTCAAGTCAGAGACAAAAGTTAAAAAAACAAAAACAGGGGAAAAGCCACCTTTTCATTCTTAGTGACCTTAGAGAGGATGCAGTCAAAGCCAGATGTAAATAAACACTGAAAATGGTTCATATTTACCAAAACACATTATGATGACTTCTAACCACGGATCATTTTTTGTTTAACTTCACAAATCTCAAAAAACTCAAAAACTTCATGTGCAGTGAAAGGTCTGCAAATATTTGTGACATTCTTTGCAGTTGAAAATCATTCATCACACATCACAAACACAAATCATCACACTCACAGATCACATCACACATGCACAGACACAGTGCCAGCACTGTGGATCACAAGACTTGTGTAGGCTTGTAATTATAGAAGTTAATGTTTTCAATGGAACAAGTGTGTCAGGGGTGATTTGTGAATGAAGGATAGCAGGCAGGGTGAAGGGGTTGGTTCACATGTAGATGGAAAAGAAAACCAAAAGCAGCATGTTCACTCAAGTGTGGTCAGTTTCACTTTGGGGTTGTTTTTAATACAACAACAAAGTGTTAGATTTCAGAAATGCTAATATTATGAAGCTTTTCTTATAATCAGGTGTTTTCACAGTGTGGTACTTCTAACTTTACTAAATTCAGAACCGGTTTTCAGTTTGTGTCACTATGTCTTCTTGTTAGTCTGGGCAACAGTAGCTCTCCGCTGAAATCTGTTTGCTGACCTGCTAAGGTCGCAGTTTATTCTGTATTTGTTTTGGGGAAAAGCACATTAGTTGTTTACAGTTCATTTCTGCTATCTGCTGCTACGATAAAGTTGTGTGTTTTTCCTTGATTCAAAATGAAACCAAGATGCAGTTGTTTAATTTTCTGTTTTCTGTAATTTTCTGTTTTAATCTCTCTTTTTGAATCATCTCTGATAGATTACACTACTGATCTTCTGCTTGGATGAAAACCCACTGAGATGGAGGAGCTTGAGCAGACAGCAGAAAAGAAAGGAGGAAAAAGAAACCGTAGACTTTGTAGAAAAAGAAGAAAGTGTAAAATCTCCCGTTTGTGTTGCTGTTGCTGTGCCACAGACGGTACTGTGTCATTTACTGTGATCTCTCTGTTACTGTACACACTGGTGTTCTGCTGCTAGCTGATTTTGTAGTTGATTAATTCATCTTTTAAATAGCACACTCGTTCTGCTTGTAAAACACAAATGCCTTAATTAGGCAGGGACCCTGTATAACTAGCTGCAGACTGTGCCTGTAGCATTTCTGTAATGAGTGTGTTTTTTTAGGTAAACTAGCTTAACCGTTAGCAAACTAACAATGTGCTTCTGGCTCTGCAGCTGTTTCACCAACACTACACAGCCCTGCTCAGTGGTGCATATTATAAATGTGACTGTTTTGTAGTTGTAGATGGCAGGTTTAATGTTCCACATTGTTCAAAATAAACTGTCAGCTAAGCTCTTTAGTCAGTGCAGGCCGAAGAAGCCTACTCCTTGTTAGCAATGCCTGAGCCAGTCTTTCCAAGCAGCGAGGAACCCATGCCCTTGGAGACCATGCCCTTGGAGACCATGATAAGGAAGCATAATTCATTCTTACTCTCAAATTGATTTTCCCACTTTGGAATAAACCCACTGAGAAAAAAACTCAAACATAAACTAGAGACTCCAGCAGCCACCATTAAAGACATTTTATGGTGAAGAGCCAGCATTGCTAAATACTGACTGTAACATTCATCTGTTTTAATTAATTATTAGATACAACTCAAACTGTTAATGTAGCACACTTAACGTTTTAATCACTCTTTACAGTCGTAGAAACTGAACATTGAACAGTGATAACGAAATCGCAAGTAAGTGATAAATCATCTGACCTACATTTATATAAAGTCGTTCACTTCATTTATTTTATCTGCTTGATGGAGCCCATTATGGGTTTCCCTCATGAGGACCCAACAGGGCAAAACTGCTGTGGACCCTGTGTCTGCACAACCACTTGGGCCCCATATTCCATGGGATAAATGTGGATTTGTCACACCTACAGCTCTACAATACACCCACATCTCCCCACTGTGGGCCTGCACTGGCATGTTTGCTGGATCAGCTTATTTCCCTGACTTCCTGTTAAATCCAGATTTGAATGTACAATACTTCATCTTATCTGAAATACCTCATAGTACCATGTTATCCCAATAGCACAGTTGAGCAGGCTTGCTCACTTCTTCACAATGCAGATCATTTACTTCAGTCTGAGCTCTTGCATTTTGTCTTTTCTCCCTATGCACTTCTTTTTTCTTCTTTCTCACCTTTCTAGCTGGTTGCATTGATTGCTGCCCGTCAGTTTCTGCCAGAGGTCTACTCGTTTCAAAAGGGCGTTCTTCCTTCCCACTGTCGCTAGCGCTGCTCATAGGGGACTGCGTAGTGTAATGTGCTTTAAGGCGACTGTTGTTACTTAAAAGTAACAAACTGAAACATTCAGGACTTAAATGTAGTAATCAAACCTGACATTATGTATAAGTTGTGTTTTTTTTTCCATAGATGAGTTGGATGAAAGTGAAACGACAACAAAGGTAAATATATATATATATATATATATATATGTATATATATAGATATATAGATAGAATTCTCACATTTAATCGTACAGCTGTCACACATATTCATTTTCTAAGAGTTACATTTCAAGATATACAATACAAGCATGTCCATAAGATACATTTTGCTTAAATCTACAAAAAACAATGACATGCAATTGTTGTTACCCACAATGCCCAGTTCCTTTGCAGATTGATTAACCTCTGCCTGTCTTTACTTGCCACAAACCCTAAAATGCTCTGCTCATGTTGCTGACCTGTCAACCAAATTAGCTGCAAATGTCCTTCCGGCTGTTTGTCTTTAGTACCTACTAAAGTGCTTACTTTCTGAAACATGTTGCTGCCATCAAATTCAAAATAATCCTGTATTTTTAGTGAAATACTAAAATGCCTCAGTTTAAACATCAGTTATTTTTTGTGTGGTCTATTAGGAATAAAATATCAGTTTATGGGATTTGCAAATAATTGCATTTCTGTGTATATCCTTACAGTCAAACACTTCAACATTTGCATTTGTCTTGAATGCCTTTTTTGTTTTTGCCTTTGTTTTGAACAAAGATCAATTTTATCTCAGATCTAACCTGTTATTTATTACCTGTTTTCTCAGCCTTTATTGAATAAAACTGGTGAAGCTCAGCACCTAGAGCTGAACATTACAAGCACAGGAAGTGAAACTGAAAACGCATCTGCACCATCTTCCACCAATAACAGAGGTAATCTGATCACGACAGACTGACCGCGCATTTTAAAATATATTTTTTGGAGTTGTTCGTTGGACATTGGAGTTTAAACATGATGAAGAATTATTAATCTTATTAAACACAAAAGTGTGCAGAGGAGAGAAGCTCTGAAGGACAGGAGTCCAGCTTGGTCCAATCTGTGTTTCTACAGATATCAAATGTGTAATCTCTACTTACTGTTCCTTCAGTACTTTTAAGTGTTTTTGTTGGCTGATCTTGGACAATTCTCAGTACATATTTCAAGCTCTGATCTCTAAAAATGCATGTCCCAAAACAGCTCGTACATGCAGCAGAAAAATGGAAAAAATGTCTCCCTCTGTCATGATAATGAAGAGACATGAAGCTCAGCACAGAGACATATGTGTAAACATTAATTAAAGTTATATTTCTGTATGAAATTCGATGTTTTTACACTACACTTTACACCAAAGCAACAGCAACAACAAAGTCAAATATTTTTGGCAAGCAGCAAAATAATTTACCTCAGAGTCAGCATACTAGTTACTGCCTTCCACACATTGTTATCAGTGTGGTCAGAAAATCTTCTCAGTTTGTTGAACCAATATAAAACTCAGTACTGAGTATTGATCCATGTTCAGTCACTAAGATGGCGTACAATCCCATTTACCATGGACAATATGCAAGTAACATGAAGAAAGAACAGTTGCCTTGACTGCACAATCATCTTTTCTATGTCCTCTTGCAGTAGAAGAAAAAGTGGAGATCACATGTGAAGTCAGAGGAAAGGTAATGTTTTACACTTTAATGTTTGTTCATCATTAAAGGACAACATCTGTGTTCTGAACATAATGACAATTTCTATTCGATTCAGTTTTATTTATATAGAGCCAAATCACATGTACAGTTTGAATCTCAGACACCGCAGCCAGCAAATAAAGTCATACAAGTGACTTCTTTACTTAGACTGAGCCACAAGCCAAAAATGAAGATCAGTCAGAGAAAAGAGAAGACACCGCAACAGGAGGAGGAGAATCTGAAACCTGGACTCCATCACAACCTTTAAACATTGAGAAGGGTGAGTGAGTGATATGTTTTTTATTGATTAGCATTCAAATATCTCAGTGAAGACAGAACAAAGATTTACCACAAAGCAAGAAAGCATGAGACAAGGCTAATCAAAAGGTATTGGCTGAAGCATTTGCTTATTACGCCAACCCTTTTAACAAAAGATCTTTTAGCATGCAGCTCCTGTACACAGGGCTCGAAGCAAATAATAAAATTCAATTCAATTCAATTCAATTTCATTTATATAGCGCCAAATCACAACAAATGTCGCCTCAAGGCGCTTCATAGATACAGAGAAAAGCCCAACAATCATATGACCCCCTATGAGCAAGCACTTTGGCGACAGTGGGAAGGAAAAACTCCCTTTTAACAGGAAGAAACCTCCGGCAGAACCAGGCTCAGGGAGGGTAACAATGAAAACTTTACTTCTACAGTAACATGCATTGAGGGAAATAACTATTTGATGCTTTGCTCATTTGCAAAGAAATAAACAGTCTTACAAATCCAACAGATTCAACAGTTCAGATTCAAAAGTGTCTAAACGTCATTCAAAATGAGCAATATCGTGTAAAAGCTGTCAGTGTGCACAATAACTGAGCTGGTTCACTTCTAACTTTGATAAATCAGACACTGACCTTCTTCCAAAACATGGTTTATTAGCAAATACCCAAAAATGTCACTTCCCTTTGTCCTGAAAAGTGACCATGTCTTCAGCACCACCAATCAGAAGATGTAAATCAGATCATGTGACATTTAAACAGGCAATTTATTAGTTTGTTCACACAGTTATAATTTTGTTTGCTAACTTTATGTGCTATTTTGTATCTTAACAACAGTAGTCTTTTGATACATCATATTATTTTACATTACCCATATGTGTGTCGTTATTTATTTTAGTCACAGTGTAGTTAGTGAAGCATAACTTCTGTTAATGGATTATTGCTCATTCTGTTACTGTTTAGCGTTTGGCTCCAATCCTTCAGTTGGATGGATTGAAAGTAAAGAGGTCACCTTTGACAGGGGCAGCATCTCGATTAATACATCAATGTATAAATACAACTAAGATTCTTTATATTTAACTGAAGGAGATTCATTTCTTCAAAATAACATATTTTGACCCTTGATTAAGCATTTCTTCAATGTTCGATCCTTTAACCTGCCTGTTGTTAGCTTACCCTGCAGGAGAGGAGTCAGAGAAGAGCGCAGCTGAAACAGAGGTAAACATGAAGTCTTTGTATCGTCCCTGTTCACTGTCATAGCAAAATGAACACCAAACTGCTCCTCTAAGTCTACTTATAGCAGTCTACTCTGATGAAAAGAAAGTACACTGTCATTTCTTTGTTTTACAAATATAATAAAATCATCTGTTCCTTACCAGGTTCTGAAACACAACCTCAGGTGCACAACAAAACATGACAGATTACACAATGTCATCACTTATTTAACAGGGGGGTAAAAAAGCCAAACTGCAGTAGCAGTGTGTTAAAAACTAAGTACACCATCATCATCCACTGTGACCAAGTTTTGGCAATGTGCAGATCTGGAGCAGTGTGAGAAATGTGTGTTAATACAATCTTCCAAGGAGTGGATATAAAGGTCGGACGTAAAATGCTCAGAGAAACTGCGAAAAGCATGAGAGCTCCTGACTCTACATGCCCCAGTTAGCATACTAAATGTTAACCTTCATGTCAGTAGAAAAGGACTGAACAAATACAGGTTCTTTGGTAGGTCTGCAGGAGAAAGTCTCTATTCTCTCTCTAAAAAAAAGTTTAGATTTGCAAAGCTTCATATGAACAAACCACAAAATTTATCTGGAACAATGCACTTTGGACAGATGAGAACAGAGTAGAGATGTTTGCCCATAATGCATAAAACCAAACTCAGCATATCACCGCAAACACCCCATACCAACTGTGGTTGAGACGTGATGATTTTGCATCCACAGAAAACCTTACAGTCACTGAGTCATCCAGGAAGTCTGTATACTAAAGAAGTCAAAAGATATTTTGAAGTAAATGTCACACAGCAAATCTACAACAGAAAGGCAACAAATGTGTTGAAATTGTCCAGTGAAAGACCAGACCTAAACCAAACTGATATTCTGTGGTGGGAGTTTAAGAGAGCTGCGCAAAAATAAACGACCACAAATCTCAAAGAATTGAAGCAACGATGTGAAAGAGTGATCACTTCAAGTTATTGCTGCTAAAAGTGGTTCTGCAGTTTACTTAATCCTGGGGTGGACCGGTTTCTCATATGTAGTTTTTCACAAATGGCTTAATTTTGGTTCAGTCTTTGTTGAATACTGACAGGGAGCAACAAGTTACGATACATGTGTGAGATGTTTATCAATATGTTTTATTCTCTAATGCTTAAAAAATTATTTGTGAAGAAAGTAATTTCTAGCCATAACAGCTGAGGTTAAATAACAATAATATGATGAGATAAATTAAGTTTTCAGTTATTGAGTGGTTAACACTGTCATTTGAGAGCGAGAAGGACATTGATTTCACAAAAAATCAAGAGCTTGTCATCCTTTTGTTATAAAGGTCGGTGGCTCTACCTGCATGCTAAGTTAAAATATCTGTTTTTTAGAGCTACACTATGAATGAAGACATACAGTCAAAGAGTAATGACACTGCAGCACCAGCAGAAAACTCTATAATCAAGATTCAAGCGACATCTGAAGCCAATAAGAAGGGTAAGATTTTTTATTTGAACTCTGATCATACACAATAGCAAAACATATACATATCTCACACACACACACACACACATATCTATATATATATCTATATATATCTATATATATATATAGATATATATATAGATATATATATCTATATATATATATATATTAGGGGTGCAACGATACACAAAATTCACGGTTCGGTTCGATACTTTGGTGTCACGGTTCGATATTTTTTCGATACAAAAAAAAATGTTCATGCCTTTTATTAATTTGTCATTTATTAAATTTTCACGGCACATTCTGCACCACATCTCTGTGCGTTCATCATTTGTTTGAAGCCAGCTCACCTCCTGCAACCACTTTTCCGAGAATACGAGCTTCTTTTGTGGTTCGGACTCCTTCTGACATTTCTTTGGAGGTGGAGGAACATCACAATAATTGCTTAAAGGAGCTTCTTCGACATCTTTAAGAGTTCTAAACAAATGTCTGTCCTCCTCCTGAAAATCTTATGGACGCAAACACGCGTTGCAACTTCTCATCTTGTGCGGGTTTTTATTTTGACAGCGAATGCGCACCTGCGGACCACTTATGTGCAGCCCTGGTTATTTAGCTCGTCATATTGCAGCCACAGAAATTCTTTTGTCCATGAAACCATAAAGCTGCACTTTCTTTTTGCCTTATAGTCTGATTTGTCATAACTTTTCCGTTTTGTCACTTCTTCACCCTGACCTGTCTTATTTGGCTCAGCAGAACTAAAATATATATCCTGCTGCTTTTACACACGCACTAACATAACGCTCAGCGATTCTCTGCGCGATCAACCTCTCACATGTTTAAGCTGCGGGAGATTTCACTTGTCATGTTTGCATAGTAAGCTAACGATTGATAAGACGATGTCAGAGGAATTGGTGCGCAAATTATCATCACTCACCAATCAGTACTGTCGCTCTCTATACACAGTTAACGCGATTGCAAAGTGAAAGCAAAAAACAAGCGCAAATTCAAACGCGATTTCAGTATGTCACATATTGACAGTGGCCGATGCCAATGACATAATTACCCAGCTACATTTCCGAAAGAATGCAAAAGCATTGACATATATTTTTCCTTCCTACGATAGGCCGACGGGCAGGGCAGAGATAGATTTTGGTAGCCCGACTGGAAAAAAGCCCCAGGACGTCGGGCTAGCGATTTTGCGAGCCCTGTATCTGATTGAGGAATCACTCATCTTTGGAAAAGAGAGTTTATTATGGAGAAATGTCTCTTTCCAAAATAAAAGCTATACTATACGCTTCTTCTGGGCTATATTCTCAGCAGCATATTAAACATATCAGGTCCCCATAAGGAGAATCATGTGCTAACGGCTGTCTAAATGACTCGGGTAAAGTTTGTAGCATGCGTGCTTGTTTTTGTCTGCTTCCACTTGTCTTTGCACTAGGATGATGTCGGAGTAAATGTGCAGTCATATTGGTTGTGTTCCCACTAGTGCTGTCAGCGTTAATCTGAAATGACGTTAACGTCACAACACGGCAAATCTCCGTTAACGAGCTACCGCGGATCGCCTCATGAGTGGGGCTGGAAGACGTCAACAC
This sequence comes from Neolamprologus multifasciatus, assembly GCF_963576455.1. NCBI lineage: Eukaryota > Metazoa > Chordata > Actinopteri > Cichliformes > Cichlidae > Neolamprologus > Neolamprologus multifasciatus. Next base: position 18,681,631 of record NC_140455.1, read on the forward strand.
ATTAACAAGCTAACTGCGCTAACACACTAGTTCCCACCAATTGAGCATTGCTGGCACATCCAACATACTGATTTACTTTTGTCCATGACACGCTTACCTTCAGGGTCATATGTCACATGAAAACCAAAATAGTTCCAAACGCCAGATCTGAATGAGGGTGGGGGAGGTTCAATTTGCCATGTTGCAACTAGCCTAGCTTCTGTCTCGCTAGCTTGCCCTGCGCTCAGTGAATCTGCTTTCGACTACTCCGCCTAGGCTGCACTGTCGAGCGCAGATCCACTGAGCGCTCAACACAGACAGCATCGTCAGAAGGAAAGTTGATAAAATAAATTAAAAATGTTGTATTGTTCGATACATATGCATACCGAACCGAAAGCACTGTATCGAACGGTTCGATATCGATACGAGTATTGTTGCACCCCTAATATATATATATATATATATATATATATATATATATATATATATATATATATATATGTGTGTGTGTGTGTGTGTGTGTGTGTGTGTGTGTGTGTGTATAAAGAAATGTGCTGATTCCAACTTACTTGGTTCTGCTTCATTGATATCCCGCAGAAACGTCAGATAATGACGCGAGTGAAAATGAAGAGGAGGTAGGAGAATAAACATTTCTATTAAATGATTAAAAAGAATATTATGTTTGTTCTTTGTGACAAGATATTTTAATTTCATTCTCACAGAAGAAGTCATGCCATCGACAATTTGAGACACTGCTCAGCAGACTTCATCTTCAAGACAAACTCCAACTCAAGTTTTCAGTAGAAGATTTTTTTTCAAATATGCCCACCTATAACACTGCACCACATCACATCTGAGAAAGATCTAGCTCAGATGTTTCTCTACAGACTGATGATGTTAGACTACAGGGCCAGATGTATTCTTGTAAGACCAGACAGTCTTGAGATGGCCTATTTAAATCCCACAGTGTCTGAAATCACTGAGACGGATGACGGTGATTTGGAGGCTTTATTGAGAACAAGCGTAGACACACATGAGAAAGAACAGACTCCTCTGCATCCAATGGATGTTCAGATGGCAGTATATCACTGCTCAGACAGCTTCCTTAAACAGATCATAACTGCAAAGCTCGCTCAGTGTCAGTATGCCTTACGTTTGCTTGTTCCTGACCCAGTATCAAAGGAGATTGTGTGTCCTTTGTGGACATTCAGACAAATAACAAAAAGCTGGAAGGTAACTCAAATCAAACCTGACTCACAAATTGTCACCATGAAGAACATCCCAGTCTACAAAGCTCAGACACCCTTGGTGTCATTTTTCTGCCTGGGTTCTTTGTCAGTGTCTAAATCTCAGCTGATGAACACTTTGCTCAACGATCGTCACAGCACCTTCTTCCACAGAAACTGCTTAGGAAGCACCAAGTCTCGCCATCTGATGGATGGTGTGGCAGAGATTGCCTGGTACTGTCCTGCTGGAAAACCCAATGATGCCTTCAATGACTGCATTGCCTTTTGTAATCTTCATGGTGACGCGCTGTCACTTCAAGAACAGCGTGAAATATTGATTGAAAAATCCTCCATCAATATTTTTCTTGTTGAAACTCTGCAGAAAAACAAAGAAAGTACTTCTTTCATAGCAACTCTTTTTAAGTCCAAGAAGTCGCTCATTTGTGTCACTGTTGATGACTGCTGTGATGTTAAGACAAAAAATGGAAAATACATTATCGGGCTCAAAGATAAAAACCAAGCGGATGTATCTGAACAGCTGAAAAAGATCATTAGAGAAGTTTTATCTTCTCCAGATGGTTCCAACTTGAAGCCATTTTTCCATCTTGAAACCATGGCTGAGCTCTCTGGAACCAGAGTGGATGAAAGTGACCCAGCCTGTCAAAGAGGGAAATCTGCTGCTTTGCAAATAATGGATCTGCTCACAAAAGACAACATGGATGTCTCAAAGATCAAAGATGAATTTCTTGCTGTTCAAGGGCAGCTCTGGTGTGACTGGTGCAAAATACACAAACAGCTGTTTCATCTTAGAGGAGAAATTGAAAAGGAGAAAAGTCAAAAGCAACAAGAACTGATGAGAATCCGTCAGAAACAATGTGCTGCTTCCTGCAGTAAACTGATGGAGCTGTTCATTGGAAGCCTCTCATCATTGCCACCAATAGACAAAGAATATTTCCTAAAATGGACTCAGATCTTAATAGATGCGCTCTCCACAAATTATCTTTCTTTGATTCTCAGAAGTTACAATACAACATGGTCTGAGGTCTTGGTTTTGAAAAACAAACACGACAAATCAGATTTGCTATCGAGAAAACAGGCTGAGCTCGAAGGCATCTCCAAAAAACTGCAGTCTGCATCTTTTGGCTTGGAGCACATCTTCAGGGAAATGGGACAGATCTATGAAGCCCATAGAGAAATACAGCAGGAGAGAAACAACACTGACTGGTCTAAATATCCTGAGCTGGCTGCACAGTTGATGATATTAGGATATCCAATGGAGCTGATGGATGGAGATGCAGGTCACGTGCCTTTAACGTGGATCTCCAGTCTTTTAGAGGAAGTCATCAAGAAACTGGGTGACCAAAGAGTTTTTGTCTTGTCAGTTTTAGGCCTACAAAGCAGTGGAAAATCAACAATGCTGAACACCTTGTTTGGTTTGCAGTTTGCAGTAAGTGCTGGCAGGTGCACCAAAGGTGCCTTTATGCAACTGCTCAAAGTATCAGAGGAGATGCAGAAAGACTTTCAGACCGACTATGTTCTAGTGGTGGACACTGAAGGACTGTGTGCTCTTGAGTTGGAAGGTAATGCCACTCCTCACCATGACAATGAACTGGCAACATTTGTTGTTGGTCTGGGAAACTTGACATTGATCAACATCTTTGGAGAGAATCCATCTGAGATGCAGGACATTCTGCAGATTGTTGTTCAGGCTTTCATGAGGATGAAGAAAGTTCAGCTTTCTCCCAGTTGTGTGTTTGTTCACCAGAATGTTACAGATGTGGCAGCAGCAGAGAAAAACATGGATGGAAAGAGACGCCTTCAGGAAAAACTGGACCAGATGACCAAGCTAGCAGCTGAAGAAGAGGTTTGCGATGCAGAGTGCTTCAGTGATGTCATTAAATTTGATGTGCAAAAAGATGTGAAATACTGTGCCCAGCTATGGGAGGGCAGTCCACCCATGGCTCCTCCAAATCCAGGTTACAGTGAGAGCATCCAAGAACTAAAGAACGTCATCCTGTCTAAAGCTTCAAAGTCTGCTGGAATCACACTCTCTCAGTTCAAGACCAAAGTTGAGGACCTGTGGAATGCCCTTCTGAATGAAAGCTTTGTTTTCAGTTTTAAAAACACACTTGAAATTGCAGTATACAGAAAACTTGAGGTTCAGTATGGGAACTGGACCTGGGCCCTTAGAAGCAAGATGTTGACCACTGAAGAACAGCTTCATAACAGAATTGAAAATGGAGATCTTGACAAAGTTGAGAAGACGTATCTTTTGGAGGAAACAAGCAAAACATTTAAAGAAATTAGGAAAGCGATAAAAACATACTTTGAGAGTGACAAGGATAAAGAAATGTTGACTCAGTGGAGAGGACGATTTGAAATCAAAATCAGTGAGTTTTATGATGAGCAGGTGAGCAGATTAAAAACAAAACTTGATGGAGTTATCCTCCAGAAGAAAGCATGTAAACAGTTGGATGATGATAAGACAGGCTTTGAGAACAAGCTGCTACAGAAGAGCAAAGAGCTCGCTCAGCAACTGAAGGATAAAGTCAGAGATGAAGAAGAGCTTAACAAACAGTTCAACTCTGTTTGGAGCGGCTGGATTACTGAATTAACAGCAGATACTAAAACAGTTGTAGACGTCAACTTGGAAGAAGATTATTGTACTATTCTTCAAGAACTCGGTTTTGAACTGGCTTTTGTAGATGAATCAAAAAGACGTGGGAGATACAAGAAAATATCTGAGATTGGTGATTATTCAGACTACCTAAAGACAAGTGGACCAAAATTTCTGGGGACTGTGGTAGATCTTTACAAAAAATATGCTTTCAGCAGTTCTTTCTCATTTAAAGAACAACAACAAATCAGATCGCTCATTGAAAAAGCTGAAAACGAGTCCCTTGGTGCACTGAAAAGTAAACCTGTAGTAACAAGAGGCTACACACCAACTTACTTGCATGAACTTGCCAAACATGTGAAAGACAAAGTCGAGAAATTTGTGTCAGAAAGGAAATTTGCTTTGAAGAAGGATTTCACAGTTGATCTCTTGCTGTATGTGTTCGACAGAGGAGAGACTTGGCTTCTCGAGTCCCATAAAAAATTCAAAATGAGGAATGATCCACTCACATATTTAGAAAGCAAAGAAGCACAGTTTTCCACAGTTTTTAGAAGCTTTTGCAAAGGAAACTCCTCTGCTGTTGTCCTTGGAGAACTGATCTGTGAAAAGCTGAAAGCTTCCACTGTTGAGGCTCTCTACAACAGGACTGCCATTGATCTGGCTGACCAGATGAAGTGCAATTTCCCAGCATTCAGTGGCAACACTCTGGACTTGGAGAAACATATACTGAAGTCCCTCGCTGAGAAAGAAGTCTTTGATGATTTCATCACCTACATCAAGAACCCAAGGAGACATACAAAAGCTTTTATCACAGCAGCGGTAGAGAAATACATCTTCAAAGATCACAAGGATGAAGCTGTGAATTTACTTGAGAAAAACGTTCTTGACATCAACTCACTTGTTAGTCAAGCTTTATTTACTGCAACACATAAAGTCCAAACTCAGGGAGGCGAGGCAGACAGGTGGCTGACGGAGTTTTCCAGTGCGCTAAATGATAAGCTTACTCTGGATCCCATTTGTTCTCAAAACTTCAGTGACATAAATGATTTTAACTTTCTGAAGGGAGAGATAGAGAAAGGATTTGCTGCCATCATTGTGCAGATGAGCACCATGTCACTGGAAAACTTGAAGGAATCCAGACTGAAGCCTGATGAAATCCTCACAGATCAGCTGTGTAAGCGTTGCTGGGTAAAGTGTCCATTCTGTTCCGCTGTTTGTATCAACACTATTGAAGATCACAGTCCCGATGACCACAGCGTCCCTTTCCATCGACCTAATGGGATCCAAGGATGGCACTACAAAGGCACAGTGGAGTTGTGCATCACTTTCTGCACAACAAACGTTTCGAGCGAAGGCAGGTTTTACCCTCATCATGATTCAGAGGAAAGCATTCCTTATAAACAATACAGAACTGCTGGCTCCAAGTATGCCACATGGAGAATCACCCCCGATGGGTCGAGACTATCGTACTGGAAATGGTTTGTGTGCCGATTTCAAAACACACTGGAAGAGCACTACAACCTAAAATTCCAGGGCAGAGGAGAGATTCCTGATGACTGGAAAAAAATCTCTAAAGAGGAAGCCATTAAAAGCCTTGATGAAATGTACTGCTAACTCAAACAAACTGAAGCCCTAGGCTAAATTATCTTTTCTGAATTAACCACTGAAAACTTTTTTTTTAGGATTAATCAAGATTCTTACAACTAACCGGTGACAGTTGGTCAGGGGGTTTGCAGCATAAACAAACGTTTGGCAGCCACATAAAGAAAATCACCCGCATTTAATAACTGTACACAGACCTTGTGTGTGTGTGTGTGTGTGTGTGTGTGTGTGTGTGTGTGTGTGTGAAATCAAGTCATTTAGTTTGAGTAATATGTACAGATTTATCAGATATGTTGTCACAAATTATGTAACATTTAAAGGATGAAGAATGTAAAACTTTCTACACAAATAGTTTGAAACTATTGCCACTGAAAACCATATCAGATCCACAACATTGTTTTATTTACATTTTTTAGTTTTAGATTCTATGTTTATGCTAAAGAACATTGTCACATATAAGATTTAGGATGGTGTTGTCTAGCTTATGCTAGAATCATATAAAACAGTTATTATATCCTCACTGTATGTAGTTAGTTAGACTTTTGTTTTATGCTGACAGTTTTCATATACATACAATTTTTTTATTTGAAATTGTTTTGGACTTTTTAAATGTGATATGAATAAATGGCATGTACATTATCTAAAAATGCTTAAAAAATAAACACTCTAAATTTTCTAAAAATATTTTTTTTGAGTCTGACTCACAGTCTGAACTCTGTGAATTTATATGCACAGAAGTGAGTATTTCAAAACTCCTATCAAGCCAAGTTTAATTAAAAGAGTAGTACTTAATAAAGTATGTTTATGCAAAAAATACATTTTCCAACTGATAACAATGAAAATACGTTTTAAAATTTGTGAAAGTGTTTATGTGTTACACATAAGAAATAGCATAACTAACTTGCATAATCAGCTAACATTATGCCTAAAATACCCTAAAATTCATATGTTTGCCTCTGATAAAAAGTTAAGCGTAAAGTTACACAGCCCAACAGGGTTAGATCCACTTCAAAGGAAGGAGCTAACAGAGGCTAACAGCAGCACCCCATACCAGTTGGTGGCGATAATCCACCATTTCCATGTTTGCCAGCCACCAATAAAACGCACAAGAAGAAGAAAGACGCCGACTGCGCTGCGGCTCCTCCCGTCAGTCACTCTGCTTCTCCGCCCCGGAGGCATGGTTTCGCGGCAAAATTAAGCCTCGTTGACGCAGTTAGACCGCAGCAGAGTCTCGTGAACAGGTGAGACTTAAAAAGTTTTATTTGTGCAAATCTATTTTTTTCCTGCAGCTGACTGTTGCACTTTCTGCTACCTTTGCATTAACATTGGCTTCCATAGCTAATCGGTGTCTTTATCGCCAAGCCTTAGAAACTCCTGAAGACCTGTCACGAGGTCCATGGAGAAGTTATCCTCATGCGTACAGGCTTATCTAATCATCCGAAGAAAAATATGCCCGCATCTGAATTACGTGTACGGATTTTAATACTCCTCTTTCAAGACGCCATCTTTGTTTTGGTTCTGAAGCATTGGCGTAGTTTTGTGAAAATAATAAAAATAGTCTCTGTGAATATACTTGATCCCGTATTGTTAGAAGAGTATTTGAGGATTAAAAACGCTGCTACGTGTTTGGATACGTCTTTCTGAGTTGTTCAAACATGGCATAGAATTTCAAAATAAACGGTTAGATGAGGGACTGAGGATGCTGTGAGTCTGTGGAAGCCTGTTAGTATGGAGGGCCAAACTCAGGAATAAATAAATAACGAAAATAAAGAACCGAAATATCATTGAAGAAACACATTACTCATTATTATTATTATTATTATTATTATTATTGTTGTTGTTACTTTTTCAGACTTATGGTCTAATTTTGCATGAATATCTTTGGTGATGGTTGGGACATCTTTAAAAGGTTACAGGTTAGAGTATAAAACTCATAACAAGCTTCTGTGCAGGTAAAGTTAATTTTGGTGTTATTTAATCAGGTACAAACACATTGCATGTTTTGTATGTACTCAGTAGAGCCATGCCGTCCAATGTGGAGATCAAAGCCAAAGTGAGCGACCTGACACAGTTTGCCCAGAAGGCGGCTGAGCTCTGCCAATCGGAGGGGACGATCATCAGGCAGCATGACACTTTCTTCAGCTGCAGCCAAGGACGGCTGAAGCTGCGAGACTTCATGGTACAGAGAACAACCGATGAGGTTTAGAGAAGTTTAAAATACAAAAAATTTAATTTTTGTTTATTTTTGCTCCTTAGAACGGGTCAGGTCAGCTGATCTTCTACGAGCGTCCGGACACCGATGGACCCAAACTGTCTCGTTACTCCATCACCCCCATCAGTAACCCACAGAGCCTCCAGGTAAAGCAGCAACATATGTAACTGTTAATGAAATTAGGTAGCGTAGGCCATGCCCCCAAACCAGAAACATAACTTAAATCAAGATTTCTCTGTGAATGTGGATTTTTTTTTTTTTTTTTTTTTTTTTTTTTTTTAAATTTACACTCGGACCGACGGCCGCCTCAGGTCTCTTCTCCTCCTGCCTCCCCTTTCTCTCATCCACCTGCTGGCCTCCACCTCTTGCTAATTTTATTGAATCTGAGGAAGCACCGCCATAGCCACCACCAAACAACTGAGTTATTTTTACACACCGACCAGCATCTGGCCAATCCACCACCTCTCATTGTTGATACCGTTACAAAGGAAAAAAAGTCACCGGGCCACCGAGCAAATGCCCAGTATGCCAGACAGCCAGTCCAGCTATGGTCGTGCCATCAGTTAACCCTTCACGCGTGCCTAGGGTTGCCAACCCCTGCAGTAGACCAATAAAATTGATAAGTAGTATATATATATGGTATATATTTTTACTGGTTGTTAAGAGATGTCGTAATGTTGTTTGTGCACTGTTCTGTAAAAAAACCATAAGCAACGTAATTTGTGTGTTACTGTTACGTACGTATACTTAAAGGTAGCCGTGTTACAGGCGCTGTTCGAGGGGAAAAAAGCATTTGCAGTATGTGTTTTTGTATTTTACCATAACGTTTATGTTACCTTATGGATTAAATTAAACGTTAAAAATCCTCACGTGTAATATTTCTGTGTAAATATCTCATATTACAAGTGAAACGCATACGGCTTAAAATCCAGTGCGGCCTGTACAAGTAGAAAATTGATTTTCTTTCTAAAATTAGAGCATGCGGCTTACGGTAATAATTGTTTTTGATAGTACAGCCAAGTGTAGAATGAGAGGGTGTAGGGCTGTAGAGGGAGGTTAAAGTTGGGGCTCCAGATGAAGCTAGGCATACAGCAAAGAAAGAGATGGCAAAGGCTCATACTGAGACTGAGGAAGAAGTAAATTGGCTAAGCAGACAAATCAAGGTGATAAGGATGTGCAGCAGGCTAGAGTGATTAAGGATAGAGATGACAACCACTAAAAAAAGAGTTGCTTAGATGAAAGGAGTACTTTGAGCAGCTAACATGAAGTTTGTGTTTGGAGTTTTACAGTGAGTTTGGGGACGGGGACAATAACAAGCTGTTGAAAGACAGCTAGAGTTACTGAGGTAGTTAAGAAGGCTATTTAGAGCAGTGGTGGGAACTCCAGGCAGATGTCTTGCAGGTTTTCGATCTCACCCTGGGTCAACACACCTGAATCAAACGATTAGTTCAGTACCAGGCCTCTGGAGAACTTCAAGACATGTTGTGAAGGTAATTTAGCCCCTTAAATCAGCTGTCCAGAGTGTGTGCTGCAACCCCTGGTGGGCTTTGAAGGTACCACATATGAGAAGCTTTATAATCAGTATGTTTAAAAACAAAAACGTTTAATTTTCAGATCTTTAATTTATTTTTGACACTGAGCTGAAAATTCAGCATCTTGTGTATTTGGATCTTTAAGTATATCTCAGTGGCAGTAATCTTAATAACAGTAAATATGTTTGTGCAGGTTGTCCTTTCAGAAGCCCTCGGGGTCAAAGGTGAAGTAAAGAAGGAGCGGCGGCTGTTTCTGATTGGTCAGACCAGAGTTCACCTGGACACGGTAGAAGGACTGGGCCACTACATGGAGCTGGAGGTCAGCAAACCTGTCACCTTTACCTCAAGCTATTGATCAGTGAATGATCAGAAAACCCGCTGAATATCTGCTAATATCAGAAACTTAAACTGTGTAAAATGTTGTGCAAAAAGCTTAAAAGCTTCGATTTCACCAACAAAATATGCTTAAAGATGACACGCTGTGACTTTAAATGCGGTTCCTGTTGGTTAATGTCAACACGTCAGTTATCCTCTCACATAATGAAGATGAAAAGAAATAAAAGCCTGATGGTAGTGTAGTTAAGTGTGCACACTTGTATATGTATTTAAAAGTCAAAAACTAAATTCTGCTAAAACTTAGAACTTCCCAACTCTGTCGCTTTTTTCATGGACTTGGGTTGAATTTATAGAAAAATCTGAACACCGATGCAAACAGTTCGTTTGATAAGTGAGTCTCACCTGCTGGTGAGATTTGGTTAGGCAGGAGAACTGAGGAGCACCGGCTGGATCAGACCATTTCCAGCAGTGTCTGAACATATTTTAAACCCATTGTTGCTTCAGGGGGACAGAGTTCATGATCGTCAGCATTTCTGACATCGTGTTAGATTTATTATAGCTGTCAGATCTCAATCTGAAGGGCTCTGAGAGAACAGAAAGTTCTCAGTGAGTTGGTTGTGAGTTCTGTGCAGAAATGGATCCAGAGCTCTGTAGGTGTAAACCTGCCCACTGAATAATCTGTTGTGTGTTTGTTCAGGTGGTGATGCGACCAGAGCAGACTGTGGAAGAGGGACAGCAGGTGGGGTTTAAACAGTTTATCTACCAACAGATGCAGCCCACAGTCTCACACTGTCTTTGGAAAAGACACATTTTTGTCTCCCTTTATTTAAATATTTATTTAATTTTAGGTTGCTGAGGATCTGATGGAGAAGCTTGGAGTTTCTAAGGAGAGTCTGGTGACCGGAGCGTACATGGACCTGTTGCTGAAGGAACACAAAGAGACATAAAACAAACACACACCTGAGTTCCAGCTGCAGTGGTGTGATTGTGGTAGACTGTGATCTGTTGGTTTCTGTGAAATGATTCATTAAAATTCATAATGTTTTGTATGAAATCCTTTTTTTAAACTACGATTTATGTTTTTGTTTTCTAAATAAACGGGCTCCTGTTCAAACAGAGCTGGGTAATGAGTGATCAGAGCAACGTCCACCTGCTGATGTCATCAATCACAAACCAATGGGTTTGGATCTGAGTCTAAAGGGGAACAGTGCGCTAAATGTTAGATAAAATGCTTAGAAAAAGTGCTGGTATGAATGGGTGTGAACTAGTGAATTGTACAAAGTGCTCAGAGTAAAAAAACAAAACAAACCAAAAAAAACGCTATATACGAACCAGTCTGTTTACCATTTTACATTTAGTTTAAAGCTTTAGTTACTCATAGTTCTGTATATTGAGATTATTATGGAAAGTAAATGCTAAAAAAAAATCTGTATATAATAATCAAATTTGGCTTTTGTGTTGGAGAAAACAATATACAACAGTGGTCAGAAATTTACATCCAGTCATGGGCGTGAATGTCAGGAGAATTTGGGTTTTTTAATGATTTCTTTGAATTCTTCTTTTTCTATGGGGGAATGATATGTAGAGCATACATCTTTAATGACTTTTAAAAACAAGATTTCTTCAATCCACATAGGCTCAAATATATACATATGCTGTCATTAATATTTAGTTAAATGTCCCTTGACTAGACACTTCTGGTAACATCAACAAGCTTCTGGAATAATTCAGACTAGATATTTGACCACCCAGGCAGAACTGGTAGTTAATTTACATTGGCTAGGTTCCTCGCATTCTCCTGGCTTTTAAGTATAGTTGACTATAGTCTTTGTTATTGTAAGGTTTTTACTTTATAATAAAAATGCACCTTGAGGCAGTTGTGATTTGATGCTAGATAAATAAAATTAAGTTGAATTCAGCATATTTTCAACAAGGTTTTGGGAAGCCCATTCTAGAAGCTTAATGTTAGCCAGCTTTATCCAATCCAGAACCAATTTTGATATGTATTTGTCCTGTTAGAACACCCGTCTGTGTCCAAGTTTCAAGCATCTAGTTCTTAATTTAATTTAATTTAGTCCTCCTCCATTATTCCACACACTTCGTGCAATGTACCAGCCCAGAGCATGATGCTACCACCACAGTTGGTGCAGTGTTCTATACAGTGCAAGTTTCAGTGAGTCTCAACGGTGTTGATTTTAGAGCAGAGACTTCTTTCTTGGTATGCACCATCTCAGTCCATGGTGGTGTAAAACTGGCTTCATTGTGGACCATGCTGCTGGTGTTCCAGCACTTTGCAGTTTATAACAGGCTTTAGCCTTGGTGTTTCCTGGGTCGTTCCTGAACATCCTAACCAGTTTCCTCTCATCTGAGGGTGAGAGTTTGGGTCTTCTTCTAGACCTTGGTAAAGTTACACATTTTAATAATTTGTACTTGCATTCAGTTGTTTGAACTGATGATCTTAGAATCTGCTGCTGTTCAGAAATGGTTCCAAGAGATCTTCCAATTTAAGTAAATCTAGAATTCTTGTTTTTACATGATGAGTTCCTTGAACTTTTTAATTGATCTGAGTATTGATCAGTCCAGTGAGTGCTGTCAAACAAGTCATTTTTATGCTGTAAAGAGAACCTACCATTTGCAGTTAATCATGATCACTGATCAGAAGTTAATAGTCCTTGGACCCGTCAAGTTAAAAGACATTGCAAAACCTTCAATATCACTTATAAACAAATTTTTGAGTGTATGTATATATTTGAACCCATGTGGATTAGAGATCATTCAAAATAAATTCAAACTTGTGCACTCGGGTCTTGTTTTTTTATAGTCATTATTGATGCATGCTGCACAGTCATTCGACCATCGAAAAAGAACAGTTCCAAGTATTCACATTGATGCCAATGATGAAACCATGGCCAAACAGTATAAGGTGGAATTCACTGTGATACATGGTGTAGGTTTTTTAACCCGATGCAGATGACACTGTTTTATGGCTGCTGCTCAATTTTATTTTATTTTAATCAAAACTGAGTTGAAAAAACCTTTTAAGTGCTCACTTTAAAGCTTTACCCTCAATTGCAGAACACCTGGAAACACCTCGTATAGCACATGTTAACAAGGTGCTTAATCTCCCATCCATGTGCTGTTGCCATGGTAGCGAGCCGATCTGCCTCTTATTTAAATGTAAATCCCCAAAACACAGATATTCAGCTCTGTGGGAAACTATTTTTTTCCTCTTTCCTCCTTTTAATCCAGCATGGCTGGAAAATCTCCTGAAAGGTGAGGAGGAAGAAGAATCAGGAATTTCAGGAGGTTTTTAATCGGCCACAGGCCTTATAACTCAGATCACATATCAACCTTTAACCTGCGTGTATTTCCTTTAGTTAGACATCAGGAAATGAAGGTTTGTTTTCTGCTCTGTGCAGTTTTACCTCGGAGCCAAACATGCTGCAGTCCACCAGAGAGCGCTGTGGTTCTTTAACAGGCTCAGCGGCCTGCGGACCTGCAGTTTAAGAGGTTTTCTTCAAGCCTGCAAACTTTGCTCAAAGCAATATTAAAGACGTTTTAATGGGAAACTGGAGCTAGTTTTGTGGTACTGAAGAATGACCCACAAAGAGCATCAAGGACTAGCACAGATTAATGGACAATACAACTTTATTTATCCAGAAGTTTGGAAATTCTTTTGTTACAGCAGTCATGTTCATTCCGTTTTGCTTTTGTCCTCATCTCCCTGGAGAAAAAAACCCAAACAGCTTCAGTGTATGTTGTCTGGAGGCTCCCAGCTGATGAGGTTCGGGACCCTAATTGTCATCAGCTAATTTTTCACTGAAGCTGAAATCTTTTTAACTCATGCAGTGGCGTCTTCACCTCAAGTCTCACCACAGGGCGTGAATTTCTGTATAATCACTTCCCTTTGCATTAGAAGGGCACTGTGATGCACCAATAGCAACTTTTTCTCTCTGTGATTGGAAGATAAAGAACAAGTTCTGCACACAGATCTGCAGCATAACCACGGACAACAGGGGGGAAAGGGGAAGGTCACGGAGAAGGTTTGTGGATGGAGAGGGTTGGTGTGACAGTGTGGAGGATGCTCAGGATGGGATGGGATGATCCACTGAGGCAGCCCCTGAAGTTAGTAGCCCAAGAAACAAGAAGAAGAACCACAGTCGGTATAAAACATGGACAATGTGAACATGATGTCACCTGTTGATTTGTGAAGTCCTCTTCTGAAGCCTTGAGTGTTTTCAACGTCTCCATCTTGATTGTTTGGTATTAGTCCTTTCTTTTCTTTGAATGGGCTCACAAACTCATCAGGAAGGTATTTAGAGAGGTTTTCCCGCACATAGGACCACAAGACCTTTTGCAGCCACAAGTGTGGCCCCCTGGTGGCCATTACAAAGAATACAAGTCTAAAACAAGAGCATAATTAATTATTTCTTTTGGCTCTTAAATGTACAAACAGTATTTAAACTTATCTGTTCATGTTTTCTGATTTTGAAATACTTCAGATTTTCTTCTGCCAGTTACTGTGAACACACCGTTGTCGGTGTGCCTTGGATCCACACTGTTTCCTCACTGGTCAAAACAACTGTTTATTGTTTGTTTATCACAGCTGATGTCTTCTGCCACATCTTCTGTCGCTCCCTGCCCTTAACTTTAGGTAGCACGTCTGTCCATTACACAGAAATCAACATGTCTCCATGTTAAATGATTGGAAAGTGCATATAAAGATATTTATTCTGGTTTTTCCCCCAAACATGGAACACTTCAAAACATTTTTGTCCAGGTCAATCGTTTACGCCCAAGTTTAGCTTTCAGAGGAGGCCTGTGGTGACGTGTTAAACTCCTCAGGGTGGCGCTCTGTGAGTGGTGCATACATATAGTATGGCTGAGTGATGGGTGAGAGGTTTACATGTGAAGAAGGGGAAGGAGTCATGTGATTGTGGGCCACGTGCACTCTGATTGGTCGAGTCTCTTGAAATTCAAGTAAAAAGTGTGTGATTTATTTATTGTTTTTCCCACATCCATCTTTAAATGGGGCTCATCATCATCATCATCATTGGATGCCAGTGATGATGCTCAGATGCTGAATTCTCCCCCCCCCCCCAACCAGGTTTCATCGTTGCCATGGTGATGGGGCCGCTCCTCCACGCCCACACTGCTTACCCCCTCTCTCTCTCTCTCTGCTCTCTCATGCTCACAGCGAGCGAGCGAGGGAGAAAAGACACGGAAAAAAGAAAGAGAGCGAGAGAGAGGTGTGTTTTCTAACCCACGCATTGGAGTGGGAGACAACGTGCACACACACACGTGCACACACACACACACACACACACACACACTTGCGTCCACAGTGTGTCATGCTAGCAGTGTGTGGGCTGAGCCGACCAGCCTTCCACTCATCCTGCTTCTCTCCCTCTCTCTCCCTCTTCTTCTCCTCTCTCTTTTTGTCTCCAGATACTCCTCTTCTTCTTCTTCTTCCTCCTCTTCTTTTCTCCTCATCTTCCATCCTCTCCCATCCTCTCCTCCTCCTCTGTGTTTCTCTCTCCATCTTTTCTTTTCAGTTTATCATCATGGAGAACGAGTCGGCAATCTTCTGGGTGAGTCTCTCTCTGCAGCGCTCTATGTGTGTGTGTGTGTCTGTGTGTGTATGTTAAAGATTTGTTTGGATGATGTTTCAGCAATATGTTTGCAAGTGTGTGTGTAGGTGTGTGAATCGGTAATTTGTAACTTTAAAAGTCGTGATTCCTTTTATTCACACTTAACCATTTTTACCTCTTCTTATCATATGTTTCCTTTCCTTCCCTCATCCCTCCTTCCCATCTCTTTCCTTTCCCTAACTGTCTTTCATCTCCTCCTTTCCTTTCCTTTCCTTTCTATGTCTTGGTCTTTTTTCATACTTTTTTATTAGTTTCCTTTGCCAATCTGTCCCCTTCCTCTTTTCTTTATCCCCGTGTCTCTGTTTTTCATTTCACCTCTTCTGTACCTTACCTTGTCTGTTCCTTCCTTAATTTTTATTCTGCATTCTTCCTTTTTTCCTCTTGATTCCTTTACTCTTCTTACGTCCTTCTCTGTCTATCTTTTAATTCCTTTATGTCTGCATACCTCCTTCCCCTTCTCTTCTCCTCTCCTCTGCTTTCCTTTCCTTTCCTCTCTTGTCCTACCTTTTTATTTCCTGTTTCTATTTCCTCCAGCATCACTTTACTGTCCTTTGAGTATGTGTGTATTATGTAAGCGCAGCTGCCAATGTGTAGGCTGTAGTCTCAGACCGACCACCTAAACACATGATCCCCTCCAGCCCATCCCACTAAAAAAAGAGTAAGAAAAAAACCCACTTAAAACAGGAACAGGAAGTGAATCTTCTTCTAAAGCACTGACTCTCTTTGACATCTTGTTGCTGTCACAGCTAGGTGGTTAAAAGCTGTTGTGAAAGAAATTTATATCACAAATTAATGCAAAAAGAAAGTGTAATTAAAAAAATCATAGAGGCTGATTTTTTTCTGGAAAGCTTTGGAAAAACTCCATTCTTAAATGCCAGATCGTAGTTTTGAATGAATGGTATGAATGGCGTTCTTCACTCATCAAACAAGACAAGACATCTGACATCTTATAATTAATCCGATTTGCAGTTTGTGGAAGCTGGCTTGTGACCTCTTAGGCCAGATTTTTAAAAATCATACCTTTCCTCTGATATTGATTACATTTGCACATCGTAGAGACAATGTTAGAATCAATTCAAAGACAGTTTCGCTAAGACTAGCTACTGGCAGCTAACCACAGCTAACAAAAATAACAGCAACAAAAAAGCAGCACTTTCAGAAAGAAAAATTCAGCATATTCTCAACAACTCACCACAGTATAGTTGTCATCAGTCAGAAGTGGCCTGTATCAATGACCTGTATCAGTTCTGACTGATGACTCCAGAGTAAAGAGTGTAGAGACTTCTCATCCAGCATTAACAGCTGAGGTAAGCAGTGGACTGACAGCCTTCCACAAATAGGGAAAATCTGCAGGTTCCAGTACAAACAGTAGTAGAAACATACAGGTTGGCTTCAGCTATTTTGGAGATTGAAACATTTTTGTCATACAGCAGCCATCTTAGCTATTGTTATGCACTCGAACTGGGAGGGGTAATAAAGCAAAAATCAGCTGATCCACTGACATCTAGTGGTAAAACTTTTACACACTAGCAATGTTAGATACCTGTTTATTTCTAATATTAAGTTAGACATTTGAATGTAGGAGTCTGTGGGGACTGGCTGATGCAGCCAGCTTCAACTTTTTTAGTTAACCTAATTGTTAAAAAGGGTTGTTTTGTTGTCCATTAAGCTCATTTACATTTCTCAGAGGAGTGATTACACTATTAGAACTTATTTGTGTGGAAAATGGTGAAAATTGTAGTTAACAGATGTTTCCAAAGGTCCAGCTGTGTGGAAACCTCCTAAAGGCCCCGAACAGGTTGGCCTTGGCCACGCTAACCCCCATTTAGTCCATGAAGGCCCTGAGGCCAGAAACACTAATTGTCTTGTATCTTTGTTGGAAAACATGTTTGCATTAGCATTTGCATTTACAGTCTCTTTGAGTCTTTATTGTCCGTTTGTCATTCTGTGGTCTTTGCGGTTGTTTTTGAGCCTTTTTTTTCCTCAATATTACATCTCATTACAGTCTTATATTTGATATTGATATTTTTAAATCTTTTAATGGTCATGCTATCTTTAAAAGTATCTCTGTGGTGATTTATGGGATAGCACAAGAGTGTCCACCCTTGGATTTTGGAGGACTGCACAGGAGCTCATTTATGATGAATAAAAATGCCTCTCCATAGGCTCTCTGTAAGCAAATGTCTCTGTAAATAGTGAAAACAACAGTAGCATAAGCTAAACTAAGTCGTTTTTAGTACCTAAACCAAACCAGGTAGAGTTCAGGAACTAAATCAAACTAAGTTTTTACATAAAACAAATCAGCAAAGGAAAAAACAACAGGAGAAAAACACATCCCTGACATACATACAGTGTATTCTTCCACCACCTAAAGTGGGCACTGTGGGGCTGTAAAACGAGGCCTTTATCTCTTGGCTACAGATATTGCTGCAACCACTTCATCAGGGCACCGATGCCAAGTGATGCCTTGAGTATAATGAGAAAACGCTGGATGCATATGTTGAAACAATATTATGTTATGTCTCGAGATCAGAAATCGTTGTTTGGTTTTTATCTTTTCCAATTTGCTGTGCTTTGTCTCATTCAGGAGAAGACACTGATGCTCATTCAGTCCATTGTATCAGATGCTCTAAGAATTCTTGTTCTTACTCTAATGTGAGAAGTACAGATTCTCCTCAGATTTTAGGTTCCCAGTGATGTGCGAAACTTGACAAGATAAAGTGTGTGTCAGAGGGAGAGAAATTCAGTGTGTATTATCAGCTCCTGCTATTGGTTACCATGGTAATGGCCAGGGGAGCTGCATTTCCAGGACACACACACACACACACATCTTGTTCACACCTTACAATAAAAAGCATCTTTGGTGATCTGACCACAAATGGATGGCTTTAAATCCAGCTGTGAGCACACCTGAAGCATTCAGAGGTGCTATCAGGATGTGGCTGTTTATATTCAGAGCGACACATGTGGCGAGAAGTGCAGCAAGAGCGCAGATACATAATGAATGCAAATGCAGTCAAAAGCTCTCTCAACTGCTGGGAGAGGACTGGAATTATCATCAAATTAAAGTCATGAATTCAAGATTCAATTTAGGGATGTTTTCACTTTGGTTCGGTTAAAACAAACTGGTCTGTTTGCACAGCTACTTCGACTCATTTAGGCGAGTGAGAAATCTCATCTCGTATAAGGACAATTGTTTGAAATTCAATTCTGGATTTTACAGCAAGGCAATGAAGAGAAGCCAATATGAGAGAAATATGATGTCTCTTAGTACTCTCACAGCAGCATTTTCGGATCACCTGGAGGCTTTTTCAGAGAGCTGTTAGGACTTCCTGATATTAAGGATAAAGGCCATTTTTCACTTTCATTCTGAGACAGGGTGTTCCTAATTTTGACAAATTAAGTAACTGAAAGAACGTGGTCCTCCAGATGTCTTTTATGTGCGAGTTAAAGGATATGATGACTCCCAGATTCCTTACAGCATCACTGAAGGCCAAGATAATGCATCCACAGTGACTATCTGATTGTTAAGTGTGACGGTATTAACCTTTTCTAGGTCCATATCTTCTTTTATTTCCCAAAAGTAAACAAGGACAGAGTTAGCACTAAGCGTTTCAAGGGCCAAAACCTATAACAAGTCCAATAAAGTTTCCAGATATTATAATCAAATGTAGAGGCCAGTCATCTGTGAAGGAGATAATTTAGTAGGTTGAGGTGAATTGGAAGTTTGCAGTAAGCTAGCTCAAACAAAAACATAGAGACGTTGGTATAAACCTTCAACCTTTAAAATATTTTTGTATTTTGTTATTTGGCTGATTTACGGTAGCGTGAACCTGTACGCAATCTTAAGGAAGGCGCCTCTTTGCTTATGAGGTCAGTCAGTAGTAAACCAGAAAGGATATAGGCTCCAAGTCGGACACAAAGGATAAAATAAACAAACTAGTAAGCGCCTTGAAGCAACTGTTGTTGTGATTTGGTGCTATATAAATAAAATTTAATTGATTTGAATTTGGAGAGTTAGCTAGTTTGGCTGGTTTACATATAATTATCTCTCATCAGATGGCTAACGTAGAGAATAACTTTCAGTGTAAGGGTTAAACTGCACACAGTGAAATTATATATGCTGAGGTTCAATCAGTGAGGTACAGCAGTGGCATCTTAAGTTCCTACTGCCATCACATATCCAGTGTTGGGAAGGTTACTTTTAAAATGTATTCCATTACAGAATACAGAATACATGCCCTAAAATGTATTCTGTAACGTATTCCGTTACGTTACTCAATAAGAGTAACGTATTCTGAATACTTTGGATTACTTAACATATTATCATGCATTTTACAACTACGTGAATGTACTATTGCTGTGTGATTTATTACTATTACTGAAGGTCCGCGGCTCCGAACCGTAGTAAAGGGACCTCTGGCTAATACGGTTCCGTGTCGGGCTCGTAGCTGAAAACTAGCTTTACTTTGTTGTGTGGGTCAACTCTGCTTGCGAGAGACAGAGAGAGGCGTTGAAAGGCTGCTCCAACGGAACTTATTGTTTCGGAGGAAAACACGAACAAAGCATACAGTCGAGTTTTAATAGCTTACTTACAACTGGGCTCGTCAGGCACTCTTCTTGGCTGTAGTGGTTATTATTATATTTACATGCTTCCAGCTCCCGTTTTTGTTCGATGACAACTCGTACTTTTCGATTCTCCTTTTTCTCCCACCTCGCGCTCACAGACACATAATGAGTATGGCAGTCCATTCTCCCTGCAGCACGGACTACACTGCCTATGATGCTACATTCTGCCTATTAGCTTAGCACAACAACAACAAAAAGGCGCTCTCTCACCCAGGAAACACGCAGAGCGAGAGCGTCACCCTGTAACCATGGCAACCGCAACGCTGCTGCCTGGAACTACTGTCAAACAAAAACGAAACAGTCCTGACCCGCCACAATATGAAACAGGAAAGTACCGCCGTGTAATCCATTTATTTCAACAAAGTAACTGTATTCTAAATACCACCTTTTTACACGGTAACTGTAACGGAATACAGTTACTCGTATTTTGTATTTTAAATACGTAACGGCGGTACATGTATTCCGTTACTCCCCAACACTGCACATATCAGCACAAACACCATCCCCAGAGTGGTTTGGTGTGACATGCTGCTGTGTGGTTTGGTCTACTCCCTGTGATAAAATCCTGATCCTCAGCCTCAGAAAGCTTAGAAGCCCTGATAGTGATTATTTTATGAAGCATGTGTGGTAATGTACACCATGAGTTTTTAAAAACAGGAGTAGTCCTAATAAAAAGCTGGAGAGGCAGAGTTTTTAGGGTTTGTGGTCTATACAAGTTCAATACAATATTTTTTAGTAGTAGTTGCAATTTTGATTTAAAAAAAAATATAAGATTTCTAGTTTTTTGGTTCAGAATTTGCCTCTGAGGGATAATAACTTTATTGATATATATTAAAAAAAAGAGTTGACAAAGCTTCTTGACAGACATCACACAGTATGGCCAAAAATAAAACAATATTGTGAATGGGAAGTTAAAACAGTACAACTCTCCATAAAAGTATACAACAAATTTTTAAATGATACACTAGCAATTACAAAACAATAAGATATGATAGAACAATAAATGTCAGAAAGAGCAACGAAAGAGAGAATGCATCATATAAAACACATAAATATGTGATTTTTAGAAGTCACACTGATTTCAAAGGTAGGTCATTCCAAAGTCCTGATGGCAAAACCATCATCTACTTTAGATTTAAGTCTCAGAACAGCCAGGAGGGCTGAGGATCTAAGGTTTGAATTGGCTCATGTGGGGTCAACATATTTGCTATGCAGCTTGGAGCCAAACCACATCGGGCTTTAAAAATATCAGTAAAATCTTACAATCAATTCTAAAACCTACAGGGAGCCAGTGATGAGAAGCCAGGATCTGGGTAATGTGACGCCATCTGCTTAAACCAGTAAGAACCAGAGCTGTTGTATTTTGAACCAGATGGAGATGAGTGACATTTCATTTACACCAAAAAAAACAAAGTAATCTAACCTGGAAATAAATGCATGGACGACTTTTTCACAGATCACATTTTGAAAGCACTGGTTTAATTGTGGTGACAGATCTGATTTCGTTGAAGCAAGACTGGAAGACTTTCCTGATGTCTCAGTTAAAGTTTAGGCCTGAGTCAAACTGTAGCTTTAAGTGTCTGGCGGTTGGGTACATGTTAACATGTGTGTTGGCATGATGGCATCACACAGTTGCTGCATACTTACATACATCCATGATGGAAATCTGTTGTTTCACCACATCTAGTGAGATCTGGTGACTGTGGAGGCCACTTAAGTAAAGTGAACTCATTGTCATATTATAGCGTCTGTTATAATGGCATAGCACTAGTAGGGGGGTCTTCTCACTAAGACCCTCAGAGTGTGTGTGTTGCCTATAGCCATTACAGCCAGCCACACCTTTCTCGTGTTCTCCTGAGGGAGACCTTACCTTTGTAACATGTTGATACAGGGATCTACCTGAAACTGGCACATGTAGAGCCGTGGAGACCTGTCCTGTGTGGTCTTGTTGTTGTTATGCCAAATAAAAGCCTAGTGTTCTACCTACCTGCCTAAACTGTGAGTTATCTGGTTGTCCCAGGCTAACTAAGAAATTAGTTTGAAATGATAGGAGCTTTTATGACATGGATTGTAATCCTGCTGGAAGCAGCCATCATAAGATGGGCGTAGTGCGGTCATAAAGGGATGGACATAGTCAGCACCAGTAATCAGGTAGGCTGTGGGGTGTACAGGTTTCACAGTTGCTACTAAGGGGCACAGAGTGTGCCCAGAAAATACAAGGTATGATGGATCCTTGTTTTCATTTTAGTTATTCAAAATTCTGTAGCAGAAATCAGACAAAGCAATATTTTTCCAGTCTCCAATGTCAAATTTTGGAACTTGTGTGAATTATAGCCTCGGTTCTCTGTTGTGGCATCTGGTGTGTCATTCTGCTGCTATCACCCATCCACCTCCAGGTTCGACATAAGCATTCAGAGATGCTCTTTTATATACTTTGGTTGTAACAAGTGTTTGTTTGAGATAGGGTAACGCAGATAACCACTTTGATTGTATGGGAAAATCCTAATAGACAAAAAGATAGCATTTCTTCCCCATGGTTGGTTTGAACTTCAGTAGGTCGTCTTCACCATTTCTATATACCTAGAAGCATCAAGCTGCTGCCATGTGATTGGGGTATTAGACACTTCCGTTAACAAGCAGTTGAACATCTATCCATCAAGTCTAAGCAGAGAAACCCAGACCCCACAACCTCTTCTAGCTCATCCGGAAATTCCCAGGCCAGCTTTGAGACATAATATGTCCAGCATGTCCTGGATCTTCCCTGAGTCTTCCTCCCAGTAGGGCATGCCAAGAACACTCACCTTCACCTAGGAGATGCCGATTAGGTTTAGATATATGCCCTAATCAATTCATCTGTCTCCTAACGATATGGAAGAGTAGCAGCAGAACTTAGGTAAATAAACAGCTTCACTTTCAAATTCAGCCCTTTCTTCATACCAATAAACATGTACAGTATGCGGGGGCCCAATCCATCTTTTAATCTTTTGACCTCTGCTGGAAACAGCACCACAGGGTAATCAATATATTTTGGCATAATTTCTGGACAACTGTTGTGTTCCCTACTTATATTCAGATTTTACATACTCAAACCGTTAAAAGTACTTAAAAGTTTCAGTTGGTTTTGTCAAATCTGTGGTTCATAAAGGCCATCAGAAAAACAAAACAATCCCACTGTAATCATCCCAGTATGTTTCTCTACAAGACGCCTGTTTGTTATTATTCATGAAGTGATTGATTTGCAGGCGAACAATGCAAACTCACTACAGGCCTAAAGGGTAACTATAACCCTAAATTAGACGTGAAAGTGATCGCTACTGTTAGTCTTTGCAGTCGTTTCTGAATAAACTCTAGTGTCTACATTTATAAATAGAAGGAACAGTCTTTCTCTCCGAGCAACAGTGCAGCTCACTGATGGTTTTTTTGGACAACAATGGAGCTCGATGACACAGAAAAGACATGTACAGACAACACTTGTAAATAGGATACATGCTGTGTTGCGTTTGGTGTTGTGATGGGCTATAATATTTTTAAAAATCTCCAAAGATCGTTTAATCCACACAGGATTTGGGGGGGATTTGTAATGTGTTCATCACATAATGTAACAGCAGGTTTTAATACTTCATGTTGGATGTGAAATATATCAAATACAAATTAGGACAAAATTAATGTGGTCTTGTTCATCCATGTTTATTCGGACTGTGAGTATTAGACCTTTTTTTAAGTACTTTTAGTTCTGTTCTGTAGTTACAGCTAAGGAAATAACAATGAGGCTTCTCAAAAAGATGTAAATTGAAGAATATGTGGATGTGTTCTTGTTCAGGAGGACTTCTGTAAGCGTTTGACCTTCTGAGGACATTTTGTCAGGTCCTCGCTTTCTTAGAGGCCTGTTTCATGGTTCAGGTTTAAATTAAGTCACATCAAAGCAATTGTCAATGAGGGACCTCAAGAAGATATACAAGAATATGTGTATGTGCATGTGTTCTTGTTCAGCTGTGAGAACTAGTGTGAGTGCGGGGACATTTTATTGGGTAACAATGTTATTGCAGAGTTTTGTGGGGTTTCAGGTTAGAATCAGGTTACAGTTAGGAAAATGTGATTGGATGAAATCGATGTCAATTGCCCCCTTAATTCTCTGGAAACAACATCAACATTCCTGGATGAATAGCGGGAGGGTCTAAACTTTTTCAGTAGCGTTTGTCTTGGTGTTTACCTGATGAGCGTCAGTAAAAAAATATAGTAAGAAATATAGATTTTTTAGCGTTAACCTTTTTTTCCATTTTATTACTCTGTGAGCATTAATGTATGATCCTATAACAGGGCTTCTGGACCTTACATCAAATTTGCATGTAGTCTGAGTCTAGTCTGTCTGAATTCTGTTTTTATAGTTAACATTTACATTCAGGCATTTAAGCACAACCTGTGTCTTAATCCCAGAGGTCAGGATTTTTTCTCAATTTTTCTTCTTTCAAATCGTCTTAACTTGATTAATATAGTAGGTCTTTTACAATCTTCCTGACAAATAACAAAACCAGCACAATGTCATATCCTCTTCCATCTATTGATTTATGCAGAAATATGGGAATATGGTACTCAAGAAGCCTGCCTCAAGTGGACATTAGAGCAATTGCAATTTTTCTTCAGCTTCATTTTTCAGCCCTTTTGGGTTGCCTCTTAAATTTTCAGTGATGGGGCATAAAATGTTAAAAAGCTGTGTATGTGTATGTCTGTGTTCTTGTATAGCTGTTTTTATGAGGACTAATGTAAGAATTATACCATCATTGGGTTGTCTTTTTATCGCATGCCTATTTGAGGGTTTAATGTCAAATCAAGTTACAGTTAAGGAAATTTCAACAGGGTCTGTCACAAAGATAGAAGTTAAATGTGAGTGTTATCAGTGAAGTCCAGGTTCTCAGCTTTTTCCTGGCAAACATCCGTTTCCTTGGCAACCCAGACAGGAAACAGGAAGCGTGAGTCAGAGGAAGTCCTTCTAATCTTTGTCTTTACTTGTTTTAAATTGTGTTCTTGTTTGCAACATGTCCTCCTGCTGTCTGCGTTGCTGTGGAAACATTCCGGTTTTACAGACAGATCCACACAGACCAGCTGGCTAGCATGCTGTTAGCAATTAGCAAGCCACCAACTGCCTGCAAGTAGGCTACCATAAGCTAACAGGCTACCAGAGGTTACTCCCACTCAGTCTGTTTTTCGGATTTGGTTATGCATAACTTTGGTCTTTATTGTAGGGCCAAATTTGAGTCAGGTGTTGATCTTTATATGTTGTTGGTCTTTCGTATCTGAATCTCAAGCACTCTACCACCATTGATAAGTTAAAGCTGGCGATGCATAAAATAATTGTAAAAAATAAATAAATAAAAGAAAGCCCAATCTTGGTGGCTGCATCAGTCAGGACACATTGGATACTATATATATATGAACAGACTAGTGGAGACAACATAAGCTTTTAAAGTATCAGGGTGAATAACCTGTAATATATGGTAGAATTACAGAAGAGTTTGCAGGACAGTTTGTTAGGTTTGTTGGATACGGGAATAGAGATTTCCTGCCAGCACTATAATGATCAGGCATAAGAAATTCCACTGGTGTCTGTATTCAGCTCTCAATTCCAGATCAACACAAGTTAAACTGGCATGTGTCCAGTGTTGGGAAGGTTACTTTTAAAATGTATTCCACTACAGATTACAGAATACATGCCCCACAATGTAATTTGTAACAAATTCCATTACGTTACTCAATGAGAGTAACGTATTCTGAATACTTTGGATTGCTTAATGTATTATCATGCTGTTTACAACTACATGAATGTACTATCGCTGTGTGATTTATTACTATTACCTAAGGCTACTCACCATACCAATACCAACTAGATTTTTAAATCTTAATATAAAATGAGTAACAGTAGGTGGACATTGGGTAAGGCATGCATGTGTTGTTTGGGTTTCCACCAGCGTGGAGTTACCAAAAATAGAGAGAGCATAGCTTAAGATATGAAACAAGAAAAGACCGCCATGTAATCCATTTATTTCAACAAAGTAACTGTATTCTGAATACCACCTTTTGAAACAGTAACTGTAACGGAATACAGTTACTCATATTTTGTATTTTAAATATGTAACGTATTATGTTACTCCCCAACAGTGCATGTAGCCGAATTAATCGAATAAACCGAATTAAAGCAACTGTTGGATTGCTGGTTAAGAAAATAGAAGGACAAGTGTAAGTTGAAATAACTTTTTGCTCATTTCCAGCTCCATATTTTTATTCTTGGACTCTACTAGAGTACCATGCTTGACTTATAGTTCAAAATAATCCTTGCTGGGTCTTGGTGCAGTTCTGCAGTTCATCTTCTCTCTGAAACTAGTTAAATTAGCTCTAAATCCAAAGACTTTAAAAAGCAGAATAAGTTAAAAATTTACAGGAAAAAAATGGAGTTCATTTAAATTTTCAAAACTGAGTAAATAAAAGCACTTACATAAGATGCAAAAGAGTTGCTGAAAAGGCTAATGTAACACAATACATTGACTTTGTATGGTAAAATAGTTCTATAAACGTAATATAGAAAAATAAAACAGAATTTACTTACCAAATGCAATAAAGAAATACTTAATGAGTAAAATAATTGGCGACTGGCTCCCTGATGCTAAGTCTCATGGTTCAAGGTTATCTTTGAGTGTCAGTTTGCAGTCCATACACTGACTCGCTCGTACATGCTAGCAACTAATCGACCCTGCTAGCATGTACGAGCTTCAGCTGCTGCAGTGAGGCCCTCAGCCAGTTCACGTTTCTTTGTACTCGGCTTAGAATAGAAACTGAGAAATAAATCAATATGTAAAACTTTACATAATTCTGCCAGCATGGTTTGCAGCCTTGTTGCCATGCTAACAACTTCATATTGTGTAACTAAGTGAACCTGAAATGGCCTCCGTGAAATGCAGCTGTGTCTGACCCACTTCTGATTCACACTGCTCCACCATCTCCTAACATGTTTTTTCTCCTTCTTTTCCCCCCTCTATATCCTGGCCTCCCTCGCCTTTACCTCCCACCCGTCTTCCTCTCGCTCTTCCTCATCTCTCTTCCTCCCTTTCTACAGGATGGGCAGGGCAGCTCCCAGAACACAATCTGAAAACCTGAGACCTCTCACTCCCCTGCAGGATTACTACACTTTAACTACAGTATTACAACACACAATCTTTCATAGTTTGAAGGGTTCAACAAAAGGCACTACAATATAAAGGTCTCCATCTGCTGCAGAAAGCACCCATCCTACTGCTACTACAGGATTACACCACATCTTCATCCAATCAAAACCTTTCAGAGACACAGGAAGCAGGCACCCCAGGCTGCACCAGGCTGCCCCAGGACCAGAAACCAAAGAAATCACCGGACTAGTAACCCAGACCAAAACAGAATCAGGAAAGACCAGAAGAGACCAGTCGAACTCAGTAAAGGACAGTGGAAAAGTTTGATGGGACTCTTGACGATAGGTGAGTAAATCTATCTTGATATTACTAGGTTTCCTCTCTGCACTTGAACCGATGATGGATTTGCTTTTAGCCATTTCTGACTCTTTGTTGTCACTTTCAGCTGTTATGAGACTGTTTTGAGTTTGTTTTAAGTCATTTTTCCCGTTTGAGTCCATTTGGAGTCTTTTTTTAGTCATTTGTTTTGTCTCTGGAGTCAATATTAGTTGTTTTATGACTGTTTTTAATCTTTTTGTTCTCACTGTTGGCTATTTTTTGTGCTTTGAGTCTGATTTTACTCATTGTAGTCTTTTGTGGTAATTTTTTGTGGAGTGTTTTTGACTGTTTTTAGTTTTTGTGAGGCTACTTAGTCATTTGTCATTTAGTCAGTTTGGTTTTGGTCATTTCATTCTTTTAGAGACATATTTAGTTTTTCTGAGGTCATTTTGTGGTTTTTAGCGGTTTTATAGCGCTGTGCAAAAGACTTGAGCCACCACTCATTTTGCTAGAAACACAATATATTGAGAGCATACAGAGACAGAGTTTGTAACATTCTAACAAACTTGACAGTCAATATTTGATATGATCACCTTTATTCTTCAGCACAGTTTGAACTGTCTGAGCCAGCTTTCTGTAATTTTTTAAAATAGTCTTCATGAACAGTTCTTGAAGGACATTCAAAGCTCTTCTTTGGATGTTTCTGCCTTTTATTCTGATTCCACACTTCTTCAAAATGTTGAGGTCCAGGCTTTGGGAGGCCAATCCATGAATGATATTGTTCAACTGTGTGCTTTTCTATCCAGATATGCCTTTATTACATTAGTCTGTTTGGAATCATTGTTATGCTGAAAAATGAATCTATTGGTACTTTCTTTATAATTCCAACCCTTTTTGTCAAGATCTTCAACACCACTGGCTCAAATGCAGCCAGACCATAACAGAGCCTCCGCCATCTTTTACAGATGGCTGTAAACGCTCACTGTTGGACCTCCTTCTGGAATTCCTCTCCCTGTTTCCTTTATTCAAGAAGGGTTTCTTGATAGCTGCTTTCCACTGAGACCATTTCCAATGAGACTTCAGTAAACAGTAGATGGATCAACTTCAGTTTTTTCTTATTTCTTACACACATGACTGTAAGGTAATGATTGTCTGCTGTAGATAGTTTTTGGGCCTGGTACTTCCTCTGTATTCTCCTCTCTTACAGTTTCCACTTGAACACTGCACTCAATGCTGAGATATACCAAGTTTCCCACTATTAGTCCTCTGAAAATTGTCAGGTTCAAGGACTACACTGAAAATCAATGAAAAAGCAGCCAATGTCCATAAGAAACCCTGAACAACTATTACTCAAGAGCACTTTAAAAAACATTACAAGTCACACTTCCTAAAAGCAAATTATAAAGAAATTAGTGGTGGTTCAAGACATTTGAGCAGTATTCTAGATTGCAGCGATTTTAGGACATTATGTGGTCTTTTCCTAATCTTCTAACTGAGCTTTGTGGATTTTACATGAAAAACACTTAGAGCTGCTTCAAGCAAACAAATATCCAGAGGAAAGTGTGTTTTCAATCTTAGGCCAGTATCATAGCACCTGAGAAAATGATGTAAGAAGATGGCTTGTCTTATTATGACTGAACATACATTTATGGAGCACTGACATTATACGTGTGTGTTGAGAAACTGTCGATCTGGAGACTTGATGCTGTTACATTGCTGTTTGCTTCAGGACAGGATTTGTAGTAAAAGGACCAAAACAAGAAAAAAAGGACAAGTGTGATATTTTAAAACACTTCCAGACACTCATTCATTTTCAGTCTAATATAGGACCCCGTTTCTGCTGGTTCCTCCACCTCTTCATTTAGGTTCTTCCAGCATATTTAAGGTCAATGAAGTCTTTTTTTTTATATCTCAGTCTATAAAGAGCAGAAAAAACACTCCTCACTGGCTCACATTCATGCCACAACATTGCAAACCTTGAGTCATGTTTGCAGGTCTGAAGAAGAAGTGAATTAGCTTTTCTGCTGCCGTGATTCAAACAGCGCTCACATCCTGCAGCTATTGGCTGCAGTGAAAGCAGCTGAGGCGCCCTGTCAGTAGTGGAGGAGGAAGCCATTTTTTCTCTCTTTGGGCTTATTTTGAGTCTCTTCATGGCTGTTTTTAGTCATTTTGAATATGTATGTATAGAATCACCAGTCGAATTTTTACCTTTGGAAGTTATGCCTCGGCTGCCACCTTTGCTGTTGCAGAACTCTCCCATAGGTTTAATTCAAAGTTGTCTGAGTATAAAGTCTATATGTTATCAAACCTATGGATAAATACACTAGAGAATTTAATACTGAAACTAGTGAAAAAATTAACTAGAACTCAACTACTTGATATAAACTGAAAGAAAACTAAACAGAATAAAAAATAAATAAATGAATGAAATGCTGGACAAGTACTTGAGTAACAAAACACAACAACGTGATTAATGAATAATCACAAAAGAAAAAAAAATATTTAAAGGTACGAAGACCCCTTTCTGACCTCGAGTCCAGGAAAACTTACCCGGTGTTCCCCTCCTGACTCCTCCAATAATAACGGCAATATCTGAAGTGCCTGATTAATTGGCTTTAGGCCAGTTCTATTGTAACAAGGTGGAAGTGTGTATGTAGGCTGAAGGCAAACTGTCAGCACAAGTAAAGACGTGCTTCTCACTTAGCCTTCACTCGACAACTTGCTGTGCTTTTTTTCTTCTCTTTCAGCCTCTGAAACACAGAATTTGAAATTCAAGACGTCAAGCTAATTTTTTTTTCCAAATTATTTTATTCTGATCACTCGGTGTGTAAAACAGCCAGACTGTGATCGCTGTCAGCTGGAAACACAGACGCTCTTCTCACTACAGAGGAACATTCAGTCTTTCTGAATTATACAAGAGGGCCGTGAAAGTACATCTGAGCTTTTTATCAGTTTTCCAGCTGTCAACTAAAATTATACTTAACTTTCAGATGTCAAAATGTAGACTGCTGATACACTCGTTGGATTTAAAATGTTTTTTTGAGTAAAAAAGGCCTTTTTTAATGGAATTTGGTTGGTATTCATCACATGACAGCTCATCAATTTCAAATGTACTGAGAAAAACTGACTAAAGGCTTTCTATGGTCTTCACCTTAATGTATCAATGACATATACCATATTTACATATTTGCCTAAACTGCCATAAATACAGCTGTGGTCATGCATATCTCATGGTAATTTGTTTTTAATGATTTCGTTGAACTGTTCTTTTTCCACGGTGGGATGATTGTACAGCATGGATCTTTAACTACTGAAACAAGAACTGGAGGCACAAGTTGGAATTCATTTGGGATTGTCTCTAATACTTTTGGTATCCATCAACAAGCTGCAATAAATGAAACCCATTTGACACCTCAGAGTTAATAGAAAAATACACCTGTTATGGGATTCACAAAGATTTAGATTCTGTTTGAAATAGATGGACTCTATGCCTTATCACTGGGCAGTTAATGTTCATCAACCGGCTGGTGACAGAGAAAATTCAGTGTTTGTGTGTAAACTCTTACTATTAATCAATTCTTATCTGACTCTTCCTGTGGTCTTCAGGAACCAAAGCATTTTTAGACCTCACTTCTACTTCCAGATGAAGAATGTAGCCTCAGCATTGTTCTGTGTGGGAGGACAGTGGCTCCACTCGGGACAAAAACTGGAAATGATCAAAGTGTTGACCCCAAGTTATTTCAGGACAAAGTCTCCTGCTGCTCTAATTGAACAAACAATTTCAACTTTTTCCCAAAAGTCGAGCCTAAATTGGAGAAGCACAGAACATCCTTGATCAGCTCGGTCCTGAAAGAAACCTGACGACCAACCCGAGGAGACATTACATAACAGAGCACTCTGCAGGGAAGAGTGGAGGAAAACAGTCACTGTGAGCAACACAAAAGCTGCTCCTGCTCCCACTGAGTATTACCTGAAGGACCCATTAACATTTACAACAGCAAGCACAAAGATAACAAGGAGCTGCGCTTTTACCAGGGAAAAAATACTTTGACTGCCGATATGTAGCAGAAACGTTTTGCTCACTCAGGTGTGAAAGTCTGATTTTCAGAGCGGCTGAGATGGAGGGAAGAATGGGAAGAGAAGAGGGATGAAACAAAATGGAAGAAGCAATGAGAGATGGAAAGAAAAAAACTGAACCCGTCTACATTTTCCAGGTGTTTGAAGATCTATTTGCTGAATTGATTTTAACCTTTTTTTATTTGGTCTACTTCTCCGTCAGATTTATGAAAGGGCAATACTAGAACTTTACTCAAATTTCTTATAGATCGTCTGCTGTCTGGCATTTTAGTTGATGAGAGTATTTATAGTCCTAACTTGTCTCATATTGCCATTTGGTTAAGGTCCTCTGGTGTAGCTGGGTTCCTCTCTACCTTAATTTTTCAAAGTCTAGTGCAGGGTAGGATCTGTACAGAGAAAATAGAAATAATATTCCTTTAAGGCTGAATACATCTGCCTTTATAGTGGATATAAAAAAATAAATCTCAGGACTTTTCCCTTGAAGACAGCAGTTCAGATCCAATAAAAGACCATTAATTTAGACCTGAATAGAAATCAGTTGTAGAAACTGCATGAAAGCATTTGTGTATACCTGCAGGTCATCAAAAGACATCTGATAAATATCAGATATGGTAAAAACTGCCATTGATCGACGAACTATTCAGTTTTATTCCATCTATCTAAAACATGTGTGGGCAGATTTTTTCTTTTCTCTGAGAATGTGAAAAAACTGAAACATGAACCATAATGCTGAATTATGGTGAACTTCATGAATGTGGTAATCATAATGTAACACTTCTGGAGTCATTACAGTACACTAGGACTAGTTAGGTTCGACTACTAGAGTAGTAATGAGTGTAGCGTGTAATAAAGACCACAGACCAGAAAATAAGTTACAAAGAACAAAAAAATTTAAAAAACTGAAAACAATTCAGCAAAAGGCTGGATAACCTCTTAACCTCGTAAGCCCCAACGCCCCCTGATACGGGGGCAAAAAGCAGGAGATCAGTTAGGCTTGGGGCTTAAGAGGTTAAACAAACAAACAAACAAAGAAAAGTTGTCTCTGTGTCCTTTAACTATTAGTCCCAGAATTACTCTGAATGCTTAATCGGTGCTTTGAGAGTCCACTGTTCTTTTGCAGAGGTGTATGGATTAATCCTACCAGTTTTTTTTCAGTGAAAGAGCGCAACCTGCAGCAGGGGCCGTTTTTCCCTTTTCCTGCTCAGCACAGTTCGTTGGTGGCTTGCCATCTTGTTTCTTGCTCAGCGAATCAAACTTCGATTCTAGCTCAGCATTTCCCAATCCAAACCTTAATGGCCAAGTCCCGTTCAGTTATGTTCACAACGTCACTGAGGCAAGGACAGGTTGGAAAAACAAATATACATTCTCCAGAGTACAAAAATGGCTTTATGTAGACTTCTGGCTTGTTTTTGAATATTTTTTCACTTGTTTAGGCAGCAGATCCGCAAGGACAGTCTGCATTTCTCCCTCTACAGCATCAAAAAGAAAGAACAACCCAGTTGGGTGTGGCTGGTCACAGGAGTCACGCTGCAGCGTGCCCTTTCACAATAAGAGTCTGAACACATATTTTAGCCATCTTACCTGAATTAACATAAAAACACCATGAATTAGCAAGTTTTTTAACCTTTATGATCTATTTATTGACTATTTA